>NC_080419.1:17920500-18586750 GCF_029873635.1 Malania oleifera
GTAGCAATGTAATCACTGTGGGCCTAGGTCTTCGCAGCGTAGTTGTACATGTGGCAATGTAATCGTGGTGAGACTAGGAGACCTTGTTTAGTTGCGTATGTGGCAATGTAATCACTGTGGGTCTGAGTCGTCACTTCGTAGTTGCGTGTGTAGCAATGTAATCGCTGTGAGACTAGGTGACCTTGTGTAGTTGCGTATGGAGGAATGTAATCACTGTGGGTCTGAATCATATCATTGTAGTTGCGTATGTAGCAATGTAATCAATGTGAGACTATGTGACCATGTGTAGTTGTGTATAGGGCAATGTAATCACTGTGGGCCTCGGTCGTTGCAGCGTAATTGTGTATGTAGCAATGTAATTGCTGTGAGACGAGGTGACCTTGTGTAGTTGTGAATTAGTGTGACTACATTGACCGTATGTTTTGAGTATCGTATGTACTAGAATGGTTTTTGTGAAAATACTGGAACTATATGTATATGTATGAAATTGTATGGAAATGTTTTGAACTATATTGTATCTTTAATAGTGTTATGAAGTATGTTAAATAACACTGGTATGCCACATACTGATATAACCTGCTTTCTTCCTTACTGAGAGGTGTCTCACCCCGAATGTACGTACAATGTTTTTCAGGTCCCTCAAGTAGCCGTAAGTAGCATCCTAGCATCTGGGAGCAATGGTGTCGTAGCTACTGCTAGTACCTACTAGGTACAAGTTTTGGTATCTAGGTTGTCGGGATAGTTTTGTGGACCCCTGGAGTATGTGTCGTAATTATGAGAATGTATATCCTAGTTTGTATAGACTCTGGTATGATACTGTTTATGTATAAAAGACCGTATTTCTCTGTGTATTATGGATGAGTATGGATTGGTATGTGTATGTATATAAGGCAACCGCTTACCCTACGGGGTCAGACCCTCTTATTATATTGTATTATGTACGTTTAAATTGATACAGAGACAGGTTAGGTTACTAAATTCACACCTGGGACGCACCTGCGGGTTCGGGGCGTGACATGATAAAACATATTCCCCCTGGACCCATAGGTACCAGTGATATACCTGAAATACAACACTGATGCCTAAACTGCGGAAAACGTAAAATCACATACATATCAAATCATCCATCCAACACAATACCAGATTTTTACTACAACTATCATATGCATACACACATCCCTAAATATCCAAAAAGTGCCCTAGGGTCGTCACCCCAAAAATCCGTCAGACCCTAGAAATGACTTACCCTTTAGATAGAGTAGAACAGTCGACCTCTAACGCTACGGAGCTCTATCCACTCTTCTATCTGGAGCTCCTGAAATGTTTATATATAGCTGGGGTGAGACACCTCTCAGTAAGGGAAATAAACTAATATCAGTGTGTGGCAACATAAGTATTTTCCTGTTATACATATAACAGTACATAAATCATACTTGATAAAATTTTTTGTATCATATGTAGGAAAAATATAATTTATCATAACATGGTATAACATACTGAATTTCTTTACATGTAAATCATCTTATATAACTGTACATGAAAAACACCCTGGATGGATAACTGACTAGTGTCATGTCTTACCCCCACATGACTGGGTTGTGCAGCCCGAAGGCAGGACCTAATAATGGCTAGATGACCACGTTAGATCAACATAAGTCTGTAAGTACGATGGATCTGCCCCTCCTGGTCCAAACACTAGAGGGACACTTGCACTACCATAAAACCACATCGACTGCCGATCTCCCACTACCCCTTACGACAAATGGTAGCACTAACGTAATAATGATCGTGATCATATATCTACGGTACCGTGCTTCGTGAAAGCCTAAACCAAGCCAACCAGGTTCTAATAACATATAGTATATTTCCAAATAATGATACATGACTATTTCATAATAATATCTGTTATGTTAATATTTTCATAAAACCTTACATAACATATCATATAAACTTCACGGCCCTTACACCGGTAAATCATATAAAATTCTCAGCCCTTACACTCATATCATATAAAATTCTCAGCCCTTACGCCGGCATATCACATAAAATCCTCAGTTTGCAAATCCTTATATCATTTTATTATTTCCCTGAAAGTAGTAATAACATACTTATTTTGTAAACACAATATTTCATCATCATAATTTTCATGGTAAATATTACTCATGCCACACAAAAAGGGTGATATTCAGAACATAAAATCTGTTCTAAAATCATATTTCTGATATTATACATGAAAACCATTTTTCTGATCAATAGCATTATTTCCAACATAATCCTACAATATATATATATATATATATATATATATATATATTTATCTGAAATTAAATGCTGTAAAATAGTAAATACATTTTCATAAGAAACCTGACTTATAAAAAACCCTCTGAATTACTTCAAAATCACACCCGTGTGATCCCCAACTCAACACCCTGAAATTGATATTTTTCCCAACAAAATATCAGTATTATCTTACCTAACATATTATTTTCAGTCCAGAAACACCAAAAACCTAATAAAACTAAAATTAACTAACTTACCCAAATTTTGGAATGGTTCCCAAGTAGGCCTAATCAACGATCTACTCTAGAAGGAGAGAATCTTCCCAAAAGTAGTGTGGCAGCTTCGGATCGTCGAACCAGCAAAGAACCGACCCAAAAACTTAGAGAGAAGGGTGGGGGACAAAATGTAAAGAGAGAAAAGGGTTGCATGCAGATTTCTTCGCTGAAAACCCAAGTTTGAGCCATTTATACAACTGGCTTCGTCAACGAGTTCAAGTGGAAAGTTCGTCGACGAACACTTATTCATCGTCGATGAATTTCAGACCCTACAAACAGCCCTCTCGGTAATTACTCGTCGACGAGACATGTGTCCCCATCGACGATCCCCATAAGCCATTTCATTGACGAGGACCTACTGAGACCCCTTTAAAATTATTTTCCTCTCCTTTCATTTATTAGTTAATTGCTATAACTCACTGGGTTTCTACAATCCATCTCCCAGAAGACTTCAAAACATAAAGCATAAAACATAAACTTTATACATCCCAAAATATCATCAACATTATACCTTTCTTTCTATAACTCAAAAATGTTGTAATAACCTCGAGCTCTCTAAGTTCGATCTCGTGGAGGTCCTGAAAAAGATAAATTTGTTTTCAGGTAAGACACATCTCAGTAAAGGAAGAAACAATATATTAAATCAGCAAGTGGCCAACATGAGATTATAATCAACATAATATTCAACACTTGCAGATCTTTAACATAATTTCTAAAATCATTTTTTTAACCTAATCAAACATGCAAGATGTTTTACCCATGAGAAAAACCTAAGGATAGGGGTGATTACCCGCCCATACAATTAGCACCCCTCTGCTCTGATACTTTAGGCAACCCGAAGGTCACAACTGAAGCATACCAAGGCACTCATCTTACTCAATGAGCCCTCAAGTGAAGAAGTAATCTCGTACTCACACAGTTCATCTAAAGGTTTACCAACGAAGACTCCTAAGAATAGGGAAATCTACCAGCTCATACAAGTAGTTCCCTCTGCCATAGTACGTTATGCAGCCTACTGCTACACCTAATACTAACCGGGGCACTCGCCTTTCTTAGCAAGCCCTCGGGCGAAGAGTTTTCCCTGCCTAAACGTAACATGTTCTATGAGCATAAATAATGATACTACCATCATACATTATTTTGTCTATCGTTATTATGTAATTCTCATCTATTCATGTTCTCAGCTTTGACATTTCATAACATTTCACTTTACGTGACTCTTTCCCATTTCACATCATTCCCATTTCATTCTCATTTTCATTTCATTTCACAATATACCCAGGATCTTTCAGTTGTTTTTGTGTTAGTCCACATAGAAATGCGCTAATATGCTACCCAACATCTTTCAGCTATTTTTTTGTTAGTCCCATCATCTTTCAGTTGTTTTTATATTAGTCCTAGCATCTTTCAGCTATTTTTGTGTTAGTCCCAACATCTTTCAGTTGTGTTTGTGTTAGTCCTAGCATCTTTCAGTTGTTTTTGTTTCCATGGTTGCATTAACACTCACATGCAGCATATTTTCATATATCGTTTTCATACTCAATTCATTTCTTGTATATCCTGCATCTCATACATATAACATAATTCCACACAAAATTCTATTGTACTCATGCCACACTACTTAGTAGAAAAATTCATATGTATATTTCTTGTAAAATAAGTCAACCTATATTTAACATTTATATACTAAAAATATACCTTTCCTTTTTACATAGTTATCCTGAAAATACCATTCACTTACATCAGTTCATTTTCACATATACATATTTAAATAAACAGCCCTAGGCTTAGAAAACGTAATTTAAACGATTGACATTTTAAACCCATACAAAAACATATACACGTATATTCATAACATATTTCATTTTTCATTTAATTCATAAAAATCTGGTTTAATATATATTTCCCCCTTACCTGGTTTCTTAAACTACGCCAACAGGGACTCCGAAAAGATACCTACGACGCTCACCCGAACCTTGAATAAAAAATCTTAATTCCATTAAATCAATCATAAATAAAATACTATTTTAACATTTCCTAGGCCCATAAATTCCAAATAAATAATTATACTCTCAAATATAACCAATTTACTTAATTCCCCAAATCTCACTCTTGCTTTGGAGTGATGCCTAGGAAACTCAAATTTAAAATTTACTCCGACCAAAATGACGATGATCGATACTAGGATCCCGTGGTTGTGCCCAATGATCAATTTAGCTGAAGATCTAAGGAGAAATTGAGTAAAAAGTGAGGGTTTACCTTTCCCATGGGAGTGGTGCCTGTCGCGACGTCCTGGGAGCGCGTGTGCCCCAGGCGGCAAAATTAAAATCATTTTAATATTTTCATGGAAAAACATGGATGTCGGAGTCGCCACTAACCTTTAGTGTAGTTAGAACACGTGATTACTACCCCGTTAGGGGTAGAATAGGTCTACATTATCAGAGTTAGGCTCGGGAGTTCAGTTACGCGAGGGGAAGGTACAAGCACCCCCTACGCGCCCGTTCTTACGAACGGTACCTAATTAATTTGAAATTATCCCTAAGTTAATCTAATAAGTCTTTAAATTACTCCTTTTTATGAACTTATAAATACATATGAAACATAAATAACTAAATAAATAAATAAATATATACATATATATATATATTCCCTCAGAGCTTAAAGGTACGTGAAGCCCGAGGCTAATACCCCCCGCAATAAAATCATAGGGATATACATACGAAAATACTTAATAAAATAATACAAAAATACTATAAAGAGTAAATATTGTAATACAATAGAAACATAGAAAATAGTAAAAAATAAAAAAATATATATGTGATAATAATAAGGCTAATACATCATAATGATAATACACCACATGTAATAACTATTCTACTATGATAGTGATACATATATATATATATCTCATAATGTTAATAACATATAAATGTTAAGACAATATTTTAATATTATATATCATAACACGTAAGTACTAATATTGTACAATAATAGTATTATTAGAATGATAATATACCTATATCACACTATTAGCAATAGTAATACACATATATTATAACAATACTACTAGAATACTAATACACATATACCACAATAATATACATACATCATAATAACCCAAAGCCTCAATAACCCAAATATTAATAATAGAGGAGATTTTTAATAACAAGGTAGTGAATCGCGTCCTAAAAGCTAAATTAATATAATATGAACCAACATGGAAATAAATAAGACAAGATAATGGAATCGAAACGGGATAAGCATACAATGTCAATCCAACCCTAAAAAAATGTATATCAATATGGAAAATAATGTGAAGCCTAAAATAAGTCAATTAGTATGGAAACATGTGATAGTAATATGGAAACGTTTTTATCCTAAAACTAATACACAAGTTATATGGAAACAATTAATCCCTAAAATTAATACACAATAACAATATAGAGACAGATAAAACACCACTCAAAACCCTAATAATGTAAAATAGTCAAAACCCTAAAATAAAACAATAACCAAAACCTTAAATAATAATATCATGAAAATAATGTAAATAATCAAGAATCATGAACATGCGTAAATATTACAATCCTAAATAATAAACAATAATACACAAAATCCTTAAATATCATATAAACAATAATCATGATAAATATCCTAAATACATCAAAAAGCCTAAATAATGTCTACACAATAAAACAAACACCCTAAATAATATGTAACAATAAAAATAAGTATATTACAATGATTACAAAAAAAAAAAAATAATACAACGATAATATAAGCACTTTAAACAAATATACAACAATAAATATGGACATGTAATAAGTTATTTTAAAACAAATAATAATCCAACAATAATATTAATATTTATATACATATATATAATAGAAGTCTAAACAAAAAAAAGAAAAAAAGTCATTAAATATTGCACATACTTGCCTAAAGCAAAACAAAACCCCAAATATTAGATATGTAATGACCAAAATCAGAAGATAAATAAATAAAAATAAAATGAAACAAAATAAAATGAAATCGCATGCATGTGTGTGTGTGTGTGTCCTGTGTAGGGAACTTGCAGAGGAAGCACTTACAGTGGGGTTGCTGGGCTGTTGTGCGGAGACCACTGCAGGAGCCTCGGGATGAAAGATGGAGACAGAGGTCTCCGGTGCTGTCTGGTGTGTGAGGGAGTTGCAGATGGAGAGTTGCTGTGTGGAGGCTCGCGGGCTGTCCTGTTCTGCCGATGCTCGGCTCTCGACGGTGGTTGAGGAAGGCCGAGGAGCTGCTATGCGGAGACCACTGCAGAGGTTCTAGTGTAGTGCTCGGTAGCAAGGGGGCTCGAAGGTATTGCCTGGTGTGGCCGGAGGTTCCTTCGACGTCAACGGTGGCCGGAGCAGTGGGGATGGAGTTGCAGCATCGGGATGGTTGCCGGAGACCTGTTGGGTCGTTGCCGGAGTTAAGCTGATTCGGAGTGAAGGACTGAGGAGGCAAACAGGGGGCTCTCGGCTGGTTCAGTGAGGAACAAGGAGGCTGTGGAGGATGGAGAGAGAGTGGTGATGGCAGAGAGCAGAGAGGGAGAATCAAGGAGGAAGAGATGGAGCTGGGGAAAGAGAATTAGGGTGTGCAGCAAGGATTTTTTTTTTTCTGTTTTTCCTGCGCCCCCCGACTGTGGCTTGAAGAGAAGAAGAGGTCCCTTATATAAAAAAACTTTTAGAAACCCTAACCCATCATTTTTCCTTTTTGGTTTTTTTTGTATCTTATTGTATTTTTTCTTTTGGAAATAATATATATGAGTATAATTACTATTATGGTAATAAGGAGATAATAATAATAATAATAATTAATTAATAAATAATAGTGATAGGAAAATAAATAATAAAATAATAGTAATAATAACAAATTACTTATATCAATATAGGAAAATAAATAATAATAATAATAATAATAATAATAAAAATAAAATAATAGTAGTAATAATAATAACAAAGTAATAATAAAAATATATGAAAATAATAATAATAATAATTGTAATAATAGAAAATTAATAAAAATAATAATAAAGTAATTACAATAATATATGAAAATAATAATAATAATAATAATAATAATAATAATAATAATAATAATAGTGAAAATAATAGTAGTGATAATAGATAATAATAACAATAAAAATCATAATAGTAATAATAATAAAGTATTAACACTAATAATATATACGACAGTAATAGTAAAATAAATAAATAAATAAAAATAAAAATAAAAATAAAAATAATATATTGGGCCTTGGGCAAAAATAGGGTGTCTACAGTGCCTACACCACTCCCACGACAAATCCGCTCCGGTAGAAATGTCGGTGGCGGAGATAAGAACCCAGCGGTATCTTCGATTTTACGATCGGCCGAATATTGGCCGAGAAAATGAGGAGAGAGAGAGTGGGGGCGAGGAGAGAGAAAAAGTTGCGTGAGGAGAGAGAAATAAGAAATGTCTGGCGCAAGGGGAGGGGTGGATTGAATTCTAATTCAATCTCAAGAAGCTTTCTTCCTAATTAAGTTTCCATATATATCTTTATATAACTTAATATTATTATTATTATTATTATTATTATTATTATTATTATTATTATTATTATTATTATATTCATATATATATATATATATATATTATATCATCTTACCATTATCCTTTTATATTTAGGCATATATATATAATCATCATCTTACTTAATTTAACTAATTCAATTAATAATGTTTAATTAATTAATAATTAATCTTAATTTATTTATTTATAATTATTATTTTTTCCTAATTATTTTAATCATTTTAATTTTTCGAGTCTTTACAGCCTCACTTCTAATTGCTTGAAAAGAAGGGGATAAAAGATACATTCGAACTCAACTGTACTCTTTTGAACGAGAAAAACAACAAAGATTCCTACCATCCATATATACCAATTTAGTAAACCTTCTCTATATACCTACCCCGACCATCAAACCCTTTCCCAAAGCAATCACAACAACTACAATCATTAGCCATAGTAGATCCTATTATCAACTCTTTCAACTTAAGTAATCTACCATTCCATATGCCATAAAAACCTCGAGAGAGAACCCATAACCAAGACCCTCAACACCACCAAAACCACCAACAATATTGACCCCCAATATGAAGCCTCTTCCAAGTTTCGATTTGATTGTCTTCCTATTAAAAACATGAGTCCTATTCCCTCATTTCTTGAAAACCTTGCCCAACCATTACAATTCTCCCTTGTCTGAAAAATCTCATAAGAAAAGTATTAAGGAAAAAGAGACGTTCATGCAAGAATCACCCACATAGCCAATTGTAAAAGATCTAGTGGAAGAAACTTCAACTACCTTTTGACATTTCAGTGATTCATCAACAGATGCCATAAATTATTTCATCATATAAGACAGTCACATGATTTAATGACATGACATAATCTACTAAATGTGTTCACTGTGCATAGCAGGTTGCAACACCCTCAACCCATGTTGGAAAAATTGTTAATAAGTTCATAGAAAGTTTACAAGGAAAAAAAATGAGAATGGTGGATAGACCTTGGGGAGTACCTGTAGCTCCAAGTTAGCAAGTTTAGAACCTGGAAGGGCTTATGTCCTACATCTACACCAAATTTCTAGGACATGTTAATTAGTATAGACGCCAAGCTCGAGAAGAATATTGAAAATGATATGTTGTTTTTTTAAGAAAAAGAATTTAGAGAAGCATTATTATTATATGTCTATAAGATTTTATGCCATCAACAATATGGATGCTATAAATCTAAAACATGCCTTTCTAAACTCCATACTCGATGAGACGTCGAATTTAGATAAGATGCCTTTGGCCCAATAATAGTGACTTGTTTTTGGATCTTTGAAGTAATAGACTAGGATTGAATCTACCCTAGAAAGAGCATCATGACCCAACTTGTAAGAACACGAACCGTGATATATGGATTTGATTAATGAAGAGAAGGGTAAAATGGTAATTGAGCAAGTTTCGTTGACGTAGCCAGAGTTCGTCGATGACAGCCTTTTGTTACTCGGCGACGAAGTGCAGAGGCTCGTCAACGAGGAGAAGCCAAGAGGTTTCCTTAACCGAAAATCTCAGGCTCGTTAATGAGGTCACCGTCTCGTCAACGAATTATCTTTAGTGCCTCGTCGATGAAGACGCCATCTCATCAACGAGGGCGGCTGAGTCAAAGGGCTATAAATATCCATTCTCATTACTTCTTAGCTAAGAAATTTCAAATCCTCTCTCTATCTCTCTAGGAACTCGAAATACTCTCTCTCTCTAGATTTCTTTGCTGTACGTTGTTGGAATCGTAGATCCGACATTACCACGAGGACCAAGGAAGGATTCTCTTCAAGATTTATGGATCAGATCTTCGTTTCGGGCATTTTGGGGTTTTAGCTCAAAATCGAGGTAAGGCTCAGTTTTCAATTTTGTTCTGATAGTTATTGAGGGAATAGAATAATGAGTATATTATGTACTGTGGTTTATAGGTTTTGGGAACTCGGTTCGCTGTTTAGGGGCCGTAGAGTTCAGGATTTGTCGTTTGGGGAAAGGTAAGGGATTCAGTTTATGTTGGTTATTTGTAGAACTGTGGTTCACGGTCTTGAGTGCATTTTGGTTACTCATTTGGAGGAATCTAACAGGTAAAATTATGGGTTTTTAATGTTACAATTTTGGGAAAAAGGGGGCGATGGGCTGCATCCCTGGTTTTGTTAGAAAACCGTTAATACGTTGTGATATATAATGTATTATAGGGATGGTCGTGCCTTGACTTGTTTAAACTATATATGTTTGAAAAATCATGATTTTAGATTACCAAATGGGTGTGGAATTGTTTGGTTATATGAACATGCATGTGTTGTGTTTTGATGAAATAAAATAGGAACGGGGTTCCGAATTGTTCCAAGCTTTAAAATCCGGCTTTCACCGAAGAGTGCGCAATACCACTAGATCAGGCGGCTTTTGCCGAAGGGTGTGCGAACACCAGATCTGCACCGGTTCAAAGCTGTGGGCTAATGCTATGCCAGGTTACCGAGGGCACCGGCGTTTGCCGAAGGGTGTGAAATATCACCATACTGCCGGAGTTTGCCGAAGGGTGTGAGATATCACCAGATTGCCGGTTTTTATCAAAGGGTGTGAAATATCACCAGATAGTCCAGCGTTGAGCCGAAGGGTGTGACGACACCAGATTGTATTGCTTGTTTTGTGAAAAAATATTGGAATTGGTTTTAACTGTTTTGACTGTTGAACTGTGCATGTTAGTGTGTCATGATAACACTCATATGCCACACACCGATGTAACCTGACTCTTCCTTACTGAGAGGTGTCTCACCCCTGCTATACGTACATATTTTACAGGTCCTTCAAGTAACCGGAACTAGCGTCCTTGTGTTGGGAGCGTAGTGGTTGGTGTACTGAGAGAGGTGCTTGGGTAAGTACTAGGATTGTACTGGGTGGTCTTTTGTGGTTTTGGCTGACACCCGGGTTTGTCTTGTATTATGGATCCTAGTCCTTTTTGTATAGACTCTGGTATGGTACAAGACATATATGTATAGAATGACCTTTTTCCGCTGCGCATATGGTTTGTACATTGATGTGTATAGGGTGCCTGGGAACCCCAAGGGGTTGTACCCTCATTCATTGTGATGTATCGTTGGATTTGTATGATATAGAGACAGGTTAGGTCACTAATTCATCCCTGGGTCCCATTACTAGGTTCGGGGCGTGACAGCTTGGTATCAGAGCTAACCAGGTTGTTAGGTCTTGTAAACTTGGTTAGGCATAGTTGTGTATACATACCAGAGTATAGGATGTTGGAAATGGGTAGAGTAGGTCGAGGGTTGTTTTGTTGCTAGACTGGGACTCATTGGCGGTGTTATGTGTTTCTCCTAGAATGACAATTTCAGTAAAATCACGGCAAAACATTGATGATTTTCGTGTTGGTGTGATAAGACGGACTTGGACCTGTCGGGTGGTAGTTAACATGATTAGTTATAGATAATTGTGTTAATTGTACGTGTTGTAGGAGTACTAATAGCTTCCTATTGTGTTTTCAGAATGAAGCTCAAGGACCTGGGAAGTGGTTCCAAGGAGATGACGAGTGATGAGTCTCCTTCTGTGCCTCAGGGGTTGAGGAGGCAGGTTCTGTAGGAGATCGGGTGGAGTGTTAGGAGACCCGAACGCTCTCCTATGGCTGCGGGGTGCACCATTGAGAGGTTCTCACGCATGCATCCTCCGACGTTCTCAAGAGGACCTGATCCAATGATAGAAGAGGACTGGGTTAAGAAGACCGAGAGAATCTTGGAGGTCCTACACTGCATAGATAGGAAGAGAGTCCTCTATGCTACATTCTAGCTGTTTGGGGAGGCAGGGCGATGGTGGACTGCGGTGAGTCTGCTAGAGAAGCAGAGTGTTAGTCCTATGGAGATGACGTGGAGCCGTTTCAAGGAGGTGTTCTTTGACAGATACTTCTTGACTTCCACACATGACGCTAAGGTGGATGAGTTTTCTACTCTAACTCAAGGAAGTATGACGGTGCAGGGGTATGCTGCTCAGTATATAGAGCTATCTTGTTTTACGCTGTGTTTGATCTCGAACAAGTATGAGAAGACTCAGAGGTTCAAGAAGGGCCAGAGGGTGGACATCCACATATTAGTGGGTATGCTTCAGATCCTTGAATTCTTAGTTTTGGTTGATAAGGCCACTGTGATTGAGACCGATATACAAGAGGATGAGGTGGATCAGGAGCCGAGGAAGAGGCCAGTACTTTCTGGTTCTCAGTCTGTACCTCGTCAGGGATTATGGAAGAAGAGGAATAGGGGCTCGGGTCACCGTCAGAGTACCAAGAATTAGGGTTCTCAGATGAGCCAATTGCATGATCGTTGTATCAGGTGCCACAAGTGGCATGACGATGCATACTAGCCATTTGGGGGTAACTACTACAACTGTGGCCAGTTAGGTCACATGGCTTAGGATTGTCATACACCAAAGAGGGGTACGCCTTCTTTGAGTCAGAATCGGGGAAGTAATCAAGTATCCCGAGGAACATTTTAGGTGAACACAGCTCCGACAAGGGTACTCGCTTACTCCAGCGGATGTTGAGCATGCGGGGAATGTGGTGACAGGTACTATGATGTTGCTTTTAAATAGAGCTGTGGTTTTATTTGATTCGGGTGCGACCCACTCCTTTATAGCTATTAATTTTGTTAAACTGTGTGGGGTGAAGACCCAAGTCATGGGTGAAGGATTGTCTGTAGCTACACCATCTTAGAGTTTATCATTCTGTAGGAGGATGTTAGAAGGCTGCCTAGTGGTAATTCATGAACCGATACCCTTTGCCTTGTATAGATGATCTCTTTGACTAGTTGCAGGGAATGCAGGTCTTTTCGAAGATTGATTTACGTTCAGGGTATCATCAAGTGAGGGTCAGATCTGAAGATGTGGCAAAGACTGCTTTCCGAACCAAATACGGCCACTACGAGTTTTTGGTCATGCCTTTTGGGTTAACGAATGCTCTGGCAGTGTTCATGGATCTTATGAACAGGGTTTTCCATGAGTACCTAGACCAGTTTGTAGTGGTGTTTATTGATGATATTCTGGTATACTCAAGGAGTTCGGAAGAGCATGAAAACCATCTGAAGTTAGTATTACAGATTCTGAGGGAGAAGAAGTTGTATGCTAAGTTGAAGAAGTGTGATTCTGGTTGAATCAGGTTGCATTTTTAGGCCATGTGGTGTCTAAGGACGGAATTTCAGTTGATCCTAGTAAGATTGAAGCTGTGGTCGACTGGGTGAGGCCGAAGAATGTGAAAGAGGTTCGAAGTTTTCTAGGACTGGCGGGTTACTATCGTTGGTTCGTGGAAAGGTTCTCTAAGCTGTTTGGGCCTTTGACTCAATTGACTAGGAAGGGGGTGAAGTTTGAGTGGACCAGTGATTGCGAGCAATACTTTTAGGAGTTAAAGCACCGATTGGTTACTGCTCTGGTTTTGACCATTCCGTCTGGGGATGACAGTTTTGTGATTTATAGCGATGCGTCTGTGAAAGGTTTGGGATGTGTGCTTATGTAGCAGGGTAAAGTTGTAGCATATGCTTCTCGGCAACTGAAGGAGTACGAGAAGAATTACCCTACGCATGATCTGGAATTAGCTATTATTGTTTATGCACTGAAGATTTAGCGACACTACCTGTATGGTGTGTAGTGCGAGGTTTTCACTGATCACAAAAAGCCTTAGGTACTTTTTCACGCAAAAGGAGTTGAACATGAGGCAGAGACGTTGGCTTGAGTTGATCAAGGACTATGATTGCACCATCATTTATCACCTAGGTAATGCCAATGTGGTTGCTGATGTGTTGAGTTAGAAGTCGGAACATGTGACTGTATCTGCAGTAGTAGCTCAGCATCACATCAGACAGGATCTAGAGAACTTGAATATAGAGTTGGTGGCCAGTGACCATCAGGCTTTTATTGCTAGTTTGATGATCCAGCTGACTTTGTTTGAGGGTATTAAAGTCGCGTAGGCTAGTGATGCGGAGTTGGTAGAGGTTGTGGAGAAGGTAAAATAGTGGTTGGCTGCGGAATTTAATATCTCCGAGGGAGGCGTGTTGAGGTTTGGGACCAGGCTATATGTTCCAAACGATGATGAGATTAGAAGGACAATTCTAGAGGAAGCGCATCGTTCGTTGTATACAATACATCCTGGTAGTAAGAAGTTGTGCCGGGATTTGCGTGAGACCTTTTGGTGGAGTGGTATGAAAAGGCAGATTGCTTATTTCGTGGAGCAGTGTCTGATGTGTCAGCAGCTGAAAGCTGAATATCAGAGACCGGTAGGTTCGTTACAACCCTTAGCTATTTCGGAATGGAAATGGGAGCATATTTCCATGGATTTTGTGATCAGATTGCCGCCAGCACTTCACGGGCAGAGTGCTATTTGGGTGATCGTGAATAGGTTGACGAAATCTTCTCACTTTTTATCAATGAAGGTTAGCTATCCTTTAAGTAGGCTAGCAGACATGTACATGCATGAGATAGTTAGAATGCATGGAGTACACGTGTCCATTGTGTTAGATCGAGACCTGAGATTTACTTCTCAATTCTGGATGAACTTGCAGGAAGCACTGGGGACAAAGCTTACTTTCAGTACATCGTTTCACCCTTAGACTGATGGACAGTCAGAGAGGACAATACAGATCTTGGAAGATATGTTACGGGCTTATGTGTTAGATTTCGGTGGTAGCTGGATACAATTTATGCCACTGGTAGAGTTCACCTATAACAATAGCTTCCAGGCTAGTATCGGGATGGCATCGTTCGAGGCTCTGTATGGTCGGAGGTGTTGATCTCCTCTGTATTGGGATGAGGTTGGTGAACGTCAAGTGTTAGGACCTGAACTCGTGCAGCAGACATCTCAGAAGGTGGGTTTAATCCTAGATAGGATTAAATCGACTCATAGTCACTAGAAGAATTATGTAGATGTTCGCCGCCGTGAGTTAGAGTTTGAGGTGGGGGGTAAAGTATTTCTGAGGATCGCTCCGATGAAAGGGGTGATAAAATTCGGAAAGAAAGGGAAGCTGAGCCCGAGGTTTATCGGACCATTCAAGGTTCTTGAGCAAGTGGGTCCAGTAGCCTATAGGATTGTACTACCCCCTAGCACTCTCGAGGATCCATGATGTGTTTCACGTATCCATGTTGAGAAGGTACGTGTTGGATCCATCACATATTATTAGTTACAAGGACTTGGAGATTGGAGATACTTTTGCGTACGAGGAGGTACCTGTTAAGATTCTGGACCATAAAGTTCAGAAGCTACGTACCAAGGACATACCGTTAGTGAAGGTATTGTGGCGGAATCACGAGATTGAGAAAGCTTCTTAGGAATTGGAAGCGGAAATATGCCGGAAGTATCCACAGTTGTTCTGAGTATATGTACATTACCATACTTTGTATTGGAATAGGTGGTTAGTCGTTGGGAGTGCGTATTTGTGAACTCCTGAGACGGTTTATGTATGTAACCATGGTATTCGTCTGCTATAAGTGAGGGTATTTATACATTGTGATAGGCCTGCATTGTAGTAGTCGTGATTTTTTTTTCTAGAGTTGAGTGTGTGTTTGATTATGTGAATGAGTTTGTGAATGAGAGATGGCAAATTTCGAGGACGAAATTTTTGTAAGGAGGGTAGGTTGTAAGAACCCGAACCATGATATATGGATTTGATTAATGAAGAGAAGGGTAAAATGGTAATTGAGCAAGTTTCGTTGACGAAGCCAGAGTTCGTCGACGAAAGCCTTCTGTTACTCAGCGACGAAATGCAAAGGCTCGTCGACGAGGTCATCATCTCTTTCGATGAATTATCTTTAGTGCCTCGTCGACGAAGACACCATCTCGTCGACGAGGGCAGCAGAGTCAAAGGGCTATAAATATCCATTCTCATTACTTCTCAACTAAGAAATCTCAAATCCTCTCTCTCTATCTCTCTAAGAACTCGAAATACTCTCTCTCTCTAGATTTCTTCTTCGTATGTTGCGGGAATCGTAGATCCGACGTTACCACGAGGATCTGACGTTACCACGAGGATCAGGGAAGGATTCTCTACAAGATTTATGGATTGGATATTTATTTCGGGCATTTTGGGGTTTTGGCTCGAAATCGAGGTAAGGCCCGATTTTCAATTCTGTTCCGGTAGTTATGGAGGGAATAGAAATGTGAGTCTATTCTATACTGTGGTTTATAGGTTTTGGGAACTCAGTGTGCTGTTTAGGGGCCATAGAGTTCGAGATTTGTCATTTGGGGAAAGGTAAGGGGATCCAATTTATGTTGGTTATTTTTGAAATCAGATTCGGTAGAACTGTGGTTCACGGTATTGTGTGCATTTTGGTTACTCATTTGGGGGAATCTAATGGGTAAAATTATGGGTTTTTCATGTTACAGGTTTGGGAAAAAAGGGGCGATGGGCTACATCCCTAGTTTTGTTGGAAAACTGTTAATATATTGTGATATATATTGCGTTATAGGGATGGTCATGCCTTGACTTGTTTAAACTATATATGTTTGGGAAATCATGATTTTAGATTACCAAATGGGTATGGAATTATTTGGTTATATGAACATGCATGTGTTGTGTTTTGATGAAATGAAATAGGAACGGGGTTCCGAATTGTTCCAGGTTTTGAAATCCGGATTTTGCCGAAGAGTGCGCAATACCACTAGATCGGCCGGTTTTTGCCGAAGGGTGTGCGAACACCAAATTTGCACCGGTTCAACGCTGTGGGCTGATGCTATGCCAGGTTACCAGGGGCACGAGCGTTTGTCGAAGGGTGTGAAATATTACTAGATTGCTAGCGTTTCCCGAAGGGTGTGAGATATCATTAGATCGTGGATTTTTACGGAAAGGTGTGAAATATCACCAGACATTCCGACTTCGAGCAGAAGGGTGTGACGACACCAGATTGTATTGCTTGTTTTGAGAACTGGTTTTAACTATTGAACTGTGCATGTTAGTATGTCATGATAACACTCATATGCCACACACTGATGTAACCTGATTCTTCCTTACTGAGAGTTGTCTCACCCTGCTATACGTACATATTTTACAGGTCCTTCGAGTAACCGGAACTAGCGTTCTTGTGTTGGGAGCGTAGTGGTCGGTGTACTGCGACAGGTGCTTGGGTAAGTACTAGGATTGTACTGGATAGTCTTTTGTGGTTTTTGCTGACACCCGAGTTTGTATTGTATTATGAATCCTAGTCCTTTTTGTATAGACTCTGGTATGGTACAAGACATATATGTATAAAATAATTTTTTTCCGCTGTGCATATGATTTGTATATGGATGTTTATAGGGTGCCTGGGAACCCCAAGGGGTCCGACCCTCATTCATTGTGATGTATCGTTGGATTTGTATGATATAGAGACACATTAGGTTACTAATTCACCCCTGAGTCCCATTACCGGGTTCGGGGCGTGACACAACTTTTATTTATTTCATTGATCTATGAAGTGAATGCTGTAAGGATAATTGAGAATGGAGCAAAGGTCATCGTCAAACAAGGATATATATATTCAACTTTCTTTTTTACAAAAGAAAGATGAAAGGACTCAACAAGCTGGTTGACATAGTGGAAATTTTCACAGACGATTATCAATCTGCATAGAAGGAACCTTACAAGTTATTCTTTGGAGATTTAACGAGAAACATAGATGCAACTAGGAGAAGAGAACAATGTCGCTTCCATGAAAATGAAGTCTTGGGAACAGGGCAAAGCGGGTATCGCAAGATCAAACACCTAATTCTAGATGACTCATTTGGTGGCGAATGGTGATAAAATAAGCATGTTTAGCAATTGACATGCCCAACAATTTGAACTTGGGCTTTAAACGCCTCTAATAGCTTGGGATTATTGAGAGACATATTCTAGTTGGAATAGAGCTTTTAGAATATAGTGCTAGCATAGAGCAATCTCCCATGGTACCCATACATGTCTTTTGATATTCTTGGAGGTAGGAGTCTAAAAGAAAGATGTAAGAGACTATTGGTAGTTCCTTTCTTGAATGGGCTGTAGGAGCAAGTTTGGTTGCACAATAACGGACATTGGTAAATTCTTAGTTTAAGTAGTGTTGTTGGAATGAATAAAGCAAGAAGAGTGGGAGGAAAATGCCTTTCATATAATGTTGGGATCTAGAAGTGGTGCATCTTATTGACTTGTACATATTCTTTGACTTTTTTTTGGTGGACCATTAAGTTTTCTCATTGTCCATAACAAAAAAAATTAAGGATTAGATAGCAAAAGTAACAAGAAGTTTTGTTTTTTTTTTTCAATCTAAACTTAAAATTTGCGAAATAGTGTAAAATGGTTACTGCATACACATGCTTGGGTGGAGTCCACAACAATTCAATTACTATAAAATTGTCCCTCCATGCTATTGTGTCCCTATTGAGATTTATTTTTCCTAAATAAATAGTACTTGAAATCTTTAATATCAACTTTTAGTAAAACAATTAAAAAAAGGTAAAAAAGTGGAACTTTTTCAATTTTTCTCGATAAAATTAATAAAACAAGATAAATTTGACATTTTCTTGTAACAAGAAAGGCCAAAAATCAAGTAAGAAAACTCAATTTTAAGTTTTTCTATCCAACACTAGAATTTGTAAATTATAAGACATTATAAAATAAAATTGTCTGACCATGTGATTGACCCTTGGTTGAAACTAATTTTTCATAAATAGTTTTAAGATCTTTCTACCATCTCTTGAGAAATAATAAAGTAAAAAGAATAGAAAGAGGAAATTTCTCATTTTCTTACATAAGAGTAACAGTAACATAAATATGTTTGATATTTCTTAGAATATAAAATTGAAGGATTAACTACAATAAGTATATATTTTATTCTATTTTTTTGTTCAAAAATAGAATTTACAAATTACGAAATTATATCAAATTGATAATTTTTCTACGGGTTCGTGTCACACTTAAAGGTTTTTCTGTTTCAAACTAAAAGTCTTTTAAATCTTCAATACCATCTCTCAAGAAACAATAAATTTTTTTTTTAATAATTTCTTTAATAAAATTGATAAAAAAAATTTCTTTAACAATTCCCAAACCAAAGAATTCAGAGATTAACTAACAAAATTTAATTATAATATTTCATCATTGTAAATTATGGAGTTTTATAGGATTGATCCTTCTTCCGTTTTCTTTGAAACTGTAATAATATTTGGGCATTTCTTTTATAATTTTTGAAGTTGTGAGAAATTTAAAAAAAAAAAAAAAAAAACTTTACAGAATAATAGAAAAGGGCTATAAAAACTCAGCCGAGCCTTCCCGAGCTAACCGCCGATTACACCGACTGCCTCCACACTACGAACAAAGGGTACATCGATCCCCCCAACTCCCGCATCTGCGATTTACTTCCCTTCTCTTTTTCTCTCTTTGTCTGCTCCGGCGTAATCGCCTCAGCAACTGCGATGAGAGGCCATGATCGGATCAATACCTACCTTCCGGATGAGCTGATAATCGAGATCTTGCGGCGTCTCGAGTCTAAGAGCAGCCGCGACGCCTGCTCTCTCGTCTGCAAGCGGTGGCTCCATTTCGAGCGCCTCACCCGCCGCTCCCTTCGCATCGGTTCCTCCTCCAGTCCTGACCTTTTCATCGGCATCTTGTCTCGCCGTTTCGCCAATGTCTCCGCCGTTTACGTCGACGAGAGGCTCTGTAACCCTTATCCCTCCCAATGCGTACGTCCCTTCATATTAACCCTACGATTCGTTCTTTCTAATTAGTTTTTTAATTATTGTCTGAACAGTGTACTTCTAGACGTGAAATAGCTACAATTGACTTGTGTAGGGGCGTTTCAATTGTTTCACGAGGAGTCAGAACATTGCTTTTTATTTATTTATTTATTTTAATAATTCTTTAGAACATATTCTGGTTCGGAATGTTTGAATATGAGATTTTGAGTGTATCGGTGTTTGCTTCGTTCATAAGAAAAAATGTAAAATTTTGCAAATTTTTGGGCGTACTAATCAACCTGACCCACTCCTATCACTGTCTAAAACCACTTGTGTCACAATTGAACGCATTGATACACCCACACTGTTGGGAGAGTTAGGAAATTAAAACAAAAAAAAACTTGACATGGCTTTCCTAATTGAGTCATGTGTGCGGCACTTGAGCAGCACGTCGCACCATTTGATGTTCTTTCAAAAACTTAGATTAGTGAGCCTGTGTGATCACTGTGATGTAGGGCAACAACTGAATATCAGAATCAGCGAGAGAGTTGAGAGAATCATGGGGGAGAAGTGGACAGAAGAAGAGAAGGATGGGAGAGAATAAGAAGATGCTGCAGGCAGAGCAGATAACAGAGAAGAAAAGTTTAAGACAACGGTGAGTTAGAGAAGAACAGAAATAGATAGAAATTAGACAGTACATAATAGAGTAGAGAAGGGAGGAGGAAGAGGAAGAGGAAGAGGAAGAGGAAGAAGAAGGAGAAGAGCCTGTACGACAGAGAGGAAATGAGAGTCTTGGAAATCCAATTCAATTCAAATTGATAACTAACCGTCTGATACAGTACAAGAAACTTAGAAAGCACTTATACCCCAACATTACAACAAAAACATATAATTACAAATTGACCGAAGAATACTTTAAAATACACAAAATAAACCTAAATTAACTAAATTTCTAGAATAACCAGAAATTTTCTCAAACTAAAATAAAAGTCTTAGCTGCAATATAAACATCTAGTGTTCTCTTGGTGGTTCTCTGTCAAATTCCCCTTGTTAGAGAAAACTCGACCTCGAGTTCTAAAATGTCGTAGTAGCTTTAATTCCATGAGTGGAAACATAGTCGAGTATGTAGGCAAATCAAGAGGTGGTTTGAACTGCATTGCATCGTCAATCGCCATCGGGAGTATCCAAAAGATCCTCCAGTTGCAAGTAGCATAGAAGGTTGCAATGTTCTCTAATAATAAAATAGCAAGTCCTCCAAACAAGAAATCAATTTAATATTCAAATCTATTGGCAGCTTAAGCAAATACACAGTAGGTCCATATTCTAGAATGATGGATAATGTTTTACTTATTCAACAATAAGATCCATGATTGAACATTTTTCAAAAAACTTTGGAGCAACTAATTGTTCCTCATTCCTTGCGTTAGAAATGGAAAATTGAGGTTGATGAGCAAGGTCATTGACGAACAAACTTATCTCTCCTAGTCGTTGGTAACTTATCTTGAAGTTCATTGCAAGTCACAACAACCAAATTCGGTGGCAATCAAAGCCATCTATGGCCAAGAGGCACCAACAGTGATTAGGGTCACTAAAGACAAGTCTAAGGCCCTATCTTGATAAGATGATTCATGACTCATTCGTTGAAGAATAAAAAATTTGTGAATTATTAATATGCAAGTCATTTATGTAGTCATGATACTTAGTTATGCAACAATTTGGATGGTCAATCTCATATTTGATTGTTTATCCTCAACAATTTGAGTTTCTCTTGAACATCTTAAGGACTATCTCATGGCCATTGAGAAAGTGTTCTAGACTAGTGGAACCCTTTAAGATTGGAAGTGGTGTTATGAGCTGGTAGCGACAGAAATATCTCAGCTTCCAAAGCCATATGATAAGCCTTGAGTAGTGGGTGTTTTCAAACTTGATAAATAATATGCTTTTTGATTTCATCCCTCAACCCTTTTTTGACCATAATCACTACTCTACGTTCCTCACTAAGAGCACAAGGATAAATGAAATCTTCAAATTTAAGATAATAATTGGTGAGACTAGAAGAAAGTTTCCTGGGACACAATTGGTCCACTAATTGTTGAGAATTTCCCACTAGGTGGGAACTAGATATGGATTGGTGCAAATTCAAGGAAGTACTAATAATGTAAGTGACATTAAATCAATTTCGGTGGCGTCCAATAAGTGTAAGTTTATGGAACCTTACTAAAAGGTGCTTAGATTCTATGCTCAAATTAGCAGAATGGTGCTGGCACACTTAGTTTGTTGTTCCAAAGATATGTATTAAACCATGGTTTTTCAACTCGGACTGGGCCAGTCGGTCTGACTTGTCTGATCAGCATGCAGAAACCAGATTTGTGTTAAACCAGTGCTGACCTGGGCAACTCGGCCAGATCTGGTATGAACCGGAGTCAATGGCGGTTCAACCCGCCCATACAACATTCACGCTTCTTCACCAAAATAAAAAAGAAAAAAAGGAAAAGAAAATGCATTTGAGTAGCAGGCGGAAGGATTTGAACCTGGGATGCTAGGCTGATACTACCCATCCACTTCCACCTGGCCCAACTTTGCTATTGCACCTTTCTTCACATAAATGATAAATAGTCCCAACTAAGTAGTGCTCATACATTAAATATTTTTTAATTGTTTCACTCTTTAATAAAATAATAACTAAAATCATACTCTTCTCTGCCTTCTAATATTTGTTTGGTTAACTTATATAAAATAATTATAGTGAGTTTAAAATATATTTTACTATTTTAAAAAACTAAAAAAGTAAAAATTTATCTAAATTAATTTTATTAATTATTTTATTATAATTAGTAAACAAATGATTATGATCAATATCTTTACAATATTATTTTTAATGAATGTAATATTGTTATTGTAAAACTTATACATAAATATATGGATTCTTCATATATATATAATATCACTGGTTTGACCGGTTGGACCGACTCAGTGCTTTAACCGAGTTGATCGCCGGTCCAGGTTTTAAAACCATGTATCAAACAATCAAAATTGGATTTCTTGAGGCCAACATCAAAATTTTGCAAGGGAAAACTAATTTGTCTCAGTAAATCTCAAATACAGCAGCTGTGCCTCAATCTGAATGCTGGCAGGCTTTCAAAGCTTCAAAATTTGCATTGGTCATCCAAGCCAAAATATTGCGAAAATTACAAAGTATTGTGACCAAAATTCAATTTCTTGCAGTTCTGGAAAATGCAGAAGAGACTGGCGGTTTCTCCCGTACACTGGTGTTTGTACAGCTGGCGAGGCTCCTCCGGCAATGGTATTCTAGATTATAACAGGTCGAGGGGTGCTCATTCTACTCGTGGTAGAGGTGTGTTGAAATTACTCAAGGAAATGTGGAGTTTTAAAATGTAGTTGGCTGGGAGAAGTTTTGGTGGTGCGTGGGGCCACAGTCGGATGCAAATGAAATTGCAGGGGAAGCCTTTTGGGGAGGTCTGTTACTGATGGTGAAGGAGGTGTCGTGAAATGATGCTTGTTAAAGGGTGTTCGAAATTTTAGGGGACATGATTGTATTTCTGGGAAAATTTCTGATGATGAACAGTGCTTCAAGCCTTCAAATTTCCTTGATTTCTGTGCTTAGTTGTTGAATTATCTAGTTTGAAGCAATATGGGCAGAAATTGGAAGTTAATTGCAGTTATTTTGGTGGTTGAGGTTCAAATTTGGATGGTCATTTTAAGGAGATGATAACGTACAGTTATGGATGAAGGGCAAGGAAGATTGTGGGTCAAGTGAATGTGCTCTGATACCAAATTGATGTAGGGCAGCAACTGAATATCAGAAAGAGAGAGAGAATTCAGTGAATTATGGTAGAGTAGTAGATAGAAGTAGCGAAGATGGGGAAGAAGAAGAAGCTGCTTTAGGCAGAGCAGATAAGAGAGAAAAAATTAAAGATGGCAGAGAGTCAAATTCAAATTGACAGTTAAATGTCTAATACATTTCAAAGAAAGTATTTATACAGTTATACCCCAAAATTACAAAAAATAACTGGAAAGCACTTAATACACAAAATAAACCTAAGCTAACTAAATTCTAAATAGCCAGAAATTTTCCTAAACTAATATGAAAATCTTATCTACGATATAAACATCTAAAGTTTCCCATTGGTGGTTTTCCATCAATATGGTTGGTAGAATTTATTCAATTTTATGAACAAAGAGCATAGAAGCTGTGCTTCCCAATTTTCTACTATCATAGCCCCTTTTTTTTCAAGAAGCATATAGGGGTATTCATTATGTACTAATCTATCTTGCTAGATGTCACATGTTGAATAAGTTCTGAAAGAGTGGTTTGAGAAAACTAGAACTTTTTATAGATTTACCTATATAATGTCTCTGCATAAAAATTTTTCTAGTATCTTACATTATCCCGTTGTGTATGTGTGCAAGTTTATTCTCGATTTACTCAATGTATTTCCTTATTTGGAAGCATTACTGCTAATTATCTGGTTTCATCCTTAAATATTTAGAAATGGAAGTCATATATAAATTTTGCTCTTGCTATATTTGCACTCCTTTTAAAATACTACTGTGTTACTGTGTTTTCTGCGTGCAATTCTGCTAACTATGTAGCATCTTCTTTTTCAACCTTGAAAAGGTTCTTTTTTGCTAGTATTTCAGATGCTTGTGCAGTTGTGCCATAGGAATGTGCTCTTTTTGGATAAACTACTGTTAAATAGGATACAAACAGCGATTTAAGTAGATAGAAAAATAGGTTGAAGAATGAGTCACAAATTGTTGCTTATTTGTGGTCGTAGTCCTGTTTCTGAGTGGCATTTGAGCATGGGGAAGTGAGTTGGATTTTAGGCATGGTCTTGTTAAGTTTGAAGTTTATGAAAGGCAAATCAATTTGAAGTTTGGGAAAGGGAAATCAATATATTGGTTAGGATTGGAATGTTTGGTTTTTAGTAAGTTTGCAGATGAATCTCTGAATTAAGATTGCTAGATTTGGACTTTGGATTAGATGGATAAACTGTCTGGAATTTATGCAGCAGAAAGTTGAATGTGAGAGGCAAAATGGTTCAGTAGCTAGTTTTTTTTTTTTGATAAATAAAGTAAGTATATTAGATGGCGAAAAAAGAAGGTACAATGTGTGGGGACAAGGAGTCTGCCATAAAAACAGAAAAGAAAGAAAGAAAAATAAAAAACATAAAAACTGAAGATCACACCATGAAACTTGATAACATTAACCAAGAAAATCCCTTTTCAGACCCTTTCCATCATAATTTACCAAACTCTTCAAATTTTCTATTCTCTTTGACTTTTCAATTTACGAATTTTGCCACCATCCAAGCGAACCTCATTTCCTCCAATATCACTCACCCTTCAATCCAACTTATCCAAAAGATCTTGAGCTTCTAAATCCTCCTTGAGAATTTCCTCCACAGGAGTAGGCAATATTCCATCCCTATGCTGTGAATTGTTGACTAAACCCTCATTTTCAAAAATAGGCAGTCCCTCCAAACCTTCCAATGGGGCAGTATGAACATAAGATAAATCCCCTACTTTGTCTCAAGAATCAGAAGCATACCCATATTGTTTCGGAATCTCATCCAACAATAACCCTCCACCACAGTCAAATTCACTCAAACCATTATTTTTGAATCCGAAATATCCCCTCGTTTCTTAACCTCCTTTTCTTTCCTTTCCCCATTACTGCACCCGACTTCCCCTTTGTAAGAGAGTTTTCCACTATGCTAAGTTCTTCCTCTAGAGTCTCTCTTTAAAAGCTTTATCCTTGTCGCACCAAATTTTTTTCTCTCCTCATCAAATACCTTCCTCATCTCGGAGCTCATACGAGCTAACTTCCGGTGAGCATACACTCTACCCTCAAATCTATCAAAATTCAGGAACAAGATATCATCAATCACCCCCATAATTGCTCCTGGATTTTTACGTCTCACCTCCACATTTTTTGAACACTGTTCCAGCCTTGTTACATTCTTAATACCACAGTCTAATTCTAGCTCCGAACTATTAATAATTTG
The DNA here is from genome assembly GCF_029873635.1 of Malania oleifera. Taxonomy (NCBI): domain Eukaryota; kingdom Viridiplantae; phylum Streptophyta; class Magnoliopsida; order Santalales; family Ximeniaceae; genus Malania; species Malania oleifera. The sequence goes on from NC_080419.1 coordinate 17,946,332, forward strand.
GGTATGTACCAGCCTGACTTGAAGTTTGGAGTGCTGGACTCTGAACGTGAAGTTTAGCCTCCTCCTTCTCGCTGCTCGTTTCCTGAGTTTTAAGGACTGAAATCTGGTCCTTCCCATTCTTGAAATCCGGCTCTGGCTTGTCGGATTCCCTGTTTCTCTGTCCAGCATCCTGATTTCGCCATTTACCTTCTGAATAGAACCCAAGGAATGGGGACCTCCCCTAGACTCCTCATTAGAGCCCAACTTATATAAACCTGTCTTGGGCTTGCTTAAGTCAATGGCCCAGTTTATATAAAAAAGAAATACCCTTTTCATCGATTAGTTGGGCCAGAATCATTCCTCCCGGCCCATATCTCTTTTCTTCCTCCCCCATGAATACAGCCCTAGCAGCTTCTGAAACGAACGACTCCTCCGTTGGAACCCTAGTTACGGTAACTTATCTGGCAAATCCGACTGGTTGACGAAGATTGCAGCCTTCGGAGGTTGCTGGCTGTTTGATGACTGGTTGGCTATGGTTGGTTCTGGTAGATTAACAGTGAGTGCTGCTGAATTCAGAAGGTCAGTCTTGTTCATCTTAACTACACTGCCACATGTACAGCACTTGTCCTCCTTAACGGCTGCCAGAACTTGATCTCCAGAGAGGGCTTGACGATTGCGACCCTTGACTCCATCTATATTACCTTTCAGCATGACCTGCCTCCACGATCTGAAACATGGATGACCATCTGCAACCATAATACCCGAATCTTTTTGTAGCTCCTTTGCCAAGTTGCAGAAAACACTTGCGAAGCATCTCCATCCCTCCCCTTTTGCGCTGTCAGGAATGAACACAGAAAATCTCCTACAATTCCAACCCAATCCTAACTCTAGGAACTTTCCCACCTTTGTCCACCTAATTGACAGCCAATAGTTTGTATTACTCTTGCAAAAACTCTCCTCTCCATCCGACCAAAAACCAACAATCCTTCAACAATCACGAAACGGCCGCCAGGGATGAACACAAAAAATCTCCTACAATTCCAACCTGACCCTAACTCTAGGAACTTTCCCACTTTTGTCCACCTAATTGACAGCCAATAGTTTGTAATACCCTTGCAAACTCCCCTCTCTCCATCCGACCAAAAACCAACAATCCTTCGACAATCACGAAACAGCCTCTTCTGATAACCTAACCCATCTATTACAAAAATCATTCTTCTTGGACACGAGCAAAGATTATCTCCCCTCACCTTTGTCTAGACACAGATCGAAGGATTTTCCTTTGATTAGAATCGCTCGGCTTGTCATAACTTAAACCAATCTTCATTGCAGTGAACACACCGGGGGGGGGGGGGGGGAGAGGAATAGTATTGCGAGGGGGAGAGAGAGGCAAATAGGACCATGATGGTAAGCACCATTTCATACATCTTCTGCAAATTATTGGTAGCTAGTTTGCATTCTGGTCATTGTTTGCTTGCTAGGCAATTGTAAAATGATCCTTATGTCCTTGACTGCTCATGGTAATATGTATTAGTTATGTCATTATTCAGGCTTGTGATGTCATCATCTGCAGTTTTTAATTGAATAGTTTGTCATTTTTTATATACGACATCGTTGACACGCTGAAATAAGACTCAGGATTCTACTATTTATTCATTGTTTCTCTTATTGGTTGAGATTGTCATTGATGGACAAAACTTGTCTAGGTCAAATGAAGTTAAAGTCAGTTGTTATCCTCCTAGGTTAATTGTGGGTTGGAAACAATGTGCAAGATACTGACATAAAGCAGAAAAATTTTGTGACAGCACAACCATTCATGCCAATTTCTAACAGATAAGACTAAATTGTATACAAATTAGCCAATCAAATTCGATGGAGTGGAAATTGCTAATGTCTCAATTTTTTGTGGTTCTCTTATCTCAATGGACATGATATAGATGCCTCTTCATTTTATAGCATGTTTAGTTTGTGAATTTTGACCATGTACACCAAAAAAAAACCTATCACTCACCGTGCTAACTTATATGCTACATCCCTTTTCCCTTTGTATGGCCTCTCATGTGGCCTCCCATATGCAGGCGAGGTCTTTGTACCATGAGCGGAATTGGTTATTCTTGTTTAGTGTGTTGGTGGAATATTGAATTTAAGGTGTTCACCTCTTTTTAATACAGTTTTTCATTCCTCCCTCCTAATACACAGCTTCAATTTAATGTCCATCGACTTTCTTTTTCCTGTGTTCTTAATTTTATAGAGAAGGGTTTTAGTTGATCTTCTTACTACTGGATTTGAGTAGTCATTTTTGTTAGGAACTTAATATATATGTATATAAATATATTTATTTCTTTCTTATGCAGGGAAGAAGGCGTGTTGGTGATCAACCTGTAAATTCATCTCATAAGTTTCATCAGACTAACAAGAAAGGCGGGTCTGAGAGCCGTGAGATTGAACAATACTGCTTAACTGATGCTGGGTTGACTGCTATTGGTGAAGGCTTTATAAAACTTGACAAGTTGAGCTTAATTTGGTGTTCTAGTGTGACAAGTATGGGGTTAAAATCCTTAGCTGAGAAGTGTAGATCCCTAAAGTCTTTGGATTTACAGGTCAGTTTTTAGTTACAAAACTTGGAACCTTTTTTAGGCAGTAGTTTCTCTATCTAAAGTTGTCTCTTTCAAATTCTCTGCTGATGTTGGATCCTTTGAACAGTTTCAGCATCTTTTTGCTCTATTTTTAGTATCATGCACTGTCATGTGGTAATCTTTATGTACACAGCAACTTCATAATTAGAATTGGCCTCTTGACTGATGCGTATCCTTTATTTGAAAGTGTTCTGGGATTAAACCTCTGTGAGCCTGCAACTAACATAACTTGATGCTCCTTGTATATTATTTTCAAGTCTTGCTTGTCACTGCTGTTTCTCAATCAGGTCAAATATGTGCCGGCTGATTTAGTTGATATTTTAACTTATCGCTTTATATATTCATTATTGGTTAATGTTAGATTACCACCTTACCTAAAAACTTTAACAGTTAACACTCCCTCGTATGTGCAGCCTGAGCACTTGGAGAGGTTAACTAATGATAAGCAACATCCATTGTAAGGAATAAGATATTCTTGACAAATAAATAATAAATGTGGGCAACAAGACAAGAACTCAGGACCTCCTGACAACCTGGCTTTCATACCATGGTAAAGTATTTGGTGAATTGAAAGATCTAACATCAATGATAGGTCTCTCCCTAGATACCAATAACCATAATACCCTTACTAACTCACACTAACATTACTCTAGCACATAATAATAATGCTAAAAAAAAAAAAAAGAGCGGCTCGGTGCACAAAGCTCCCGCGTATTTGGGGTCCAGGAAAGGGGCGGACCACAATGGGTCTATAGTTCGCTGCCTTACCTTACATTTTTGCAAGAGGCTGTTTCCACACCTTGAACCCGTGACCTCTAGGTCACAAGGCGACAACCTTATGATTGTGCCTAAGCTCCCCTTCACATAATAATAATGCTAAATGACCAAAATAACCATTAATAATTAGTTCAAGCAATGTCTTAATATGAAGTTGTTATATTTTATATGCCGGGATTTTTGGATGTCAAACTATAGGTTTGAACTTTGAACTATTAAGGTACCACTCTGCCCTAAAAGTTTAAGCAGAAAAAAGGTTTTATCTAACACAGCCCTCCTTGCGCAAGTCCATTTGGCTTGAAAGCATGGACAAGGCAAATGCCCACCATTTTCCATGTGTGTATACGCATTAACAGAATGGAGTTGCTGATAGGAAGAATAGAAATTTACCTGACACAGCCTGGTCTTTGCTTTTTCACATGCTTGTCCGCAAGATTTTCTAATGCTGTTCTTACAGCTTGTTTTTGCTTAACAAGATGCCTTCCAGTGTCTTGTGTTTTTTTTGTTTTTTAAATTTAATTTAATTTAATTTTTTTAATTTTATGGTGGGGCTTCAGGAATTCCCTTCTCCTTTGCTCATTATTTTCTGTTTCCTGTTGTGCCTTGTGTATTTGGTTCACATGATTCATGTTCAGCATTGTCCACCACAAAATCAAATTCCAATTCAAATCTAAGTAAAATTAGTAAATAGGAACCTCTTATAGTTTTGCAATGATTTGGAGACCAAGAATATAATCCCAGTTGGAAATAATTGTCCTTAAATTTAAATACATGAATGACCAAGAACCAAGATCACGAAATTGGAACTTGAAAAGGATCCAATGCAAGTTGTTAGGCTTCAAAAACAAAATACAATTATAAGATGGGGAAGCCACTGGAAGTGCAATTTACAAATTTTTCTTGAATGATGAATTCAACATGCCATGGTTCGGGCTTTAAACTTTGGTGCATCCATTATTTCTTTGAGAGAACCTCCGATTTCGAGACTAATTTTTTCTCAACTTCATCTTGAGCTACTATCTTTTGTAGGCTTGAAGGAAGGCAATTCTTCTATTCCCGAATCTTCCATCAGATCCTGATTAGGATTAATGATGGTAATGAGAGAGAGTCCAAAGCATGGATCCAAACTTGATCATTCTGTATCAAACTTCTCCAACTTTAGCAGCCAAGATAAGTGCCATTTTTTTTTTTCTCTGTTTGCCCTCCCCTTACTTTCTGGCTGGTTCAGACTACTCTGGTTTTGTTTTAATGGACCAGCTGGTTTAGGATATGTAGATGGATTGACAGTTTAGGGTGGGTCCAATTTAGTGTTAGGTTGAGATTAGATTTGGATTTGGATGAGTTGGATTCAAGTAAAATCAAGCTGCCTGGTTTCTTTCAATCCCCTTCTTCAATCAAACTCAAACATATAAAACTGCCTATTTGTCAAACTCTGTTTGCCTGTGGGCTGTGAGGGGATGAATCATTGTCAGGGAAGGTGTGACAACTGACAACAAATGGCAGCACTCGGCTTTGTATGTGGTGAATGAAATGAGTGGCAATCACATGACAGCCAATTATGTATGATGATGTGATATGGGGTTGATGCAGTGGTAAAGCTTGACAGTGAAAATGAATCCCTTATTTGGTTTGTGGAATGAAATTGAAATAGGAAAGGAATCAGGGAGGAATGGAATCAAGGCAAGAATGGAATTGCTTTTGGAATGCAATTACTGCGTTTGGTTAGAACATGGAATGATCGGAAGAATCCAGTTTTGATTTCTTTCCAACATTCTGTATTCTTCAGTGGCTTCTATAATGGAATGAAAATAAGTCATTTTTCTATAAAAACTCTTAGTACATAATTATTTAATTGTAATTATTAATTTTTATTTTATGACAGTGATTTTCATTAGTGTTAATATTTTTTTTAAGTTATTATTATTTTTTTGTTTTTTATAATAATAATTATTTTTTTTATTTTTTATTATTATTTTTCTTGTTGTTATTATTATTTTTGTAGTAATAAACGTTATTGTTATTGTAGTATTATTAGTTGTTGTTATTATCTTTTATTATTTCTATAATAAGTATTATCCTTAAAATAATACTAATTGTTATTATTTTTTCCTTTTTAATTGTTATTCTTATTGTTGTTATTATTATTTTATAGTAATAAATATTATTGTTATTGTAATTATTATTTGTTGTTATTGTTTTTATAATTATAATAACAATTAGTGTTATTATTTGTTGTTCCTTTTGTTTGGCTATTATTATTATTATTATTATTATTATTATTTTCATAATAGTGATTATTATTAGTGTAATTATTTTTATTTATCGTTATTATTATTTTTAATTATTTCTATAATGATTATAATACTTAAAATAATAATAATTATTTTTTAATTTTTTATTATTATTGTGCTTCTTGTTATTATTATTTTATAATAATAAATATTACTATTATTGTAATTATTATTAGTTATTAGTTTAATGTTTTTATAATTATTATTTATTATTATCATTAAAATGATTATTATTATTTTTTTGACTGTTTTTGTTATTAATATTGTTCTTGTTGTACTTAATATTTTTATAATAATAAATATTATTGTTATTGCAATTATTAGTTGTTTTATTATTTTTATTATAATAAGAATAATAATTAGTATTATTACTATTTGTTGTTGTTTTTATAATATTTTTTTATTATAAAATGAGTTTGATTCCAAGGAATGAAGATGGATTCCAGTCAGTCCATTCGAGCTGGAATCACGATTCCCTCATTCACAGGAATCGTATTCCAATTGGAACATGATTTGATCCTTTGATTCTGCAAATTGGACGCAAGAATGCCATTCTATTTATAAAATTTGATTCCATTCCAGACTTGATTTCGCAAACCGAATAGTGGGAAGTTCTCATAAGAACTTGTGGTCAATGATGAAAACTCTTGTATTTTGGCAATGATAATGTTGACTAGCAAAGAGGCAATGAAGAGAATGAGATACTTTAGTTGCTGAAAAGCTACTTCAAAGGGCTTTGACTAATATGAACTATCGTTTACACTGGAACTGGTTTGGAAATTTGGGGTTTTGGAATTTGGATTAAGTGAAGAATTAAGTTCTGTGATTTAGGGGCCAAAATTTAATGGATAGTGAGTAAGACTTCAATCATTGCAAGATTGGGGATTAATCTTTGATATGAGCTTTAGCTTCGATTGTAGTGGTGGCTAGGTTGTGTGAAAATGGAACAAGAGGCTATGTCTTGCAAAAGCATATGTAGCAATGGTTGTTATGATGAAGCTAAAATACAATTGTGATGACAAATGGTGGTGGTATCAATGTGGGTGAATGGTGTGGTGGTGCAATAGTGTGGTGGCAGTGGAGGCAATGCAAAGCAATATAAGTTGAAATTGCAAACCCTATGAGTTTGAGTTAAACTCACATATATCCTTATAAAACATTGACTACCATGGTAATTTAAGTTGATGCCACAAACACCTAAAAAAAAAATATGCAGCCATGTTGGATTAGAACATACTTTGATGTCAATTGATTTTGTCTTATAGGCAATAAGTTTGAATTCAATTCTAAATTAAATTAGTACATGGGAGCCTTTATAGGCTTACACTGCTTGGTGAATAAGAAAAATAATTTTAGAAACCAAATGATTTAATATAATAAGAATATCCTAATGCCCTAATTGAAAAAAAATGGAAATTCAATAAAAATTTTGAAAATATAATAATATTTGTCTTGGTGTTGCATAGTTAGCGCACTAGTCAAGACAAGTTATTTCCTCATGTTGTGAAGTGTGTCCTTATCATGTATTCCTTAACTCAAAAAGGCTTTTAGTGTAATGATCCTTAGATTCATAAATGCTATGTTAGTACTAGTGTGACTTTTTTTTAGTGAACACCATTTTTTTTAGCATCAGATGTTCTTTAGATGAATCTGTTTTGGGTGAATCCGTTTTGAGTTATTTTTATTCTTGTCAACATCCTTGTACCTCTTATCATTCTTTTGCAAGAAACCTCTACTATAGTTCTAGATGTTAGACCTGTTAAGACAGTCACTGCTAAAGAGGGAATTGGTTGCATTGCGGGTCATTGAGCTGCCTCCTCCACCCTCTACTATAATTGATTTTCCTTCTCATGGGCTTGTAATTACTTATTAAAAAGGTGCTAGGTATTCTACTCGGAAATCTTTGGTGTCACCTAACTTGTTGCTATTTATTTTTCTGACTTATATTCTCTTGTTATTCATTCTTTTGACTTGTCTATTTCTTTTGTTTTTTCTATCCCATCTTTTTTTTGTTGATGCCGTTGCAAACCATAAGGGAGTATACTATGGATCTATCAATAAATGTCTTTGACTTATTGAGGGACATAGGATTTGGTAGATCTTCTTTTGGTGTATATACCATTAGCATCTTGTTGGTACTGTTGGAAGGCTGAAAGTTTGGTTGTTGCCTAGGTTATACTTAGACTTGTGGTGTTGATTATTTCAAGACACTTTATCCTGTAGCTTGATTGGATTCTGTTTGGGTTTCGATATCTTGATCTCCTTGGCAATTTATGTTAATTAAATGTTGGAATGAATTCATGTACAAGCTTGGAGGAAAGAGGAATCTTCAAGGTACATTGTTCAATGGGAGAGTGGCAAGGTTTGCAAGTTGCATAAGGCCATTTGTGGTTATACATAGTCTTGTGGAGCTTGGTTCGACAAATTTAACGTGGTCATTGAGTTGGATTTTTGTATAGTGTTATAATGATCAATTTGTTTTTGTCAGGTGAGAGGAGACAAGTGTGTGCGTTTGTTTATTAATGATATCATTTCAAGCAGTGATCCTATTGGAATTATAGATGTCAGTGTTGGCTTCAAAACTAGTTCTAACTTAAGGATCTGGGGACTTTTCACTTTTTCGTTGCTATTAAGGTTGTTAGGTGCAGTAGCCTCAAGGTGATGCCGTTTGTTGAATTCTTTGATATCTTTAAGAGTTATTATTGTACCAAGGGGTTGATGTACATGTTATAAGAGTTTTGATTTTGTTGGATACATTGATGTGGACTAGGATGGTTCAGTTGGAAGATAAGGTCAAATATATTTGTAGGTGGGAATCTTGTCACTTGAAGAAGCAAGAAGAAAGGTACTATGGCGAGATCTAGTGATATTGAGTTCCGAGTTAGGGCACATATAGTTGGTGAGCTTGGTTGAAGTCTTGTATGATTGGAATGGGCTTGTTCTGCAATGAAACCCCTGATTATATTTTGTCATAATGAGGCTACTATATATATTTCAAACAATCATTACAATAATGGAGCATGTTGGGGTTGATTATCATTTTGTGGGAAATGCAGTGATGAAAAAGGCTGTTGCTACACTATTTATGAAGAGAGGAGATTTTGAAGAGACTCAGTTGTGTGCAGGAAGATCAGGTTGCACTTGGGAGTGGGGGGTCTAGACTAGAACAAGGGCAAACAAATTGCCCTATTGGAGGGAGAAGACTTGGAGAATGAAGTAGATGCTCTCAACCCTATTTCATTAGACTATGAAGGGCTCCTTATTGACAGTGCTCACAAGAAGAGTGAACTCCTCGAGAATGATCGGTGCATAGAACTGGAGAGTCTCAAAGTTGGGGTTACAACCATTGATAGGGCATGCAATTATACCTTCTAGGATGTTGGGAGTTCACATGAGGTTCATTCTATTGTTATCCAAAGCACTAGAACCCCATTAATCCATATAGCTTCAACTGATACCTTGGATCCTTCCTTTGTACCTAATTCCTTCCCAAATCACCAATCCTTTGATTTGGGACATGATGCTCTAGAAACCATGCAGGCCAGACGTGCAACTTTTGTTTGTAACCCACTTTTTCCATTGGAATCTTAGAATAGCTTGGAAGCACTTTTGCGCCGTAGGGAGCCATTGGGAGGAGGGTTCTTCCTTATCCATAAACTTATTAGAAGATGAGAGGGATAACTTGGAAACTTAGGAACTTGTGGAAGAGTTGGATCTAGTTTTGATTAATTTGAGGGGAGAGGTTTAGGCTTAGAAAAGGGGATTCTGGGGATAGAAAAAGGAAAAGAAACTAAAGAAGGAGTTGGATAGATTGTCTTTGTCACTTAAGTACGATAGGGGAGGTAAGTCTGTCCTCTAGGGCCCTTACATGTGTGAAATGAAGCTAGTTTCTTGGAATGTGAGAGGTCTAGGTAGCTGTGGCAAGAGGAGTGTGGTTAAGGGGCTATTATTGAAAGCTATCCCTGACATATTGTTTCTTTGAGAGACCAATCGAAAGTTGATTCTTTCATGAGCAAAATGATCTAGAACAATAGGAACAAAGACTGGGTGTGTCTTCCATTGTTGGGCGTCAAAGGGTCAAATTATTGTTCAAGACAGAAGTGGCATCCATTAAGGGGTCTTATTCTTTGTTAGTCCTCTTAGATATTAGAGGTGTAGCTGTGTAATGGAGTGGTAGTTCCCTTTTGTGTATGGAATGAATGCTGTCCCTTTGAGAAGCCAATTCCTCGTGGAATTAATAGATGTTTTTTGGTTTGTGTAGTCATCATTGGATAGTATGATAAGACTTCAATGTATTTCACATCTCTAGAGAGATTCTAGGGATCCCTGGGACCTTTACAAGCATGAGGGAGTTTGATTTATTCATCTTGGACCGTGGCTTTATAGATCTTATTGATAATGATATTTCGCTTGGGGGCTTCTTGGGATATACAGACTTGCTCTCACATTGATAGATTTATGCTCATTAATGAGCGGGGAGATGATTAATGGGTGGGGGGATGTGTTTCCACATCTCGTTTAGCAAATCCTCCCTTGACCTATCTTTGACCATTACAGTCTCCTTTTAGATTCCAACCCTATGAAGTGGGGCCCACCCTATCCCGTTTTAAGAGCATGTGGTTGTATCCCTCCTTTTGAGAGAATGTTAAAGGTTGGTGGGGCATTTGTGTGGTAGAGGGGTGTGAGGGTCTTAAATTCATGAAAAAGTTGGAATTCTTGAGGTCTAAGCTGAAAAATTGCAACAAAGAGACTTCCAAGAATGTCAAAGAAGCAAAAAAATTGTATCCTTTCTGAAATCATGGGGTTGGATAGGCTTGAGAAGTGTGATATTTTAGAGGAAGGGGATAGGAGCAGGAGGGCTGATCTTAATAATGAGTTACAGGTGCTCTTATTGATAGAGGACATGAGTTGGTATTAGAAATCTTGAGTAAAGGGGGTTAAGGACAGGAATTGTCACTAGTTATTTCCAAAGGGTAGCAAATTGTTGGAGGAGGAGAAGTTACCTTAAGGAGTTGATATTAGACTTGGGTTAGGTGGTGAGGATTACTAATTTTTTTGATCTTTTGTTTATTGAGGAAGCCCCTTATAGATTGATGGTGTAAGGCTTTGATATGAAACCAAGAATGTTTTGATTGGTGGCTTGAAAGGCTTTTTAAGGTAGAATAAATTAGAAAAACGGTTTTTGATATGAGCAGAGATAGGGCTCCCAACCCAGATGGCTTCAGAATGGCATTTTTTCAGGATAGTTAGGATATTTTGGAAGTTGATACCCTTTTAAAGGTTTTTTGAAGAATTTCATTGAAAAGTGTGGTGAATACTAGTGTGAACTGTACATTTATCACCCTTATCCTAAAAAAGGAGAGAGCTTGGAAATCTAACCGATCAACCTCATTACTAGTTTGTATAAAATCTTGTCAAAAGTCCTTGCTAATAGACTTAGTGTAATGACCCCAAAAATTATGGGCATGGAAGTGTAAAAAGAAAAAAACAATTTATTAGGTAATTAATTAAATATTATTAAATTGAATTGATTAAATAAATAATATTAAATATATATATATATATATATATATATATATATCTGTGTGTGTGTGTGTGTGTGTGTGTTTGTGTACATATACATATGTAAGGATAAAAGTAAAGAGGAAGAATATAATATAATATATTTATATGCATAAAGATATATATATATATATATATATATATAATATTATATAATATATATATGTAAAAGTAACTGAAGGATCAAAGATCCTTCAGGACATTTCCTAAGAAGTTTAATTTGAACCCCCCCAAGCGTGCTTCTCCACTCTCTCTCCTCACTGTCTCTCAACTTTCTCTCTCCTCGCTTCTCTTGCCTCTCTCTCTCTCCTCGATTTTTTCGGCCAAATGTGCGCTGATCAGAGAACGGAAAATACACCTTGGGTTCCATTCTCCGCCACCGACATTTTAATCGAAGTCGATTTGTTGTAGGAGCGTTGTAGGCACCACTCCTAGGATAAGGTAATCTTTCTCTCTCTCTCCTCAATTTCTCTCAAATCTACAGCCAAGTTGACGATCAGATACCATCACAGGGTCCTAGGTTTGATCCTCGTTATGTTAGTTGGAGCAGATTTTTGATTTGGGGATCCTAGGCACCACTCCAAGGCTAAGGTGAGGAGTACAAATTATGTCAATTATTTTAGAAATTCAACCGGTTAAATATTTTGGAATTAGATTAAACTGCGGGGATTTGATCATATTGGTATTTTTAAATATGATAGAAATTAAGTTTGAATATGGAAAGTGGATCGAACCCGCGTTTTTAGAATTTAACCGGTTAATGAGAGCGTGTGAGCCTAGAAATACTAAGATAATGGTAATTCTGGGGCTGAGTTGATTAAATTGGGAAAATGTGATTTCAGGGTTTTGAGTTCCGAACGCCGCGGGTGTGGAATTAGGAATTAGGAATTTTAGCAGGCCTTTCAGTAAGCCAGGTAAAGGGAATAAATTATAACAATAGTTTTTGGGAAATTAAATGATTGATTAAAGTATGTGAAATGCAAATGTAGTATATAGTTTTGAAAACTATGATATAGATATCTTCCCTGTGATTACTATATTATGATTATCAGATAAAAATTATGTGACATGAGAAATGTGAAATAATAGATTTATACTGGGAATGTGATTTAAACCGAAATATGTGATTTGCACTGAAATAATGATATTATGATACATATTGAAATGTTTTATTTAGATTTGAAGATATGAGAAACCAAGTATTGTTTTGTATAAATATGATGATATAGGATAATGAAGCAGATATGTTTTGCTGGGAAATTATGAAATGTGAAATACAGATATGTTTTATACTAAAACGGTGATATGAGAAATACAAATATGTTTTATCCTGAAATAGATATGTGTTGTACACAAAGGTATTTTATATAGAAATGTTGAATTGATATATGTACAAATATGGGATGAGATATATACATAGATATGTGTTATGCAAAAATGATGAAATGAGAATTATACAGAAATGATGAGAATGATACAGAAATGATGAGAATTACAGAAATGACGAAATGTGAATATAGAAATGTGGCAAAGAGAACCCCGATGGACCATAGTATACAAAGCACGGTACTGTGCTAGATATGTATTAGTGCAACCACACGTTTGGTTCAGAGTGTGGCGAGACAGTCGATTGGGCTAGTGAAGGGTTGTGTTGCTCCCTGGAGGCCGGACCAGGATTGGGCAGGCCAATCGTACTACAGATGCGTTCCCTGTTTTGATCTAACCGGGTAGGCCAACCGCGGTTAGGTCCAGCCTTTGGGCCGCACAACCCGATCATTAGGGGTGAATACATAACGATGTGAATATCCTCAGGGCAACCATGAGCTACAGACGCGACGTGTATTGTATACTGGTGGATGCTCATAAGTTAGAAAATGTTATGAAAAGTGAAAAGCAAAATGAACAGCCGTGAGCTACAGACGCGACGTGCTATATGCTGGTGGACACCCATAGGCTAGAGAATGTGAATATGAATATGAGAAATGAAAGAATGTGAAATTAATATAAGAAATGAACAGCCATGGGTTACAGACGCGACGTGCTATATGCTAGTGGACACCCATAGGCTAGAGAATGTGAATATGAATATGAGAAATGAAAGAATGTGAAATTGATATGAGAAATGAACAGCCGTGGGTTACAGACGCGACGTGCTATATGCTGGTGGACACCCATAGGCTAAAGAATGTGAATATGAATATGAGGAATGAAAGAAAATTTGAATATGAATATGAGAAATGAAAGAATGTGAATATGATTATGGGAAATGAGAAAGTATGTATATGAATATGAGAAAAGAAAAGTATGTGTATGATATGAGAAATGAATGGGTACGTATATGATATGAGAAAGGAAAGAGTATGTATATAATGTGAGATTTGAAAGCACATGAATAAGATTTGTGAAAATGAAAATATATGTATATGATTATGAAAGTGATATGAAAGCTTTTGAAAATACGTTTTACATACATATATGATTATGAGTACATATTTGTATATTTTTCCCAGCTGGTATACTTATTTAAATGGATGTGTATAATATATCAAAACTCATGTGTCACACACTGTCAATAATTTATTCCGTATTACTGAGAGGCGTCTTACCCAAAATCTAAACATTTCAGGCAATCAGGACAGATCAGTAGAGAGAGCTCCGAGATAGAGGGGAGCTGGTACCCTGATAGACAGGGTAAGTGTTTTGAGTTGGGAAATGTGATTTATGAAATTTCCTGGTATATCTGGGTAGATTCTTGGAGTTGTATATGTGTATGTACAGATGGGCGGTACTCTGGTATTGTATTGTATTTGGTTGGTATTGTATATTGGGCTCAGTTATGATATGTATTCCGCTGCATGAGTATTGTGATTCTGGATGGACTGATCACCCGGTACCCCACTTCGGGTCGGGTCATATCGACATATGGTATCAGAGATGTTTGTGATATTGATTAATTATTGTTGTTTATTAGAAAAATAATAATGGTAGAAAAATCAGGTCGTCACACTTAGACTAGTCTTGGGGGATGCTATCACTATGGAGCGGTCCACTTTTATTCACGATAGATAGATTTTAGATGCTGTGTTGATGGCTAACAAGGTGGTAAGAGGACATGAGGAGGGGAAGGAAGGGGCTTCTCTTTAATTTGGACTTCTAGAAAGTCTACAAAAAGGTAAATTGGAGATTCTTTGACAACGTGATGTGTAAGAAAGACTTTGGGGACCTGTGGAGAAAGTGGATCAAGGGGTGCTTGAGCTTGACCCATCTGTCAATCATTGTTGATGGTCAACCTAGAGAGGTTGGTTTAGGGTCTTTAGAGGTCACAAAGGGATCACTCTCTCCTTTGCTGTCGACTCTTTTAGCAGACACCTCGAATAGGATGCTTCTACATGCTCAAGGGTTGGAGGTGATTAGAGGTCTCCATGTGGGGAGGGGAGGAATTGGAGGTTTCACTCCTTTAATTTGCTTTTGACACCTTGCTCCTTCTCGAGGATAACATAGCAAAATTTTGGAAAGCCATTTTTCTTTTCAGCATATTTTGGGTTTAAAAATAAACTCATTCAACAGTGGGATTGCTAGCATCAATGTAGGGATAGGGTCTTATGGAGCTTCAAAATATTAGAGGGTTGTGCTTCCCTTGGGTGGTCCCTCTCCTATCTCAACCTCCCTTTTGGAGGTAATTCAAATTTTGAAGCCTTTCTGGGCCTTGTTAAAAAAGGTTGGTAGGAGACTAGAGGCTCGAAAGAGGGCATATTTTTCTATTGGGGCCATGCCACACTCATTAGTGTCATCCTATCCAACATCCCAATCACTACCTTTCCCTGTTTAAAGTTCCTTCGAAAGTAGCTAGATATTTAAAGAGGTTGACGTGTTATTTCCTTTGGTCTGGTCTAGAGGAGGGTAGGAGAGACCATCTAGTTTGCTAGGAGGTGGTTAGCAGACCTAAATCTAAGGAAAAGGGGGGGGGGGGGGAGGATTTGGGATCGGTAATGTGGTATCCAAAAACATCTCCCTAATAGGCAAGTGGCTTTGGAGGTTTACTCCAAAATTGATTCCCTATGGCATAAGGTGAGAAAATGAAAATATGGGAACCCACAGAATAGGTGGTTAGCAGACCTAAATCTAAAGAGGGTTTGGGATCGGTAATGTGATGTCCAAAAACATCTCCTTAATAGGCAAGTGGCTTTGGAGGTTTTCTTTAGAGTTGACTCCCTATGGCATAAGTTGATAAAATGAAAATACGGGAACCCATGAAATAGGTGGAAAAATAAATGGCTGGTATCATCTATTATGTGTGTCCTTGGAGCTAGTCCATTCTTTCCTATTTGGTTAAAGGTGGGTAAGACTAGAAAAGTTCGACTTTGGGAGGCTGTTTGGGTAGGTTTAGTTATCGTTAGAGCTGAAGGTGCCTTGTGTATTTAAACTTTCCTCATTAGATAATGCTTCCATAAGCTCTTTCATTTCTTTCGAGGGGGGTTCTTCTTCATGGGGTTTCCAATTTTTTAGGAATATTAATGAAAGAGAGTTCGATGGGCTCACTATCCTAATTTCCTTGCTAGACCATCTCATTTCTTCTAGAGGAGGGGATGCGAGAGTCTGGGAGGGTGATTCTTTGGGTATGTTGACGTCAAAATTTTTTTCTCCTCCCAACTTTTCCCTTGAAACCACATCCTTTGGAGGGCCAAGTGATGTAGGACAAGAAGCAAGACCTTAGGAAGGTCCATGTTGGAGACTACTTAAGAAGAATTGAATTGATAATTGTTGGGTTTAATCGGCAGTTTATTATGTATTTAGTTTAATTAGTATAGTATTATGTGTATTTTGGGGGTTTGTTTGCAATATTTGTGTAAAGAATGGGTTTATTTGTAATTCATGTAGTTTTAGGGGTATGTGGTGTAATTTTATGTGTTTAGGCTTTCTTATAAACAGTGTGTGAAAGCCATGTGGTAAGTTATTGATGAATGTGAATTGGAATTGAACGTGAGTTCCCCCCGGGTATCTCCTCTCTCCTCCCTTCCCTTTCCTTCTTTTCTAATTCTCCCATGGCTGCAAAACCTTGAGGAGATACTAGGGGGAACTCACGTTAAATTCCAATTCACATTCATTGATAACTAACTTACCATACGGCTTTCACACACTATTTATATGAAAGTCTAAACACATAAAATTGCACACATACCCCTAAAACTACATGAATTACAAACAAACTCATTCTTTACACAAATATTACAGTTAAGCCCCCAAAATACACACAATACTATACTAATTAAACTAAATACATAATAAACTGCTAATTAAACCCAACAATTATCAATCCAATTCTTCTTAAGCAGTATCCAACATGGATCTTCCCAAGGTCATGCTTCTTGTCCTACATCAACTCTCCCCCCATTAGAAAAAATTTGGCCTCAAATTATGAAATGTCGGAGGATCAAAATGGAAATGCAAACTTGGAATCTTTGAAAGCCAGCACTTGAATGAGACAAGAAACCATGTTCCAGTGGCAGCACCATAGACTTGACTTGAGAATTAGCATCAATGAACTCATCGGGGATGACAAACTCTACAATAGGAGTGTTTGAAAGACTTTTTAGGTCTTCAAACACATTCGTTGCCTTGGTTGTGGTGTCTTCAAGTTGAGTAACTTTGACATGATCAATAATCTCATATTCTTTGTCCTGGTTGGTTGATAGAGCAGGCTTTAAAATGATTTTCTTTCCATTATAGTGGAAGACATGTGTTCTCATGTCCTTAACTCACACCCAGATCATCCAACCAAAGAGAACCAAGGAGTACATGGCCAATCTTCATAGGTATGATATCACACCAAACATTAGCCAAATATTCACCTATTTGGATAGGAACCAAATGTCTTCCATAAACATGTACAATAGAGTTATCAACCCATCACATCTCACAGGGCTCCGGTTGAGGTTCCAGGTGAAGCTGCATTTGAGTGACTCCATTTATGGAAACCACATTCATTGGACATATTCCATCAATAATGATTTTGCAAACCTTTTCTCTGCATTTGAGAAAGGTGTTGAAAAGCTTGAAATTGTGCCGAAAGTTTGGCAAATGGCATTCCTTTTTGCTATAGTTTGTCACCATGTTGCTGAATTTATGCATATATATGCTGTATCACAACCCCTTAACACAATTTCCCACAAGCCTTACTCCCAATTTCTTAAAAACTATCTTTTGTTGATCTTGATATTGATTGTCCTGCTGAATGGAAACAAATTCACGAAGAAACTCACAAATTACAGCAACAAAACCTGACTTCTGATGTTGGCAGCGATAATTTCAGGGTTTTGTGCCAAAATTATCATGCTTGCTTGCAATATGCTGTCAGTGATCAAAATATCATGCTGCATATCAAAATGTCATGGAGAAAACACCAATTTCTTGTAGCTGGGAATCAATTTCTCGCGATTCTGGTAGCGGGGGAGTATGGCAGAATCCCACTTGCAGTTGCCGGCACATGGGAGTGTGAGTTGCCGGCGGCGACTTTCCGCCAATGATTTTCTGGGGAGTGGTAAATCGAAGGGTGGTGAGTTGAATGGTGTGTAAAAAAACTCCGGCAAGGGTAGATTTTGAAGGGGCCTGCGGCTGGAGAATTTCAGGTGGCACGTAGGCCTTCACTGCTGGTCGGTTGGTGATGAAATTTTGAGGAGTCGGGGGGGGGGGGTGGGTTCTGTTTTTGGTAGTGTGGGTGGTGTTGCAGAATCTAGGCTGGAAATCAGGGTTTCGAAAAATGGGACATGACTGGAATTTCCTCAAAAGTTCAGAAACTGCAGAGCTTTTCATTTTTTTTATTTTTAAAACTGACATTTCCGAAACAGAAAACCAGAAGTTTGAATCAGGGAGATAGGAGGGAGGAAGAAGCATGGAATGAAGAAGAGACTAGAGAAGAAGATAGGAGGAGGAAGGAGGAGGGGAAAGGAAGGAGGAGGAGGGAAAGAAGGTAGAAGGAAGGAAGAAGAACAGAAAATCCGAGGAGAAAAGAGGGAGTTCAGATCAGCAGACAAGAAAGGAAAGAGAACTGAGAGAACTAGGGGAATTATGGGGAGAGAAATCGAATAAGAGGAGAAGAAGAGAAAGAGAAGAGAAACAATGAAGAAGAAGAAAGAGGGCAGAATGCTGCTGGGCAGCAGGGAATTAAGGACAGAGCAAGAGATCAGAACAGAGAAAAGAAAGAAGAAGAGAGAAGGAAGAAGAAGAGAAGAGGAAAAGGGTGAGGGAGAATGGGTGGACTGAAATGGAAGAATGAAGATCATGGTTGGGCTCTGATACCGAATGATGCAGGGGCAGCATCAAGGTTCTGCTGCCATGGGAGAATTAGAAAAGAAGGAAAGGGAAGGAAGGAGAGAGGAGTTACTAGGAGGGAACTCACATTCAATTCCAACTCACATTCATCAATAACTAACTTACCACATGGCTTTCACACACTATTATAAGAAAGCCTAAACACATAAAATGACACACATACCCCTAAAACTACATGAATTACAAACAAGCCCATTCTTTACACAAATATTACAAACAAGCCCTCAAAATACACATAATGCTGTACTCATTTAACTAAATACATAATAAACTACTAATTAAACTCAACGATTATCAATCAAATTCTTCTTAAGTAGTCTCCAACATGGATCTTCCCAAGGTCTTGCTTCTTGTCCTACATCACTAAGGTTTCTGGGAAGATTCAGGCTTTGTTTGGATTGCGATTCTCGAAAGGATTTAGCATACATGATTTGGTTGAGAGAAGAAGGCCGTACAAGGCTTCTTAGCCCCAACATTTGTATTGTGTTGCAAACGCAATGAAACAAACACCCATCTCTTCGTGCATTGCAGTGTGGCAATACGACTTTGGAACACTCTCTTTTCTTATGCAGGGGAAGAGTGGGTGCTGCCGTGGAAGATGGGAGACCTTTTACCAGTAAATTATAGGGGCTTTGGAAAAAATAGAAATGGTAGAGCTTTTTGGAGTGCGGCAGTTTTCACCATTCTTTGGACCTTGTGGATTGAGAGGAATTCTAGATTTTTTAAGAGTTGGACAACCTGGTCATGGCTATTATGGGATAGAGTGATCTCCATTGCATCCTTTTGGGTGCACTCTCTTGGTATTTTTTGGGGTTTGTCGCTTTCTGATCTGAAAAGGGATTGGAAGGCAGCACTCTTGTAATTAAATACATGTATTTTGTCTGTATTTCTTCTGCTTTTTTGATCTCTAGACCTTTGGTGAGGACTTCTTGTCCCTCCAAGACATGTAATCTGCATTTTTTGGATGTTTGTAAAATTGTCTTCTCTTCCTCAAAAAAAAAAAAAAAAAAGCCATGATTGGGTGATATTATGTAATCCTAGCTTGAGGGGAAGTGCTAGAGTGGCTGCCAAATTCCTCTTATACGACAACAACCAAGCCTTCAGTCCCACTGGGTGGGGTCGGCTATATGAATCCTTTTCTGCAAGTTTACACAATTTTGTGTAATATACTCTTGACAATTTGGGGGCTGTTAAATCTTTACCATCTCATCTTCTTCTTTGTCTTTTTATTTTATTTTTTCTCAACCCCACTCCTAATTCTCACAGTGCCTTTATAATCAGATTAGATCTTTGAGGTTTATAACAAAGCTCTAATGTGACATTGAAGATTCACCGAACCGAAAAGTTTAAGTCACTGGTTTAGGCATGGTTTTAACTTTTAAAACCCGGACTGGTAAGCCACCGGGTCGGTTCGACCAATGGTTGAACCAGTGATGCCAATATGGTGTAATATGTAATATATATATATATGCGAAATATATATGCTATAATATTTTCTTCCAAAAATAATATTACACCATTTACATACATAAATATTATAAAATATTAATTGTAATCTCACACATTAGTTCATTGAAAGTCAAAAAATAGTGACTAACGGTCATCTTAATTAAAAATTTGAATCTCTTTTCTTGTTTTCAAAAAATATTCTTTATAATTTATTATTTTATTTTTTATCCAAAAAATATTAATTGAAGTTGGTGTATTTGTTATCCTAGTGTGTGTCTATTTTATTATTTTATTTATTTTTTGTTTTATTGGAAGGAGATAGGATTTATTAGCTCGGGAAAAGTAACTTGAACACATTACATAAGATACACTCCATCATTTAATGCAACCAACAAATTAGTGCAGTGGTTACTGTCTTTCCTATACATCTTGGGTTCAAGTCGAGCTCCCTATACTTTCCTAAATATTTTTTTCTCTTTAAAGGACTGGGTTGACCCACCTTCAGCCCCGGTTCAGACTGGTTCTGGCTGGTTCAGCCCCGTTTGACCGCATCAATCCCGGTTCAGCTCATTTCTGGTTCTGGTGAGCCGACCGGACTGGCCAGGTGGCCGGTTCTGGTTGAACCGGGTCAAACCGGCCAGTCTGGTCCGGGATCTCGATATCTTGCATGAATGATTTCTCTCTGGTTTATGACTGCAATAACATCAAGTCATATAAATCCATTTTGCAAACATTAGGACGCATATAAAGATGGAATTTTTAGCTGTTGTAGCTCAACAATACTCCCTTCCATGATGTGACCGCTCCAATTCTTTGCAGATTTAATTGCAGTAAAGGGGTGGTACATCTCTCATTTTGGGCCCCAGTCTGTGTTTTTTGGTCCTTTTTGTAAATCTAACTCATTTTAACACTCCTTACTGAGGTACTTTAATATCAGGAAGGAAAAATGTATTGTACCGAAACAGTGAAACTTATAAATTGTACTTAAAACTATCATATTTTGAACTGTACAAATTTTGAAGGAACTGAGACCTATCGTCTGTTAACTCCCAAGGCCCTTTGCATCCAAGCCAATTGTTTGCTTGTTGGTTAAATTGCTGAGGCTAGCTGAAGGATGTGGTACTCCATTTTCAGTGCCACATGAGCACTTTTAAGGCTATCGCTCGCAACTTTGTTGATTTTCCTTACCAAAATGTTGTGACATCAAAGCTTGTCATGTTGGCATGTTGTAGCAGACATGGCCCTGCTTTTTGTCAAGGCAACCAGAGCTATTTTCTCTGGAGATTTCAGGTTTGATTGGCAAACAATTGGGTGGTTTTGACTTAAAAAAAAAGTGGGTTTTGGTAAATGAAAAAATTATTGCCCAGAGGCTTTCCTCATTATACATTCTTGGCTCGTTTTTTAAATGCTCGAGGACCTAGAACTGGCATAGACCAGATGAAAATGGGGCTGGTTTTAGCAAGGTTTAAATTTTGCTGTGTCTCCATCCCTTTTCTTCCCTTTTTATTTTCCTTCTTTTTATCTATTGTTTCTTGGTAGTATTGATGCTAATAATTGGCTATTTGGAAACCATGAAATTTTTTGCTTGTTTAATTTTTATTTTGACACTGCCATCAAACATATGACAAATAGTTTCTCTTTCTTACTTGAGGTGTTATAGAACATAGCATTAGCTGTCTTTCTGACACTGTTTAGCCAATCATGGTTCATAATAGGCTCTGAATTTTAATTCCCGTTTTGTACTTACAGGGTTGCTATATTGGGGATCATGGTTTAGCTGCTGTTGGGGAGTGTTGTAAGCAGCTTGAGGAGTTGAATTTGCGTTTTTGTGAAGGCTTGACTGACAATGGTTTAGTGAACTTAGCCTATGGTTGTCGACAATCACTAAAAGCTCTTGGCATTGCTGCATGTGCAAGAATAACTGATTTCTCATTAGAAGCTGTAGGGTCTCAGTGCGTATCTCTTGAGAGTTTTTCATTGGATTCAGAGTTTATTAATGACAAAGGGATTCTTGCTGTGACCCGGGGATGCCCTCTTTTGAAAGCACTGAAGCTGCAGTGTGTTAACCTTACAGACATGTCTTTGCAAGCTGTTGGCACTTTTTGTTCATCTCTGGAGTTGTTGGCTTTATACAGTTTTGAGAGATTCACGGACAAGTTAGTGAAATCTCAATATCTCAGACATTTCTTCCTCTTTGGCTATTTCTCTGCTCTCCCTCTTTACTAGTTCCCTATCTGAAATAATTTGAAAGCTTTGGCCTGGTTGCATTGATTCATTTATGTCTCTGTCCCATCATGCTGTGAGCTATATGGAGTCCTAATATGATTTTGCAGGATATTAATTGCTTTTAAGATTAGAAAGCAAAATTTCTTTAAGCATCAGAGAAGAACTTTAGGATTTTATTTCCTTTCCATATCAACATACCACCACATAACAGTTTGAATTCAAAATTCTATTTAAAAAATTTATGTTGATTTATGCATCTTAGTGTGGTGCTGCAAGATTGATTGTAGAAGTTTAAAGCAGTTTGTTACCTTTTTAACATTTGTTATGTTGTTGTTTTTCAACTTGTTCAAATAATAATTTTTGTGTGTACATTCACAGGAGTCTACGTGCTGTTGGAAATGGATGTAAAAAGTTAAAAAATCTTACACTAAGCGATTGCTATTCCTTTAGCGACAAGGGTTTGGAACTAATTGCAGCTGGATGTTCTGAACTTACACATCTTGAGATTAATGGCTGCCACCATATTGGAACAGTTGGGTTGGAAGCTGTTGGAAGATTTTGCCTGTATGTCTCTTATTGGCCTATATAAACAATAATATCGTCTTTAATAGCACATGGATGCATTGATTGAAACCATGATTTGGTTCTCAACCGCTAGATAGCCACTTTCCTTATGCTCTCTAGTCAGTCATTCCTTTACCTTATATGCCTTTACAGCTTTCATGTTAAATTTACATATTTGCCTCTCTAAGTTCTGTTTTAAATATGCAAATCCTATGAGGATTTAGTTCATCATGTAGAAGTATACTATTGCTGATAAAATAACCTCTATACAAAATGCCAACATGGATAGAAAAGGAATGGTTCGAACAGCATCTACTGACTAGCCACAGTAATTGCACCTATTAAAGCAACTAAAAAGATTAAGAAATAAGTTCAAATGGAAGAAAAAATTTGTTGATAAACAAATCCTAATTTGTTGACTATTACTTAACAAATCTTTCTTTATAATCTGGTTTGACCTTGTAGTCTATAGAAATCGTGAGCATCACCATTTAGATTCCAGATTCAAGCGGCAGGGTTGGGGCTTGTAGCTATTGTTTTTGAGAAATGGTCAGGTTTGGCCCATTCCTTGAAAGAAGTTTTTATGGGATCTTTACCTACCAAATTTTGACTTCTGGTTCCGGTGAATGAATAATCATTGATGACTCCTCTTTCCAATTTTCTAAGTTTTTGTCCTTCACCCTGTGTATCTGTTAGAGAATAGTCAATTATTTTCCATTTTCTTTGTGTTAATGGTTATTTAGTCATTTAGCACTATTGTTATGTGTTAAAGTTGTGTTAGTAATAAGTCTGAGTTAGTAAGGGTATTATGTTCATTGGTATTGTACTTGACATATAGTATAAATAGAGGGAGAGACCTATAATTAAAGGTCGGTCTTCCTTTTTACCCAATTATTCAACGTGGTATCAGAGCATGTTTTTGAAACGTAAACCCTAATTATTACCACCCCATCAAAAATGAAGCCTAAAACCCTAAATCTGCTGCATGTCTACCATCATAGAAGAATTTCCAGCAGCGCTATAGCCCTAGAAAACAGCCAGCAGCTGCTGGAAGTCAGACCAGTCCCTGGAAATTTCCTGGGCGACACTGCCAGTTCAGGAACACAAAATCTGCTATAGATATTGCAAAAACAATGCCATAGTCACCCACAGGCATTGCCAATCTGCCCCCTACTGAAATCCCATCACTAGGAAGTGCCCCATGTGCTCTCATGCACTGGTGGAAGGCTGCTCGGGGATGCGACGATGTGTGAAGCTTCTTCCGGGCATTTTTTGACCTGAAATCATCTAGCACTGATCAAATCCCTCTATTAACACGTTGATGGAGTTTTTCCTGTTGTTTTTTGTCCAAAGATCTCACCTTTTTCAATTGATCATGTGTGGCACCTGAAGAATGGTTGTTTGTTTTTTTTTTTTTTGATCTGTAAATGAAAATTATATTGATCAAAATGGATATATACAGAAACTCTGGGCATACCCGAGAGAGGGAAGACCAAGTTTCCCCTTCTACAAAATTGCAAATACAATCAACCTGGGCATGCCCAGGGGCTTTTAAAGCCGTCAAAACAACTCGAAAGTCAAAAGCCATAACCAAAAAGTAACTCAACAAAAGCCCAAAGGTACCTTTGAAAGAACTTGACTAACGCCGGAAAGAAAACCATGTTGATTAAAACCGCAGCCGGAATCAAACCAAGCATCAAATGAATAACCACGATGCAAAAACAGATAAACAATGCTTATCTGTTTGATGCCAAAGAATGGTTGTTTGATGCTTGATGAAGCTGTTTATCAATGCTTATTGAGTTTATTGGGTCTGAAACAGTGGGTTTGCTGTGTTTCTGATTCAATGTTCTAATTCCTTCCATATACCAAAATATCAAGCTGTTGGGCATGTGTTTTGCTCAACAATCCAATCTTTGTTTTGACCATGCACCCATGGTAATTCATTAGTTGTTGTTCAGTGTTAGTAAAAGTCATTGGTGACTCTCTTGTAGCAGTGGTAGCGATCATGAGCTGTTTCTTGCAAGGCTGTTGTAGCGTTATGTAAGTTTGTTGGTGATTTCTCCGTGGTAGTTTTGGTGGTTCACCTCTCCAATTGTTCCAATGCTGTGTGTTGGTTTCTTGGGGCTGCATCTGAGTTTCTTGGTGCTGTGGCAGCCTTGTACTGATTTATTTGTGACTCGTTCATGGTGGGTCACCTTGTTCGTGATTGTTTTGATTGTTCCAACAATTAATCTTGTTATCATTGGTCTAAGTTTGTGAGTGTTGGGATGGAGTTTGCAAATCCCAAAAGTATGGTTCCCTCGTTAGTCACTTGTTTAAGTGAACCGCATATGGTGACTGTATCAACAGAGGAGTATTTAAGGTTTCTACAGTATCATTCGTCTCAACAAGCATCCTATCACATTGCATCTTTTGCCCAGAAAGAAAATCCTACAGTTTGTATGTCAGCTCGTATCTCTCCCTCTAGTCCTTGGTTTACCGATTTTGCTGCCACTGACCATGTAACATGTGCAAACAACTTTTATTTCTAAACTCTAGTACCCTAAAAATCCATCTGAAATTACCTTTGCTGATGGGTCCACTATTTCTGTTAAGGGGGTTGGAACAGTAAATCCTACTGCTTCCATCTTTCTTTCTTTTGATTTATACATTGCTAAATCCCCTTTCAACTTCATGTCAGTTTGTAACTTAGTAAGCTTACAAAGTCAATAAATTTTTCTGTCACTTTCTTTCCTTATTCTATGGTTATTCAGGATCTGAAAATGAGGAAGACAATTGGCATATGGCGCAAGGCTCATGGACTTTACTACTTTTGAGTTGCCTTCACCTCCCATTCTCTGCATAGTTGTAGCTACACCACGTCAAATCCATTTAACGCCTTGGTCATCCGTCCTTGGACAAGTTGAAACAGTTAGTTCCTAGGTTTTGTGTCTAATCTTGAGTGTTAATCTTGTCAATTGGGAAAAAAAATCATCGTGTTCCCTTTGCTTCCCAAGATGACAAACGGGTGGTTAGTCCTTTTCATGTTAGTAAGAAAAAAAAAAAAAAAAAAAAGAAGAAAAAAGGCAGCCCGGTGCACAAAGCTCCCGCGTATGCGGGATCCGAGGAAGGGGAGGACCACAATGTTTGAGGTCCTAGTCGTGTCACATCGAAGTTGGGGCTTTGATACTTTATTACATTTGTTTATGGCTACTCTAGGATGACTTGGTTATATTTAATGAAAGACCGTTTTGAGTTATTTAATATCTTTTGTGCCTTTTGTTCTCAAATAAAGACTCAATTTGATGTGTCAATTAGCATACTTCGTAGTGATAATGCTAAGGAGTACTTTAGTACCCAATTCACTACCTATATGACTAATTCTGGTATGATCCATCAGTCCTCTTGTGCCCACACTTTGCAATAAAATGGAGTTGTAGAGCAGAAAAACAGACATATTCTTGAAGTCACTTGTACTCTATTGTATCAAATGAACGTCCCCAAAGTTTTTTGAAGTGATGTGGTGCTCACAACTTGCTTCCTTGTTAATAAAATGCCATCCTTTGTCCTTGGTGGTAAAATCTCATATTCAGTTATCTTCCCTAAGGCCCCTTTGTTCTCTCTTCCTCCTCGTATATTCGGTTGTATATCCTTTGTCCATAATTAACTCTAGGAATGAATAAGTTGGATCCTTATGCTATCAAATGTATTTTTTTTGAGCCATTCCTATACTCAAAAAGGGATATCAGTGTTATAGTCTTACTTTACATCGATTCTTCGTCTTTGCTGATATCACCTTTTTTGATTCTATACCATACTACTCCGATTCCTTGAGTTTTGTTAACCTTGACGAGTCCCTTGCTCCGCAGCTCTGCCTTGCCTTCCAGGTCCAAACCTATTATCTATGTCCAGTCCTCCTACATCTTCATCTAGTTTGAGTCCTTCTCGTAGCTTGGATCATCCCAATTTGCACACATGTCTACTCAAGGAAGGAGAACCTCCTTCGGCTTCTACTATTGCGCCTCTAGTTCCCTCATCAGATGGTCTTATTTCCTATGATGTTGATCTTCCTATAGCTGTTTGGAAAGGTATACACACTTGTACCCAACATTCAATCTCTAATTTTTTTTTTGTTATGATTTCTTGTCACCCTTGTATTATTGTTTTGTTAGTGCTCTATCTTCTATTGCTCTTCCAAAATCTATTTCTTAGGCCCTATTGCATTATGGATGGAGGACTGAAATGCTTGAAGAGATGCGTGCACTACAAGATAAGGATACTTGGAATACACTTAGAAGTACCGTTGGTTTTATGGATCGTTTTGAAGGCTTGTCTTGTTGCTAATGGTTGAAGAGATGCGTGCACTACATGATAATGAGTTTGTGGTTGGTTGTCGTTGGGTGTATAATGCGAAGGCCAATATTGATGGTTCTATGGCTCGTTTGAAGGCCCGCTTTGTTGCTAAGGGATATACTCAGATGTACCATTTGGATTATTCAGATACATTCTCTCTGGTTGCTAAAATTGCCTCAGTAAGTTTGTTAATCTCTTTAGCCACCACTTGTCATTGACCTTTACATCAGTTAGATATAAAGAATGCTTTCCTACATGGTGATCTTCATGAGGAGGTATATATGGAGCGACCACCTGGGTTTGTTGCTTATGGGGAGTCAAGCTCAGTGTGTTGGCTTAAAAGATCATTATATGGATTAAAACAATCTCCAAGAGCATGGTATGGCCGTTTTAGTGCTATAGTACTTGAGTTTGGCCTCCAATGGTGTGTAGTAGATCACTTTGTATTTTATCATCATACTCCATCTGGTAGGATTTTGCTTATTGTGTATGTGGATGGCATTGTGATCATTGGTGACGATGATCGAGGCATCCAGGACCTATGGCTTTTCCTACAGAGTAAGTTTAGACCAAGGACTCGGGACCATTGAAGTACTTCTTGGGTATAGAAGTATCAAGATCTAGTATAGGAACTGTCTTGTCATAGAGGAAGTATGTTCTTGATCTTTTAGATGAGATGGGGTTGTTTGGATCCAAATATTTTGATATTTCCATGGATCCTAATAGTAAGATATGAGTGATTTGTTGCCTAACCTAGGTTGGTACGGAAGACTTGTTGGAAAGTTGAATTATCTTGCAGTCACACGACCAAATATATCCTTCGCAATAAGTGTTGTGAGTCAGTTTCTCAATTCCTTGAGAACAAGTCATTGGGATGCTGTAATTTGCATTTTGAGATATCTCAAAGGTGCACTAGGAAGAGGTCTCTTATATCAGGATTAGGGTCACACTCTTATTTAGGGTATATAGATGCATATTGTGTCGGGTCACCTTCCGACCGAAGATCCACAATCGGATATTGTAGCTTTGTTTGCGGTAATGTGGTGTCTTGGAAAAGTAAGAAGCAAACTGTGGTGGCTTGGAAAAGTAAGAAGCAAACTGTGGTGGCTTGGTTAAGTGTTGAGTTAGAGCATAGGGTTATGACGTGCACTACATGTGAACTTCTTTGGTTGAAGAATATGTTGAAAGAATTAGGTTTTTCACATTCTCAACCTATGGAGTTGATGTGTGATAATAGAGCTGCTATTCATATTGCCTCCAATTCATGAGTGGACAAAGCACATTCAAGTCGATTGCCGCTTTATTTGGGAGAAACTTGTACACTCATGTGAAGTCTTAGTATCAGCTTGCTGATTTGTTCACTGAAGCCGTGGGAGGTGCTCATGTGAAATTCATTTGTAACAAGTTAGGAGCATCTAATATATATGCTGCAGCTTGAGGGGGAGTGTTAATGGTTATTGAATCATTTAGCATTATTATTATGTAGTAGAGTTATGTTAGTAATAAGTGTGAGTTAGTTAGGGTATTATGGTAATTGGAATTGTACTTGACATATATTATAAATAGGGAGAGACCTATCATTGAAAGAAGGTCCTCCATTTACCCAATTATTCAACACTTTGCATGGAAATTTTTGATTGCTTCTACTGTACCATTGATTCACCTTCAACAAAATCATGTCTAGTATAAAATTTGTTGTGAATGTTAGGAAGGGGAGGGAAAGAGATGAGAAGAGAATTCTTCTTCTTCTTCTAGATTATACTTGTCCTACATCACAATGTGAATAGTGAAAAGTAGTTAGCAGATATTTTACTAAAGCTCTACTAAATTTAATAATATTAGAGGTGAGATTGGGCTGAGTACTTTGAATGATTGAGTGTTGTGTGCATGCTTTCTTATGTAGAGATTTGACCTTATGACACACATGATTGAGAAAACCTCTATATTGAGAAGGAAATTGAAGTTCCTTAAATATTCAATTTTTCATGAAATATTTCTTGTCTAAAAATCATTTCAAAAATATTTTCAAGATTAGAGAAATCATTTATAAATGCTTTTGAAAATTAGATTTTTGTATGCGCATGGTTGAACGAAAAAAAAAAGAAAAAAAGAAAAGGAGAGGATCTTATAGTGCATATTTGGAAAAAAGGAAGAAATTCATTTTTTTATCATTTGAATTTTCCCTCATGTGTGCGCGGTTAACTGTGGGTCTTAGGAAGTTATTGTTTCTATTGAGTTACCCTTAGATCACTTTGCACCCTGTTCGCATTTAATCTCCCCTCTTTGGGCACTCTTTTGCTTGTTTGAAACCCTAACCCTAAAATCTCTCTTCCCCCTTGCTACAAGGCTCTATGTTTCCCTTCACTGGTTAGCGCTTTTGCTCTTGCTCTTACAACATGGCTTTCACACACTTTTTATAAGAAAGCCTCTTTACATGAAATTACAGAAAATCCCCTAAAATTGCATGACATTACAAACATACCCCTAGAATGCACAAATACAACAAACAAGCCCCCAACATGCATAATCCTAATACAAGAAAACTACACACATAATTGAACAACTAACTAAGCAAGATTGATGAGCCACAGTGATTGCACCTATTAAAAGCAGCCAATAGAATTAAGAAATAAGTTCATATGGAAGAAAAATTGTTGATAAACGAATCCTAAATTGTTGACTACTACTAATCAAATCTTTCTCTATAATCTGTTTTGATCTTGTAGTCTATAGAAATTGTGAGCATAATCATGTAGGTTCCATATTCAAGTAGTTATAGTGGTGCCTGTAGCCATTGTTTTTGAGAAATGGTTGGGTTTGGCCCATTCCTTAAAAGAAGTTTTTATGGAATCTCTGCCTACCAAAATTTTGACTGACAAAAACTTAAAAGATAGCGTTGTGGATGTAACTAGAGTAAGGGATAGAATTATAAAAATCAAGATGGTATTAGGACGAGATAATAAATATCATTAGTGTTTATGCTCCTCAAGTTGGCTTAGTAGAAAACCTTAAGAGACAATTTTGGGAAGATATGGATAGTATTATACAAGGCATACCAGGGACTGAGAAAATATTTATAGGAGGAGATCTGAATGGACATGTTGGAAGAGATAATAAAAATTATGAGAGGATACATAGAGGATATGGATATGGAGACAAAAATGAGTCTGGGGAGATGATCTTAGACTTTGCTATGTCATATGATTTTAGTATAATGAATACTTGCTTTAAGAAGAGAGAAGAACACTTAATAACATTTAAAAGTGGACAAAATAGAAGTCAAATAGATTTTTTTTTTAACTAGGAGGGTAGATCGTTTATAATGCAAGGATTGTAAAGTTATTCGAGGTGAAAGCCTTACCACACAACATAGAGTCTTAGTGTTAGATATATGTATTAAAAAATGGAAGAAAAATGATAAAATAAACCAGTGTAGGAGAACTAGATGGTGAAACCTAAAAGGAGAAAATATAATAAAATTTAAAGATAAAATGATCAAAGATGGGGATTGGACTTTAGAGGATGGGATAGATACAAATACTCTTTGGAATAGATTAGCTAGCTCTATTAAAAAATAGCAAAAGAGATTTTAGGTGAATCAAGGAAGATTCTCGAATAGTAAAGAAAGTTGGTAGTGGGATAAAGATGTACAAAAAATCATAAAGACAAAAAGAATTTGGTATAAAACGTGAAAAAAATGTAGAAACAGAGATAACTTTGAAAAATATAAGGAGGCAAGAAAAGATGCAAAAAGGGCCGTTAGTGAAGCTAAATATAGATCATTTAATAGTTTGTATGATAGATTAGGTACAAAAGAAGGGGAAAGAGATATATTTAAACTTGCTAAAGCTAGAGAAAGGAAGAGCAAGGACTTAGGAAATGTATAAAAAGTGAGGATGATGTTGGCTTGGTTAAGGATGAAGATATTAAAGAAAGATGGCGAAGTTACTTTAGTAAGTTGTTTAATGAAAACCAAATAGAAGGTTTAAACTTAGAATTGTCAAATGAGGAAAAGACTAAAAATAAAAGATTTATTCGCAAAATTAGAGTTAAAACGAAGTTAAGTTTGCACTAAAAAAAGATGAAAAATGGGAAAGCTATGGGACCAGATAACATCCCAATTGAAATTTGGAAATGCTTGG
Source organism: Malania oleifera (assembly GCF_029873635.1). Classification (NCBI taxonomy): domain Eukaryota; kingdom Viridiplantae; phylum Streptophyta; class Magnoliopsida; order Santalales; family Ximeniaceae; genus Malania; species Malania oleifera. Next base: position 17,977,622 of record NC_080419.1, read on the forward strand.
GTGATAACGGAATTATATGGTTAACTAATTTATTTAATACAATTGTAAAAACTAAGAAAATGCCAGATGAATGGAGGAAAAACACTTGAATACCTATATACAAAAATAAAGGAGATATTCAAAATTGTAATAACTATCGTGGAATTAAACTTTTGAGTCATACGATGAAACTATGGGAAAGAGTAGTTGAACAAAGATTAAGGTTAGAAACGAAGATCTCAGAAAATCAAATTGGTTTTATGCCTGGGAGATCTACCATAGAAGCTATTTATCTTTTAAGAAGATTAATGGAAAAGTTTAGGGAAAAGAAGAGGGACTTGCATATGATATTTATTGACCTTGAGAAAACATATGATAGGATACCTAGAGAAGTTCTATGGTGGGTTTTAGAAAAAAAGGGTGTATGTTGTAGGTATATCGATGTCATTAAGGATATGTACGATGGAGTAATGACTAGTGTAAGGATTGGACTATAGATGGAGAAACTAGAGAATTTCTAATTACCATAGGTGTACATCAAGGATCTGCTTTGAGTCCTTATCTTTTTGCTTTAGTGATGGACCAATTAACTAAGAGTATTCAAGAGGAGGTTCCATGGTATATGTTGTTTGCAAATGATATTGTATTAATTGACGAAACTAGGGACGGAGTAGAGGCTGGGTTAGAATTATGGAGAGAAACTTTGGAATCTAGAGGCTTTAGGATAAGTAGAAATAAAACAGAATATATGAAATGTAATTTTAGCAATGATAGGAGGAATATTGGAGGCAAAGTTAAACTTGATGGTGAAGAAAAAAATAGCACTTGTAGATTTCGATACCTTGGATCTATTATGCAAGCTGAAAGAGAAATTGAAGATGATGTAATGCATAGAGTTAAAGTAGGTTGGGTAAAATGGAGAAATGCTTCAAGTGTGCTATGTGATCGTAGAATACCCTTAAAATTGAAAGGAAAGTTTTATAGGACAGCTATAAGATCAACTATGGTGTATGGATCGGAATGTTGGGCGATGAAGAAACATAATATCCAAAAAGTAAAAGTTGTCGAGATGAGAATGCTTAGATGGATGAGTGGTATAATATTGAAAGATAAATTAAGGAATGAATATATTCGTGGTAAGTTAGGTGTAGCTCCTATAGAAGATAAGATGAGGGTGGGACGACTGAGATGGTATGGACACTTGCAACGTAGGTCTTATAGTGCACCTATGAGGAAGAGTGACTTAGTTACTGTGGGTGGCAGTAGAAGGGGTAGAGGAAGACCTAAAATAACTTGGGAGGAGATAGTGAGTAAGGATTTAATATCCTTGAATCTATCAAAAGAAATGGTCCATGATCGCATAAATTGGCGGAAAAGGATTCATATAGCCGACCCCACTTAGTGGGACTAAGGCTTGGTTTTGTTGTTGTTGTTGTAGTTCCAGTGAATGAATAATAATTGACGATGACTCTTTCCAATTTTCCAAGTTTATGTCCTTCACTCTGTGTGTCTGTTACAGAATAATCAATTATTTTTCCATTTTCTTTGCATGGGAATTTCTGATTGCTTCTACAACATCACTGATTCACCTTCCACAAAATCATGCCTTGTATAAAAATCTGTTGTAAATGTTAGGAAGGAGAGAGAGAGAGGTGAGATGAAGGAGGAGTACCATCTGGTTTATCATTTGCAGAATTTTCTGGGTGTGAAGGCATGAAGTACCATCTGGTTTATCTTTGGAAGACGAAGTAGGATCCCAATGGCTGAGCAATAAAGCAGACATGAAGGCATGCGGCAATATAGCTGACATGGAAGCTTTAATCCCCAAGGAGAAGAAGTAGGATCACAATGGCTGAGCAATAAAGCAGACGCATGAAGGCATTAACCCCCATGGATCCCAATGAATGAGCAATAAAGCAGACATGAAGGCGTTAAACCCCATGATTTCCCTTGAAGCATTAAATGCAAGTACTGGATGAAGAAGAAGTACTGGAGAAGTACCATCTGGTTTATATTCGCAGAATTTTGCAGAAATGAAGGCTTGAAGTACCATTCGGTTTATCTTTTGTAGAATGAAGTATGATCTGAATGGCTGAGCAATAAAGCATACATGAATGCATTAACCCCCATGATTTAACATGAAGCATTAAATGCAAGTACCATCTGGTTTATCTTTTGTAGAATTTTGCAGACATGAAGGCATGATGTACCATATGGTTTATCTTTTGTAAAATGAAGTATGATCCCAATGGCTGATTGATAAAGCAGACATGAAGGCATTGATCCCCATGATTTTCCTGCATTAACGCCCACAATTTCCCTTGAAGCATTAAATTCAAGTACAAGATGATGGAGAAGTACCTTCCAGTTTATCTTTTTGTAGAATGAAGTATCATCCCCATGGCTGAGCAATAAAGCAGACATGTAGGCGTGAAGTACCATCTGGTTTATCTTTTGTAGAATGAAGTCCCATCCCAGTGGCTGAGTGATAAAGCAGACATTACCATCGGGTTTATCTTTTGTAGAATGAAGTACCATCCCAGTGGCTGAGCGATAAAGCAGACATGAAGGCATTAACCCCCATGATTTCCCTTGAAGCATTAAATGCAAGTACCATCCAGTTTATCTTCTGTAGAATGAATGACTGAGCAAAAAAGCAGACATAAAGGCATTAATCCCCATGATTTCCTTTGAAGCATTAAATGCAAGTACCATCTGGTTTATCTTTCGTAGAATGAAGTATTATCCCAATGGCTGTGCAATAAAGCAGACATGAAGGCATTAAACCCCATGATTTCCCTTGAAGCATTAAATGCATCTCTCATGAGCTAGGCTGGTGATCTACAGTATGAGAGGCTACTGCCTCTTCCCACATGAAGGATCACCATGATAAACAATAAGGGAGAGAGGTGATCTCCTTGCGTCAACCCTCTAGAGGATTGGAAAAACTCTAGAGGATTGGAAAAAATTTGAGAGGCAGCCAATAATGAGCATGGGGAATGGTGAATGGTAGCAAACTGATGAGTGATGAGTCCCCAAATGCCATTCCTTTATCCTTTTAGGAATGCTGAGGAGAAAATCCCAACTCGCAGATGGTCAAAAGCTTTTGTCATATCTTTGTAAGCCACCCCTCTTCCTTGCCTTGGAGTAGGCGTCCACAACTTTAAGAGGCAATGAGGGCTGCATCTCTACCTGCCACAAATGCATGTTGGTCCTTGCATCAACCCTCTAGAGGATTGGAAAAAATTTGAGAGGCAGCCATTAATGAGCAGGGGGAATGGTGAATGGTAGCACACTGATGAGTGATGAGTCCCCAAATGCCATTCTTTTATCCTTTTAGGAATGCAGAGGAGAAAATCCCAACTCTCAGATGGTCAAAATCTTTTGTCATATCTTTGTAAGCCACCCCTCTTCCTTGCCTTGGAGTAGGCATCCACAACTTTAAGAGGCAATGAGGGCTACATCTCTACCTGCTACAAATGCATGTTTGTGCTGGCCAATAACTACTACAGGAAACTCATTTCTCCTGCAGTAACCAACTGCAAGCTTGCTGGGAAACCTATTTCACCCTCCCCCACAAAGGTTGTTTTTTTTTTTTGGTGTGCGCGGGAGTAACTCTTGGGAAGATTCTCACGATTAATATCCTGCAGAAAAGGGGACTTCCTCTTATCAACTGATGCCGAGACAATGGATCATATCCTTTTGCATTATTCTTGGACCAGAAATCTCAGTGATCTGGCCACTGCTCTTATCAGGCATTGGCAGGTTAGTGCTATAATAGTGGAGAAAGAAATCTGGGCATGGAAAGGTATCTGTGCAAGGAAAGAAGGAAAGCTTTTACTTTTATTCTCCTTATATTTTGGATTGAATGGAGATAGAAATAGTATAGCCGTTGAAGGATCAGTGATGTCAATGAATATAATTAAAGACAGATGGACTAACACTCTTAACTGGGTGGTATAGTAGCTGTGCACGATAGATACTCATACAAATATCTATTTTTGACACCCTTTATTGCAGGTGATTTCACTTGACACAGTTTTGCTCATGGGCGATACCCCTTTGGTTACCTTTAATGACTTTTATCTTTGCTAAACCCGCAAAAGCAGTTCTTCCATCTGTGACTTCAGTTTTTCTCAAAATCTTGCTCCACCCTGGAAGGGGTTGTGTTTGCTGTTGCCAGTGTTGGTGTCAAAGGAAGGTGCAAACCATGATGATGGTCACAGCCTTCGTTCTGCAATTCCAGTGAGGGCACTCTTTCCTCCCTCCTCAGGTTTCCTTCTCAATTTCTTTCAGCATTTGGTCTCTTTCAAAATTCTGCCCCTCTTCCATCATGGCCATGATCGAGGATGGTTGCAAGGCAGTGTGATGGGGGTTTTGACCCACTGCAATGGTAGCTGGGAGATGACTTTGAGGGAAATTGAGGCCTATGGCACAATTGTGGTTCTCCTTACATTACACAGAGAAATCATACCTGTGTCTGGGATTGGTGGTGTTCCTGTTCCTGCTACAGAAATCATAAAGCTTGCTGCCATTGGAGTCTGAAGAGATCAAGTAGCAATATTGACATTAGATTTTAGGTCTGCCCTGTTGGTGATGGGGCCCCCAAAAAACAATCCTTAATGTTGCCTTTACAAAGTTCAAATCAGCAATTATAAATTAAATTTGCAGGCACATGGCATCGTGGTTTTAGGAATCAGCAATCTAACCTTCCCCAATTGTACTCTTTCTTAAACACTACAACAACTTCTGCTACTGCCATTTGCACAAGAATGAGGTGGCATAGGCTGTTCTCTCTCTATTTTAACAAGACGAGCATATGCTGGTGAACACAAGGATAAGGGGCCATCAGATGTTTTTCTAAGTCTATTTTAAAAAAGAAGATATGACAAAGAAGATTGAAAAGAAGCCAGAAGATGACAAATACATCATCTGCTCTAAGAAACTTGTGGGCTGTCCTTGGAAATCATTAGAGCTTTGAAGTAACTGAGAGTGCTCGCTGTTCTTTGGCACTGTCAGAATCCTGAAAAGCTTGGGGCTGGAAAATTAACAATGGTTAACCAGGTTGCCAAGAAGCTATGGAAACTTGCAGTTCTGTGAGGGTCCCATAATGCTGCTGGTCATTTGCCCCATGGCTGATGCCTCCCTCCTTAGTATTGTCTTCTTTCTCTACTTCTTTGTGGAATGCAGTTTTGGTGGATGAAGTATAGTTGTGGTGGGTGCATTGCTTGAGGAATATTGGGGTCTATGGCATGATGGTGGATCTTGGTTTGGTTGAGGTTTGTTTTCCGTTTCTGCCCCCATTTTACCACTTTCTCATTCTCCCTTATTTTTTATTTATTTCCTTTTTTCTGTTGGAGCTGCATTCAGTGACGGGTTGTCATTTTCCCACAAATCATTCTCTTTAGTATTGTTCCCACATATAGAGGGATAGAAGAAGTAATTAAGATATAGGAGCTGTAGCCTGCATCGAGTGCTTTACCTTTGGATGTTTGGTCAACTTTCATGCCAACAAATTTCAGGGAGAATCATCTAGCTCTATGTTTGAGTGGCATTTCACCCTTAGCCACATCCTTCCACTGATTCGTCAGCATTAGTTGGTTCTAATTTTCCTAGATTATAAAATATTGTTGTTAATCTAGAAAATACAATGAAGTTGAAAAAACAAAGGCTAAAACTAAAGGAATGGGAACATTACTCTTGTTTGTGGGTGTGTGTTTTCATTCTTAATCATGATAATTTGGCATTATCATCAGTATAATATTTGTCTGCTAATATTAGTTGGAAATTCTATTAGTGATTTACAAGGAGTATTCTGTCTAGCGTCCAACACTTGTGGACAACCAGCAGTACTTACAGTATACCTCCTTCTCACACTGGATAGAATGAAGAGGTTGTTTTTGGGATTCTGTTCTTTTTATGGTCGTTTCTTCCCTCATGTTTTAAGGAAATTTAGTCCCTTTTTCTTAATCTTCATTGGTGAACTTCGTTTCTTATTAATAATAACAGTAGTAATTGTTGAAGAATCAAAATATTAATAGTACCAGTAAAAAAATGGTTTTTATGTTATCCCAAAAAAAAGGCTTTCTAACACCAATGACATGCAATGTAAATTTAAGCAACTCACAACATTTAAGACTTGGTTTGTCATTGTTGTTCTTGTTGATACTTATTTTATTTTATTTTATTTTATTTTTTCCTTAAATCTTTGACGAAATATTTGTTTACATAGACTTGTCAAAGAATATTGACTGGTGTAATTCCTTATGTGCTCCTCATTTCCCACCAAGTGTTGATAATATGTTGATGCTTTTGGCCATTCTGCACATTGTGGAGTAACATAGTTTTGCTAGATATTTCATTTTAGCAATGACTTGCATTTCTAGTTCAAGATTATTCTATGCTTGTTAAAACGTCTTGTACTGGTAGCTGGCATTAGAGTATTTTATCAGTGCTACTGATGAATCAACTCCATTTAACATTTTTCCCAGGGGAAAAAAAATTCCTGTGATTCTAACAAATTTGACGCATTTGTCTGGGGGCAATTTTGGAGTAAAAAAATCTGCCAACTTAAGTCCACAAATTATATTTTCATTTATTGCCACTTCACCCGCATGGTGCTGCCTTGGTCCAAGTTGGTGATGTTGGCTTAATGCATCTTTGGTAAGTGGACTCGGAGCTTTGGCTATTAAGAACCTGTGACACTCAATTGAGGAAATCTTTTTTTTTTTTTTTTTTCCTCTCTTCTTCTTCTTCTTCTTCTTTGTGATCCTTGTAGAAGTGAAAGGTATGGAGCAAAAACACGCTTTGCGCTCCATGGGGCTGGATTTTTGTGTATGGCTGAATCCAGACTGGATATTTGTTACAATATAGGTCTTTTGGTGATCAGGAGAACTGTTGGTGTTTGAAGCAACTCTATCAGTGCAACATTACATGAAATTCCGGTGCTTTGCGATTAATATTATTTGTTCTTGGGTTTTTTCAAGGCTAATCTGTTGAAATATGTACCTCACATCTTCTTGCCTACTTTATGTACTTGAAAACTAATAACATATTTTAATGCATGAATCTGAAAAATGAACTCTTATTTTTTTCATTAATGAATAAATAAACATAAATAGGGTAACTGTTGTTATAGATTCAGTTATTGCATAATTTATGTGTTTATATGTTCTAAAATGCCTTGCCTTTTATTTTGGAGTCAGATGTATGATTTACATGAAGTTATTATCAAGTGGCATCATTGCTTTATGTTCCTGTGTTCTCCTTTATTTTACTTCTACTATTTGCATTTTTTCTTTGTTGTTAGTCATCAAATAATTGGATTGTGGCTAAATATATTAAATTTTGTTACAGTTGGTGAACTGAATGTAGGCATCTGTTAAATGTTATTGTGATGTTGTAGTTTCTTTAATTGTAGGCGGCTTAAGGAGTTGGCTCTATTGTACTGCCAAAGGATTGGTAATAATGCCCTCTTTCAAGTTGGCAAGGGTTGTAAATTCTTGCAAGCCCTTCACTTGGTAGACTGCTGTAATATTGGGGATGATGCCATATTCAGTATAGCAAAGGGATGCAAGAACTTGAAGAAACTTCATATTCGCCGATGTTATGAGGTGTTTTGTTTCCCCCGCCTGTGTTGTTTCTGCTTCCATTTTCCAGTATAGTTTATGTTGTACTATGGAGATGTACTTTTGTTCTTTTTGAATTATTATTTGCATTTATTTTGCATCCTAAAGTTTTTATTTTTGGAATACTTGTAGTGTGTATGATTGTTCTGTTCAGCATTCAATGTATATTCCTGAATAATCTGATTTTTAATTATTCAATCATTTTGTTTTACCTAGTTCAATGTTACCCACCTAACCCCCAAAAAAAAAAAAAGTTCTATGTTACCCAGATTAGTCAACATTTATATATTTCAATGCAACAACCAGATGTTATTTGTAATAAATAGTTTTTTTGGTTGGTTAATTTGTTCCATTTTATTTATGAAATGGGTTGAGTTGGTACTAGTCTGGATATGACAAAATCATTTTACAAAGAATGCTGTGAGATAGGACTTTGTGGCAAGTTGGGTCATGTTTGTCTGATCGATGAAGAGATATCCTGGAGATATGTTCAAATTAAGCAAGGTGGCTCAGGCTTTATCCGACAGATTTTTCTCTAGCACAAGTATCTTCTTTGGGTGTGTGACTAGTTGGATGTCTATGCTGGTTGAAAAGTTGCAAAGGGGTTCAAGGAAAGTCGTTGATGTGGGAAGAATGTATTTGAGGTCTTCACAGAGTTCTAATTTGAAAGTGCTCCAAGGGAAGATCTCTGTTTGTCACGGGTAATACTTTTTGTTAGGTAGCTCAGAGACCTAGATGGCTGAATGAGATTAGAGGTAGGAAGAGAAAAGGGAGTTACTGTTCTACTTGTAAACCCTAATTCTGTAGCTCATAATTTTGATAGCAGTAGAGCATTGATATCATCTAAAGAAATGGATATAGGGGTGAATGGGTTTTGGAAGTTCTGAAATCTGAGTTGCCAAGAAATCTCTTTCTTTTCAAGTTTCCTCAGAAGGAGGCTGCTCAGAAAAGGCAATCTCAAGTGGGCTGAAGGGTTAGGGTTTTGTATGTTAGGTTGGTGGTTCCTGCCTACACTGTAGCTGGTGTCATGAAGTTGAAGCCTCACCAAGGACTTTCTGGGTTAGAGTTACGTGCTTATCTGCTCACTCCTGAGATGAAGTGTTTCAAAGATCAGGGATGCCTGGGGATTCATTGAGATTAATGGTGCAATGAGAGCAAGGAGTCATCTCAAGTGGGTTTTGGTGATAAAAATGCCAAAATTCAAGCTGCAGTGATGGTGAAACTGGGCACTTGGGTGGTGGATGTACCTTTGTAAATGAGAGCAGGGTATGAGCACAAAGATTCCTAGGTGGAAGATGGGATAAGGGGCAGGAAGCAGCATGGAAAGCACCTGAGACAGGCAAATAAGAAAGAATAGAAATAAGGGACCAGGGTGTGGGACTGTTCGGGGTCGTCATCATTCAAATTTGAGTTTTAAATAATGGGCCTAGAGAGCAATTGGGTGGTACAGGACCTATGGGCCTCAACACAGGAAAAAGGGGGGGGGGGGGGGGAGGGGAAGCCTGAAGTTTCTAATTGCTGTTGGCTCCATGGACCCCCTAAAGCCCAGATGGAAGTGGGCAGAAGGCTATGCACATTTAAGCAAATAAAACCCATTAAGCCCATTTATACACCAAGGCTCAAATTTATAATCTTCTAAGAGTACAACTAAATAGAACTCCTATACTACAATTAAAATCCCCAATTTATGAAAATTACTAATTAATTGAAAAAATTAGTCTTCCTTACCATTCATTTGATTTAAACAGGTCTTTTTAAAAATCTATGACTGTCAGATGGATGGTATGCCTTTTCTTTGTTCATTAGCAATTCTTAATCCCTTATTTGGCCTCTATCATCTTTGTGGGGGAAGTGCTGATTTTTTTCTGGCATTATAAGCTAACATTTATATATTTTACTATTGGATATATAATTTTGTACTGATTGTGTTTTGGTCATTAATAGGTTGGAAATAGGGGGATTATAGCAATTGGGGAGAATTGTGAGTTTCTCACTGATCTGAGCCTTCGATTCTGCGATAGGTAAAATTTCTTGGCCTTATCTTTTTCTTTCTCAACCACTTTTTTTTTCTAAGAAAAGAAGAAAGAATGAGGAGCTTCTTGTGCTTGGTGGACATGCCATTATGTTAAATTTTTTTTTTTTTTGGTTTTTTCTTTTCTCATGATAATTCTTGGTGTTTAATTGCACATTTTATTTTCATCCTCATATCTAAAGTTTTAGTATGATTCTGTTGCTACATTCTGTTTTCTGTCTGCTTTTTAACCCTTCCCGAAAGTGCTGCTAGATGTATATGATGACTTCAATGTTGATAGTGCTATTATACTGTTGATTTTGGACCAGGCAATGTCTGCCTTGGGCCTAATATGACTTTCTTTTGTTACTTTGCACTATTTTGATAAAAAAAAAAATTAAAATGGTGTAACAGTATGTTAAATCTGAAATAATGTTTCAGTACAATGCCATCATTACATTCCTCTGCTCAGATAGGTGTAGCTTCTATAGAAGATAAGGGAGAGACGACTCAGATGGTATGAACAATTGCAATGTGGGCCACATAGTGCACCTGTGAGGAAGAGTGACTTAGTTATTGTGGGGGGCAGTAGAAGGGGTAGCCTAAAATAACTTGGGAGGAGATTGTGAGTAAGGATTTAATATCCTTGAATCTATCAATAGAAATGGTCCGTGATTGCATAAATTGGCGGAAAAAGATTTATATAACCAACCCACCTAGTGGGACTAAGGCTTGGTTTTATTGTTGTTGTTGTGAAAATGTAGTTGGCTGTATATGGCACTTTATGGTGTGGTATGAACACACTGGTCATGGGCAGGCTAGTGTTGATCTTGTGAATGGTATATTGGTAATAGTCTATGCTCCAGCTCCTCCCACAAGTTTCATGTTTCTCATTAGTACTATTATTCTTTTTAATCTATGACTGCTTTGGTTAATACCCACTTATTGCATTTCTGGTCCATGAGGTGGCTTAAAACGACTACAAATCACTAAATCTGCAGAGTGACTTAAAAGTTAGATGGGGCGTGTTCTTGCTTTCATTGAAGTTTTCAGGACATCAAAGATATGCAGTGGCTTTCAATGTCTTTCAAATGTTTTATGGAATGAAGTATTCATTACGGATTATCTTTATTATGTTTGCCTCGCTCTTTTATATTATTTAAGTTTTATCTGATTCAGTCATTATTTAATTGCTAGGGTAGGGGATGAGGCCCTTAATGCTATTGCTCAGAGCTGTTCCCTACGTCATTTAAATGTAAGTGGTTGTAACCAAATTAGTGACGCTGGGATAATAGCTATTGCAAAAGGATGCCCTCAACTCTGTTACCTTGATGTAAGCGTTCTTCAGGTGCGCTCTCTCTCTCTCTCTCTCTCTCTCTCATGGTCTTATTGTGCCTTCAATGTTTTGCAGTTGTGTGCGTACATGGATCATTGATTTCATGTTTGCATGTCCCTATTACACATGCTATTGTGAGGCCTTTCCCTTTCCCAGTATTAGATTGTGCAAGGTTGTGGAGGGGAAGGTCTAGACATGAGATATTGATATTAACCTTATCTACCAAAGGCTTTTTTAACCCATAAACATTGACAGCTTATTTTACTCCCTCTGCATCAATATCCTCCTACAGACTGGTATTTTTTTCATTGTAACAGCATACTATGGTTGGTAACTCTAATTCCTACTAACAATGCTGACTTATGCATATGATCTTTTTGCCCCTATAACATTCTTGCTTTGTTTTGTATCATTCTCAATTATTTATTGAATATGACTCTCCGACTCTGCAATTTTCTTAGAATGAACTTACTGGAATGGTCTATTTCAAGCAACTGTCCCTAATAGGTCTGTTTAAACAGAGAGTTATCAGTTTATTACAATGTTTTATAACTAGAGCGCAAAATTTATTATTATAAAGTGCAATAGATGAATGGGGATATGTCCAGATGGATGTAATTCTAATTGGAGGTAGAAAATTTTCATTGATGTGTGCTTGATGTCGTAATTGGACAATGCCAGTTAAATCTTCCTGTGCTGTGGTATGGTGGATCACATTGATTTTTGAGCAAGTCAAACCCTGTGCACTACTAGGAACGCTCTTTTTATTCATCTTTAACTTGAATTCAGTTCATTTATTTTTCTTATGTTTTGTACTTTTTTGACAGCACCTGACGGATACGGCAATGGTTGAGATAGGTCAATGCTGTGTGTCACTAAAGGACATAGTGATATCCCACTGCCGTCAAATAACGGATGTAGGTCTATCCCATCTTGCTGGAAATTGCAGAATGCTTGAATCCTGTCACATGGTATATTGCCCTGGTATAACTTCTGCTGGAGTTGCTACCATGGTTTCAGGCTGTGCCAACATTAAGAAGGTCCTGGTTGAGAGGTGGAAGGTGAGCCAGAGAACAAAACGAAGGGCTGGTTCCATAATTACCTATCTCTGTGTTGACCTTTAGATCTCCCCTTTCCCAATTAGTGTGTATAGATATAATTACCAATCTCTGTGTTGATCTCCTCCTCAGTTAGTTTTATATATATATATATATATATATATATATAGAGGCGTATTTGAGAGTTGGGAAGTACTTGCGCATGTGCTTGTAGGTTTTTTTAAAAATGTTTTTTTTTTATATCTACTTTTTGGGTTTGGTCAGTGTGCGACATCTGCTCTTAGCCTACAACTTTTGTAATAACAATAGCAAGGGAATAATTTTCAGTTTTCATTTGTATATTATAAATTATTACCTTCTATTTTCCTCCTATGATCCCTATCAGGGATATCCCTCTCTCTCTGAGCGAGGGAAGAATGAGGAACGGATCAAATATGCGTGTAATTCATCAGAATATAGACAGATCTTCCATTTCATCGCCTTACAGTCACAGATCTTCCATTTCATCGCCTTACAGTCACAGGTACCACAAGCTCCTTGATGCATGTAACGTTTGGGTGAGGCGGCAATTTGCATGCAATGTGATTCTTGACTGAAATTGTTCCATAGGGGAGCAATTGCAAATGCATTGAACTGGGTGGGGAAGTAGGGTTCGGTAGAGACGGTCTTGTAGATCAAAGATGCTTTCTGTTGGGGTGGAAATTGGTTGGGTGCCCGAAACGGTTGTTCATACACTCCCGCATATTGAGATCGCCCAACTGTTCCGAGAAACCCTGCACGGGAAGACACAGAGGTACCAGAGTTGTATTTTGGAGAAGCCCTTCCAACCTAGTAGGCTTGCCCTGTCAATTCTACTTGTTTATACCAAGTCTGTAATTAGTTGGCTTGTCCTTTCAATTTAGTCACTTGCACTCCTTTCCTTTTATTCATATTCGCCCTCATCGCTCCCTATCATGACAATTCAAAATTGGTCACCATCCTAATTAGGGGTACAAGTACATCCAAGCCGAGCTGTGGCCAGCTTGAGTCCGACTCATCTATTTAAAGGAGAGCTCGAGCTAGGCTCAAGTTTAAAGCTTTTCTTTTGAGCTCGACTTGAGTACAATTCGATTAAAGCTCATTTCACATTGATAAACAAGCTGAGCTTGGGTTAGAACTTGATGCTAGTTTCGAACTAATAAATGAATCAAGTCCCTATATTATTTAAATTAATTCATAATTAATAAAGATAATTAGAGAAAAATATATTTTAAAGTAAAAATTTTAAAATCAAATATTAAATGAGATTAAGATCAAGTTTGTTTATGAACTACTAATAAACTAGTAAATGAACTTGTAAACGTGTCGGCTCACGAGCTACTAAGTGAGTCGACTTAAAAGTTGTTAAATGAGTCATCTCGCGAGTCTAACAAGTTGAGTATGATTTAAATGGAAAAAAGAAAAGAAAAGAAAAGCCTCAACTAGTTTAGTTGATGAGCTTGACTATTTGAGTTTGAACTTAGTAGGGTAGTCTCCTTTGGAGCACACAGAAGAATTAGGGTTTTGATCACTTATGTCCTTGCTTCTGTGCATAAGGGATCGTGTATACTTCTATGTTTATTCTTAAATTTCTCTCCATTAGCAGCTTATATGTGGGTATTCAAATTGATTATGGGGAGGTTACCTAGTAACTTGCTTTTTCTTTTCCACTATGAGAACCTCCCATGATGAAAATCATCCAATTAGTTTTTAAACTATTTATGTCGTATTTGATTTTTCAAATCAAATGGGATGGGGTGGGGAAGAAATTTAATGAAAACTTGAATAGAGCATAATGAAATGAAGTTATAAATTTAATTTAATTTTTTTAATTACATTTTATTCTTATATACCAAATCTATAATTAGTTGGCTTGTTCTTTCAATTTAGTTACTTGCACTCCTTTCTCATTTTGCATCTTTGCCCTCATCACTCTTTAATATGAAAATTCAAAACGGTTTGCCATCCTAATTAGGGGTGCAAAAAAGCAGAGTTGTGGCCAACTCAAATTTGGCTTGTTTATTTGAAAGAGAGCTCGAGTTAGGCTCAAGTTTAAAGCTTTTCGTTCAAGTTCAACTTATTTAACATATATATAACTCAAGCTTGGCTTGAGCAAGCTTGAGTTTAGCTTGATTAAAGCTTATTTCACATTGATAAAAGAGTCTTAACTTTGAGCTAGAACTTGACTTGATTGAAGCTAGTTTCAAACTAATAAACAAATCAAGCCACAAACTAATCAAATTAGTTGATAATTAATAAATATAATTAGAGAAAAATAGATTCTAATGTAAAAAAATTTAAAATAAAATATATATTGAGATTAAAATCATGTTAGTTCACAAATTACTAATGAACTAGTAAATGAGCCAGTAAATGAGTCGGCTCATGAGCTACTAAACGAGCCGACTTACGAGCTATTAAATGAGTTAGCTCACGAGCCTAACAAGTTGAGTATCAACTCATTTAGATGATGAGTTTGACATTTGAGATTGAACTCAACTCATTTAACGTAATAAAATGGGTTCAAGTGAGACACTACAAAGTCAAGTATCGAGTAGCTCACTAGCGACTTGACTCATTTGTAGCCCCAATACTAATGGTTTAGGTTTGACAAGATTCGATTGTTTGTTTTCTTATTTATATGTTTTCGTGCATATAATACATGTTTAAAGTGAAACGGCAGGCATGCAAGCCCCACAATTTTTAGAAAATATTCATATGTTTTTCCCCTCCTCTCTTTGACTAGAGTTTGAGGGTCCTCGTGGGTCCCACAAACTTTCTTTAATTATTTATAATTTATTTTTAGAACTCCTTTCTTTTTCTTTGGCGGGCTCCACTAAATTTTGTAAGTTTATTTATTAAACTTTTCTCTTTGTATAGTGATTCCATTAATTTTTTTTCATTATTTTTAAAATTATATATTTTTGTTTATTGGACAAATTTACAAATCTAAACATGAATGAATTCAAGTAAATAATTTTTTAAAAAATGATCCCGACTCAACAACTTTGCATCACTTTATTTCTCAATACTTTTATATTATAAAATTAATCTAAATTATTAGTTTCTACTTTCTTTATCATAGATTTATACTTGCATCTACTAAAAGTATAGAATCGGTTTTAATTTGTATTATTTGAAAATATAGAAACATATATACCATGTTACATTTTTTTTTTACATATATTATATACATTAAAATTAGCATAAATGATTGAAAATATTTTTGAAATATTCAACATAATATATACAATAAAATATAATTTTTCTTCACTAAAATTATAGAATTAATTTTAATTAACATTATTCAAAAATTTTGAAATATATATATTGGTAGGTTCGCCAAGGCTTGGGTTCTTAACTACCAAAAATACAATTTTTAAAACCTAACGAATCCCAAGTTTTGTAAAAAGTGAGAAAGTCAGGTGTCGATCCATAGGGATTGAAGTGCAGTTATAAACCACTTTCAATCTAGTTTACTACAACTTTGTTAAAAGAAAGTAAAAAGAAGAGATTTTGATTGAGTTTTCTAACAATTCTACTGAAAGCATGTAAAGTCTATATTAACTCTACTCCTACAAAGTAGTGCTTAGTTATAAATCTGACTTAACATGTTGTGTGCGTAAACTACGTTTGGTCAGCTATCCGTATTAGGCTAGACGGTGCAAGGAACCGTTTAAGGGCATAGGGTAGTAAGGGTGCACCAATCGTTTGGAGCACAATCGGGAACCAGAGTATACCTTATCTCAATTACCACGCAAAACTTTTTCAGGATCCGTAGCATACTACGTATATCTGACTAAATCGATAGTAGTGCTATCCTATCTCTAAGACTTCATCACAATCCAAGCATGAAAAGGAAAGTAGTAAAGGAAAGCATATAAATGAAAGCAAGTAAATGAAAGCAGTAAATGGAAAGCATGTAAAAGATCATTCCTTTGTATTGAAATCATCTGTCACTAACGACTGGAGACTGAACAATCGTCTAATCTACTCGGAAAGCACAAGAGTTTCGGCAGTTGTCACAGACCTTCAAATACTTCATGCATTAACCAGAACAAGTATTGAAATCTATTCTAAAATCAACTCTAAGTGGATCTCAACGACGTCTTAAGTATGTCACTAACCTAAGAAAGGCCAAAGAGGAACCCTAAGAACATCTTCAAAGCTACTATTTATACCCATTAGGGCGTACAAGGTTTGAATTTCAAAATAGGATAGTTTGCAGCAAATATCGCATAAAAGATCGTCGTTGTCGACCAAGTCGCACCCCTATTTTCCCTTGGTCGTGCCTTGGTCGAGGTTCACGGGAAATCAAGAATTCAACTTAAGATCTTCTTGACCTAGTCGCACCATTGGGTCTTGCTGGTCGAATTGATGGTCGAGACTTGCAGGATCTCGATCTTCAAGAAATCTCATGAACTCGACTTGGTCTGTCACGCCCCAAACCCCGAAATGGGACCTAGGGGTGAAAATGTAATCTAACCTGTCCCTGTATCATACAAATCACCACAGATACAGTACAAATGATGAGGGTCCGACCCCGTGGGGTTCCCAGACACCCTAAACACATCCAACACAACAAAATATACGCAGCAGAAAAGGTCATTCTATATATATATATATATACAGTACCACACTAGAGTCTATACAAGAGCAGAACACGACTTTATCAAAAACGTACAAACGGGTGCTCAAAAACATCTCAAAATGGCAACCCACCAAAATACAGTCCTAGCACTTATCCAAGCGCTAATCGCAGTACACCGGCCACTACGCTCCCTACACCAAGACGCTAGTTCCGGTTACTCGAAGGACTTATAAAAATGTATGTACAGCAGGGGTGAGACACCTCTCAGTAAGGAAAAACACAGGTTATATCAGTGTGTGGCATTTAAGTGTTATCATGATGCAACATACACGTAGTTAAATGCAATCCAGTACTAGTTTACACAGCGCATACACGCACACATACACATGATCAGCAATCTTGGTGTCGTCATACCCTTCGGCCCGAAGCCGGCCCGCGACATACGACATTGGCCCATAGCCAACCCGCCAACACGGAGCCACCGGCACATGGCTAGTCCCCGACTCCCATGGCATCGTACCAACGCTAACTGGTGGATCCACACCCTTTGGCCTAATCTGCCGGTATAGGCTCACACCCTCGGATATAGAGCCAGACACTCTTACCTACATGGCAGGCGATAAACACACGCCTTCAGATATTGAGCCGGACACTCTCAGTACCTAGAGCAATTCGAAACCCCGTTCCTACTAGTATTTCAACAGTCACACACACATGCATGCTCATATAACCAAACAAACCACACCCATTTGGTAATCTAAATCATGGTTTTCCAATCAAATACAGTTTAAACAAAGTCAAGGCACGACCATCCCAATATCACAGTATAAATCACACATACACTCGGTTTTCAACAAAACCTAAGATTCAGCCCGTCGCCCCTTTTTTCCCAAAACTGTAATAATGAAAAACCCATAATTTTTTCCATTAGATCCCCCCCAAATGAGTAGCTAAAACACACTCAGGACCTGGACCACAGTACCATCGAGTCCGATTTCAAAAATAACCAATATAAATATAGTTCCCTTTACCTTAACCCCGTAAGCAAATCCCGAACTCCAAGGTCCCTAAACAGCGAACCGAGTTTCAAAACCTACAAATCACAGTACAAAATATGTTTACAAGACAGTTACCTACAAATCTACCAGATTAGAATTGAAAACCGAGCCTTACCTCGATTTTATGCCAAAACCCGAAAATCTCTGAAACGAGATTCTGATTCGTAGAAGTTGTAGAGAATCCTTCCACGATCCTCGTGGTAGCTTCCGTTTTCTGATTCCGTCAACGATCGGCGAAGAATTCTAGAGAGGAGTAGGGAGAGGTTTAGAGAGAGAGAGAGAGAGAGAGAGAGAGAGAGATAAAAATCTAAGTTTGCTTAGCTTGGAAGAAATGAGAATTTCCTTTTATAGCCCTTTGACCCGGGGAATTTTCAATTTTGCCCCTCTCTTAATATTTAAACCCATTTTTCATATTTCGGGTTCTTACAATCTCCCCTCCTTATAAAAATTTCGTTTTCGAAATTTGCCATCTCTCATTCCCAAATTCATGCATACAATCAAATACATAGACACAACTCAAGAGCGAACTGACGATCATCACAGCACAGTCCCATCATACACATACACATACATACCCTCACTTATGGCGAAGGAACACCGTGGTTACATACACAATAGTCTCAGGAGTTCACAATACTCACACTCTAGACGACTAACCACCTATCCCAACCCATAGTAGGATCATGTACAAGTGCTCAAAATAACTGTGGATACTTTCGGCATATTTCCGTTTCCAGTTCCCAAGAAGCTTCCTCAACCTCGTGGTTTCTCCACAATACCTTCACTAACGGTATCTCTCTGGTACGAAGCTTTTGAACTTTACGGTCCAAAACCTGAACAGGTATCTCCTCATACGCTAAAGTATCTCCAATTTCCAACTCATCATAACTAATCACATGTGAAAGATCCAACATGTACCTCCCCAACATGGAGACGTGAAACACATCATGGACCCTCGAAAGTGCTGGAGGTAATGCAACTCTGTAGGCTACAGGACCCACTCGCTTAAGTACCTCGAATGGTCCGATATACCTCGGGCTCAGCTTGCCCCTCCTGCCGAATCTCATCACTCCTTTCATTGGAGCAATACGCAGAAATACCTTACCTCCCACTTCAAACTCTAACTCACGGCGGCGAACATCTGCATAACTCTTTTGCCAACTCTGAGTCGATTTAATCCTCTCCCGGATCAAACCCACTTTCTCAGACGCCTACTGCACAAGTTTAGGTCCTAACACCTGACGTTCACCAACCTCATCCCAACACAAAGGAGATCGACACCTCCGATCATACAAAGTCTCGAACGGTGCCATCTCGATACTAGATTGGACGCTGTTGTTATAAGCAAACTCCACAAGTGGCATAAACTGTATCCAGCTACCACCGAAGTCTAACACACAAGCTCACAACATATCTTCCAATATCTGTATCATCCTCTCCGACTGTCCATTAGTCTGGGGGTGGAACGCTGTACTGAAAGTAAGCTTCATCCCCAATGCCTTTTGCAAGCTTATCCAGAATTAGGAAGTAAACCTCGAGTCCCGATCTGATACTATAGACACCGGTATTCCGTGCATTCTCACAATCTCATGCACATACAAATCTACTAGCCTACTCAAAGGATAGCTAACTTTCATCGGTATGAAATGAGCAGATTTCGTCAATCTATTCATGATCACCCAAATAACATTCTGCCCGTGAAGCGCTGGTGGCAAACTGGTCACAAAATTCATGGAAATATGTTCCCATTTCCACACTGGAATAGGCAAAGGCTATAACAGCCCTGCCGGCCTCTGATGTTCAGCTTTCACCTGCTGACACGTCAGACACTACTCCACGAACTGAGCAATTTGCCTCTTCATACCAGACCACCAGAAGGTCTCGCGCAAGTCCCGATACATCTTTGTACTACCAGGATGTACCGTATACATAGAACAATGTGCCTCCTCTAGAATCATCCTTCTGATCTCATCATCATTCGGAACACACAGTCTGGTCCCAAACCTCAACACACCTCCTTCAGAGATGTTAAACTCTGTAGCCAATCCCTGTTGTACCTTTTCCATAGCCTCTGCCAACTCTGCATCACTAGCCTGCGCAACTTTTATACGCTCAAATAGGGTCGGTTGGACCACCAAACCAGAAAAATAAGCTTGATGATCACCAACCACCAACTCTATACTTGAGCTCTTCAAATCCTGTATGATGTGACACTGAGTTACAACCGCAGATATAGTTGTAGGTCCTGACTTCCGACTCAACGCATTAGCCACCATATTTGCCTTCCCCGGGTGATAACTGATTATGCAATCGTAGTCCTTAATCAACTCTAGCCACCGCCTCTGCCTCATATTCAACTCCTTCTACGTGAAGAAATACCTAAGGCTCTTATGGTCAGTGAAGATCTCACATTGCACCCCGTACAAATAGTGTCGCCAGATCTTCAGTGCATATACAACAACAGCCAACTCCAGATCATGCGTAGGGTAATTCTTCTCATACTCCTTCAGTTGCTGAGAAGCATACGGCACAACCTTACCCTGCTGCATAAGCACACATCCTAAGCCCTTTAGAGACGCATCGCTATAAATCACAAATCCACCATCCCCCGAAGGAATGGTCAACACTAGAGCAGTAACCAGCCGGTGCTTCAACTCCTGAAAGCATTGCTCGCAATCATTGGTTCACTCAAACTGGATTCCCTTCCTGGTCAATCGAGTCAGAGGTCTAGACAGTTTAGAGAAACCCTCTACGAACTGACAATAGTAACCCGTCAGTCCTAGAAAACTCCGAACCTCTTGCACATTCTTCGGCCTTACCTAGTCGACCACAATCTTGCTAGGATCAACTGATATTCCATCCCCAGTAACCACATGGCCTAAGAATGCAATCTGACTCAACCATAATTCACATTTCTTCAACTTAGCATACAACTTCTTCTCTCACAGAATCTGTAACACTAACCTCAAATGTTCCATGTGTTCTTCCGTACTCCTCGAGTATACTAGAATGTCATTAATGAATACCACCACGAACCGATCTAGGTACTCATGGAAAACCCTGTTCATCAGATCCATGAACACCGCTGGAGCATTCTTCAACCCAAAAGGCATGACTAAAAACTCGTAGTGGCCATATCTGGTTCGGAAAGCTGTCTTCGCTACATCCTCCGCTCTAACCCTTACCTGATGATATCCTGACCGCAAATTGATCTTCGAAAAGACCCGCGTCCCCTGCAACTGGTCAAAGAGATCATCTATACGAGGTAAAGGATAACGATTCTTCACAGTTACCTTGTTAATCTCACGGTAATCAATGCACATCCGCATCGACCCGTCCTTCTTCTTCACAAACAGTACTGGAGCTCCCCAGAGGGAAATACTAGATCGAATGAATCCCCTGTCCAGTAATTCCTGCAACTGCTCCTTCAACTCCCGAAAGTTCTGCTGGAGCCATCCGATACGGAGCTTTAGAGATTGGTGCCTTACTGAGCAGCAACTCTATCGCAAACTTCACCTCACGATCTAGAGGTAAACTAGGTAAATCATTTGGAAACACATCCGGGAATTCGTTGACTACCCGAATATCCTCGAGTCTCAACTCATCCCACAGCGGTTCCTTCATACAAGCTAGGTACCCCTGACTTCCGTCCAGGAGTAGCCTCCTTGCCTGTAGTGCTGATAGAATCTATGGCGCTAAACGCACACACAATCCCACGAACTCGTACTCTTGCTCCCCAGGAGGTCTGAAAACTACCACCTTTCTATGACAGTCGATCACGGCATAATTGGAGAACAACCAGTCCATCCCCAGAATGACGTCGAACCCTAACATGTCGTATACCATAAGATTCACTAGTAACAACTTTCCCTGAATTTCCACTGGGAAGTCTATCAACATCTTCCTACAGAAAGATACACTCCTAGATGACATAGTAACAACTAATACCTCATTCATGTCTCGGGTCTCAATCCCACACCGTCCCACAAAATTTACAAATACAAAAGAATGGGTTGCACCCGAATCAAACAGAACAGAAGCTTTATTCGAAAGCAATAATAAGGTACCTATCACCACTTTACCTGCATGCTCAGCGTCCGCTAGAGTAAGAGAGTATACTTTGGCCGGAGCTGTATTCATCTGAGCGGTTCCCCGAGGTATCTGATTACTCCCTCGGTCCCCACTAACTGCAGGCATGTCTCGCCTCTGTGCTCGACAATCACGAGACATGTGGCCTGGCTGGCCACAGTTGTAGCAACTACCCCCAAATGACTGGCACTCTCCCTCGTGCCACCTGTGACATCTGGTACAACGACCACCGGTCTGGCTCATCTGAGAGTCCTGGCGCTCGGTATTCTGGCGGTAACTCGAGCCCTTGCTCCTCTTCTTCCATGATCCCTGACGAGATCCTGTCTGAGAACCAGAAGGTACCGTCCTCTTCCTCGATTCTTGATCCACCTCGTCCTCTCAAATACAGTCTCGATCACCGTGGCTTTATCCACCAACATCGAGAACTCGCGGATCTGAAGCATACCCACTAGTCTGCAGATATCCTTCCTCAAACCCTTCTCAAACCTCCGAGTCTTCTCATACTCGCTTGAGATCATACATGGTGCAAAACGGGACAACTCTATGTATCGAGCCGCATACCCCTGCACCGTCAAACTCCCCTGAGTCAGCATAGAAAACTCATTTGCCTTCGCATCTCGTACGGAAGTCGGGAAGTATCTGTCAAAGAATGCCTCCTTGAATCGGCTCCACATCATCTCCTTAGGACCAGCTTTCTGCTTCTCCAATAGATTCACCGCAGTCCACCATCGACCTGCCTCCCCAAACAGCAGGAAGGTAGCATAAAGAACTCGCTGCCTATCCGTGCAGTACAAGACCTCCAAGATCCTCTCAGTCTTTTCCATCTAGTCCTCTACTGTCGTCGGGTTAAGTCCTCCAGAGAACGTCGGAGGATGTATGCGTGTGAACCTCTCAATGGTGTACCCCGCAGCAGTAGGAGAGCGCTCGTGTCTCCTCACACTCCGCCTGATCTCCTGCAATACCTGCCTCGTCAAACCCCGAGGCACAGAAGGAAACTCATCACTCGCAGTCTCCTCGGAGCCACTTCCCAGGTTATTATCCTTGGGCTCCATTCTGCAACACAATAGGAATCTATCAGTATCCCTATAACATAAACGGTTAACACAATGATCTACACTAATTTTGTTAACTACTTCCTACCAGGTCTAGGTCTGTCCTATCACACCGACACGAAAGTCATCAATGATCTACCCTGCTTTTACTGGAATCGTCATCTCAGGAAAAACACGGAATACCATAGAAAATTCCCGGTCTAGCAACCGAACAACCCTCAACCAACTCTACCTATATCCACATCCTATACTCTGGTATGTACTCATAACTAAGCCTAACCAAGTCTACAAGATCTAGTAACCTAGTTAGCTCTGATACCAAGCTGTCACGCCCTGAACCCCAAAATGGGACCCAATGGTGAAAATATAATCTAACCTGTCCTTGTATCATACAAATCACCATAGATACAACACAAAGGATGAGGGTCCAACCCCATGGGGTTCCTAGGCACCCTAAACACATCCAAACACAATCATATACGTAGCGAAAAAGGGTCATCTATATACATATGCAGTACCATACTAGAGTCTATACAAGCGCAGACACAATGCTTTATCAAAAACGTACAAACGGGTGCCCAACAAATCCCAAAATGGCAACCCACCAAAATTACAGTCCTAGCACTTACCTAGCGCTAAATGCGGTACACCGGCCACTACGCTCCCTACACCAGGACGCTAGTTCCGGTTACCCGAAGGACTTGTAAAAATGTACGTACAGTAAGGGTGAGACACCTCTCAGTAAGGAAGAACACAGGTTATATCGGTGTGTGACATTTGAGTGTTATCATGATACAATATACACGCAGTTAAATGCATTCCAGTACTAATTTGCACATTGCATACACGCACACATATGGAGGCCATTTATACGCAGCCTCGTCATAATACATACACATGATCAGTAATCCTCAGTGTCATCACATTCTTTGGCCCGAAGTCGACTTGCGACATACGACGTTGGCCCATAGCCAACCCGTGAACACGGCACCACCGGCACATGGCTAGTCCCCGACTCCCATGGCATTGTACTGGCGCTAAACTGGTGGATCCACACCCTTCGGCCTGATCTACCGGAATAGGCTCACGCCCTTAGATATAGAGTTGGACACTCTTGCCTACATGGTAGGCGATAACACGCCCTCAGATATAGAGCCGGACACTCTCAGTACTTGGAACAATTTCGGAACCACGTTCCTACTTGCATTTCAACATATCATAGACACATGCATGCTCATATAACCAAACAAACCACACTTATTTGGTAATCTAAATCATGGTTTTCCAAACAAATACAGTTTAAACAAATTCAAGGCACAACCATCCCAATATCACAGTATAAATCACACATATACTCGGTTTTCAAAAAAACTCGGGATTCAGCCTGTCGCCCTTTTTTTCCCAAAACTGTAATAATGAAAAACCCATAGTTTTCTCCGTTAGATCCCCCCTAAATGAGTAGCCAAAACACACACAGGATCGTGGGCCACAATTCCACCGAGTCCGATTTAAAAAATAACCAATATAAACATAGTTCCCCTTACCTTAACCCCATAAGCAAATCCCGAACTCAAAGGTCCCTAAACAGTGAACCAAGTTTCAAAACCTATAAATCACAGTACATAATATGTTCAAAAGACAGTTACCTACAAATCTACTAGATCAGAATTGAAAACCGAGCCTTACCTCGATTTTACGCCGAAACCCGAAAATCTCTGAAACGAGATTCCGATCTGTAGAAGTTGTAGAGAATCCTTCCACGATCCTCGTGGTAGCTTCCATTTTCCGATTCCATCAACGATCGGTGAAGAATTCTAGAGAGGAGTAGGGAGAGGTTTAGAGAGAGAGAGAGAGAGAGAGAGAGATAAAAATCTAAGTTTGCTTAGCTTGGAAGAAATGAGAATTTCCTTTTATAGCCCTTTGACCCGGGAAATTTTCAATTTTGCCCCTCTCTTAATATTTAAACCCATTTTTCATAATCGGGTTCTTACATGGTCGCCCTTCATGGTCCCTTTGGTTGAGCTATTGGTGGAGACTCTTAGTATCTCTAGCTCAGTCAGCTTCAGTGTCTCGACCTGGTTGCCCCTGAGGGTCACTTGGTCAATCACTTGGCTGAACTTTGCAGCATTTCGTCTTCAGTCTGAACCTTAGAATCTACAGCTTGTGATCTGGTTGCCCCTTGTATTGCTGGTCGCACCACATGGTCAAACAGAATCCTTTCTCCTTTGATGTGTGTTAAGGCTTCAGGAGCTTAGCTGAACATCCGATTTGGCTTTGTGTACTCCAATTTCTCCCTTGGCTTCTCGTAATGCCTAACTCCTCGATTTTAACCTGTATTTCCTGAAACATGAATAAACCTTGCATACCTCCAAACTATGTTAACAAAGGGTTATGTTCAAGATAAATGAGAATAAACAAAGGTAATTGAGGGCCTAAAATAGTGCATTTTAGGGACTCATCATATATATATATACCATGTTACATTTCTATTTGTGTATATTATATATATTAAAATTAGAATAAGTGATTGTTTTCTCACCTACCTTCCACAAAAAGGTCCAATATGAAAATATTACAATTATATATATATATATATATATATATAAAATATTTTTATATATAAAACCATAAAAATATGCAATTTAATAAGTGTTCAACCTTCCATATGTTATAAAATAAATGTTGTGTTTTTGTGGCTCATATACTTGATGGTTTGTATAAACAAGGAAGAAGACATAGTTGAAAACCAAATATGCCAAGGAGCAGTAGCAAACTGTTGACTATTTAGCCTAAATAGTCAACGGTTTGCTCTAGAATTCAAACAATTTGCATTTTTTCTGAAACAGTCGACTAATTAACCCAATTAGTTGACGATTTGGCTTGGGGCAGTAAGGCTGATTTCAAATTTTGAATGTGAACGTTAATATGGTTGGGTTTTTGGAGGGAAACCTCTGAAGTGTTTATAAATATACCATTTTAGGTATATTCTGAGTGTAAAAGATCACAGTGGATTGTATTGTATTGTGTTCTTTAACATTCTCATAGTGAAAACCTTTACTGATTGTTCTCGTAGATGTAGGCATAGCCGAACCACGTAAATCTTTGTGTTGTTGTTCTTGCTTTCATATATACTGCGTGTGTGTTCCATATTTGTTCTTCATTATTGCTGCGTTTAAATTTCGCTGTGCAATTCCGAGTTCATTCACAACAATTGGTATCAGAGCATTGTTGTTGTAGCATCGGGGCACTTCATCTACGAAATTTGATGTTTTCAAATTTGATGGAACCGGAAACTTCAATTTGTGGTAGAACAAAGTGAAAGATTTGCTTGTGCAGCAAAGGATGGTGAAAGTCTTTTATGGTGTTCAACTGGAGAGTATAGATGAGGCTAATTGGAAAGAATTAGAGGCAAAGGCTGTTGTTACAATACGATTATGTTTGACCGAAGAAGAGCTTTATCATGTCATGGAGGAAGATTCTCCTGCGACTGTTTGGCAAAATCTCGAAAGACGGTACATGTCCAAATCCCTTACTAACAAATTATTTCTTAAGCAGTTTCTTTATTGACTTAAGATGGTTTATGGTTTGAACTTGAACCAACACATCAACGCATTTAATCAAATCATAAGTGATTTAATGTGGGTTGATGTGAAATTTGAAGAGGATGATAAGGTGTTGATGCTACTGAATTCCTTGTCAGCGACTCACACATATGAAAACATAGTTACCGCTCCTACATAGGGGAAAGAGACCCTAAACTTGGAAGAGGTGACAAGTGCTTTGTTGGGGTTTCATCAAAGGATGAAAGTTTGCGATCAAAATTCACACGAAGAAGGACTTGTGGTGAAAGGTAACCATGATCGTGGGAGAGGAAAATTCATAAATGGATTGAGTCAAAAATCTCGAACTCAATACAAAAAGAAAAAGGATAATCTAGTGTTATAAGTGCGATAAAAAGGGGCACATTAAATCGGAGTGTTTGAATTGGAAGAAAGGAAATTCTGAAAAGCATGAAGGGACTTCAAAATTAGCAAATGTAGTCCAAGAAGAAAATTCAGTTTGCAGTGATGGTGATGTACTTTCAGTTTCATCGGAGTTGGATCGCCTCACAGACTCATGGATCCTATACTCGTCATGTTCTTACCATATGACTCCAAATAAAGATTGGTTCAACACTTATAGGTTGGTAAATTCAGGTTCAGTTCTTATGGGCAATGATGTCTCTTGTAAAATCATTGGCATAGGAAGTGTTAGAATTAAAATGTTTGATGGTGTTGTGAGAACCTTAAGTAATGTAGACACATATCGAACCTACGGAAGAGTCTCATTCCACTTGACACTTTGGATTGTAATGGATTCAATTACAAGTTCGAAAGTAGGATCATGAAGGTGTGCAAAGGTAATCTGACGGTGATGAAAAGCCAAAAGTTAGATGGAAATATCAATACATTGCAGTGAACTACTGTTGTGTGTGGAGTTGTAGTCGTAGATCCTGAATTTGATGAAACCATTTTGTGGCATATGTGGCTTGCGCACATGGGTGAACATGGTATGAAAGAACTTCACAAGAGGAAACTTTTGAAAGGTATGAAAACATGTAAGCTGAATTTTTGCAAGTTTTGTGTTCTTGGGAAACATAATAGGGAAAAATTAAAATCAAAAATTCATAAGACGGGAGGTATTCTTGATTTTATACATTTTGATGTTTGGAGGCCGGTTAGAGTAGCATCAAGAGGAGGACATGTTTATTTTGTGAGTTTTGTTGATGACTACTCATGGGAAAGTCTGGGTATACTTCATACGACACAAGTCTGATACGTTTGCCATGTTTAAGTTGTGAAAAACCAGACGGGGAGGAGAATCAAATACCTCGGGTCAGACAATGGGACCGAGTACGCTGATTCTAGGTTCATGGAGTTTTGTGAGCAACAGGGCATTAAGAGACATTTTACTGTTCACTGGACACCTCAGCAAAATAGTGTGGCTGAAAGGATGAACCGAACTCTAATTGAAAGAGCTTGGTGTCCCAGGCTTAATGCAGGGCTACCAAAGAACTTCTGGTTAAAGGCAGTTAGTATGACTTGTTTCTTGGTAAACCGATCACCAAGGGCATCTGTAAAGACCTGGAAAATTTTAATTTATGAGAAAACAGGGGGAAAAGGAAAAGAGAAAGAAAGAAAAGGAATTTAAAAGGGGAATCAATAGGGCGCTCGTCGATGAGGAGATACCAAGAGGGGAAAATTTCAGACCCTAAAATGTTTATCAATGAACTCATTAGTTTCGTCGACGAACTCCCTTATTCTGTTCGTCAACGAATCTACGTGTCTCGTCGACGAGGACACGTGGACAGTAGCCTATATATAGCCAAAAATTACATTTTCAACATGAAAATCATGTTTCTTTCACACTCTCTCTCTAACCTTCGGCCCTCCCTTCTTTTCTCTTCATTTTTGGCCCGATTTGTACCCGTTTCGACAATCAGAAACCACCACAAGGATCTAGAGAAGATTCTCTACAAGTTAATTGGAGCTGATTGTTGATTTAAGGTACTTGGGCATCACTCCAAAATCAGGGTAAGTAAGGTATTTTAGCATTTAATTGGTTATTTGAGGTGTATGGGCTAAGACATGTGAATAGAGAATGTTCTGGGGTTAAATCTGACTAGATTAGGGTTTATGAATACAAGGATTTACGTGAGTGCCGCAGGCACTAGGATAGGATCCTTGTGCGTGTTTCCTCAGGAAATCAGGTAAAGGAAATATGTTATGCCAGATATTTTAGAAATTTTTATCAGTAAAATATTACATATATTTATGTGTTTTGGGAATATGATTCTGGACAATTCAAAGTATGAAATTGTGGGTATGGAATTAAGCATTTTTGAAAAAATTTAGAAATCAAGATTTCAAGAAAGATTATACAGATTTTAAGTTATTTTTATACAGCAGAAAAATACAGAGTATAGTACATAAGTTTTATTTATTTAATTGTGTGGCATGAGAAATGATAGTTTAGTACAGAGTTTTACACAACTTTAATAGTACCATGATTTGCAGTTATCATAGAAACATGATTTATAGTTATTAAAGAAATATGATTTACAGTTATTACAGAACTATGATCTACAGTTATACAGAACCACGATTATACAATTTTTACAGAATCATGATTGTTCATATATTACAGAACCATGATATACAGAGAATACAGAACCATGATATACAGATATTACAAAATCATGGTATTATAGTTTGCACAGTTATTACAGAATCATGGTTATTTTAGTTTATACAAAATCATGATAAAATAGTAATATATAGAAATAGTATTATATGGTATCAGATCCCTGATGGACCAGATCAGATTACAGAGCACGGTACCGTAGTTAATATAGATTATAGAGTGCAACCACACATCTCAAATAGAGTGTGGAATTTGATTAGTCGATTGTGCCTAGAGGAGAGATGAAGACTCCCTGGTAGTCCATGTTGAGGAGGCCATTCAGACTACAGAGGTTTACAGTTTAACTTAGCCTGATAGGCTAGCCAGAGTTAAGTCCTGCCCACGGGCCGCACAACCCGAGCATGCGGGGTTAATTCATGCATACAGTTATCCATCTAGGGAAATTTTCACAGTTATATATATATATATATATATATATATATATGTAGATTTTAGAGAAAACAAAAATTATATATAGCTAAAAGTATAATTAAATAGAAAATTCAGAAACACTTGTATTTTATAAGTGACATAGGTGTGAGTTATGATATGATTTTCACCATTATGTTATCTCAGATATAGCTTGATTGATAATTGTATTATTCATATAAACTCATTTGCCACACACTGATAATAACATATTTCATCTTATTAAGATGTGTCTTGTCACGCCTTGAACCCACCAAGCGGGACCCGAGGGGTGACGTGATCCAATCACCTGTGTCTAATACCATAACCTCAATCACGTAGCGGAAAAATAAACTAACATTCTCAATAATATACTAGAGTTTTATATAAACATCCCCAAAAAAGAACTTTCCCGACATCCAGTATCCATATATACATCTCAGAAAACTAAATAAACATAAACCTAAAAGTACTTTCAAGATTTGTACCCTCTCATAAAAATGCTATGCCAACAAACCCAGCCCCGAGCTTGCTAAGCTTGATCACACGGAGGTCCTAAAAAGGATGAATTGTATAACGGGTGAGACACATCTCAGTAAGACGGAATAGATTAATACCAGTGTGTGGCCATCATGAGGTTTGTGTACAAAATATAATCATCATTTATAAATTAATCCACAATTATGAAATCATTCTCTGTCCCTACTAACACGCATGCAGCGTATTTTATTAACGAGAGTTTTCCAAGAATTGGGGTGATTACCCGCCCATGTAAGGAGCACCCCTCTGCTCTGAAACCTCATGCAACTGGGTATGACTACAACTAATGCTCATCAGGGCACTTACCTTACTTAGTAAGCCCTTAGGTAGATAGTTTGTCTCGTATTCACACACCTTCACACAATTATTTATCAGCGAAGGTTCCCAAGGATAGGGAAGATAATCCGCCCAAACAAGTAGCTTCCCTCTTCCCTAATACGTTATACAGCATGGTATGACTACATCTGATACCTATCAGGGCACTCGCCTTTCTCAGCAAGCCCTTAGGCGAAGAGTTTACCTTGCCCTAAATACATATAATACTACAATATGTAATACACTTATTACTTTGTTACATTACTCTGCACCTTGTTAACTATGTAATACTTATCTCTTCATAATCTAAGTTTTCACATTTCTCAGCATTTCAAATAACATAATATTTCCCATCACATAATATGTTGCATTGCATAATATCTCGCATCGTATAATCTGTTCCTATCTTTCACATCACATAATTTGTATTCACATTCACTGTTCTTATGTTATACGTTGGTTAAATTTACAATTATGCATTTAGATCTCACTTCCAGATGGATAAACACTGTCATGCTTCCCCCCATGACGGGTTGTGCGGCCCATAGGCTGGACTTAACCTTGGTCGGCCCACCAGAGTTAAATCTGTAACAACCTCTTTAGTTTGTAAGTCAGATTGGCTGTTCCCATACTAGTCTAGACTCCAAGGGGACTCTACCTTTCTGAGCACAATTGACCATCTCGTCTCCACACTCTCTCTAAGACGTGTGGGTGCACTAACTCTTCAAAAATCACGCACAAAAGTATTGTGCCTACAATGGTCCACCGGAGTTCTCAAACCATAACTTGTAATTTAACATTCACATTTAGCTATGTTTTAAACAATCACACACAATATATATTCTCAACGCATTTCAATATTTCCAATATCTCATAAATATATCATAATTTAACACAATTTATTCACTTTACTCATGCCACACGATTAAAATAATACACATAATTATATCATCTGAAATAATAAGTCAATCCATGTTCATCATTTGTTTTACTGAAAATACACGTTAAATTATCTCCACAATTTATCCATAAAATCCATACTTTAATCATTCTATTTTCGCAAATAATAACTAATAACACAGCCTTAGGGTCAAAATCACAGTTCAAACGGTTGGCTTTTCAAAACCCACATGATAATCACATATATATATATATATATATATATACATACACACACACACACACAATTTCCATTTTAACCGGTTGAATCACAAAATTACTAGATTAATCTATTCCCCTTACCTTATTCACGGAGACGGTGCCTGCAAGATTCCTAAACCGACACCTACGACGTTCAGAGCACAAACCCTGTAACCATATATTTCAGTATAATCAGTTAAATCTTGGAATAATAATTATATTAATATCCCTAGGCTCACACACTCCTGTTAACTAGTCAAATTCTAAAAACGGGGGGAATAATCCACTTCCCATATTTAAATTTAATTTCTAACATATTAAAAAAATACCAATATGATCAAATCCCCGTAATTTAATCTAATTCCAAAATATTCCCAGAATTCTAATTTAATCCAATCCATGCAATTTAACTTAATTCCAAAATGTTCCCCAAAGATTCTATTTAATCAAATTCCTAGAGTTAAATTTAATCTCAGGAATATCTCCAAAAATCCATTATAATCCAATCCTGCAATTTAATTTAATCCTAGGAATATTTTCAAAAATATTATTTAATTAATTCCCTACAATTTAACTTATTCCCAAAACACTCCCAAAAATTTGATATAATTAAATACTATAATTTAATCGGTTAAATTTTTAAAACAATCCACATAATTTGTACTCCTCACCTTAACCTCGGAGTGGTGCCTGAAAAGCCCAATTCAAAATTCCGCTTTGGTCAAATTGACGAGGATCGATGCTAAGCCCTAGAAATGGCGTCTGATCGTCAATTAGGCTAAAGATTCGAGAGAAATTGAGGAGAGAGAATGAGTTTACCTTACCCCAAGAGTGGTACCTACAACGCTCCTACGAAAAATCCATTTTGGTTAAATTGACGATGGCGAAGAATGGAACCCAACGGTATTTTCCGTTGAGGAGAGAGAGAAGGAATGCAGAGGAGAGACGTCAGGAGAGAGAGGGAGAGGGCTTGAGAGGCGCACTGCAATCCAAATTCAATTTTGATTCTGAAACATTGGATTCTGAAATAAGCTTCTTAAAGAAGCTTTAAATTAATACATATACTTTAACTATTATAATAATATTATATTATATACTTATATATATATATATATATATACATATATACATATATATATATATATATATATATCACTTATCCTTATATATATTTATGCATATATATAACCATCATATTACTTAATTTAAATTAATTCAATTTAATAATTAATTAATTAATAATTAATCTTAATTTTTTTCCTAGGTTATTATATTCTCCCCTCCTTAAAAGAATTTCTTCCTCGAAATTCGCTAATCAATCCTTTTACCTAACCATCCTTATACCACAATTTCAATATTCTCCACAGATATGCATAAATATGTTACTTAATATTCAAATCCTCAATTAAAAACATCAAGCATCCAACTTGACCACAAACCATCAAATCACAACACCTAATTACCAAGATTCTCCTTCAATGACTTTTCTCCACAAATCAACCAACCTAAGCTTCGAGTTCTAATTTCAAGTTCTAGTCTCTCTGCTCGAAAACATCACCGTCAATGGATTTACTGTGGGTTTATGAAGTTAACTACTTCTTCAGAAAAACACAGAAGACCATCAAGAGATTTCTACCCCTAAGCTTACGAAACAAAAACTCAAAAGTCCTTACAATGTCCTAATCTACTCATTCCCATCCTCGTCCTAACTCGAACCTATACTCTGGTATTAATCCTCCTAAAGTCTGCAGGACCTAACAACCTAATGCTCTGATACCACTCTGTCATGCCCCGAACCTGCCAAGTGGGGCCCGAGGGGGGGGGGGTGATGTGATCCAATCACCTATGTCTGATATCATAACCTTAATCATGCAACGGAAAAATAAACTAACATCCTCAATAATATACCATAGTTCTATATAAACATCCCAAAAAAAGAACTTTCCCAACATCTACTATCCATATATACATCTCAAAAAACTAAATAAAACATAAACCCAAAAATATTTTCAAGATTTGTACCCTCTCACAAAAATGCTTTGCTAACAAACCCAGCCTCGAGCTAGCTAAGCTCGATAACGCGGAGGTCCTAAAAAATGTGAATTGTATAACGGGTGAGACACATTTTAGTAAGACGGAATAGATTAATACTAGTGTGTGGCCATCATGAGGTTTGTGTACAAAATATAATCATCATTTATAAATTAATCAACAATTATGAAATCATTCTCTGTCCCTACTAACACGCATGCAGCGTATTTTATTAACGAGAGTTTTCCAAGGATTGGGGTGATTACCCGCCCATGTAAGTAGCACCCCTCTACTCTGATACCTTATGCAACTGGGTATGACTACAACTGATGCTCATCAGGGCACTTACCTTACTTAATAAGCCCTTAGGTAGATAATTTGTCTTGTATTGACACACCTTCACACAATTATTTATCAGCGAAGGTTCCCAAGGATAGGGAAGATAACCCGCCCAAACAAGTAGCTTCCCTCTTCCCTAATACGTTATACAGCATGGTATGACTACATCTGATACCTATCAGGGCACTCGCCTTTCTCAGCAAGCCTTTAGGCGGAAAGTTTACCTTGCCCTAAATACATATAATACTACAATATGTAATACACTTATTACTTTATTACATTACTCTACGCCCTATTATCTCTGTAATACTTATCTCTTCATAATCTCAGTTTTCACATTTCTCACCATTTCACATCACATAATATTTCTCATCACAGAATATGTTGCATCGCATAATATCTCGCATCACATAATCTGTTCCCACATTTCACATCACATAATTTGTATTCACATTCACTGTTCTCATGTTATACGTTGGCTAAATTTACAATTATGCATTTAGATCTCACTGCCAGATGGATAAACACTGTCATGCTTCCCCCCATGACGGGATGTGCGGCCCATAGGCTGGACTTAACCTTGGTCGGCCCACCAGAGTTAAATCAGTAACAACCTCTTCAGTTTCCAAGTCAGATTGATTGTTCTCATATTAGTCTAGACTCCAAGGGGACTCTACCCTTCTCAGCACAATCGACCATCCTGTCTCCACACTCTCCCTAAGACATGTGGGTGCACTAGCTCTTCAAAAATCATGTGCAATAGTACTGTGCCTACTATGGTCCATCGGAGTTTTCAGACCATAACTTGCAATTTAACATTCACATTTAGCTTTGTTTTAAACAATCACACACAATATATATTCTCAACGCATTTCAGTATTTCCAACATCTCATAAATATATCATAATTCAACACAGTATATTCACTTTACTCATGCCACACGATTTAAATAATATGCATAATTATATCATCTGAAGTAATAAGCCAACCCATGTTCATCATTTGTTTTACTGAAAATACACGTTAAATTATCTCCACAATTTATTTAGAAAATCCATACTTTAATCATTCCATTTTTCGCAAAGAATAACTAATAACACAACCTTAGGCTCAAAATCACAATTCAAATGGTTGGCTTTTCAAAACCCACATGATAATCATACACACATACATATAATTTCCATTTTAACCGGTTGAATCACAAAATTACTAGATTAATCTATTCCCCTTACCTTATTCACGGAGACGGTGCTTGTAAGATTTCTAAACCGACGCCTACAGCATTTAGAGCACAAATCTTGTAAGCACATATTTCAGTATAATCAATTAAGTCTTGAAAAAATAATTATTTTAATATCCCTAGGCTCACACACTCCCGTTAATCAGTTAAATTCTAAAAATGGAGGGAATGATCCACTTCCCATATTTAAATTTAATTTCTAACATATTAAAAAATACCAATATGATCAAATCCCCGCAATTTAATCTAATTCCAAAATATTCCCAGAATTCTAATTGAATCCAAGTCGCGCAATTTAACTTAATTCCAAAATGTTCCCCAAAACTTCTATTTAATTAAACTCATGCAGTTAAATTTAATCTTAGGAATATCTCCAAAAATCCATTATAATCCAATCCTGCAATTTAATTTAATCCTAAGAATATTTCCAAAAATATTACATAATTAATTCCCTACAATTTAACTTATTCCCAAAACACTCCCAAAAATATAATATAATTAAATACTACAATTTAATCAGTTAAAATTTTAAAACAACCCACATAATTTGTACTCCTCACCTTAGCCTCGGAATGGTGTCTGGAAGGCCCAATTCAAAATTCTGCTTTGGTCAAATTGACGAGGATCAACGCTAGGCCCTAGAAATGGTGTCTAATCATCAATTAGGGTTATGATTTGAAAGAAATTGAGGAGAGAGAGTGGGTTTACCTTACCCTATGAGTGGTGCCTACAACGCTCCTAAGAAAAATCTACTCCAATTAAATTGACGATGGCGGAGAATGGAACCTAGTGGTATTTTCCGTTTTCCGATCGGCCAAATATTTACCGAGAAATGAGGAGAGAGAGAGGGAAGGCGAAGGAGAGACGTAAGGATAGAGATGGCTACAAAGGCGCACTGCAATCCAAATTCAATTTGGATTCCGAAACAAGCTTCTTAAAGAAGCTTTAAATTAATACGTATACTTTAACTATAATAATATTATATTATATACTTATATATATACACACACACACACATATATCACTTATCCTTCTATATATTTATGCATATATATAACCATCATATTACTTAATTTAAATTAATTCAATTTAATAATGCTTAGTTAATTAATTAATTAATAATTAATCTTAAATTTTTTTTCTCGGGTTATTACATGTCTCACCCCAGAATTCCAAACATTTTAGGTGACCCAGTTAGACGAGTAGAGCAGGCTCGGAAATAGAGGAGAAAGGGGAAATAGCATAGACTCAAGGTAAGTTTTTGAGCTAAGGAGTGGTTTTGAGTAGTCTTTAGGGTTCTGTGAATTTCGGGAGATGATGTACATATTTATTTGGGGATATAGTAGACTCTGGTATTGTATGTATATATATGGATGGACATTTATGTTTCCCCTACTTAGGTGGTTGGTTTTGACGTACAATTGTTCTTGGTACCCACTTTGGTCCGAGACGTCATAGTGAATAGTATTATGGGTATCAGAGCAATGTTATTTTATAGCAGAGTATAAAAAATATAAAGAAAAAAATGGTAATAATTTTGGGGTCGTTACAGCATCACTAAAGGGGAAAGTGACAAAAGAGGTATGGATAGGAAATGCAGTAGACTATTCTGGATTGAAGGTATTCGGTTGTCCAGCCTATGTTCATGTGTCTAGTGAGGTGAGATCGAAAC
Source organism: Malania oleifera (assembly GCF_029873635.1). Taxonomy (NCBI): domain Eukaryota; kingdom Viridiplantae; phylum Streptophyta; class Magnoliopsida; order Santalales; family Ximeniaceae; genus Malania; species Malania oleifera. The sequence continues at coordinate 18,014,349 of NC_080419.1, forward strand.
TTGATGCAAAGTTTAGACGTTGCATCTTTTTAGGATATCAAAAGGGTGTGAATGGGTTCAAGTTATGCGATCCAATGGCAAACAAGGCAGTGATCAGTATGGATGTAGTTTTTGATGAGAAAGTTATGGTGAAGCATACTTAAGTTGATGATGAAGAGAAACATGAGCTAGAAAACTAGAACATAGATGAATGTTTTGTGCAGGTGGAGTTAGAAACTCAGGGCAATGATAATGATCTTGGTCCCTTGGTTACAAGGGGTTCTAACTTGGGAAACCAACAAGTTGACAATATTCCTATATGGAAATCTAGACGCCATGTCAGACCACCGCCAAGGTATGAGTTTGAAGAGTTAGCATCTTCTGCTTTCATTACCAGTTGCAAAGATCCAACTACTTTTCAAGAAGCAGTGAATCACCAGAAGAAAAGTAGGTGGATGGGTGCTATGATTAAGGAAATGGAATGTGCATAAGAATCAAACTTGGGAGTTGGTGGAGCTTCCAAAGGGGAAGAGGGAGATAGACTACAAATGAGTATATAGGAAGAAGAAAGAAAATTTAGAAAAAGGAAGGAGAGAAATTCAAGGCACTATTAGTGGCAAAGGGGTACTCACAGAAAAAGGGAATAAATTATGATGAAATCTTTTCACCTGTGGTCCGACACACTTCCATTAGGGTAGTGTTGGGATTAGTAGCTCATTATGATCTGCAATTGGAACAAATGGATGTGAAGAAGACATTTCTCCATGGTGACTTGGAGGAACAAATTTATATGGTACAACCGGAGGGATTCGGTGAACCGGGGTAAGAACACTTAGTTTGCAAGTTGAAGATGTAACGCCTCGAACCCGAAAACCCAGTATGGTGCATTATACCTGAATAATCCGTGCTTTGTGGTGCCCCGAACCCGCTTGGTGGGACCCAGGTGCCATGTCATCCATTCATTTACCTAATACCTAACATTCTATTATCATTTACGCAGCGAAAAACATAACTACAATCCTTAACCAATATAATACCAGAGTTTTTTTTTCTATCTACGTTCCAAAATAAACCATTCAACCACATGTATTCACATATATACATATCTCCAAAAACATAATCTATAACTTCCAGTATTCACAACTCAGAAGACTTAAAACATAAAACTTAAAACTTATACATCCCAAAAGTATCATCAAAGTTTATATCTTTTTTCTTTCTATATCCAAAAATGTTATAACAACCCCAAACTCTCTAAGCTCGATCATGTGGAGGTCCTGAAAAAGATAAATTTGTATTTGAGTAAGAAATATCTCAGTAAGGGAAGAAATAATATATTAAATCAGCGTGTGGCCAACATGAGGTTTGTAAATAACATATGTTTATGTATTCATCATTTGCAAATCATTATCATAATTTCTAAAATCCTTTCCTAAGCCTGATCAAACACATGCAAGGTATTTTACCCACGCGAATACCTAAGGATTGTGGCGATTACCCGACCATACAAGTAGCACCCCTCTGCTCTGATACTTTAGGCAACCAATGGTCACAACTGAAGCATATCAAGACACTTATCTTACTCAATAAGCCCTCAGGTGAAAAAGTAATCTCGTACTTACACAGTTCATACAATGGTTTCCTAGAAAAGGCTCTCGAGAATAAGGAAATTTACCTGTCCATACAAGTAATTTCCCTCTGCCCTAATACGTTATGCAGCCTACTGCTACATCCGATACCTACTAGGGCAATCGCCTTTCTCAGCAAGCCCTCGGGCGAAGAGTTTGCCTCGCCCATATAAATAAATATCATGCTAGCGTGAATACTGATACTATAATAATACATTACTTTATCTATCATTTATTCTGTATTTCTCATCTGTTCATGTTCTCAGCTTTGACATTTCATAACATTTCACTTTACGTGGCTCTTTCCCATTTTACATTGTTCACATGTCACATTTCATTTCCATTTCATTCCCCTTTCATTTCATTCTTTCCATTTCATTTTATGCATTCATTACTACAACTCCTTTCAACTGTACATCAGTTAGTCCATATAGATATGCGCTATTCTGCTACTGTAGCTCCTTTCAGCTGTTCATCAGTTAGTGTACATAGATATGCGCTATTATGCTATTACAGCTCCTTTTAGTTGTTCATCATTTATCCATGGTTGAATTAACAATCACATGCAGTATATTTCATTACACATTTTCATTCTCATTGCATTCCTTGTATAACTTGCATTTCATACATATAACATAATTCAACACAGGATTTCCATTTTACTCATGCCACACAATTTAGCAATATATTTCAAACATTTTATATAAAATAAGCCAACCCTTATTTATCATTCATATACTGAAAGTATACCTTTAGTTTCCTACACAATTATCTTGAAAAATCTTTCACTTTCATCACTCTATTTTCACAAATACATATCTAATAAAACAACTCTAGGCTCAGAAATTATAATTTAAACAGTTGACATTTTAAACCTATACGGAAACATATACATATATACATAACATAATCCATTTATCCGTTTAATTCATAAAACCAAGTTTAATATATATTCCCCCTTATCTGCTTTCTTGAATTACACCAATAGGAATCCCAAATGATGCCTGTGGCGCTCACTCGAACCTTGAATCAAAAACCCTAGTTCCATTAAATTAATCCTAAATAAAATACTATTTTAACATTTCCTAAACCCATAAATTCCCAAATATAACCAATTTACTTAATTCCCTAAATCTCACTCTCGCTTTGGAGTGGTGTTTAGGATACCCAAATTGAAAATTTACTTTGGCCAAAATGACGACGATCGAGACTAGGACCCCGTGGTGGTGCTCGATCATTGACTTAGCTGAAGATCTAAGGAGAAATTAAGTAAAAAGTGAGGGTTTACCTTATCTCAGGAGTGTTGCCTATGTTGCTCCCACGACAAATTCACTCTGGTAGAAATGTCGGTGACGGAAATAGGAATCCAACGATACCTTCCTTTTTTTGATCGACTGAATATTCGCCAAGAAATTTTAAAGAGAGAGAGAGAGAGAGAGAGAGAAGGAGGACAGATAGAGATGAAGAGTGAGAGCGTTGGAAACGTAAAGGGCGGGGGGGCACAACATTCTGAGAATCCAATTTCAATTGGATTCAATGGCTTCCTAAAGAAACTTTACTAATATATATATATATATATATATATATCTTTATTCCAATTATTTTTTTTTCTTTTTTTTTTCTTTCATACTATTCCTTTTTATTTGTTTATTTAATACATTAATTTAATAATAATAATAATAAATTAATTTATTAATAATAATAATAATAATTTTTTGGATCACTACAGAAGAAGTCTCTTTATAAGCTGAAACAGTCTCCAAGGCAATGGTATAAAAGATTTGAATCTTATATGATCAAGATATATAGGCTATAGATATGTGAGAATTACTACTGCGTGTATGTGAATAAGTTTGATGATGGTTATCTTATTTTCTTATTTTTGTATGTAGATGACATGTTAATAGTTGCGAAGGATTTAACTGAGGTAAATCAGTTAAAGGATCTATTGCATAAAGAGTTTGACATGAAGGATCTTGGTCCAGCTAAGAAGATACTTGGGATGAAGATTTGTCGGGATAGAATTGGAGGGTGGTTGTGGTTATCTCAAGGTGGTTATGTGGAGAATGTGTTGTGTTGGCCTAACAAGACGTAATCTCGTTTTGATGATAACAAATCAGTGTTACTTAACATGTCTATTTAAGTTTGAGTTTCATGACGTAAGTGTTTTTAGAAAATCAAGTGAGTGTACTTGAAGAACTTAAATAATGCGTACATTTAAAGTCATGAATTATGAAGGATATAAAGCTTAAAGTCATGTGGGACATGAAGTTCATCATGTTAAATGTCCCAGCCCCAGGGGTATATATAATGGAGTCTAAGAGGAGGGGGTGAATGGACCCTTTTGTGGATATAAACGATTTTCTCTAGAAAATAAAACTCTTGGAAAGATTCAAGCAATTAAATAGCACTATATGAAATTTAAATCATGCACAAGACAAATAATAAAGAGTATAGGAAGAAAAGATCAACATCGGTATTTTTACGTGGTTCGGCACCAAGCCTACGTCCATGCCTTAGCACCAAGCCAAAGATTCCACAATCCACTAAGGATACTCCTTCACTGGTAGAGAAGCCTTACAACTTAGGAACAAATCCCTACAATCGGGAACAAATCCCTCCCCACTCACAAAGAGCCTTCACCAAGCGGTTCACAAAGAACCTTCCACCAAATAGTTCACAAAAAACCTTCACAACAAGAAGATGATTACAAAGCAATGCCCCTCACAATGAGCTGATATTAAGTACAACACAATCTCACACTACTCTCTCAAGGAATGAATCAAACACAATTAGTGAGAAAGAGAGAATGAGCACTTGTGAATGAAGAACAAAGATGCAAAGTGCAAAGTGCTTAGGTTTTGGTATAAAAAGATGTTTTTCACTAAGAATGATCAAAAGTCTTCAAAACCATCCTTAAACAAGTCTAAGAAATTGTATTTATAGGAAAAAATGGGCTACTAGCCGTTTTATGGCCGTTGGGGCGTTTTATTAAAAAACTATTTTGAAAACTAGACGTTTTTTGCCCGTTGGTGTTCTTTCACCGTCCCAAACCGCCGACGGTTTTTTTGGGCTCTCTGAAATCGTCAACAGTTTCTTGCATATGTCAACGATTACCCTAAATCAGAAAAAGTCATTAACATGAAAGTTGTGAGATTTTTTCTTAACTTTCTATAGATACCAAGATTGTCATATTTTGGACTTTTCTATCAAAAGTTATTTCCCAAATACCAAAAAGTGTTCAGGACTCGAGGCTGCACTACCTTAAACAACGATTGCTTGGTTTTTCCTTGTCAAAAAGCCTTTTGATGACTTAAAACATTCTTGGACAAAAGTATATGAAATATATTAAGTCTAATAATGTTTAATACTTATCCAAATGAGTTTCCCCTTGAATATAAGATATCTTGTTAATAAAAAAACATTTGAAAAATCATTTTGATATCTTATATACTTGTATGTCCTTTATTGAAAATATACTTTACTTTCTTTGAACCCTTAGGACATAAGACTCATTTTGATAAAATCGGGGCCAAGTATGAAAATGATTATGAAACTAAGATGTTGAAAACTTATCTCTTTGGAAAATAGAATTGAGTTTAGGATTTATGATTCGTTTGACAAACTCTTTGTTCTTTATTTGAAAACTATAAATGTGAGTTTGTGACTTAAGTGAAAACCTATAAACTCAAGTGTCCTAATATGCATATGTAATTTTGCTCAACTCTTGCTTAGAAATGATACAAGAATCAAAACCGCAAGAGTTAAAAAATGCACTACCTCAAGCACACACCCATTACATATAATTAAACAAAAAGTTTTATTTGGTTGTGCTTGATTCCTTTCCGAGTGAGTGTCCATTTGATCTTCCTATTCGAACGTCAACTCGGTCTGATCTTTACCTTTGATCTAGTACTTCATGTACATGTACCTGTACTAACATGATCTATAAAGATGGAAGAACACTAGGAACAACATATAGGTTAATATCATCAAAACATATAAACCATTATAGTGTAGCCACCAATGCTAACATTATCCCTTTTTTTGATGATGTCTAACCTATTAAGAATCTAGTTAATCTTTGCATTTGTGATTATACTTATCATAGCTTGATATGCAAAGATTAGCATACCTGGAGCCACTAATGGGTTGTTATCATCAAAATAAGATAATTAAGCTCATGTAGCCTCTAAGGTTAACACTCTCTCCCTTTTTAATAATGGCAAACCATTGGTGTTCTCTATAGGGTCTATTTTTAAAGCTCCCCCTCAAATTATGCATATTGTTAAATAAACTAAAGTTTGCTCCCCCTTACTATATGCATATAAAACTATTGACTTTTTGAGTCTGATTCCTGGTTTTGATAATGACAAACCGCATGTTACTAATGTGTGTGCCTAAGTACTTGAACATATTAATCATTCAGAATACACACATGTAAGTGAAGTGGAAGCCAAAAAGGACTTAAAGCACATAATCATGGCTGATTCCATGAAGATTCAAGAGCAAAAGAAGAAGACATTTGTTTTAATTGTAAATGCATTTGTGTTTCATAATTTGTTGGGTCTGTAATAATTATGGTCTGTAATAACTGCATCTCATGCATGATAGGTTTATGCTCAAAGGCCATAGTGTGATACCCATGGATGAAAGGTTTAAAGAATTAGATGTTACCACTCATATCAACAAGGTGCACATTTCTTTTTGGGAGCCTTCTCATTAGAACTCCACGGTTAAGCGTGCTTGGCTTGGAGCAATCTTGGGATGGGTGACCTCCTGGGAAGTTTTCTTAGGAAGTGTGTGAATGAAGACAAAACACACTGAAAAGGACACGTGTTGGTTTGTGGGGCCAATCATCAGTCCGATAAGACCCCTAGCTCCCTGGTGGTCTGGTCTAGGTGGAGGAGGAGAGATGCAGAGCTCCCTGGCAGACCCAGGATGGGGTGTTACAGAATGGTATCAGAGCCAACACCTAGCTGGAAGTGTGATGAGATTCATATCACTTGGGTTTGGAAATGTAGGTTCGCAACGAGGACGTTGCGTTGTATAAGTGGAGGAGAATGTGATACCCATGGATGAAAGGTTTAAAGAATTAGATGTTACTACCCATATAAACAAGGTGCATCTTTCTTTTTGGGAGCCTTCCCATAAGAACTCCACGGTTAAGCGTGCTTGGCTTGGAACAATCTTGGGACGGGTGACCTCCTGGGAAGTTTTTTTAGGAAGTGTGTTAGTGAGGACAAAACATATTAAAAAAGACATGTGTTGGTCTGTGGGGCCAGTCATCAGTTCGATAAGACCCCCAGCTCTCTGGTGGTCTGGTCCAAGTGGAGGAGGAGAGATGCAGAGCTCCCTGGCAGACCCAGGATGGGGCGTTACACATAGTTTGTCCATAGGGAAATCAATATACTGTAGGCAGACTTCGTTTAACCTTCGGTCGACTAGCGTTGGATTTTTTCGACTTAATTAAAAAGCCTAGGCAATAGAATGATAATATGAACCATGACCCTTACACTTTAATGCCATATGCTTTTTCACTAGGGTTGAAATTGTACAAGTGACCAAACAGGATATAAAGGACATATTTGTGATATTTCGGGCGACCAAACCTTGGCAATATAAAATGCCTCGGTTTATCAAACTGGCTAGAAGTCAAACTGTTGACTATGTCTTGAGCGACCGTACTATTTTTGAACTAATCATCCATGGTCGATCGAACCTTAAAAATAACTTTTTCAATCACCCTCAACCGACCGAACTCTTAGTTCGAATTGGGCTCAGGCGACCGAAGTTCAAATCTAAGCTAACCGAACCTCTCACTAGGCGACCGAAAGCACGAAGTTTTGGAAAATTGCCTAGCTCAGCTGACTGGTCAGTGGCCACAGGCGACCGAATTGGAAAAATCCTTGAGGACTATTGTGAGTGTTCGGGCGACCGAACTTGAGCTTCGAGCGACCGAATCTCTTGGGTTGAAAATTTTTTCCATAGGTAAATCAAGGTTAAAATTAATTAAACCCGATTAAACTTTTTCTAAAATTTCCCTTGTGTCTCTAATGATTATATTTTCATGAAAATCTATAAATACCTCCTCATTTGTCTTAATTAGGAAGGGATTAGGAAAATCATTGGCCAAAAAATTCTCTAAAATTCTTTTTATTTATACTACTCATTTTGATCAAATTCTTTCAATCTTTTAAAATATATTTGCTCATTCTCCTTACACTTTGATTTGAAAAACGTTTCTTAAGGAGAATCATTTATTTATACTCCTTATTTTCAACTTGAAAGGGAGTTTGAATTTTTGATTATTGTGCATATTTCCATTCATCTCCAAGCATACAACTCTCATCTTGCATAATCTTTTGAAAAATATTTTTGAGGGTTAGCTTAGAGAGTTTTTCCCATAGTATTTCATGTTGATAAATATTGATAGGGAAAAATCTATATTTGCTTGAGATCTTGCATCCTCATTGCAAGTATCTAAAGCGTGCATATTATTATTGATATATATAATATCTTTGCAAGCTTTAATCCTAATCTTTATTAAGCATTATATTGAAAAATATTTGTTGAGAATATCTGATTAGGATTCCCAAGTTCCTTTGATTATTTGTTAATTATAATATCTTAAATCAAAGGTCTTACTCACACATATATTGATATACACAAATTGTTGTGAGTTGATATATCACTTGACCAATCTCACCGAAGCATAAATTCTATTATCTGTGAGTGCATTGGTTATTGTTTGTGCGATTAGTATATATTTTCTTAGTTGAGAAGCATTTGAATTGTAAGCAAATTCTATATTCATTTTTGTATTCCAGGCGTGGCCTGAGGGGGTGTTGATCTAACCCGTAAGGATCGGTTGTAATTCAGGCGCGACCTGAGGTGGGTCTTCTCCGCCCCTTTAAGGAGAGGTTGTAAAGGTTGAGTTCAAACCTGGTAATTTGACCTAGTATTGTATTCGGTGTCGCTCGACCCGGAAGTGAGCTTTAGTGGAATCCTCTTGCTTGTGAGCTTGAGGTGGGGACATAGGCAGTATTAGTCGAACCCCAATATCATATCGTGTGTTCCCTTATCTTCGCACTTTAATTTCCGTTCATGCATGGTATTATTCATTGTCTTGACTATTTTACATACATGCTTTGAATGGTTGTAAAATAGTGAGTCTACAATAATTGTTTTATTTATCTGCTTAGTTTTATATTGTTGGTTAATTGACGTAAGTTTAGAAAGACCCTAGGTTGCGATATACTGCTTGTGGATTTGAACATAACCTAGGAAGAAATTTTAAAATTCCAATTCACCCCCCCCCCCCTCTTGGGAATACACCAATTCCAACAAAACAATTTGTTTCCCCTTACTTTATGCATATAATTCATAAAACATTTAACTATATTTTTTCATATCCATTAGAGCTTTAAACATGCACATCATAAAATGGAAAGTTCATTCAAGATAACATAATAAACAAATAGAACTTTCATCTTGCCATATGCATTCTACCCCCACATATATTTCTCCCTAACACCACAAAACTTCTCCCCCTTTGATCATCATAAAAAAAAAAAAAAAAAAAAGGCCTATTCATTAAAAAAAAAAAAAAATTCTCCCTCAAGATTTGTTTCCGTGGTGGTGATGTGAGTATGTGCAAAATTCAATTTCATGTATGGGATAAATTGTGTTATGCTTTAGATGTTTATACTCTATATCCAAAAAAAACATATATCTTCAAAACATAGATTTTGCTACTTAAAAATTACTTCCTAAGTAGCAAGCTTTTCATGCTCTTTCATCCCATAAACAATAGCCAATATTTCAACAAGAAATAAACCAATCAATAAGTATACATATATACAATTTGAAACACCACATTGATTTTATAATTCTAACTCATCACTATTGGTAAGATTCTTTAAAAAATTCCAACAAAATAATTTATGTTAGCTTTGGTGTATTCCTAAGAAGGGGGGGGGGGGGTGAATTAAAATTTTAAACTTTTTCCTAGATTTAACCAGACATTTGCAGTATTACACAACTTAGGGTCTGTCTACCCAAATGCGCAGATAAGTATAATATGCGAAATTTAAATCATGTGCATCATTCACACTATAACATACACATGCGGTAAATATAAAGTGTGGAAATATAAACAGACACACGATATGTTATCAGAGTTCAGCCAATACTACCTACGTCCCCGCCTTGGCTATACCAACACAAGGATTCCACTACTGCTCACTTAATGGGTGGAGCGACACCAGTTACAATCAGGTTAATTAACGGGGCTGATCTCAACCAATACGCCTTACCAGAATGAAACACCTAGCTTTCCTAACCAGGTTTAAGCCAGTTCGGGACTATTCAATAAGGTTAGTCTCCCTCTTTAGGCCCACACCTAGAATATAATCAATATAAAATTTTCGTACAAATAGATGCTTCTTTTACAAGCAGATATGTACCATTACGCACAATATAATCAATGCACCTCAATGATGTAAAACTATAAGCTTGGTGCTCTACATGTGCAATCAACACTCAAGGATGTATAATTTCAAATATGCGCAGAGTGTTCTAACAAGCTAATTTTAAAAGCAAAGTATATTAAATCTCAATATCAGATTAGTGTTTCAAAGATACTAGCAATGATATTCAAACGAACTCAAAAAATATTTCCTCAAATGTATTTAGCACAAGAGTTGTTTGAAATCTAGTTTTGTAAAATATTTTGCACACAAAAATAAAACTATAGGAATCTTGCAATGACAATGCAAAGATCCTTAAGCTTATGAGTTTATCCCAACACAAGATTTTATCAACAAAAATATGTGGGATAAACTATGCTAAACTCCCCAAATCAATATCAAATATTCAAGCAAGACAATGGGAGTATTAGCAATACCTAATAAGCACTAGCACAATTTGTATACTCTCACAATGCTAAGATGTATCAAGAGAATGAATATATGAGAGTATTTGGAGTGGAATAGGCAAAAATAGGCTTTTTGAGATTGAGAGGATTTTTCACTAATTAATTGCTAATCTCTTCTTAATTTTGCAAATGAGCCCTTATATATAGAGAATGACAAAATTATAACCGTTCGGGAACACATAGGGCTTTCTTAAATTCCTTAAAAAAAGTTTAGCAAAATTAACCTTGTTTAAGCCTTTAACCTTGGTAAAAATATTAATTAACTCGAGAGGATTTGGGTGGCTAAACTTTACTTCGGTCACCCAAACAGACTCATCAAAGAAATTTATAAAAAATGGTTTTAGTGCCCGAGTTTGGGACTGGGTGGCTGAATTAAAGTTAGTACCATATGGTGCGAGATTCGGGTGCCCAGTTCAAGGGCCGGTAGCCCGAACTGGTCAGTTCGGTCCCTCGAGGTCATAATGAACGTGAATGTTTGGCAGCCCAAGTAATTGAGAAGTCCCTTTTAGAGGGTTCGGTTGCCCGAGGGCGATAGGGTCATTTTAGGTTCGGTCGCCCCAAACTTGGTCAAATTGCTGACTTTCCAGCAGTTCGGGCGCCTGAGGAGTTTGAACTCCTTGGGTTTGGTCGTTCGACCTCTCTCATTTTATGCCTATTAATTTCATTTTCACTTCAATTAATTCCCCACATATTATAAGTGATATTGGGGACTTTCTTACGTGCAAGTGCTAAGACCTAGAGTCTTTTTTAAGGCCTTTTTAAGTACACCAAAAAACTTGACGTCGATCGACCGAAGGGTGATCCCTAAGGTCTCTCTAAGATCTTGAGCTTATAGATCCTACATGCATGATATGTAGATCATTACAGACCTTTGAAATGAAATTATTACAGACCCAAAATATATTAAGACAAATAATGAATATGCCGGGTCTTCATATTTCTTCAAGTTAGTACATGCTATCAATATGATCCAGCTTAGTATGATTTTGCATACAAACTTGAAAGTCATCAAATACCAAAAGTATTTTTTATTATCAAAACCAGTTATGACCCATAGGGTCAACAGTCTCCCCCTTTTTTATGATGACAAATACTTGCCTACTTCTTCCCCTTTTGGCAACAGCAAAAAGGGCCTAAATAAACATTTAAGTATATATAAGCAAATAATAATCTGTATACAAGATATGTTTGGGAAAAGATTTTTGAAAATTTGGCAGCATGCCGTTTGAAAATAGAACATTTTCCAAAAATACCTATATAGAAATGACCTGATTGAGTTTTAAATTAACAGTTTATCCACAACTATCAACTCAAACAGTCCAATATGATCAAGACATAAAATAGAAGTATAACTTTCAATCATTCAAGAAATATAATAGTCATACAATGCAAAATGAATGACGAAGATAACCTCAACAATTAAGCACACAAACAATAAAACTGATCATTTAAACGATTTAAATGACATGAAAACAAGACTAGACCTTAATTATACACAAACCATTGCAATTGAAACATATCATAAGACCCGTGGAAGATTTGAGTTAAAGGCACACGACATATGATACCAAATAGTAGGTTTGAGCACAAACACAGTCTAACAAGTTTGCATGCATTTACATATGAAGCTATTGAACTAGTTATGCAATTTTTTTTTAAATATATATATAATAATAGTATATATCCCCCTTAGGATGTTGTCAAGATATACTGGGGATGTGCTTGCTGAAAAAGAAACTTTAAAGATCAAGTTTGTCAATTAAGCACATACTAAAAATAACCAGAAAATCACAACCATAATGATCCTAAAAATTTAACAATCACATGCAAGATCATATAGAAAATCAAATGAATGTGACAAATCAACATGCTTCAGATTATAATTTTCAATAAAAACATTTCATTCAATCACATGCCACAATGAGTTCACAATAGATCTAAGTTAAAAATATTTGTGAGTAAAACAAAATAAGAATTTATGTTTAGATGCTCCCTCTATCAATTTGAGTACGTGCTTAGATTCTTTAACTACTTATACTAACCAAAGATTAATTTCATTATGCTTAGTAGTATAAGCCATTCATTTGAAATTATTCAAACCAACCATACTAATGATTTATTAACAGTATTTTGATTAGTATGGTTATCCCTATAGGCAACAAATGCATCAAAAATAGATATTAAGGCATGCACTGTAGTTCATGAACCAAGAACATTCCATATCATATCATAAAGTATTAAGCACATGATATAATGTTCAGGGTTTTCTAAAGAGCCTTAATATTCAAGAAGCACAACATGATGCGTATAAGGTCATTATGCTCTTTTCTAGGGATGAAGCTGAGCTCCTCTAAATGTCTAATGATTATGTTAGGATGAAGTTTAATTATATAATCAATTTTCACTCATCCTTTCAAAAATATTTTAACTTTAATTTTATTATAATCATCTTTGGACAAGGTTTTATGTTGGGAAAATTCCTGTCGAAAATTCGGCAACATGCCGTCTGTAAATCGGACATTTTCCCATAAAACCTGTACCTGATAGGTTTAATCAAGTAGTTTATAATTCAGTTCAAGGCACACGAGAACTTATATCCACTACCAGCATGTAATTGCACATCAATTGCATCCGCCATGCAGGAGGCTTTCAACATAAGCATGTTATCCAGTAGTATAATCAACTCAAGATATTCAATATAGCTCAATAGTAGTTCGTGTTAGGGAAAAAAAAACATAAACGATCCATTAATGAGATTATAACCATTCATTGAATCATGGATAGTGTTGCAATGCTATACACACATAGGCATAAAGACATAAATGATATAAGAATGTGAGAGCATTTTAATTTATATAGCTATGAAGGATAAAAGCTCCCATTAAGTTATGCACTTATTCATTTTATGTCTTTTCTTTTATCTTCAAGTTCAATAACCAAGAGTTATAATATTTTCAATGATTTAATCTTGACGTGAATGCTTTAGGCTTATTAGACCAAAAAGTCTCAATGAATATTCTTTCAATGTACAAAGCTTATATAGCCTCTTTTCTTATGAATCTCAAAAGCGTACGAGGCCCAAGTTCAAATGACTTTCCATTTTTAAAGTTCGTGCATAGGTTTCTTAGTCATTTGCATTTCCATGTATGTTGAAACCTATAGCAATTTTATTAGTCATTCAACTTCATTTAAGGTATGAAGCTCTAAAGAGATTGATTTAAAGGTTGAGAGCTTTGTGTAAGAAGTAAAGAATGAATACTCTTAAAGATTGAGATTTATTTTAAGTTTGAAGAGTATTCAAAAGAGATCACATGTGGATAGTATTAAAATAGTTTTATGATAATGAATCTGTCCAAACAATTTAGATAAAGAGCAATTGGAAGAATATGAATTTTGGAATACTGCTCTTTGGTGATTGGAAAGTATCCTTTAGTTATGATCATAAATTAGAGCAAGGATACGAACCACTAAAAGGATAATCCCTACTGGATATGATCATGGTATGGTAGAGATTTTCTATGGAGGAGATAGTGAACCAAGATTAGAAGATTTTTATATTTTAAGCTCAAAGGAAATATTTGATTTAACTAGATAAAGATTTGATTTCCTTAGTGGATACCTCTAAATTTGATTATGAGAGGAATGTCTTTTAATTAGCACTATTATAATAGAAATTAATCATCAATAGTGCTTATACCTAGGGTGATGACTAGATTTTGATTTATGAGATTAGGGAAAAACAATATAGGCAAGATGAATTCCCTAAAGCTTAATTCTGTGCAACGGACAAAAGTATGCTTAAACTTTAGATGACCATATTTAAGCATGATTTAAGAAATTTGACTTATTTACCAAGCAAATAATGTTTTGTCCATTTGGAAGTGGATTTCATTCAATTATGTTGCAGCCAATGTTTTCATATTTTGTCCAATCATCATGATATTTCTTCTTAAGTGATTTGATTGTATATTTTACTTTACTTTTCATATTGGCTTAATTATCTATGATTCTTAGTATTCAGTATAGTGTATAGTGAATGCATCTACTAAGAATTTTCATTTTAACTACCAACCACTTCCCAAGCCTACAGTCATTACTACCCCTAAACCTAGAAACTAAGGAAAGATTAACTAGAAGATAATTTCAATTTGAATTCGTTTTTCCTTAAGTCCTACAAGGTTTGCTTTCATGATTATCCATTTCATTTCCTTTTCTAAGCCCCTGACACCTTTAGGTGGATAATTATATTTCATGTGCCCTATCTTTCCAATGTATAAGCAAGTGTTATATGCTCGTGAAAGATTGTGCTTATTTATTCTGGTTTTACTCATTAAAGCATTTTTGTGACTGTGGGACTTAGAGTATGAACCCTTTTTCAAAGATTTATTTCTTTTAATTCCTAAGGGTTTATCATCCTATATTTCTTCCTTTAGGCAGATAATTTTCAATATATTCTTAACCTTTTTCTTTTCAAGGATGGCATGATACTCTTTTAATTTGTCTAATTGTTTAGCCAACCTTTTGTTTTGATTTTTTAGAATAGTTTTATGATCAGACAATCTACCTAGAGACTTATGAATTTTAAATGAATCCTTTTCTAGTTGTGTATTTAATGACATACTTTCATCATAAAACTCATAGCATGATTCAATACAAGATTTATCTCTATAACTATCATGTGAATCAATGCATATAGTATCATCATCAGAAACAATTGATGATTCATCATAAGATATATCACAAAATTTTCCATAAGAATCATCGCATGCATTATTAACAGATCTATCATTATATTCAATAGATGATTAAGCTTTAATATGTTATAGAATTCAGCATAAGAATCATCACATGCTTCATTGTACGAATCAGTAAATGGGGTATAGAATAAGAGTCATATACCTCATTGTCTACTAATGCAACCTGCTAATGATTAGCCACTACCTGATCATTTAGGCTTGGAGCGTCTGGAGTGGCAATTTCTTTTTCTTGGGTCTCTCCATACTACTTTTCAAGCTCAGCCCAGATCTCCTGTGCACTACTACATGTCATATTCTCATAAAGAATATCAGTATAAATCCATGGCATGTGAATTTGCATGCATTAAATTAATATCATTTTCTACTGGTATACAATTTTCCTTATCAATCACCTGTCAGGCCCTCCAGTCCATCGATTTTATAAATATGCTCATTCGAATTTTTCAATGGGTGTAATTTACACCACAAAACATTGGAGGATTAAAAGGTGATCATCCCTCTCTGAATGGGGATCCACCAATGAGAGTCATCTCGATCTTTTAGCAAAAACGTTCAAGTCAATGCTATGAGGCTTTGATACCAATTGTTAGCTTTGGTGTATTCCCAAGAGGGGGGGGTGAATTGGAATTTTAAACTTCTTCCTAGGTTTAACTAGACATTTGCAGTATTACACAACCTAGGGTCTATCTACCCAAATGCACAGATAAGTATAATATGCGGAATTTAGATCATGCGCATCATTCACACTATAACATACACGAGCAGTAAATATCAAGTGCGGAAATATAAATAGACACACGTTATGTTATCGAGGTTTGGCCAATACTGCCTACGTCGGTACACCAGCACAAGGATTCCACTACTACTCACTTAATGGGTGGAGCGACACCAGTTACAACTAGGTCAATTAACGGGGCTGACCTCAACCAACACGCCTTATCAGGATGGTGCACCTAGCTTTCCTAACCGGGTCTAAGTCAGTCTGGGACTATTCAATAGGGCTAGTATCCCTCTTCAGGCCCACACCTGGAACACAATCAATATAAAATTTTCGTACAAATAAACGCTTCTTATATAATCAATGCTATGTGCCACTACGCATAATATAATCAATGCACCTCAATGATGTAAGAACTATGAGCTCGGTGCTCTACGTGTGCAATCAACACTCAAGGATGTATAATCTCAAATATGCGTAGAGTGTTCTAACAAGCTAATCTTTGAAAGCAAAGAATATTAAATCTCACAATTAGATTAGTGTTTCAAAGATACTAGCAATGATATTCAAAAGAACTCAAAAAATATTACTATTATATTGCTAATCTCTCCTTAATTTTGCAAATGAGCCCCTATATATAGAGAATGACAAAATTATAACCGTTGGGGGACACATAGGGTATTCTTAAATTCCTTAAAAAAAGTTTAGCAAAATTAACCATGTTTAACCCTTTAACCTCGGTAAAAATATTAATCAACCCGAGAGGATTCGGGTGGCTAAACTTTACTTCGATCGCCCGAATAGACTCATCATAGAAATTTATAAAAAATGGTTTGAGTGTCCGAGTTTGGGACCGGGTGGCTGAACTAAAGGTAGTACCATTTGGTGCAAGATTCGGGTGCTCGGTTCAAGGGTCGGTAGCCCGAACTGGTCAGTTTGGTCGCCCGAGGCCATAATGAACGTGAATGTTTGGTAGCCCAAGTAGTTGAGAAGTCCCTTTCAGAGGCTTCGGTCGCCCAAGGGCGATAGGGTCATTTTAGGTTCAGTCACCCGAAACTTGGTCAAACTGCTAACTTTCTAACAGTTCGAGCGTCTGAAGAGTTTGAACTCCTGGGGTTTGGTCGCCCGACCTCTCTCATTTTATGGCTATTAATTTCATTTTCACTTCAATTAATTCTCCACATATTATAAGTGATATTGGGGACTTTCTTACGTGCAAGTGCGAAGACCTAGGGTCTTTTCTAAGGCCTTTTTAAGTGCACCAAAAGACCTGACGTTGGTCAACCGAAGGATGATCCCTAAGCTCTCTCTAAGGTCTTGAGCTTATAGATCCTACATGCATGATATGTAGATTATTACAGACCTTTGAAATGAAATTATTACAGACCCAAAATATATTAAGACAAATAATGAACATGTCGGGTCTTCATATTTCTTCAAGTTAGTACATGCTATCAATATAATCTAGCTTAGTATGATCCTGCACACAAACTTAAAGTCATCAAATACCAAGTGTATTTTTCATTGTCAAAACCGGATATGACCCATAGGGTCAACAATTTAAACAAATTAAAACACAAAATCTGGAATTTTCTCATTATAGGCTCTATCCACAAAATAAGTGTTTTTTTAATTCAACATAATTTCACTTGGATAACACTTATTTCAATTCACTTAGGTTTGGTTAAATCTACCTAAATCCTATTTCCTAATCTTAGATTCTAAGGAAACAATTCAAGAATCATGTGTTTCCTTTGGGTACCCATTCTTCCTTGGGTGCCAATGGGTTTTTCTTTACTACATATTCCAACTTCTTTTGTTTGCCTCTATTTCCTCTATAAGGGCAAAAATATCTTATGTGACCCTTTCTTTCACAATATAAACAAATTTCGTTATCATGTGAGGGTATAGACTTATTTTTATTATTTTTGTTTGTTGAGGCATGACCATTTGATTTACTAGAGGTTTTAAAATTCTTTTTGTAAAAATCATTTTTCTTAACTCCCAAACACTTTTTGAAGTTTTCTTTTCCTCTTGTGGTTTTACCATGATTTTCAACTTTCCTTTTTAAGATAGCATTTTCTTTCAAAATATTTGTCATTGGATTTTTCAAATTCCCTATCTCTTCTTGAGAAGATCCATGGTCTTTTTTAGCCTTTTCAAAATCAAAGGCAAGATTTTTTTCCTTTCCATTTTGACAATTTATCTTCCAAGCCTTTGATTTTGACTTCTAAAGTTTCATTTTCTTCTTTTAATGAGGACTCCCTTAGTTTAACCATAGCAAATTCTTTCTCAACATTTTTTGTTCATTCTTTTTGCTAAGACTAATTCATCATACAATTTAACACAATTATTTGCAACTTCATCATATGAAGGAATATATTCATCATCATCATCTGAACTAAATTCATCTTCTTGTTCATAAGCCATGAAGTATGGATGTGCTTCTTTCTCATTTTTGCTTGTTTCTTCATTCCTAAAGTGTTGTTTTTTTACAAGGAATTTCCTAAAGTCTCTTATGAGTGATTTCATATCATCCTCACTATCCTCATCATCTTCTAGCATTTCTTTGAATTTTGGACTAGATGATTTAAGAGCAATGCATTTATCCTTCCTAGGCTTTTGAGGATCCAAAGTCGTATTTTTCTTAAGTTCATAAGTCATAAGTGATCCAATAAGCTCATCAAGTATGACTTTGGTTAAATCCTTTGCCTCCTCAATGGCGGTAGATTTAGTATGCCATGACTTGAGTAAAGATCGTAAAACTTTTTGAACATTATTTGAGTGCTTTTAATTCATTTATGATGTGTGTGAACCGAGTAAACATGGATGTGATGGATTTTCCCTCATCCATTTTAAACATTTCATACTCATTGACGAACATGTAAATTTTGGACTTCTTGACTTGTGAAATACCTTCATATGTGACTTCAAATATTTCCCATATTTCTTTATCGGTATCATAACCTCAAACACGATTGTATTCATTATCACTTAAAGCACAATAAAGAAAATTTTTGGTTTGAAAGTTAAGCTCAACTAACCTTATTTTGGTGTCCGACAACTCCTTAAGTTGTTTCGGTTCACCTTTGGCTTTTTTGAATTCATAATCTCCCTCTGAGATGACCCACCATATCTTGAGATTGTGTGTTTTGATCAAGGTAGTCATTCGATTTTTCCAAGCCGGGTAGTTTGAACCGTTGAACAATGGCGGTCTTGTCACGGATTGTCCTTGGGAAGAGGTACACACCAAATACTCCATTTGATCTTTTATGCTCTGAATTTTACTCTGAAAAATGCAAGCGCCTCTCTTTAATACCACTTGTTAAATGTTCTAGTCCCGGAGTATATACAATGGAGTCTAAGCAGTGGGGGGGGGGGGGTGAATGCACTCTTTTGCAGATATAAACAATTTTCTCTACAAAATAAAAATCTTGGCAAGATTCAAGCAATTAAATCACAACATATAAAATTTAAATCATGCACAAGACAAATAATAAAGAGTATAGGGAGAGAAGATCAACACAGGTATTTTTATGTCGTTCTGCACCAAGCCTACGTTTACGCCGTAGCACCAAGACAAGGATTCCACAATCCACTACGGATACTATTTCACTAGTAGAGAAGCCGTATATCTCGGGAACAAATCCCTACACTCAGGAACAAATCCCTACCCACTCACAAAGAGCCTTCACCAAGTGGTTCACAAAGAACCTTCCACCAAATGGTTCACAAAGAACCTTCACAACAAGAAGATCATTACAAAGCAATGCCCCTCACAATGAGCTGATATTAATTACAACACAATCTCACACTACTCTCTCAAGGAATGAATCAAACAAAATTAGTGAGCAAGAGAGAATGAGCACCAGTGAATGGAGAACAAAGATGCAAAGTGCAAAGTGCTTAGGTTTTGGTATAAAAAGATGTTTTTCACTAAGAATGATCAAAAGCCTTCAAAACCATCCTTAAACAAGTCTGAGAACTTGTATTTATAGGAAAAAATGGGTTACTAGCCGTTTTATGGCTGTTGGGGGGTTTTATTAAAAAACTATTTTGAAAACTAGCCCTTTTTCACCTGTTGGTGTTCTATCACCGTCCCAAATTGTCGACGGTTTTTCTGGGCTCTCTGAAACAGTTGACAGTTTCCTGCATATATTGACGATTACCCTAAATCAGAAAAAGTCATTAACATGAAAGTTGTGAGATTTTTTATTAGCTTTATATAGATACCAAGATTGTGCTATTTGGACTTTTCTTACAAAAGTTATGTCCTAAATGCCAAAAGGTGTTCAGGACTCGAGACTCCACTACGTTAAATGACGATTACTTGGTTTTTCCTTGTTGAAAAGCCTTTTGATGACTTAAAACATTCTTGGACAAAATTATATGAAATATATTAAGTCTAATAAAGTTTAATACTTATCCAAATGAGTTTCCCCTTGAATATAATATATCTTGTTAATAAAAACACATTTGAAAAATCATTTTGATATCTTATATACTTGTATGTCCTTTATTGAAAATATACTTTACTTTCTTTGAACCCTTAGGACATAAGACTCATTTTGATAAAACCGGGACCAAACATGAAAATGATTATGAAACCAAGATGTTGAAAACTTGTCCCTTTGGAAAACAGAATTGAGTTTTGGATTTAGGATTCGTTCGACAAACTCTTTGTTTTATATTTGAAAACTATAAATGTGAGTTTGTTACTTAAGTGAAAACCTATAAAATCAAGTGTCCTAATATGCATATGCAATTTTCTCAACTCTTGCTTTGAAATCATGCAAGAATCAAAACCGCAACAGTTTAAAAATACACTACCTCAAACACACACCCATTACATATAATTAAACAAAAAGCTTCCTTTGGTTGTGCTTGAGTCCTTCCGAGTGAGTGTCCATTTGATCTTCCTATTCAAACGTCAACTTGGTCCGATCTTTACCTTTGATCCAGTACTTCATGTACATGTACCTGTACTAACATGATCTGTAAAGATGGAAGAACACTAGGAATGACATATAGGTTAATATCATCAAAACATATAAACCATAATTGTGTTGCCACCAAGGCTAACACATTGAAGTAGTGCATAAAGTTCAAAAGAATCTTGGAAGCTTCACAACAGGAAGACTTGGGAACTTAGATAGAATTATCGTTTGAAAGTCTCATATAAGTACTTCAAATTTCAATATAGAATTATTGAAGCTCCTAGGATATATAATGGACTTAGAGACCTATTTTACACATGGAAAATATTTTCTTAAAGTCCAAATTGAGTTTTCCAAACTATAAATTTAAGTGTGGAACCAAAATATTGAAAACAAGTATTGCTGAAAGGACAGGCAACTGATGATTTCTTATTAGGCGATTAAGGTGCTACTGACTTTGAAAATATGCAAAAAAAATAGGCACATGCGATTGACCTATCGGGACTAGTCGACTGACCCCATTATGACTTTCAGAATGCACTAGTTTTAAAATAACATAGGTGACTGACTCTTCGAGTCCAATCAACTTATGCATATGTTTAAATGTTTAACATCGTTGATCTTGTTTTCAAAACTTGCATGATTGGTTTCCAAATGTTTTATGTCTGGGAGATCTACCACATAAACTATATATCTTTTAAGAAGATAAATGGAAAAGTTTAGGGAAAAGAAAAGGGACTTGCATAAGCTATATGTTGACTTAAAGAAAGCATATGATAGGGCATCTAAAGAAGTTTTAAGGCAGGTTTTAGAAAAAAAAAATTATGTATGGTATACTGATGTCACTAAGGATATGTACAATGGAGTAATGACTAGTGTAAGAACTATAAGTGGAGAAACTGAGAAATTTTCAATCACCATATGTGTAACAACCCAGCCCTTTATATAGACCCTGATTGTTATCACCAACACAGAATACCTGTACTTGATATACATACATAAACAACCTGCCCTAAACAGGGACATACGGGTGTAAGTCATACACAACTGTAGCGGAAAATATAAACATCCATCGGGATTTCTATTAGACATATACCAGAGTTTTCTACCTGTCTTTTATAATACATACATCCATATTCAACATATAACCAAATTCTTACAATCTCCCAAAAAGATATTCCATACCAAGACTATTACACACATAAAAGACTTACGTAAGTTAAACTCAAAAACCACTTCCCCAGTCCCTCTAGCAACTAAGACTGATGTCCAGTAGAACCTGAAACAAAGGTTGTATAATGGGGTGAGACACTTTTCAGTAAGGTGGAAAACATTACAACAGTGTGCGACCACATGCGTATATTTCAATTAAAATCTGCTACATATAAGGCATATTTGCAATACTATAATATAAGAGATCTATGGACATAAATCCAATGACTTTATCCATTTTAGTTGTTAAATCATGTATATGAATATTAGAACAACGACCATCTTGGTACGACATAATACGCCTATTTACCCCGTGACACGGGTTGTGCACTGATAACTCTAACATACCCTGTTTGTGCAGGCATTGTTGAGCATCTATTATACAATCCGACTGCCCCACCTGGTCCATTATTTCACCACTGGTTCCATTACTCCTACAAGCCAGCTATCTCTGTACTCACACGGATTCACATGTGTGATTGCACTGTACTTAACTTGTAACATCCTAAAAATTTCACCATTTTTTTTGTATCTATATAACCATACCTAAACAGCGGAAATATAAGTCATACAACCACATATACCATACAATACCAAAATTCTTACAGACTATAACCATAAAACATTTCCCTCCAATATCATCTATCTCAAAAATACATCTCTGTGCAAAACTTACCCTACAACTAGAGCAACAAAGTAGTCACTCTATCTGCGAGCCTGCTCTGCTCACCTAGCTGGCTCACCTAAAAAATGGTAAAGTAATAGGGCAAGACAACGTTCAGTAAGTGAAAATATGCTATTGCTAGTGTGTGCGGCCGAGTCATAAAACTATAACATTAATATATAAAACTACATGATCTGACAAATCTGTAAAACACATGCATAGTAGCTCAAAACATTTGTATCATTTGAACTCTCTATCATTCATACTGCTATATCATACTATATATGATAGAAGCTGTAAAACTCTATACATATACATAACTATGCTCTTTCCCTAAGACTCTGTATTTCATGATTTAACCCCTCATGACAGGATTGTGCGGCCCGTAGGCGAGACTTAACCTGGTCGGCCCTCCAGGTAAGTCCTTATACTCTACACTACCTCAGCCCGGCCAAACTACATCCACTCCTAAGCTCGGGACTGGCTTCTACCTCATCAAACTGGCCCCCTCAACCCAGTGTACCAAGGAGCTGCATCCTCTCCGAGCACAGTTTGATGGTACCTACACACTATCTGAGATATGTGATTGCACTCTATCTATATTAGCAACGGTACCATGTTCTATATATTGTATCTGTCTGTAATCTTTCCACAGGGATGTGATACTATATAAATACACACACACACACACACACACACACACACATATATATATGTATATATATTTACTATTTTCATCATGTTTCCAAAATAACCATAACACAATAATTTTGTGCTGTAAATACTGTGATATCTGAATAACTGTAACATCTGGATGTTATAACTATATAATCTATCTTTATAAACTGTTTATATAAACTATCTGTATACTCAAAGTGTTATGGCATTTAGGAAAACATAGCTTTCTATATACACTGTATATACTGTTCTGAATAATTATCTGTATACTGTTATATATATCTGTCTGTGTAATCATCTGAATAGAACTGCATATGTATACATACTCTGTCTGTATAAAATCTGCAAATATCTAACTATATGTGTAATGCCCCGACCCTTTTTAAACCTGGGTCCAGCGCGCTATACCTGATAAAATCTCTGATAATCCATAATCAACATATACGCAGCGGAAAACATAAATCATAATCTCCATATAACATAATACCAGAGTTTACTAATTCTAACTACCAACCATAATAAATTAATCATCCACCTGTATTCAAATATATACATGTTTCCAAAATATTATCCACTAATACCAGTATGTTTCACAACCATCCATATCTTATAAAACTTAAAACATAAATCATAAGACATAAAATATATATATATATATATATATCAAAATTACATAAAAATATACCCTTTTTCTTATATCTTCCAAAAAATGTTATAAAATCTCGAGCTCTCAAAGCTCAATCCTGAGAAATCCTAAAAAAGATGAATTCACATTCGGGTGAGACACATCTCAGTAAGGGAAGAAACAATATATTAAACTCAATGTGTGGCTATCATGAGATTATACATATCATTTTATAATATTTGCAAATCATTAACATAACACTGAAAGTCATTTTCTGAACCTAACAATCACATGCAAATGTTTAACCCATAAGATTACCCGAGGATAGGGGTGATTACCCGCCCATACAAGTAGCATCCCTCTGCTCTGATACCTAGGCAACCCAAAGGTCGCAATTAAAGCGTACTAGGACACTTACCTTACTTAGTAAGCCCTCAAGTGATAAATTAATCTCGTACTCATGCATTCAACAATAGTTTACCGGCAAAGGGCCTAAGGATAGGGAATTCTACTCACCCATACAAGTAGGTTCCCTCTACCCTAGTGCTTTATGTAGTTACTGCCACATCTGAAGCTACTAGTGCACTCGCTTTACTCAGCAAACCCTCAGGCGAAAAGTATGTCTCGCCCAATCGTAACATGTTCTACGTACATAGATACTTCTAATATCATAATACATCATTCTTTTCATCGTTATTCAATCATTCACATTATTTCATATTCATAACTTAACATTTCCTTATGTTTCACTTTAAGTGACTCTTTTCCATTTGTATCATTCACATTTCACATTTCATTTCATTGCATTGTCATTCCTTGTCATTTCATTTCATAATTTTTCATTTCATTTATTTGTACTACAATCGCTCTTAGCCGTCATTTGTTAGTCTACATAGAAATGCGTTAGAATCTAACATAGCTCCTTTTAGATGTCATCAGTTAGTCCACATAGAAATGAGCTAGATCTTCTAACCTGGCTTTCAGCTGTCATACCTTTACATGGTTGCATTTAACATACACAGGCAATATTGTCCATATCACATTTTATTCTCATTGTTTTACTTAATTAACCTGCATCTCGTACATTTAACATATATTTGCACAAATTCTCATGCCGCACAATTTAACAGTAAAATTCATACATATTCTTGTAAAATAGGTCAACCCACATTTTACATTTATATACTCAAAATACACTTCATTTCTTACATTATTCCTTAAAAAATTCATTTCACTTTCGTTCGTTTACTTTCGCACATACATAACTATATCAATAATCCTAGGCTCAGAAAACATAAATTTCATGACTGGCATTTTAAACCCACATAAAAACATATATATACATAAATAACACATAATCATTTTTAATTCATGAAAAACCTGATTTAATATATAAATTTCTCCCTTACCTAGTTTCTTGAATTACGCCAACAGGGACTCTGAAAAATACTTGTGGCACTCACCCGGACCCTGAATCAAAAATTCCTAACTCCAATAAATTACTTATGAATAAAATATTATTTAAATATTTCCTAGGGCCATAATTCCTAAATAAATAAATAAATATACCCTTAAATTTAGCCAAATTACTAAATTTTCTAAATCCCACTCTCGCTTTGGAGTAGGGCCTAAAAAACCCCAATTGGAAAATTACCTACATCAAAATGATGACATTGACGACTAGGACCCGGTGGTGGTGCCTGATCGTCGATTTAACAGTAAATTTAAAGCAAAATTGAGAAAATGAAAAAAAATTACTTTTCCCCAAGAGCAGTGCCTAAGCCGTTCTCACGACAAATCTGCTCAAGTGGAAATGTCGGTGGCGGAACTAGGAACCCAACAGCACCTTCTGTTTTTCAATTGGTTGAATATTCATCAAGAAATGAGGGGAGAGAGAGAGACGAAGACGGAGGAGTGAGAGAGGGTGAAAGGAGACTGAGAGAGAATCTGAGATGCAGATGGGAAGATGGATAGGATTACATTTTATATATATTATTTTAATATTATATATATATATATATCTATTTTAACTTATATTATATAATAATCTTATATATATTTATATACCATTATTTCAATTTTTTTTCTTTTCCACACTATTCCTCTTATATGTTTAATTAATTAATTAAATAATATTTAATTAATAATTAGTCTTAATTTTTTTTCATACTATTTCTTTTTATTTGTTTATTTAATACATTAATTTAATAGTGTTTAACCACTTAATTAATTAATAATTTTAATTAATTATTTATTTTTATTTTTATTTTTTTCGGGTTATTACAATATGTGTGTAATTTGAAATACTAAAAAACTACATAAAACTTCATATCAATATTATGTACTCAGGTAACACATACTTTAAAAATTTATATTTAGTATAATATCTAGTATACATACATACATATAAAATTTCTAATAACGTAAGTAAATTTCCTAGCATAACATATTTCTCTTACCTTAAATCTGAAAAACCTCTCATTAAACTCTAGCCCTACACCCGCAGGGTTCTCCACTCAATACCCTGAAAACAACATCTCCCAGAACAAAATATCAGTATTTTCTTACCCACGACATTTCTTATAATTACGAGGAAGGCATAATCTAAATAAAATGTTGTACCCTAGATTTGGGATGAATTCCAAACCAACTTTTCCCACGATCAGCTCTAGCAGACTTGTAGAGAACTTCGTCAAGAGCGTCGTGGTGGCCTCAGATCTTCAATTCGGCGAGAAATGGGGCCAAGATTGAAGAGAGAAGGAGGGAGAGGCATTTTAGAGAGAGAGAGAGAGAGAGAGTGTATGTGTGTTGAATTTTCATCAAAAATCCGGGTTTCAACTATTTATAGGGTCGGATTCGTCAATGAGACACGTCATCTCATCGAAGAGTCCTTAAGTAATTTCGTCGATGAACCCCACCTCCTCGTCGATGAAATTTAGACTATCCAAAAACCCCTCTCGGTATCTTCTCATTGATGAGGCATGGCTTCATCGACGAGACCTACTTATGAGCTCATAGACAAACTCCTTGTGTTCGTCGACGAGATCCTGTGTAAAAATTTTTCAAATTATTATATTCAAAATGCAACGTCGTCGACGAACGCAAAGCCTACTACCTCCTTCTGTTTCTGTTTCCATTTCCCTCCCTCTTTATTATTTAAATACCATTATTCTTCAGGTCGTTACATTCTCCCCTCCTTATAAAATTTTGTCCTCGAAATTTACTGTATGGATTGAACACCATTATACACTCTATCATCTCGTAAAGGTAAAGGGTCCAGTTATTTTATTACTTACCCTCACTTATGGCGGAGGAATACCATGGTTACATTCTATGTTCTGGGAGATTACACAAACAAAATTAAAACTACTTACTATCTAAATAGTACATGTACCTGCAAAAGAAACATTACCTAACTATTTACACTATCTGATTACTCTTGGAACAAATGTGGGTATTTCCTTTTAGTTTCATCCTTGAGTTCCCATGAGGCTTCTTTCATAGCATGGTTCCTCCACAAAATTTTCACTAGCTGAATTTCTTTAGTACGCAGTTATTGTGTCTTTCTGTCTAAAATTTGTACTGGCGTTTCTTCATAAGCTAGTGAATCCTTAAGTTCTATCTCTACATAGCTGATTATGTGGGATGGGCCTGTGACGTATTTCCTTAACATAGCAACATGAAACACATCATGAATTCGAGCCAAAGCTAGCGGCAAAGCTAGCCTATAGGCAACTGACCCTATTCTCTCTAATATCTCAAAATGGCCAATATACCCAGGGCTCAACTTGCCCTTTTTTCTAAACTTCATAACTCATTTCAGGGGAGCTATCTTCAAAAATATTCGATCTCCCACATCAAACTCTAACTCTTAGCAGCGAGTATCTGCGTAGCTTTTTTGCCGACTCTGTGCTATACTGATTCTTTCTTTAATTAGTCGGACCTTGTCACAAGCCTGTTGTACTATCTCTAGACCCAAAACTCGCCTTTCGCCTACCTCATCCCAGAAGAGAGGAGAACGACATCTCCTACCATAAAATGCCTCGTATGGAGCCATGTCGATACTAGCTTGGTAGTTGTTATTGTAGGCAAACTCGACTAACGGCATAAACTGAGTCCATCCACCTCCAAAGTCAAGCATACAAGCACGAAGCATATCTTCTAGTGTATGGATTGTCCTCTCGGTCTGTCCATCTATCTGGGGATGGAAAGCAGTTCTGAATGCTAACTGTGTACCCATAGCCTCCTGAAAACTCGTCCAAAATCGTGAAGTGAACCGAGGATCTCGGTCTGAAACTATGGATACCGATACACCATGGACACGAACTATCTCTCGAACATATATCTTTTTCAATCTATCCATGAAGTAACTAACTTTAATCGAAATGAAATGAGTGGTCTTCGTCAGACGTTCAACAACCACCCAAATTGCATTCAACCCCTGACATACATATGGTAACCCCGTAACAAAATCCATCGAAACGTGATCCCATTTCCACTCTGGAATGAACAATGGATGCAACTATTTTGTCGATCTCTAGTGCTCAACTTTAACCTGCTGACACGTCAAGCATTGCTGAACAAACTCGGCTATCTCCCTCTTCATTCCACTCCACCAGAAATACTCTCGCAGATTCCTGTACATTTTAGTACAGCCGGGATGAACCGTGTATAGGGATCTGTGAGCCTCCTCCAATATAGTTCTCCTGATCTCAATATCTGTAGGAGCACATAGCCTAGTACAGAATCGCAGGGCTCCATCATCTGATATGCTAAACTCCTCTCCCTAACCATCCACCACTCTAGCCATCACCTCTGCCAACTTCGCATCATCACCCTGAGCTACTTTAATCCTCTCGTATAGCGTAAGCTGAACCACCAGACTGGCGATAACTGCCTGAGAACTCTTCTCTACCAATTCTATGCTGAGCCTCTCCAAATCCATCAAAATTGAGTGTTGAATCTCCATAAGTGCCAGTATGGGTCCTCCTGATTTCTTGCTCAGAGCATTTACCACTACTCTAATCGTGCAATCATAGTCTTTAATAAACTCTAACCAGCTTCTTTGTCTCATATTTAATTCCTTTTGCGTAAAAAAATACTTCAAGCTCTTGTGATCCGTGAAAATCTCGCACTTTCCACCATATAGGTAATGCCTCCATATCTTAAAAGCATACACCACCGCAGCAAGCTCTAAATCATGGACAGGATAATTCTTCTCATATTCTTTAAGTTACCTAGACGCATATGCAATAACCCTGTCATGCTGCATCAACACGCATCCAAGACCCTTCAAAGAAGCATCACTGTATATTACAAACCCGTCCTCCCCTGATGGAATAGCTAATACCAGAGCTGAAACTAACTGCCGCTTTAACTCTTGAAAACTCTGCTCACAGCATCAGTCCATTCAAATTTTACATTCTTCCTCGTGAGTCGCATCAACGGACCTGATAAACTGGAGAATCCACCTACGAAGCGCGAGTAGTAGCCTGCTAATCTCAGAAAACTCCTGACTTCTTGAATACTTCCTGGCCTTTCCCAACTCATCACAGCCTCTATCTTACTGAGATCAACTGATACTTCTACTTTTGAGATCACATGGCCGAGAAAAGTAACCTACCTTAACCAGAACTCACATTTCTTGAATTTTGCATATAATTTCCTTTCCCTTAATACCTGCAACACCAGTCTCAAATGATGTTTGTGCTCCTCAAAACTTCTCGAATAGACCAGTATATCATCGATGAACACAACCACAAACTGATCTAAGTATTGATGGAACACCCGAGTCATCAAATCCATGAATACTGCTGGTGCGTTAGTTAATCCAACCGGCATCACCAAGAACTCGTAATGCCCAAATCTAGCTCAAAATGCAGTCTTCGAAATGTCCTTTGCTCTAACTTTCACCTGATGGTAACCCGACCGCAGGTCAATTTTAGAGTAAACCTATGTCCCCTGAAGCTGATTAAATAAATCATCAATCCTAGGGAGAGGATATTTATTCTTGATTGTCAGTTTGTTTATCTCCCTATAATCGATGCACAATCTCATGGTTCCATCTTTCTTTTTCACGAACAAAACTGGCGCACCCCAAGGCGACAAACTGGGCTTGATGAAACCTTTATCCAGCAATTCTTGTAACTGTTCTTTCAATTCTTTTAACTTTACTGGGGCCATACGGTATGGTGTTTTCGATATTGGTGTAGATCCCAACAACAGATCAATGGTAAACTCAATCTCATGGTCAGGCGGCAAACCAGACAATTCTTTTGGAAATACATTTAGGAATTCCCTCACTACTGGTATGTTAGCTTGTCTCAATTCTTCTTTTGGAAATTCTTTTATATATGTGATATACCTCTAGCAACCACCCTATAGCAGCCTCCTCACCTGAATAGCCAACACTAGTTGTGGTGAGGCACGTACACGTGAACCCACAAATTTTTATTCATGTCATCCAGGGGTCTAAAAATAACTTCTTTCTAATGGAAATTTATATTGGCATGATGAGTAACTAGCTAGTCCATACCCAATATTACATCAAACCTCTGCATATCTAAAACCACTAGATCAGCTGATAATACCCTCTCCTGAATACTTACTGGAAAATTTCAAAGTATCCTTCAACATCTCACCACAGACCCCATCGGCGTACCCACAAACAGTTCTATATCTAATGATTGTGTCTCTATTCTAGCTATTTTCACGAATTTAGCCGATATAAAGGAATGAGTGGCACCTGTATCAAACAAAACAATAATTGTATATCTTTATAATAACCCCAAAAAGGGCTATAGAAGATTAGTGGAGTGATTCCAAAAAAAAAAAAATTTAATTAATTAATTAAGCTTTTTTTTTAAAAAAAAGAAAAAAATAATAATAATAATTAAAAGTTATTTTTATTATTATTAATAAAATATATTATTATTAATAAAATATATTATTATTATTATTATTATTATTATTATTATTATTATATTTTTATACCTTCCTGAAGGATCTCAAATCCTTCAGGAAGGTTTCTTCAGGATGCGCAGGTCCAAAGCCCCCCCCCCCCACTGAACTCTCTCTCTCCTCTCGTTCTCTCTCCCTCTCTCCTCAATTTCGTGACGGATTTTTGTCTGATCGAAAATCAGAAGATACCATTAGACTCCATTCTCTGCTGCCATCATTTCTACTGGAGCGGATCGATGGTAGGAGCAGTGTAGACGTATCTCCTGAGGTAAGCCAATTTCCTCTTTTTCTTTAATTTCTTACAAATTATAAGCCTAATTGACGAACAGACACCACCACAAGAATCTAGGGATGATTCTCTACAAGTCTAGCGGGACAGAATTCTCGTGCGGTGGTCGTGGGCAAAACCCCAAATTTGGGGTACGGGGGTTATTAAGGGACTTATTTTTAATTAATTATGATTAATTTAGAAATGCTAAAATGTGGAGCATTTGAGGTTGAAGTAGAATTTTTAGAATTTAGGGCCTGAGTGAGGGCCGCGGGTGTAATTTGGGACCCCGCAGGCAAAATTCAGAAAATTAAGTGGGGGTGTCAAATATTGGTTTAAATGTTAATTTGGAGTACATGAAGCCTAGGGAAGGCTAGATGGGTATTATTTTGGGGAAATGAGTTAATTAATCTAGGAAAAATGTGAATTGCAGGAGTTGGGTTTTGGGCGCTAAGGGAGTGGGATTTGGGATTCTAATGAGATTCTTAGTAAGTCAGGTAAGTGAAATAAATTATAATAGTAGTTTTAGAATTACCGTTTGAATTAATATATAAAAAAGAGCATATTGTATTTTGCCTAAAAATTATTATGATATAAATATCAGATAAATTGTGTGGCATTTGAGTAATATTAATTTGTGATGCTTTGGAGTCTGAAATTAATATATTATGAATATTAGATGAAAACTGTGTGGCATATGACATGTGTTGAAAAATGTGAAATATAACGATGTATATTTTCTGAGAAAATACTGAAATGAGAATGATTAATGTGATTAGTGGAAAATAATGAAATGTGGTATTTATATGTGAGTGGAAATTATTTGCATGAAAAATGAGTTTGTACAAATTACTGATATGAGTATTTTGGAAAATGTGGAAATACGTGAAATATGATATATACTATTATGAGATGATGAAATGTGCACATAAAATGATGAGAATATTTATATTGAACTGAATTGAGAAATACTGAAATATGATTGATGATATGCCAATACCGCACAATAATTGCGGGTGGGTTGTATTACTTTCCTACTGAGGTCGTTGGGGAGGTATGCTTAGTATGGAGATTGTGTGTGTGTGTGTGTGAAGTTCCTATCGATGCCGTTGGGGAGGTATGCTCAGTAGGGAGATTGTGTGTATAAAGTTCCTACTGATGCCGTTGGGGAGGTATGTTCAGTATGGAAATTGTGTGTATAAAGTTCCTACTAATGCTGTTGGGGAGGTATGCTTTTTATGGAAATTGTGTGGTGAATTCCTACCGATGTCGTTAGGGAGGTATGCTCAGTATGAAAATTGTGTGGTGAAGTTCCTACTAATGTCGTTGGGGAGGTATGCTTAGTATGGAAATTGTGTTGTGAGGTTCCTACTGATGTCGTTGGGGAGGTATGTTCAGTATCGAAATTGTGTTGTGAGATTCCTACTGATGCCTTTGGGGAGGTATGCTTAGTATGGAAATCGTGAATGTGTTGAGAATTGGAATTATGTGATCTATTGAATTATGTAAAGTACATAAATGTGAATTTATGTGTACATAGATATGTAATGAGTTAGAATGGGAGATGATTATGAGAAATGAAAGAGTATGTTTTATAAAATAAATAATTGAGGCGAAGTGAAACTCTCCGCCTGAGGGCTTACTGAGTAAGGTGAGTGCCCTGATAGGTATCAGAAGTGGCCATTCTTGGGATTGGGAGGATACTATCGCCGATTTGTAGAAGGATTCTCTAAACTGTCAGGCCCTTTAACCAGATTAACTAGGAAGGGTGTGAAGTTTGAATGGATTGATGAATGCGAACAAAGTTTTCAAGAATTAAAACAATGATTCGTCACTACACCGATTTTGACTATTCCATCTGGAGATAGTGATTTTGTGATCTACAGTGATGGGTCTCTGAGAGGACTTGAATGTGTTCTAATGCAACAGGGGAAAGTGGTGGTTTATGCTTCCCGAAAACTTAAAGAGTATGAGAAGAAATACCCTGTAATGACTTGCTTATCTTAATATATAATAAAACATAATAAATAAAATAGTCAACTCGAACCCGTGGGTAGCGGGGACACCTGTCATACATAGCGGAACTTAGGCAGCAGTAAATGTAAATCACATTCATCAACCATAAATTACATAATACTAGAGTCTACTACATCTCCAAAATACTGTGTTTATATACAATCTCCAAAACATCAAAATAAACCTAGGATCATACAACAAAAATCTCCTGATCCTATATCAAAACTTACCCTTCTAGCAGGGAAGGTCAACTCTCTCAGCGGCGGCCCTGACTCGCCAGTCTCTCTGGGTTTCCTAAAAATCATTTAATGTTCTAGGGTGAGACACTTCTCAGTAAGGGAAAATAAAATAAATACAGCTATGTGGCAACATGAATACTTAATGATAATATAGATATAAAGTACACTCTTCATACCAGAAAACATTCATCATTTAATAACTGCAAAAACGTATACTTTTATATTTCTAATAAATAGCTAATTGAATAGCTAACTGATGTCATGTATTACCCCCTATGAAGGGTTGTGCAGCCCAAAGACAGGACCCGACAATGGCTGGCCAACCACTGTCGAGTCAAAAATATTTGTAAGTATGATGGGCCCGCCACACCCTGGTCCGGACTGTCAGGCGGACGTCTACAACTCTACACAAAAAGCCACATCGACTATCCATCTTCCACTCCTCGTGGGGTGGTTAGTACCAAAATGAACATAGATATCTAATCTATAAGCTACGGTACCGTGCTCTGAACTGAACTAAACTAACATCCGGGTTCTGATAACATATAATACATGATAATATAGCATTTAATATAAATGGATTGATAGCATTTTCTATAATTTCATAAATACGGTCTCGCGCTGAACATTTTATAATTACGTCTTCGTGCCAAACATTTCATAAATAGAGCCTCGCGCCAAACATTTCATAAATACGGCCTCACGCCAAAATCATACGTAAAACACAGTCTCGTGCCGTCTATTAATCACGGCCTTGCACCGAATATCTCATACATATAATTCTGAATAATAAATTAGTTATCATGTATTTTCAACATCATTATGTACTGTATTATTTCATATTCCTGAAAACATGTTTTACTCATAAAATTGTCATATCATAATACTTTTCATGAAAAATAATATTCATGCCACACATAACTGAGTAAATTCGTACATTTCATTCTAAAATTACATTTCCTGTATAACAGCAGTATTTTCCCAAATATGCTTTTTCTCAATAATATTCAAATATAATATATGCTTCCCTGAAAATTAATTTACCGATAAATAATAATAATACGCGTGGAAAATAACTGTTTTAGTTTATTTCCTTACTTGGTATTAGAAAGAAACCCCCTAAAATTTTCGGTCCTACACTCGTAGGGTTCCCCGTTCAACTCCCTGAAAACAATAACTCTCAGAACTAAACTTCAGCATTTTCACGTGAGTATCATTTCCTATAACTACGAAAAGATCAAATTTGGCATAAAAAGTCTTACCTCAACCCAGGGATGAATTTCAACTCGCTTCCACCAACGATCCGCTTTGGCAGATTTGGAGAGAACTTCCCCCTAGAGCGTCGTGGTGGCCTCAGATCGTCGATCTGGCGAACGATGGAGCCGAAATCAAAGAGAGAGGAGAAAGAAACCGAGTTTCACACTATTTATACTAGGGGCTTCCTTGATGAGCCACGTCACCTTGTCGAAGAGGTCAATAGGCAATTTGTCGATGAACTCTCCCCTTCGTCGACGAAATTCAGAGTCGCCCAAAAATCCTCTCGGTATCTTCTCGTCAACAAAACATACCCTTGTCAATGAGACCCTATGTTATCCTTGTCGACGAATCCCCTGTATTCGTCGACGAGTCCTTAATTAAATTCCTCAGTTATTACTCTCAAAGTGCGATGTTGTCGGCAAAGTTTTCTACCTCCTTCTGTTTCTGTTTTCATTTCCCTCCCTCTTTATTATTTAAATACCATTATTCTTCGGGTCATTACATTCTCCCCTCCTTATAAAATTTCATCCTCAAAATTTACTATTCATACAATTCATCATCCCTTAAAGGCAAAACGGTTTACTTATTTTATTACTTACCCTCACTTATGGCGGAGGAATACCGTGGTTACATTCCAAGTCCTGGGAGATTACATAAATCAAAAGAAAATTCCCCCAAAACTAAAATACCACTTACTAACTAAAGCATTGCATGTACCTGCAAAAGAAACATTACATATTTACTCACATTTCTTAATCACATAAGGACTTCTTAAAATAATTGCGAGTACTTTTGTCTGATCTGTTCCTCGAGCTCCTAAGAAGCCTCTTCTACTGTATGATTCCTCCATAAAACCTTTACCAGAGGAATCTTCTTATTACGTAGTTCATGTTCCTTCTTGTCCAGAATCTGCATTGGTACCTCCTCATTGACTAGCGAATCACTAAGCTCTAACTCACCATAATTGATAATATGAGAAGGATTTGGGGCGTATTTCCTCAACATAGATATGTGGAATATGTCGTGCATCCTGGATAGTGTAGGTGGTAAAGCTAGCCTATAGGCAACTGGTCCCACTTTCTCTAAAATCTCAAACGGACCGATGAACCTAGGGCTAAGTTTACCCTTCCTACCAAACCTCATAACCCCTTTTAACAGAGTTATCTTCAAAAATACATGATCACCCACATCGAACTCCAAATTACTGCGGCGATTGTTGGCATAACCCTTCTATCGGCTCTGAGCTGCACTGATTCTATCCCTGATGAGCTGAACTTTGTCGTACGCCTGCTGTACCAGCTCTGGACCCACAACTCTCCGCTCACCCATCTCATCCCAATACAAAGGAGATCGACATCTTGTACCATACAGTGCCTCAAACAGTGTCATACCAATGCTAGCCTGAAAACTGTTATTATACGCGAATTCCACCAGCGGCATGAACTGAGTCCAACTACCCCTAAAATCTAATACACATGCTCAAAGCATATCTTCGAGTATCTGAATCGTCCTCTCAGTCTGCCCATCTGACTAAGGATGGAATGTTGTTTTAAACGATAACTGAGACCCTAGAGCTTCCTGCAAGCTCCTCCTAAACCGTGACATGAAACGCGAGTCTCGATCTGACACTATAGATATTGGCACTCCATGAGAACGAACTATCTTCAAAACATAAATCTCCGCTAAACGGCTAAGGGAATAGCTGATCTTGATAGGGAGGAAATGGGCGGTCTTAGTCAACCGATCTATTATCACCCAAATCGCATTCTAGCCATGCAATGTCGACTGCAACCCTGAGACAAAATCCATAGATTTATGATCCCACTTCCATTCTGGGATAAATAGCGGCTACAACTGACCCACTGGCCTCTAGTGCTTAGCTTTTACCCGCTGGCACGTCAAGCACTGGGCTACATACTCAGCAATCTCTCTCTTCATACCACTCCACCAATAAAACTTTCGCAAATCCCTGTACATTTTCGTACTTCCGAGATGAACCGTATACAAAGATTTGTGAGCCTCCTCCAAAATAGTCTTCCTAATGTCAATATCGGTAGGAATGCATAATCTGGAACGGAACCGTAAAGCTCCGTCATCTGAGATGTAGAATTCCTCTCTCTGGTTAGTTTGCACTCTATCTATCACCTCTGCTAATTCTAGGTCTTCCTTCTGAGCGGCTTTTATTCTTTCCTGCAGAGTAGGTTGTACCACTAGGTAGGTGATATATACCAAAGGATTACTCTCGATCAATTCAATGTCGAGTCTCTCTAGATCCATTATGATCGGATGCTGGATCTCCATAGCTGTCAACACTGATTCCTCAGACTTCCTGCTCAGTGCATCAGCTACCACGTTTGCTTTCCATAGGTGGTAACTGATAGTACAGTCAAAATCTTTAATTAATTCTAACCACCTTCTCTGCCTTATATTCAATTCCTCCTGGGTGAAGAAATACTTTAAGATCTTGTGGTCGAAGAAAATCTCACACTGCTCACCGTACAGGTAATGCCTCCAAATCTTCAATGCGTGTACCAATGCAACTAATTCAAGATTATGAGTAGGGTAGTTCTTTTCATATTCTTTAACTGTCTGGACACATACGCTACCACCTTGCCATGCTGCATCAATACATAGCCAAGTCCCTTCAAGGACGCATCACTGTAGATAGTATAACTCTCACCCCCAAATAGGATGATCAGTATTGGCGCTGTGATTAGCCTTTGCTTCAATTCCTGAAAACTCTACTCATAGCCGTCGTCCCATTCAAATTTGGCATTCTTCCTAGTCAGTCGTTTCAGAGGCCCTGATAAAGCTAAGAACCCCTCGACAAAACGACGGTAATAACCAGCTAACCCTAAGAAACTCCTAATCTCTTAGATGTTCCTCGGTCTAGCCCAATTCACTACCGCCTCAATCTTACTAGGATCCACAGAAATTCCATCTCCTGAGATAACATGCCCCAAAAACATAACTTTCTAGAGTCAGAAGTCACATTTACCTAACTTTGCATACAACTTCTTCTCCTTGAGCATCTGCAAAACCTACCTCAAATGTATCTCGTGCTCCTCATAGCTCCTCGAATAAACCAGTACATCATCAATAAAAACAACAACAAACTGATCTAAATATGGATGAAAAATCCTATTCATCAAATCGTGAAATATCGCAAGAGCATTCGGCAGACCAAATGGCATAATAAGAAACTCATAATGCCCATACCTAGTCCTAAAAGTCATCTTCGATACATCTTCTGCCCTTACCTTTACCTGATGATAGCCTGACCTAAGGTCGATCTTAGAATACACTCGTGTACCTGGATCTGGTCAAACAAATCATCTATACGGGGTAAAGGATACTTGTTCTTGATGGTCACTTTATTAATCTCCCTCTAATCTATGCACATCCTCATAAACCCATCCTTCTTCTTCACAAATAATACTAGAGCTCCCCATAGGGATACACTAGGTCGTATGAAACCCTTATCAAGTAAATCTTGCAACTGATCTTTTAATTCTGCTAACTCTACTAGCGTCATTTGATACAGTGCTTTAGAGATCGGCATTGTACCTGAAAGTAGATCAATGGAAAAATCAACCTCACGATCAAGTGGCAAACCCGGTAATTCATCTGGAAACACATTAATAAACTCCTTTACTACTGGTGTATTGGTGAGCTTCACTTCATTCCCTGTTGTTTCCTTTATAAAGGCCACAAATCCCTTACAACCACTCAAGAGCAGTCTCCCCGCCTGAACAGCTGAAACCATTTGAGGTAGAGATTGCACTCGTGACCCTATAAATCTAAATTCTGGTCTCCCTGGAGGTCTGAATATCACTTCTCTTGTACGACAATCTATAATGGCAGAATTAGCTACTAGTCAATCCATGCCGAAAATAATATCAAACCCATGCATATCCAGCACTACAAAATCAGCAGATAAAATTCTCCCTTGAAGATCAACTGGACAACTACGGAGCATCCTACTACATCTCACCGTTGACTCGATCGGTGTAGCCACTAATAATTCAACATCTAATGTCTGTGTTTCAGCCCCACAAAATTTAACACACCCCAAAGATACAAACGAGTGTGTGGCCCCTGAGTCAAAAAGTGCAATAACTTTAAATGAAAACAGATTAATCGTACTTGTCACCACGTTGCCGACTGTCTAAGCATCACCCGGCGTCAAAGCAAAAACCCTGGCTGGGGCCATATTCCACTACTGGCCTCCACGTGGCACCTGGTAGCCTCCTCGAGTATGTTTAGGAGCAGGAGCAGCACCAATCTGAGCCTGACAATCCCTCATCATATGCCCTGGCTCCCCACGCCTATAGCAAACACCTCGCCACGCACAACACTCCCCCAGGTGTCTCTTTTCATAAGACGGGCAAGCTAGAGATGGTTGCACACCTTGGAAACCGCGATTCCCGGTCTCCTATCTCCAGTCTCTGTAATAGCCACCTCTTTTCCATGAACCACGGCTGACTCCCTGCTGGGAACCGGAAGGTGCGAATCTCTTCTTTTGCCTCTGCTCCTCAGCCTCCATCCGCTCCCCAATCTCTGCTATAGTGGCTCTATTCACCAACTCAGAAAAATCCTACAACTTCAGTATCAACACCTGCTTATAAATTTCTCTCCTCAGGCCTCTCTCAAACTACCATACCTTCTTTGCTTCATTTGTTATAATGTACGGGTTGAAGCGAGATAATTCGATGAACCTCATCGCGTACTGCTGTACGGTCTAGTGTCCCTGCTTCAAATTCAAGAACTCCTTTATCTTAGCTTCCCTGGATGAAGCCGAAAAATACCTGTCGAAGAATGTCTCCTTAGACCGCTTCCATGTCATCTCCACAGGTACTGTCCTCTGCTGCTCTAAAAGTTTCACCGCCGTCCACCACCTCTCGACCTCTCCAGTCAATCTGTAGGTAGCAAATAGCACCCTCTACTCCTCTAAACACAGCAGCACTGCAAATATTTTCTTAATCTCCTACACCCAGTTTTCAGCGACTGCAAGATCTATTCCTCCTGAGGAAGCCAGAGGATTCATCTTAATGAATTTCTCGATCGAGCTACCGTGGCCTGCCGACGGACCACCCTGTTCCCTCGAACTCATGGCAATTTCGGCCATAACTTGCTGTCCCACGCTACATAAGACTGCATCCGAATCACCACCCACAACGCCTGAGGGTCCAGCACCCTCATTCCCACTGGCATAGGCACTACTGCCACTAGGGTCCATCCTGAAAATAAATAACTTACCGCAAAACCCCTTCACTATGCATATCATCCAACTTATATAATATATTCTCCTAATTAATTCATCACTCTTGAACTTAATTCAAGGTTCAATCCTGCAACCTAGATAACCAACTTAATGATAGTTTACCATGACTTTTCTAAAATCGTCACCCCAGGAAAATCACACAAACCACCACGGAAGTCCTACATCTAGACTACAAAATTAGACCTCAAATTTCCTTATCCTATACTCTGGTATTATTACTGCTGCATTCTAGAGTCTACAGAACCTAGTATCCTAGGCTCTGATACCAAACTGTAACAACCTGCTTATCTTAATATATAATAAAACATAATAAATAAAAAAGTCAACCCGAACCCTTGGATAGCAGGGACACCTGTCATACATAGCGGAACCTAGGCAACACTAAATGTAAATAACATTCATCAACCATAAATTACATAATATTAGAGTCTACTACATATCCAAAATATTGTGTTTATATACAGTCTCCAAAACATTAAAATAAACCTAGGATCTTACAACAAAAATCTCCTGATCCTTGATCAAAACTTACCCTTCTAGTAGGGAAGCTTAACTCTCTCAGCAGCGGCCCTGACCCACCGATCTCTCTGGGTTTCTTGAAAATCATTTAATGTTCGGGGGTGAGACACTTCTCAGTAAGGGAAAATAAACTAAATACAGTTGTGTGGCAACATGAAAACTTAATGATAATATAGATATACAGTACAATCTTTATACCAAAAAACATTCATCATTTAATAATTGCAAAAACGTATACTTTCATATTTATAATAAATCATACTAATCATAACTGTTTGGTATAGCCAATAATATTGAAAATATACCCAGGATGAATAACTAACTAATGTCATATATTACCCCCATGACAGGTTGTGTAGGCCGAAGGCAGGACTCGATAATGGCTGGCTGACTATTATCGAGTAAAAAATGTCTGTAAGTACGATGGGCCTGCCACACCCTGGTCCAGACTGCCAGGTGGATGTCTACAACTCTACACTGAAAGCCACATCGACTATCCATCTCCCACCCCCTCATGGAGTGGTTATCACCAATCTGAACATAGATATATGATCTCTAAGTTACGATATCGTGCTCCTGAACTGAACTAAATAACATCCGGGTTTTGATAACATATAATACATGATAATATAGCATTTAACATAAATGGATTGATAGCATTTTCTATAATTTCATAAATACAGCTTTGCGTTGAACATTTTATAAATACGTCCTCGCGCTAAACATTTCATAAATACGGCCTCGTGCTGAACATTTCATAAATACGGCCTCACGCCGAAATCATACATAAAACACATCCTTGCACCGGCTATCAATCACGGCCTTGCGCTGAATATCTCATACATATCATTCTAAATAATAAATCAATTATCATGTATTTTCAACATCATTATGTGTATTATTTCATCTTCCTAAAAACATGTTTTACTCGTAAAATTGTCATATCATAATTCTTTTCATGAAAATTAATATTCATGCCACACATAGTTGAGTAAATTTGTACATTTCATTCTAAAATTACATTTCCTGTAAAACAGCAGTATTTTCCCAAATATGCATTTTCTCAATAATATTCAAATATAATACATGCTTCCCTAAAAATTAATTTACTGATAAATAATAATAATACGCATGGAAAATAATTGCTTTAGTTTATTCCCTTACCTGGTATTGGAAAAAAACCCCCTAAAATTTCCAATCCTGCACTCGCAGGGTTCCCCGTTCAACTCCCTGAAAACATTGACTCTCAGAATTAAACTTCAGTATTTTCACGTGAGTATCATTTCCTATAACTACGAAAAGATCAAATTTGGCATAAAAAGTCTTATCTCAACCCAGGGATGAATTTCAACTCATTTCCACCAACGATCCGCTCCGGCAGATTTGGATAGAACTTTCCCAGGAGCATCGTGGTGGCATCAGATCGTCGATCCGGCGAACGACGGAGCCAAAATCGAAGAGAGAGGTGAGAGAAACCTTAGGGAGAGAGAGAGGGAGTGATTTCTGATTTTCTTCTGCGTTAAAACTGAGTTTCACACTATTTATACTAGGGGCTTCGTCGACGAGCCACGTCACCTCGTCGACAAGGTCAATAGGCAATTCATCGACGAATTCAGAGTCGCCCAAAAATCCTCTCAGTATCTTCTTGTCGATGAAACATACCATCATCAACGAGACCCTATGTTATCCTCATCGACGAATCCCCTGTATTCGTCGATGAGTCCTTAATTAAATTCCTCGGTAATTACTCTCAAAGTGTGATGTCATCGACGAAGTCTGCTGCCTCATTCTGTTTCTGTTTCCATTTCCCTCCCTCTTTATTATTTAAATACCATTATTCTTCGGGTCATTACATACCCTATGCATGATTTGGAGTTGGTTGCGGTGGTTTTTGCATTGAAAATTTGGAGACATTATTTGTACAACGGAAAATGTGAAATTTATACTGACCATAAAAGTCTGAAGTATTTCTTCTCATAAAAGGAGTTAAATATGAGGTAGAGAAGGTGGCTGGAGTTAATTAAAGATTACGATTACACCATCAATTACCACCTAGGAAAAGCTAATGTGGTAACTGATGCTTTGAGCCGGAAATCAGTGGGATCAATAGTATCAACAGTGGTGGTGCAGCATCAGATTAGAATGGATCTGGAAAGACTTAGGGTGGAGCTTGTAGAGGGTAATCACCAGGCGTTCATCGCTATTTGGTTATACAACCTACCTTATAAGAAATAATTAAAGCTACTCAGATGAAAGATGCGGATATAGTGAAGATTATGGATAAAGTGCAGATTTGTTAGGGAGCGAAGTTTAATATCTCACATGATGGGGCTTTGAGACTTCGAACCAGGCTGTGTGTATGGGCTGACACTGAGATTAAGAGAATTATCCTGGAGGAAGCGCACCAATCTCTTTATACAGTGCACCTTAGAAGTACTAAGATATACAAATATCTTCTGGAGTCTTTTTGGTGGAGTAATATGAAGAAAGAAATTTCTGAATATGTAGAGCAGTGTTTGAAATGCTAGCATGTGAAAACTGAACATTAGAGACCGGCAGGATCATTGCAACCACTCCATATTCCCGAATGGAAGTGGGAGCATATTTCTATGGATTTTGTTCTAGGGTTATTGCTAGCATTGCATGGACAAAACGTCATTTGGGTAGTCATTGAACGATTGCCGAAGGCTACCCATTTCCTTCCCATCAGAGTTAACTACTCCATGAGCAAACTGGTAGAGTTGTATATACAGGAGATAGTTAGACTACATGGTGTAATGACCCCAAAATTATACAATCCTTTTTTAAAAAAAATAAACTAAAAAACGTAACATTACGATACTCCTGAATTATCTACTATAACCTCCCAGGCCCCAAGTGAGCACTGAGG
Source organism: Malania oleifera (assembly GCF_029873635.1). Taxonomy (NCBI): domain Eukaryota; kingdom Viridiplantae; phylum Streptophyta; class Magnoliopsida; order Santalales; family Ximeniaceae; genus Malania; species Malania oleifera. Next base: position 18,057,918 of record NC_080419.1, read on the forward strand.
AAAACCTGATTATATTACACACCTATGCAGTGGAAAAATATAAAACTATTCATCCATATAAACAATACCAGAATTTAGTAACTCTTCCCAAACCATACACACATATGTACACCACCCCAGAATCATCTACTCAAAAATATTATCTCCTGTATGCACTTACCCAACAAATAGGGTCGTGTACTCGCCCACTCTATCTGCGAGCCTGATCCGCTCGTCTAACTGGATCACCTGAAAAATATTAAATCGTTGGGATGAGACAATGTTCAGTAAGAGAAAATATGTTATTACTAATGCGTGACAACTGAGCTACAAAAATACTATACTGATAAATATATGAAACTTTAAAAAAAACTGATAGAACAACATACAATGCAACTTGCATTTTTATAATTTAAAATGCAACTGTAATGTCTTGAGTTTTCTAATTTTTCATACTTCTAGTATTATAATATATCTATTGATGTTCTGTAAATATTTACACATAGAAATAGCTGTGATAATACCTGGAAAACTATACACCATGATTTAACCCCTCATGACAAGGTTGTGTGGCCCGTAGGCGGGACTTAACACTAGTTGACCTACCAAGATAAGTCAAACTACACTCCACCAATCCTCAGCCTAGCCCTTACACAAACTCCGTGGCACGGTAGCTGGTAAACTACACTCCACCAATCCTTAGCCCGAACCTAACACAAACTTCGTGGCACGGTAGCTGGTAAACTGATCTGAAATAGCAGTGGTACCGTGCTCTACTGATAACTGATCTAATTCATCAAGGTCTAATACTGTATATACTATATGTCTTATCTTGCTGTTTCATCATGATTTCAAAATAACCATAACACCGTAAACTGTTCTAGAAATACTGTATAAACTAAATTACCATAGTGTTATGGAAAATAATCATAACACCGAAAACTGATATGAAAATACTATATTATCTCAGTTGTATAAACTGTAATATCATAGTGTTATGACTTTAAAATTTTGAAAATCATGGTAATCTACATATGCTGTAAAATATATGTCTCATGCCACACAACTACATAAATAATATCTCAAATACCGATACTGTATTTTATGATATATAAATAATTTATGAATTGAATAATAATATGGAAAAACATATAATTCATTAATAAATATTCTAAGATTCCTAACATAGCATATTTCTCTTACCTATTTGACTAGGAGGTTTGCCTCCAACTCAACCCTCACGCCCTTGGCGTATCAATCTCTAAATCTTATAATAATACATTTATACAAATTTCTTAGTGAATCACTGAATTTTCCCAGAAAATTATCCACTCATATTTCCTGAACATGCCTATTCACAATTTCTTAAACTTTAATGTACCTGGGTTCTTGGAAAAAAATACCTGCTGGGGTCCTCAACCCATGCCTATAGGGTCTTAAAAACACTTTAACCCTGAAAACATAACACTCTAATTTTACACCACAAAACTCTAGTATATTCTCATATATTACAAAATCTAAACTCAAATAAGCCTGCTAATACTAAAAATACCTAAATAATCTACTTACCTTGATTTTGGGATGGTGCCCAAACCACTCAAATCAAATTTCTACTCCAATTAGTTTGTAGAGAATCTCCCCAAGATCACCGTGGTAACTTCTGATCGTCAAACAGGGAGAATCGGAGCCGAAAATCTAGAGAGAATGAGAGAGGAGCCGAGCTAGAGAGAGAAGGAAATAGGAAAAATTGATTTTCTCAGCTAAAATGTCATTTTCAGCTATTTATACACGTGACCTTGTCGACGAGCCATGTCACCTCGTCGACGAGTCCAAGAAGGGAGTTCGTCAATGAACACCTAACCCTCGTCGATGAGTTTTAGGCCCCGTAAATAGCCCCTCGGTAAACTCTCGTTGATGAGACACGCGTCCACGTCGACGAGCCCAAGAAGAATGTTCGTCGACGGACACAAAGGCCCTGCTGCGTCCCCTTTAAAATTTCCTTCTTCCTCTCATTTCTTTATTATTTAATTCCCATAATTATACAGGTTACTACATTCTCCCCTCCTTATAAAATTTTGTCCTCGAAGTTCGCTATTTGTATTGAACACCATCCATTGAGAGAAATAGGCTACTTATTTTATTAATTACCCTCACTTATGGCGGATGAATACCGTGGTTACATAAACGTTTCTGGGAGATTACAAATATACCTATAAAAGAAAAATCTCCTAAAACCAAAACACTACCTATCCTATGATCTAAAATACAATTATACATTCATTACTCTATACTGAATAAAATAAAGGTGTCGTTATATGAACATTACTGACTATTACTATATACCTCTAAACAGGTATGGATATTTATTTCTAATCTCCTCCTCAAGTTCCCATAAAACTTCTTCTATGACATGATTCTTCCACGGGACTTTCATTAACTAAATTTTCTTGGTGCATAATTCATGTTCCTTCCTATCTAAGATCTGCACTGGTGCTTCATCATATGCTAGTGAATCTCTAAGCTTTATCTCTGCATAACTTATCACGTGGGATGGGTCTGGAATGTATTTCCTCAGCATGGAAATATGAAATACGTCGTGTATTCTAGACAAAGCTGGTGGTAGAGTTAGCCTGTAGGCAACTGATCCCACCCACTCAAGTATCTCGAATGAGCCAATGTACCTAAGGCTTAGTTTACCCTTCTTCCCAAACCTCATAACTCCTCTCAGTGGAGCTACCCTCAAGAATACCCGATCTCCCACATCAAACTCTAACTCTAGGCGGCGAGTATCTGCATAAATTTTCTGCCAACTCTGAGCTGTATTGATTCTTTCTTTAATTAGTCGGACTTTATCGTACACCTATTGCACCAATTCTGGTCCCAAAACTCGTTTCTCACCTACTTCATCCCAGTATAGTGGAGAAAGACACCTCCTACCATTCAACGCCTCGAAAGGTGCCATGTCAATGCTGGCCTGATAGCTATTATTATACGTGAACTCAACCAGCGGTATATACTAGGTCTAGTTACCCCCAAAATCCAACACACAAGCTTGTAGCATATCCTCAAGTATCTGAATCATCCTCTCTACCTGCCCATCAGTATGAGGATGAAAAACTATGCAGAATACTAATTGTGGCCGCATAGCCTCCTGTAAACTCTTCCAAAATCGTGACGTAAATTGAGGGTCACGGTCTGAGACTATGGATACCGGCACACCATGGGAGTGAACTATCTCCTGAATATATAACTTTGTTAGCCTGTCCATAGAATAGTTGACTTTGATAGGGATGAAGTGAGCGGTCTTCGTTGGTCGATATATAATCACCCAAATAGCGTTTTGTCCCTGTCGTTCTGGCGATAGCCTTATTATAAAATCCATAGAGACGTGATCTCATTTCCACTCAGGAATGTAGAGTGGCTGTAACTGCTCTGTGGGTCTCTGGTGCTCATCCTTTATCTATTGGCATGTCAAGCATTGCTTTATGAATTCAGCAATCTCCTTCTTCATGCCGCTCCACCAGAAGGATTCTCGTAGATCCTGATACATTTTAGTACTACCTGAATACACAATGTATAGGAATTTGTGAGTCTCCTATAAGATAACTCTCCTGATCTGAGCATCTATAGGAATGCATAATCTAGTACAAAATCGCAGGGCTCCGTAATCTGATATATTGAACTCTTCTTCCTACCCATCTTACACTTTCTCTATCAACTCTATTAGTTCTAAATCAGTTCTCTGAGCAGTTTTAATCCTTTCTTGCAATGTATGCTGTAACACTAAGTTAGCAATAAATGTCTGGTGATCACCCTCTATCGGCTCCATGCCTAACCTCTCCAAATCCATCTGGATAGGGCGCTGAATCTCCATTGCTGACACCACTGCTCCTGTTGTTTTCCTACTCAGTGCATCAGCCACCACATTTGCTTTCCCTAGGTGGTAGCTGATAGTACAATAATAATCTTTGATAAGCTCCAACCATCTTCTCTGCTGCATATTCAAATCTTTCTAGGTGAAGAAATACTTTAGGCTTTTGTGGTCCGTGAAGATTTCACATTTCCCTCCATACAGATAATGCCTCCAAATCTTGAGAGCATACACCACTGGAGTTAATTCTAAATTATGCACAAGATAGTTTTTCTCATATTCTTTAAGCTGCCTAGAGGCTTATGCAATAACTATGTCGTGTTGTATCAACACGCAACCAAGTTTTTTCTGAGACGCATCACTATAAATAACAAATCCATCCTCTTTTGATGGAATAGCTAACATCGGGGCGGTGACCAACCGCTGCTTCAACTCCTGAAGGCTTTGCTCGCAAACATTGGTCCAATCAAACCTCACATTTTTTTCTCATGAGTCGTGTTAGCGGACCCCGACAATCTGGAAAAGCCCTCCACAAAGCGTCAGTAGTAGCCTACCAAACTTAGAAAACTCGTGACCTCCTGGACATTTCCTGGCCTCACCCAACTCACCATTGCCTCTATCTTACTTGGGTCAACTGATATGTCGTCCCCAAAAAACACATGCTTGAGGAAAGTAACCTGCCTCAACCATAATTCAAATTTCTTGAATTTGGCATATAATTTTATTTCCCTTAACACTTGTAACACCAGCCTCAGATGATTCTTGTGTTCCTCAAGACTTTTCGAGTAGACTAGTATATCATCAATGAATAATACAACAAACTGGTCTAGGTACTGATGAAACACCCGATTCATTAAATCCATAAATATTATCGGTGCATTAGTCAATCCGAATGACATTACCAGAAACTTGTAGTGCTCATATTGGGTTCGGAAGGTTGTTTTTGATATGTTCTCTGCCTTGACTTTCACCTGGTGATAACTTGAACGAAGGTCAATTTTGGAGTAGACCTGGGTCCTCTGGAGCTAATCAAATACGTCATCAATCCTGGGAAGAGGATATTTATTATTGATCATTAGTTTGTTTATTTTTCTATAATCTATGCACATTCTCATGGTTCCATTTTCTTTTTTCACGAATAGGACTGGTGCTCCCCAAGGCAACACACTGGGCCTGATAAATCCTTTATCCAACAATTTCTGCAATTGATATTTCAATTCCTTCAACTCGGTTGGAGCTATTCGGTATGGTGCTTTAGATATTGGTGTCGACCCTGATAGTAGATCCACAGTAAATTTAATCTCTCGGTCTAGTGGTAAGCTAGGTAATTCTTCTGGAAAAACATCTAGAAATTCTCTAACCACTAGAATATCTGCTTGTTTTAATTCTTCCTTTGGCAACTCATTTATGTAAGCAATATATCCCTGGCAACCACCTTGAAGCAGCCTTCTCACCTGAATAGCTAACACCAATTGTGGCGAGGCGCGCACATGTGAACCCTCAAATTTGTATTCTTGCTCACCCGGGGGTTTAAAATTACTTCTTTCTTATGGCAACCTATGTTGGCATCTGCCAGCCAATCCATACCTAATATTACATCAAACCCCTGCATATATAATATCACAAGATCAGTTGGTAGTATTTTCCCCTGAAGATCCACTGGAAAATTCTGAAGTACCTTCCTACACCTCACAATAGATCCAGTTTGCATGGCTACAACAAACTTAACATCTAATAACTGTGCTTCAATCTCAGCTAATTTAGCATACCCCGATGAGACAAAAGAATGGATGGCACATATGTCAAACAAAACAACAACTTTATATGAAAAAGCAGTAAAGATAACTGTAACAACGTCTCTAGTAGCCTCAGTGTCTCCTGGCATCAAAGCATACACCCTCGCAGGTGCTGTGTTTCTCTGCTGTTCCCCACGGGGTACCTGATAAACACCCTAAAGTGGTCTATGAGTTGGCGTATGGATCGGCTGTCCCCGACATGATCACGCCATATAACCAGGTCTCCCACAACAATAGTAAACATTTTCTCCCCTTCTATATTCACCTGGATACCTCCAACAACATTCAAGAGAGATAAGAAAGGTCTGCCCACTCTAAAAACCATTGTGCGTCATCATCTGTCCCTGACCTCTTCCATACCAGTCTCCTCTCCATGGGCCCCGGCTGGAACCCGCCCGAAAACCCTGAGGCGTGGGCCTCTTCCTCTAACTCTGAGTTGCGGTGCCTCTCTGTATGCCATTCTTAATTACTGCAGCTCTGTCCACAACCTCCACAAATGTCTGAGCCCTAAAATCAATAACCTGCTCAAACAAATTCTGCCTCAGGCCTTCCTTAAACTTCCTTACCTTCTTCTCCTTGTCTGGTGCCAAATGTGGGGCAAACAGAGACAACTCTATAAAATAGGTTGCATATTGTTATACTGTCAATTGTTCCTAAGTTAGGTGTAGAAATTCTACTGCCTTCGCCCTCCTAACAGTGGCAGGGAAGTACCGGTCGAAAAATAACTCCTGAAAATGGCTCCACGTCATCGCTGCCGGATCGGGCCTCTGTTCCTCAATCAACCTTGCTGATCTCTACTAACGTTTTGCCTCTCCGGTCAGGTTCAATGTCGCAAACAATACCTTTTGCTTGTCAGTACATGGGAGGACCGTCATCGTATACTCAATATCCTGAATCTAGCTCTTAGCTGCTAGAGGGTCTGCTCCTCCAGAAAATGACAAAGGTCTCATCTGCGTAAACTGCTTGATTGTGCAACTATGCTCCCCCGACCTTCTGGCCATCTCAGCCATCACCTTCTGAGTGATGTTGTGCAATATCGCATCAGAATCTCTACCCCCCATATCGGAAGGTCTTGCTCCATCACCCCTAGCATTTGTATCACTACTCCCTAGGTCCTACCTGAAAAGACAATGAACATAATTTAAGGAACCTATCTCCCATACAGATCTAATTTATTTCATCTAACTGAAATCTCATATTCACAACTAACTACCCTCCCTGATCTTAATTCAAAATTCAATCTTGCAACCTAAACTTACAACCGGACAATAGTTTACTATGACTTTCCTGAAATCGTCACCCCAGGAAAGACACAAAAACCACCACAAAAATCATATACTCAGACTATAGAACAAAACCTCAAATTCTTTTCCTGTACTCTGGTATTGTTTCCACTGCATTCTATAGCCTATCAAACCTAACAACCTAAGCTTTGATACCAAACTGTAACGACCCAAAAATTATACCATCTTTTTAAAAAATAAAAAATAAACTGCAAAACATAACATTTTGATACTCTTGAATTATCTGCTATAACCTCCTAGGCCCCAAGTGAGCACTGATGAAAACCTGATTATATTACACGCCTATCCAGCGGAAAAATATAAAATTGTTTATCCATATAAACAATACCAGAATTTAGTAACTCTTCCCAAACCATACACATATATATACACATTACCCTAGAATCATCTACTCAAAAATACTGTCTCTTGTATACACTTACCCAACAAATAGCGTAGTGAACTCGCCCTCTCTATCTGCGAGCCTGATCTGCTCGTCTAACTGGACCACCTAAAAAATATTAAATCACTACGATGAGACAACACTCAGTAAGAGGAAATATGCTATTACTAGTGTGTGGAAACTGAGATAAATATCTAAAACTTAAAAATAAAACTAATAGAACAACATACAGTACAACTTGCATCTTTTATAATTTAAAATGCAACTGTAATGTCTTGAGTTTTCTACTTTTTCATACTTCTAGTATTATAATATATCTGCTGATGTTCTGTAAATCTTTATACATAGAAATAACTGTGATAATACCTTGGAAAACTATACATCATGATTTAATCCCTCATGGCAAGATTGAGCGGCTCATAGGCGGAACTTAATACTAGTTGACCTATTAGGATAAGTCAAACTGCACTCCACCAATCCTTAGCCCGACCCTAACACAAACTCCGTGGCACGGTAGCTGGTAAACTGCACTCCACCAATCCTCAACCTGACCCTAACACAAACTCTATGGCACGGTAGCTGGTAAACTACACTCCACCAATCCTCAGCCCGACCCTAACACAAACTCCGTGGCATGGTAGCTGGTAACTGATATGAAATAGCAATGGTACCGTGCTCTACTGATAGCTGATCTAATTCATCAAGGTCTAATACTGTATATACTATATGTATTATCTTGCTATTTCATCATGATTTCAAAATAACCATAACACCGTAAAGTGTTTTAGAAATACTGTATAAACTGAATTACCATAGTGTTATGGAAAATAATCATAACACCGAAAATTGATATGAAAATACTATATTATCTCAGTTGTATAAACTGTATCATAGTGTTATGACTTTAAAATTTTGAAAATCATGGTAATCTGCATATGCTGTAAAATATCTATCTCATGCCACACAACTACATAAATAATATCTTAAATACCGATACTGTATTTTATGATATATAAATAATTTCTTAACTGAATAATAATCTGGAAAAATATATAATTCATTAATAATTATTCTAAGATTCCTAGCATAGCATATTTCCCTTACCTATTTGACTAGGAGGCTCGCCTCCAACTCTACCCTCACGCCCTCGGCGTACCAATCTCTAAATCCTGTAATAATACATTTATACAAATTTCTTAGTGAATCATTGATTTTTCCAAGAAAATTATCCACTCATATTTCTTGAACCTGCCTATTCACAATTTCTTAAACTTTAATGTACCTAGGTTCTTGGAAAAAATACCTACTGGGGTCCTCAACCTATGCCTGTAGGGTCTTAAAAACACCCTAACCTTGAAAATATAACACCCTAATTTTACTCCAAAAAACTCCAGTATATTCTTATATATTACAAAATCTGGACTCAAATAAGCCTGCTAATACTAAAAAAACCTAAACAATCTACTTACCCTGATTTTCGAATGGTGCCTAAACTACTCAAATCAAATTTATGCTCCAGTTAGGTTGTAGAGAATCTCCCCAAGATCAGCATGGTAGCTTCTAATCGTCAAATCGAGGAGAATCGGAGCCGAAAATCTAGAGAGAAGGAGAGAGGAGCCAAGCTAGAGAAAGAGAAGGAAACAGGAAAAATTGATTTTCTCTGCTGAAATGTCATTTTCGGCTATTTATAGTCCTCTTGCCATGTGGCCTCGTTGACGAGTCACGTCTCCTCATCGATGAGTCCAAGAAGGGAGTTCGTCGACAAACACCTAACCCTCGTTGACGAGTTTTAGGCCCTGAAAATAGCCCCTCGGTAAATTCTAATCGATGAGACACACGTCCACATCGACGAGCCCAAGAAGACTGTTGCTTCCCCTTTAAAATTTCCTTCTTCCTCTCATTTATTTATTTTTTAATTCCCATAATTATCCAGGTTACTACAGCATGGTGTGCCAGTGTCCATCGTCTCTGACCAAGACTCACGGTTCACGTCACAATTCTAGAAGAGTTTGAAAAGGGCTATGGGGTCTTAGCTGACATTTAGTATGACCTTTCATCCTCATACTGATGGACAGATAGAGAGGATGATATAGATATTGGAGGATATGCTGCGGGCCTGTGTATTGGATTTTGGTGGGAGCTGGAGTCAGCTTCACAGATCCAATCCCTCTAACATCGCATGAAGACCCATCACTGAGTGATACCGTACCGCGAACTTCTTTGAAAAAATGAAAAAATTCTTTCTTAAAGCAAACATGAACTGAACTCCCAGAGTCCAAAACCCATCCATTATCGTTTGGACTACCATGAGCATTTATGTTCTTCTTCATCGATTTTTGGCACTCTCTTTTCATATGGCCGTGCTTTTTACAGTATCGACACTGCACATTTCTTCAACTGATTTGTCGATGTGAGCTACTCACCGTTACAATGGCCTCGTCATTACCATGCCATGTGGCATGCTCCAATACATTGACACCGTCCCATGTCTTCTTTTCTTCTTCGTATCTTTTTCGATCTTCACAGTCCCTCTTGAAGTGCCCCTTTTTATCACACTAGTAACATACGACCTCGCTCGTATCTCGTCCTCTTGACTTTGAACGCCATTGCTTACCTCCGAGCTTTCGATCTTTGCTTCTTCCTTGTCTCTCACTATTAGCCACCAAAGCTTGCTCACGAGACGTCACAATCGGCTTTCTTAACATCTCAGGATCTTGAAGTGATGCCATCACATCATCCAACTTCAAGGTTTCCTTCCCCACAAGCAATGTAGTTACCAGACCATCAAATGAAGCTGGTAGAGACGACAATAGTAAAAACGCCTTATCTTCTTCATCAATATTTACGCCGAGGCTCAACAACTGGGTCAAAATCTTGTTGTAATCGTTTATGTGATAAAAAAGACTACTTCCCTCGTTCATTCGAAGTTGATTCAATTTCTTCTTTAGAAAAAAATTATTGGTAAGGGACTTTGACATATACCTTTGCTCCAATTTCTTCCAGAGCTCCATTGGTGAGGTTTCGTCTAACACCGAATATTTAACTTCATTTGCCAAACACAATTGAATTGTGTTGACCGTCTTCATCTCTAATTCGGTCTAATCATCATCTTTGAAATCATCTGGCTACTTCCCGATCAATGGTTTGATCAATCCTTGATGAACCAAAATATATTTCACCATGCTCTGCGACAAACTGAAGTTGTTCCACCCATCAAATTTCTCCACTTCAAACTTTTAAGTGCCAATTCCTGTCATTTTACTTCGAATCTCAATAAATGGGCACCGCCAATGGCTCTAGAATGGACGAAAACCTTAGAAATAATTCAAATCGCTTGAAAAAATGACCCGAAATGGCTCTAAAAAGCCCGGTCAAACTTTTGGTCAAATTGGTCAACAAAAGTCAACTTTAATGGAATATTCCTTTTACTGACAGAATATTCCCTCACAGAGTTAGTGACACCGTTAACTGTGCTGTTTGTTGACATGGCACGTGGGGCCCACCTTCTGACGCATAAATATGGGACCCATTGTGGGTCCCAGTTGCTGACGTGGCGTGGGCCCCTAGTTGACGCGGCAGCTGACTGGACAATTTACTAGGTGCCACGTGGCGCTGACGCGACACAGGTCCTGGCTGACGTGGCTGTCTTCTATCTTCCGCCTATTCGCTGGCACGTGATCGCGCGTGGAGTGACCCACCGACTGCCTGCCAGTGTGTGAAGGCGCGTGGGAATGTCGCCTTGACGTCAGCAGCGCGTGTGAGCGCGTGCGGCTTCCTCTGATCTTCGTTCGAGCTCCGGTTATTGCCATTAGCTTTGTCTCGCGCAAGAGGAATCTTGTGGTGGTTTCAAAACCGAGTTTCGAGCTGCTGGGCAGAGGCTCAAACTTGGGAATTTTGCTTTGATCCGACAATTTTGCTCCAACCTCTCTCTGATACCATTTGTTGGGAAGAGATCTTCAAGCAACAATCGGATACAAGCAAAAATACACAAACAAGAATGGAACACCAGATTTATGTGGTTAGATCCACTATGACCTGCATCCATGGAAGAGCACAAATCTACTATAACCGTCGGGAGAAATATACAAGAAGAAGGAGGAGGCTACTACCCTCAACTCCTCTCTTACTCTCTCTTCACTCTGCCTCACACAACACAACACCACACACTCTCCAACTCACAGCTCTCGGTACTCACACAACACAGCACCACAACTCACACAATTTGCTGCAACTCTCAACACATAGCTGCAATTCACCATACCTTCCACACACACATACATTACATATATATACAGGGAGAGGAATTCAAACAAGGCAGCTGCAAAGTCAGCTGGTAGGTAGATTGTTGGTGACCGTCCATCTCCAGCTTCAACAATTTCAGTTGGGTGCTGCTGCCGACACACATACGAGCCACACATCCTAACAGTTTCTTTATCTCAAAAGAAAAAAGAAAATTAGATATTGAATACTTTGTTATAGTGGAATAAAAATATTATTTTCTTTATTTGAATAGTTGAAAATGATTATGTTTCAATTTAAAAAAAAATGAAAAATGACATTGACATTGCCTTTGGCTCTATAAACTTTAGACAAAATTTAAAATTACATAAATTTAGACTAAGTTCAACTCAATTGAGAATGATTGTACATAAATTAGGAAATGAAATGCAAAATAAGAAGGATGCTAAAAATGGTGCCGTTTCTATGAATGAGATGTAACTTGTACAGAAGGGTGGCTCTATAAACTTCGGACATAAAATTTAAAATTACATAAATTTAGACTAAGTTCAACTCAATCCATAATGGTGATTGTACATAAATTAGGAAATGAAATGCAAAATAAGAAGGATGTTGAAAACGGTGCCGTTTCTATGAATGAGATGTAGCTTGTACGGAAGGGAAAACGGCTGCGTTTCATCTGAATTAGACATGACGTCAGAGAATAATAAGAAAGCCACCGTTCCAACTCACAGTATCTTCTTCAATTTTTCTTTTCCACACATTTATCCTCTTCCTTATCTGACACGGTGATTCGCACGAGTTGCAGAGAGAGAGAGAGAGAGAGAGGCCATGACTGGATGCAGCATTAGAGCTCTCTGGATCCTCAACAATCTCGACTCCGTCGTCTTCTCCAGGTACATAGGCAGGAGCTATCGCTTCCCTAGGGTTTTTGTACACTGTTCTGTTCCGATTTCTCCATTTTTTATGCATATTCATCATGCGTAACGTGGTTGATCCGAGTGGTTGCTGTGTTGCTTTCATTTTTTTTCGTATGCCTGTCATTTTGTCGATTTTCATTTCTCGCTCATCTACTGCTAATTTCTAATTCTGCTTTTGGTATCTGTAGCTTACTCATGTTTGGATCTTGTTTTCTACTCTTTAATATCAGCTGTCGGCCTCTGATTTCTTTTCTCATTCCATTAAGTCATTAGATTTCGATTTTTCGTTTACATTTTTAGGAGATTCTCGGTTGTTGAGAAGCGGTGGCGCGCAGCTTGCAAGAATGAGAACGACGGCTTTAGCGAGGACGATTTAAGCTGCACTCTTTTGCCTTATCTTCCTACCGACTCTGAAATAGCCGCTGCTTTTGCGGAGAGAAAGAAGAGGTTACCGAAACAATTTGTACTGCTTTTAGATGTTTTTTCTTCGCTTTTGTAATGCCGGAGGAAAGTCAGCTTTCGTTTAGGACAACAGATTGTTGATTTAACTGAGCTTGGTAGTAGCAGTTTGTGTAACGTAATCATGGTTCATAGCTGTAGGACACAGTAATGGTTAAATGTGGCAGCGTTTTTTATTCACACGTGCGCCAAAGTTCCCAATTCTAATACCTTCTCCTACAACGGGAGTTGTAAAACCAAATTTATTTGTTATTCCATCTATAATTCGTTTATAAACGAAGAGTTAGATCAGCCAATCCTTTTATACCACTGGTCGGTGATGTTGCTTATAAAGCGCCTATATGACCACAATTATATGACCAACAATATATCATGTTCTTAATTTTGTCCTAAAGAATATATTAGAGTCTATTTGAACAAATTAATTAAATTTAATTAAAAATTTTCAATACATATACATGAAGGAGACTAATGGAGTTAGGATGGATGATCACTGTATTAATAATTTTGCTCTATGGTTGTAGGGAGGGGTCTGTGCGTGGATTTGGCATACGTGTCCGCCAATCAATAGAAGGATCGGATTCCTGGGTTGATGACCCAATTACACGTCATATTGTAAGTGTTTATGTTAAAGAAGAAGAAGAAGAAGAAGAAGAAGTAGAAAGAGAAGAAAAAAGAGATAAACACCTGTTATGGCCGCTAATTCTGCATATAAAAGGTCATTTTTGCATTCTTGTGTTGCCTTTAGTAGAACCACAACATCTAAAAGCATATACAAGACTATGTAGAAGATCTGATTGTGGAAATTCTGTTGGAGGGGATGGAAGCTTATCTTCCCTCTTGCTTGATCTTCCGTCCATCACAGGGTATTGTAAGTTACTTGCAATGTAATCTATGGAGACTTTTGCTTTGTTGTATGTTAATTATATTTTTTTTCCCAATTTATTTATATTAATTTTCCCGATCTTTGATGGATAAACTTGTTTTAATTGGTTTCAAACTGATTTTTATATCATTTTTTTGAGTTCTATTTGCCCATCAGATATTTGTTTTGCTCTATATACAAAATAAATAAAAACTTTACAGAACTGTCTCTCACTCTTTTTGATGTAGCACTTGTGCCGTGTTGTACATTCAAGCAAGAATGGTGCAAATAAAAAAAGAATAATAATAACCATCTGCATCTTAGACTTTGATATGTCATATGATTTTAGTATAATGAATACTTGCTTTAATAAGAGAGAAGAACACTTAATAACCTTTAAAAGTGGACAAAATAGAAGTCATATAGATTTTTTTTTAACTAGGAGGGTAGATTGTTTATCATGTAAGGATTGTAAAGTTATTCCAGGTGAAAGCCTAACCACACAACATAGAGTCTTAGTGTTAGATATATGTAGATATATGTATTAAAAAATAGAAGGAAAAGGATAAAATAAACCAGTGTAGGAGAACTAGATGGTGGAACCTAAAAGGAGAAAATATAATAAAATTTAAAGATAAAATGATCAAAGATGGGGATTGGATCTTAGAGGATGGGATAGATACAAATATTCTTTGGAATAGATTAGCTAGCTCTATTAAAAAATAGTAAAAAAGATTTTAGGTGAATTGAGGGGAAGATTCTCAAATAGTAAAGAAAGTTGGCGGTGGGATAAAGATGTACAAAAAATCATAAAGACAAAAAGAATTTGGTATAAAATGTGACAAAAATGTAGAAATAGAGATAACTTTGAAAAATATAAGGAGGCAAGAAAAGATGCAAAAATGTCTGTTAGTGAAGTTAAATATAGATCATTTAATAGTTTGTATGATACATTAGGTACAAAAGAAGGGGAAAAAGATATATTTAAACTTGCTAAAGTTAGAGAAAAGAAGAGCAAGGACTTAGGAAATGTAAAATGTATAAAAAGTGAGGATGATATTGTCTTGGTTAAGGATAAAGATATTAAACAAAATGACGAAGTTAATATAGTAAATTGTTTAACGAAAACCAAATAGAAGGCTCAAACTTAGAAATGTCAAATGAGGAAAAGACTAAAAATATAAGATTTATTCGCAAAATTAGAGTTAACGAAGTTAAGTTTGCACTAAAAAGGATGAAAAATGGGAAATTTATGGGACCAGATAACATCCCAATTGAAGTTTGGAAATGCTTGGGTGATAACGGAATTATATGGTTAACTAATTTATTTAATATAATTGTAAAAATTAAGAAAATGTCGGATGAATGGAGGAAAAACACTTTACTACCCATATACAAAAATAAAGGAAATATTCAGAAGTGTAAAAACTATCGTGGAATTGAACTTATGAGTAATACGATGAAATTATGGGAAAAGGTAGTTGAACAAAGATTAAGGTTAGAAATGAAGATCTCAGAAAATCAATTTGGTTTTATGCCTGGGAGATCTACCACAGAAGCTATTTATCTTTTAAGAAGATTAATGGAAAAGTTTAGGGAAAAGAAGAGGGACTTGCATATGATATTTATTGACCTTGAGAAAGCATATGATAGGATACCTAGGGAAGTTCTATGGTGGGTTTTAGAAAAAAAGGGTGTATGTTGTAGGTATACTGATGTCATTAAGGATATGTACGATGGAGTAATGACTAGTGTAAGGATTGGACTATAGATGGAGAAACTAGAGAATTTCTAATTACCATAGGTGTACATCAAGGATCTGCTTTGAGTCCTTATTTTTTTGCTTTAGTGATGGACTAATTGACTAAGAGTATTCAAAAGGAAGTTCCATGGTGTATGTTGTTTGCAGATGATATTGTATTAAGTGACAAAACTAGGGATGGAGTAGAGGTTGAGTTAGAATTATGGAGAGAAGTTTTGGAATCTAGAGGCTTTAGGATAAGTAAAAATAAAACAGAATATATGAAATGTAATTTTAGTAATGATAGGAGGAATATTGGAGACAAAGTTAAACTTGATGATGAATAAATAAATAGCACTTGTAGATTTCGATACCTTGGATCTATTATGCAAGCTGAAGGGGAAATTGAAGATGATGTAATGCATAGAGTTAAAGCAGGTTGGGTAAAATGGAGAAGTGCTTCAAGTGTGCTATGTGATCATAGAATACCCTTAAAATTGAAAGGAAAGTTTTATAGGACAGTTATAAGACTAGCTATGCTATATGGATCGGAATGTTGGGCGATGAAGAAACATAATATCCAAAAAGTAAAAGTTGCCGAGATGAGAATGTTTAGATGAATGAGTGGTATAACATTGAAAGATAAATTAAGGAATGAATATATTTGTGGTAAGTTAGGTGTAGCTCCTATAGAAGATAAGATAAGGACGGACGACTCAGATGGTATGGACACTTGCAACGTAGGCCTTGTAGTGCACCTGTGAGGAAGAGTGACTTAGTTACTGTGGGGGGCAGTAGAAGGGGTAGGGGTAGGGTTAGACCTAAAATAACTTGGGAGGAGATAGTGAGTAAGAATTTAGTATCCTTGAATCTATGAAAAGAAATGGTCCATGATTGTATAAATTGGCGGAAAATGATTCATATAGCCGACTCCACTTAGTGAGACTAAGGCTTGGTTTTGTTGTTGTTGTAATAACCATCTGCATAATTGGCACTACAGTGAAAAATTCTAGAAACTCTTAACAGCTAAACACACACCCCACATGCTTATACATAGGTGCACATGCATAGCGTGCACGCATCAATATTGAAATATTCCATCACTGACATCGCAAGAAAACCATGTTTCTATGGGGATGTTTTACTTGGTTTTCTCCCATGCCTTCATGGAATCACTTGAAATATGGTTACTATCTCATGGGATTTTCCTTTTTGGTTTACTTATTAAGATTCCTAGAATATAAGATCACATTGGTTGGCATAATATGTGTATTTTGATATTATTTCAATAATGTACCAGAATACTTTTAGCTTATAATGATAATAATATTACGGTGTATTCCTGTAATGTGCATATGCATAGATAATAATAATAGTGATTGTAATAATCACCAATGACATCTTTAATTAATGATAATCATAGATTATAATAAACAAAAAATATATAATAATAATTATTTTATGATAATAATAAAAACTGATAATAATGAGAAATATAAAAACAATGAAAAATTTAAATAATATTCATGTTAGTAAATAATAATGATCAAAATGTTGAAAAACCTTAATAATAATAGTAGTAATAGTAATAGTTATAATTAGTCCCATGAATTTGGATTCCCATGGGAATCCAAGATTACAGAAGGGAGATATGGGTATTTAATACCCAAGTTTTGGGGAATCTCACATTCCCATAGCATCAAAGATTGGCTGCGATGTAGGATTCCAACGAGTTCCCAAATGTGAGCATTCCACATTCCAAAGATCACATTCCTGGAATACTGTAGGACAATTTGAGACAAATGCCCCCATCCGTCCGTGTCAGTCCATGATGCACCAAGAAGTAATCTTACCATGTTCACTTGAAGCATTGACAAGGAAATGGGTCAGTGTTTGTGCTACTTTTTCTTTTATTTATTTATTTATTTATTCTCTTTCTAGTGATTCATATGATGAATGGGGTCCCCATATTGCCAAAGGTTTTATACTTATTGTATGATCATAAACCTTTACATGATGATGACCAAAGCCTTTGCTATACATATTGATTTTTTGTTCTTCAGAATGCGGAACGCTTCTCTCTAAGGCGGAACGCTCCCCTACCGATGCATTTTTACATCCCACAGTTTCGGCAGATCGCTTAGCCCTGTTCATCTTCGACGCAAGAGCGCTCGATCAGTGAACTATTACGCACTCTTTCAAGGGTGGCTGCTTTTAGGCAAACCTCCTGGCTGTCTCTGCACCCCTACCTCCTTTATCATTGAGCGGTCATTTAGGGGCCTTAGCTGGTGATCCGGGCTGTTTCCCTCTCGACGATGAAGCTTATCCCCCATCGTCTCACTGGCCGACCTTGACCCCTGTTATTTTGAGGTCATATCTAGTATTTAGAGTTTGCCTCGATTTGGTACCGCTCTCGCGGCCCGCACCAAAACAGTGCTTTACTCCTAGATGTCTAGTCAATTGCTGCGCCTCAACGCATTTTGGGAAGATATGGATAGTATTATACAAGGCATACCAGGGACTGAGAAAATATTTATAGGAGGAGATCTGAATGGACACGTTGGAAGAGATAATAAAAATTATGAAAGGATACATAGAGGATATGGATATGGAGACAAAAATGAGTCTGGGAAGATGATCTTAGACTTTGCTATGTCATATGATTTTAGTATAATGAATACTTGCTTTAAGAGAGAGAAGAACACTTAATAACCTTTAAAAGTGGACAAAATAGAAGTCAAATAGATTTTTTTTTAACTAGGAGGGTAGATCGTGTATCATGCAAGGATTGTAAAGTAATTCCAGGTGAAAGTCTAACCACACAACATAGAGTCTTAGTGTTAGATATATGCATTAAAAAATGGAAGAAAAAGGATAAAATAAACCAGTGTAGGAGACTAGATGGTGAAACCTAAAAGGAGAAAATATAATAAAATTTAAAGATAAAATGATCAAAGATGGGGATTGGACCTTAGAGGATGGGATAGATTCAAATACTCTTTGGAATAGATTAGCTAGCTCTATTAAAAAGATAGCAAAAGAGATTTTAGGCGAATCAAGGGGAAGATTCTCAAATAGCAAAGAAAGTTGGTGGTGGGATAAAGATGTACAAAAAATCATAAAGACAAAAAGAATTTGGTATAAAACGTGGTAAAAATGTAGAAACAGCGATAACTTTGAAAAATATAAGGAGGTAAGAAAAGATGCAAAAAGGGCCGTTAGTGAAGCTAAATATAGATCATTTAATAGTTTGTATGATAGATTAGGTACAAAAGAATGGGAAAGAGATATATTTAAACTTGCTAAAGTTAGAGAAAGGAAGAACAAGGACTTAGGAAATGTAAAATGTATAAAAAGTAAGGATGATATTGTCTTGGTTAAGGACGAAGATATTAAAGAAAGATGGCGAAGTTACTTTAGTAAGTTGTTTAACGAAAACCAAATAGAAGGCTTAAATTTAGAAATGTCAAATGAGGAAAAAACTAAAAATATAAGATTTATTCGAAAAATTAGAGTTAACGAAGTTAAGTTTGCACTAAAAAAGATGAAAAATGGGAAAGCTATGGGACCAGATAACATCCCAATTGAAGTTTGGAAATGCTTGGGTGATGACGGAATTATATGGTTAACTAATTTATTTAATACAATTGTAAAAACTAAGAAAATGCCAGATGAATGGAGGAAAAGCACTTTAATACCTATATACAAAAATAAAGGAGATATTCAAAATTGTAATAACTATCGTGGAATTAAACTTATGAGTCATACGATGAAACTATGGGAAAGAGTAGTTGAACAAAGATTAAGGTTAGAAACGAAGATCTCAGCAAATCAGTTTGGTTTTATGCCTGGGAGATCTACCACAGAAGCTATTTATCTTTTAAGAAGATTAATGGAAAAATTTAGGGAAAAGAAGAGGGACTTGCATATGATATTTATTGACCTTGAGAAAGCATATGATAGGATACTTAGGGAAGTTCTATGGTGGGTTTTAGAAAAAAAGGGTGTATGTTGTAGGTATACTGATGTCATTAAGGATATGTACGATGGAGTAATGACTAGTGTAAAGACTATAGATGGAGAAACTAGAGAATTTCCAATTACCATAGGTGTACATCAAGGATCTGCTTTGAGTCCTTATCTTTTTGCTTTAGTGATGGACCAATTGACTAAGAGTATTCAAAAGGAGGTTCCATGGTGTATGTTGTTTGCAGATGATATTGTATTAATTGACGAAACTAGGGATGGAGTAGAGGCTGAGTTAGAATTATGGAGAGTAGTTTTGGAATCTAGAGGCTTTAAGATAAGTAGAAATAAAACAGAATATATGAAATGTAATTTTAGTAATGATAGGAGGAATATTGGAGACAAAGTTAAACTTGATGATGAAGAAATAAATAGCATTTGTAGATTTCGATACCTTGGATCTATTATGCAAGCTGAAGGAGAAATTGAAGATGATGTAATGCATAGAGTTAAAGCAGGTTGGGTAAAATGGAGAAGTTCTTCAAGTGTTCTATGTGATCGTAGAATACCCTTAAAATTGAAAGGGAAGTTTTATAGGAGAGCTATAAGACCAGCTATGCTATATGGATCAGAATGTTGGGCGACGAAGAAACATAATATCCAAAAAGTAAAAGTTGCCGAGATGAGGATGCTTAGATGGATGAGTGGTATAACATTGAAAGATAAATTAAGGAACAAACATATTCGTGGTAAGTTAGGTGTAGCTCCTATAGAAGATAAGATAAGGAAAGGGCGACTCAGATGGTATGGACACTTGTAACGTAGGCCTTATAGTGCACCTGTGAGGAAGAGTGACTTAGTTACTATGGGGGGCAGTAGAAGGGGTAGGGGTAGACTTAAAATAACTTGGGAGGAGATAGTGAGTAAGGATTTAATATCTTTGAATCTATCAAAAGAAATGGTCTATGATCGCATAAATTGGCGGAAAAAGATTCATATAGCCGACCCCACTTAGTGGGACTAAGGCTCGGTTTTGTTGTTGTTGTTGTGTAGATTGCTTCTCTTAGTATGTATTTATTAAGTAGAGGCAAAATATTAATGCTCTTCTTTGAGAAATGTGAGTGGAGTGTGTTGTATGCTGAAACCTAACCAGTGCATTTTAGGTGCATCTTCAACTCTAAGACATGCCAGAGAATTGTTTGTGTCTTGGACATCTAGTATGGACAACACTTCTATAGAGAGCTAGTGCTACTCAAAAGACAATATTCCTTAGTGTGTTGAAAGCCTAATTGTTGCTCCTGTGTAGTCTGAAATTTTGTGGATTTTTGGGGTTCATAAAGAATAAAAAATGGATTTGTGCGAGTGGGATTGATCATAGACGAAGCTTTTGTTGATCTGAAAAACCAGGGCCATGATCCTCCCAAACTTTTCCTGTTCTCGTCTATATCTTTTGAGGTTTTATGGAGAGCCAGAAATTTAAGGTCTTTGAGAATTCCCCTACAGATGCAAACTTTCTTCTGAGAACGAGACTTCTTATACTGGGGGAACCTGGAAGACTTGTGGTAAAATGTCTGAACAAGATGCCCAGCTTGGACAGCAGCCTTGCCTTTGGTTTTTTTTTTTTTTCTCCTTCCTGAAACTGTACTGAAGTCATTGTTGATCTGGTGATGGGACCATTGGCTCCTTTTTGTTCCTGTGTAGGCTAAATCCATAAAGGGTATTTTACTATTTCTTAAGGCCTGGGTTGATTGCTTTCAGTTTTGCGTTGAAAGGTGAAGCTACATTAGCTAGGTTGCCAGTTCTGGAGTGTGAAAAGCCTGCCTGGAGGGAGGTCTTTGAAGGGGATTTTGTTGTTTGAAATAATGCCCTTCAGCTGGTCAGAGATGATGTTCCTTTGTTGATCTCTCCTTTTGTTTAAGATACATCATCTTCTTGGCTGTTACAAGTTTTTCCTTGTTGGAGTTTAGGCACATAAAGAGGGTGGTTAATGGAGTTGCACATGGGCTGGCACAGTGAGCCAGCCCCCCCTCCGCCCCTCCACCACCCCCCAGCCGATAGTAAACTTTAAGTCCTTGATGCTCCCTTCTCCATTCTGTGGAGGTTCTAGTTTTAGTGTTCCCCATTCTCTTATTTTGTTTGTATACTTTTGTGCCAGAAAGTATAATATGTGTGTGCAACTCTGTGTGTGGAAATTTTCCTGCATTATGATGAATTCTCTGAGATCAATTTGCAAGGCATCATAAAATGTAAGATAAAGTGAGTGCATCATATCTGGTCTTTGATGCTTATTCATGATGTTTTACAGTATAAAACTACAATCACAACAATAAAATCACTTAACTAATTGGTTTTTGTTTTTTCCTTCCAGGAGTTGGGGAGGGATTTATCTATGAATCATCTTTCACATTTTGCTTAATCCAGTTCTACTATTTAATAAATAATATTGTTATGTTGGGCTTCACCTTTTTTGCTTGACTTCTATTGTTTTATATTTTTTGAGTTGATACTTTGGAGTTGGAGGATCTTCCATATTGTAATGAGCTTTGTTGTTGTTTTGGTTTTTTTTATTTTATTTTTTTAATAAATAAAATTAGTCAAATAGTTCATTTTAGATGAAGATTGCAAGTCTAGCTAGGATTGGTCCATTAGGATTATTTTCTCATTGACAAAATTGATTAGGGAAAAGAAGAAGTTTTGTACATAATCTTTCATGATTTAGGGAAAGCCTTATGATAGGGTATTGTAATGGATTCTAGAAACAAATGGTATTTATGGTGCAATGACTAGTGTTAGCACTATAAAGGGAAGAGGACTGGGGGGATTATCAATGGCACTAGGTTAATATCAAGGTTCCCCTGTTTGTGATCTTATTGCTGTCGAGAGAAAGTTGGATGAAGTTTAAGGTCTGCTCCAAAATCACAAAAAAAAAAAAAAAAAAAAAAAAGAATTTTTTATATTTGATTTAACTTGGAATGAGGCATGTATCTTATCTAATGGTTTCATGGTGTAACATAGTCTGGTTCAAAGCCAAACTGCGGCTAGCTGTTTTCGCATTTTTTAACATTTCTAAGGTGCAAGTTCTTATCATTCTGCTTTTTTCATCAATGAACTTACTAGGGATATTCAAGATGAGGTTGGTGATGTTGTTTGTGGACAATATTTGTCTAAAGTTGCTGTTTGTTCACAGCATCTTTCAACATTCCTAGGAAATGACGCCATGGGCATTCTATCCCAAAGTTTATTTTGGGGTGGGAAAATGATTTTGGCGGTAATCATACATTCTTGGGAATGAAGGATTCCCTATAAAACATGGGAATCCCTATCCCATTCTTCCCCATGGGTAAATCTCACACCCATGGGCATCTTATTTATGGGACTAAATTGTCAACACCATAATATTGTATTATGACACACTATTGTTATAGTTATAATAATAAATTAATAGTGAGGGAAAATGGTGCTTGCCTTAATATTGTATTTTGACACACTATTGTTATAGTTATAATAAAAAATTATTATTGAGGGAAAAGGGTGCTTGCCTTACCCCTTTCAATTACTTCAGGCCCTGCTTCAGTTTAACCTAACTTGAGCTAACACATTAAATTATGTGTGCTGTTGATCATAGACATATATTTTGTTCTTTGTTTTCAACTTTATAGGGCATTTATGGTGGCTCATGCTATTGGTGATGTCATTATGGGCAATGTGGCAGAACCTGAGGTTATTGTGAGTGCTTCTCCATCTGTTGGTGGGTTGTTTGATTCACTTACTGGTAGCATGGGCATCTCTGCTAGGGCAAAGCCTGTTGCTGCACCTGTTGCAGCCTCTGCTGCTTCGAGCACAGCTGGGATTGGAACCGGTGTATCAGATGCCCCAAAGATTGGATTGAGACCCCTGGATAGGGATGTGCTTCGATCTTTTATCAGTAGCTCAATGCCCTTTGGTTGGTACTTTTCTATTATGGTATTTCTCATCTTGGATTCCCTTAAATTTTATTTTTATGGATCAAGTTGAATATCCTGGTCTTTACCTTTTTTTTTTTTTTTTTATTATAAATTTTTTCCCCCTCACATGATTGTTTTATTGCATATACAGGTACACCTTTGGACCTCAGCTACTCCAATATTTCTGCTATTAAGGCTAATGGCTTTTCTTCATTAGATTTGCCTCCTCCTGACCTCAAGCAACCAGCATGGAAGCCATATCTCTACAAAGGAAAGCAGAAAATGCTGTTTACAATCCAAGAGACAGTTCATGCTGCAATGTATGACCGGGATGAGATTCCAGATACTATTTCAATATCGGGTCAAATAAACTGTCGAGCAGAACTGGAAGGATTGCCAGATGTGTCATTCCCCTTGGCAGGGTTGAATTCTGCTCGAATTGAGGTTTTATCTTTCCATCCTTGTGCTCAAGTTCCTGAACAAGGTGTGGATAGGCAGGCTGTGATGTTTTCACCTCCACTAGGTAATTTTGTTTTAATGCATTATCAAGCATTCTGCAGTGTTGGACCTCCAATAAAGGGCTTTTACCAGCTGTCAATGGTATCAGAAGATGAAGGTGCTTTTTTATTCAAGTTGTGCCTAATGGAAGGTTATAAGGCTCCTCTAGCGATGGAATTCTGTACTGTGGTCATGCCTTTTCCTAGGAGAAGGGTGGTGTCTTTTGATGGGACTCCATCTATTGGAACAGTTTCAACGACAGAGCGCTCTGTAGAATGGAAAATTATAACTAGTGGACGAGTAGTGGGGAAAAGTATTGAAGCAACTTTCCCTGGAACAGTTAGGTTTGCACCATGGCAAAACCAAAGGTTACAATCCTCTAGATCAGTATTTGGAGGTATAGCTGACGAAGATAGTGATATTGAATCAGCGAGTGCAAATAGCGTGGTAAATGTGGAGGAGTTCTTAATGGAGAAAATGAGCAAGGACCTTCCATCAGTGGATTTGGAGGAGCCATTTAATTGGCAAGCATATAATTATGCAAAAGTATGCTTACAACTTCTGTTTTCTTCATCCTTTAGTCGGATATCATATTTGTGAATTTTGGATATCATCTTGGCTGATTCATTTGGTTTCAAGTGGTTCTCATGATTTACTTACTAATTTCTATGCGTGATTTGTTCTATTGCCGTTACATGCCTTATTGCCAAGTTAATTCTTGTCTCAAAGCTGTTGTTCTATTACGCTCAAATGAGCTTAAGCGAACTGCATGCATGACTTCCTTGACAAACTAGTTAATTCTTGTTTGAAACTAATGCACTGTTGCATCCTAATGAGCTGAAGCTGACTGAATGCTTGACTTGTATATTAAGGGGATAAAAGGCCTCTCTTCCAAATTCACTAGTTGGGCGAGCATTTAGATAAGGAGTTGAATGAATCAACCAAAATTGTACTTGTGTTGAAAAAAAAAAAAAAAAAAGTCCCCTTTTGCCATTATCACAACATTCGAGTTTATACTTAGGGGGGGGGGGGGTGTTTGGTTCACGGCATTTTTTAGGATTCTAGGGAATATGATGCTCATGGCATCTCATTGCCATGTTTATTTGAGCATGAGAATATGACGTGGCAGGAATGTTCACATTCTTGGGAATGAAAGGTTTCTCTTGAAACATTGGCATCCTATTCCCACTCTCCCCCGTGGGTAAGGGGCATTCCATTCCCATGAGATTCCTACATTTTGGACCAAATTGCCCTTAATATTTTGATTAGTTGGACAACAATGCCCTTATGGTATATTATTACGACTCTTTATTATATTTAAAATAACAAATATTAATATAATAATAAAATAATATTTTTTATTGTGTTATAATAATTTAATATAATAGTAAACGTTTAGACTATATTATTATTTCCTATTATTTTGGTTAATTGATTATTTAAGTGTTAAATTTTTTACATTTCTGATTACTTAAAATTTTAGAACGTGGATTTAATTAAGCACATATTCTTAGTAGTTTTTGTGTTGAAAATATGATTATTTTGCATATATTGGTTACACATGTCAAGGGCATAATGGTCTTCTTGAATTGTTTGCCAAGATTCCTGTTTTGAACCAAACATTAAGATGGGAATCATGTGTACATTTCTGGAAATCTTACGATGCGAACCAAACAAAATTATTTCCATGAGTCAGCCACCCATTCTTAGGAATAAGATTCCTGGAAACATCATTCCATGGGAATATTTTTGATGCTGCGAACCAAAAGTCCTCTTGGACTGACTAAGGTCAGGACTTATTAGTCCTTGTGCCTGAATGCTGTTGCCTGTGTACTTGAAAGGTTCTGTATCTCCTGGGGCAGATTAATTAACATTTATACTTTTTCCTGAATTTCATGTCAGTAACTCTTGATTTATTTTAATGTGACATTTAAAAAATTGTATCACTTGCGGATTAACTGCAGTGGCAAACAGTTTAATTGATGGTTAAGTCATGCCAGGGGATAAAAATTATGATGAAATTCGACCTGCATTACTGAATAATAAAGAAAATGATAAAATTCAAATTATTTTTTTTTGGTCTTTATTCGGTTTGTTCTCCTAGTGGCAGTATGCTGCCTTGTTTCTGATTCATGTACATAAAAAATACATGCAAATGTGCACAAACTTGTGCATGCGCACTTTTTTTTTTTTTTTTATTAAATTTTTTTTCACAATAGAATTCATCACGGAGATGCTTAGATTGGTTGATGAATGCAGGTGTCTTTCAAGATTGTCGGGGCATCATTATCTGGAGCTTCAATTGATTCTAAATTTGTGAGTTCATCAACACTTGTAATTTCTGTCTCTTGCAAGTTGAACTGGTCTAGGATTGTGTAGTAAGGACCTTGGCATGGTGTTTCATTGAGAAGTCTTACAAGCCTTGAACAGAATTTTCTCATACAGCCTTCTTTACCTCATATTCAAAAAATTGGACTGGCTAATTTTCTAGATATCTCTTTCTGCTCATTGATGATCACCCCTTGGAATTTCTCTTTGAAAAAAAGTTTTGATCTTCATTTTTGTAGCTGTTATTCTTAGTTTGCATCAATTTTTTTATTTTTGTGCAGCTGGTTTTTTTATGAAGTTATGTAGTTGGTGTTTTTCTTTCCTCTAGCAGCCTCTGCTGATTTGTTCTGAGTAGTAACCATTACTATATTGATTGGGAAGCTACCAAATCTGCCTTTATACATTCTTTAGATGACCTTCAATTTCTATGTGCCTTAACTGCACTTGAATTTCACACCATCTCTTTGTTGGTCTGCTGTCCTAAAAAAGATTGTCTACTATAGATAGTTCATATTCCTTAACCAGTTGAAAGTTTCCTTTTAATCCTCAGTTCCAAATTTTAATGCCTAGGTTGTATGATTAACTGGTTTTGCGTGTGTTCATGTGCATGCATGCATGCACAGACACACACACATATCAATAGATGCACACACACGCGCACGCGCGCACGCACACACACACACACGCACACACACACGTATGCATGAATGCATCACTTTGCCGGCAACAACAATTAATTTTATGTTGGGTACCAGAATTTGTTTTCTTATACTTCATAATTCATGTTGTGTACAGGTTAGCATTTATCCAACTGTTAAAGCACCTGTGGAGTTTTCAACTCAGGTATGTATGCCCTTTGATAAGAAGAAAAAATCAAGAAAGAAGCCAAAGAAAGTCCATCCGTCAGCAATGTTTCCAACTTTAGAGAGGGAGAGAGGGAAAGAGAGATCTCTTTTACAATCTACTCTGCTCCATCCATCCCCTTAATCGTACAAGTTTTATTGATATTTGCCATGATTATCGGCCTGTCAACAATTTGCTGTATGCTAATAGCTTTTGACTCTTTTTCTTTTGTTTATTTTTATTTTTCAAATTATAGCTTTCAACAAAAATTTTTCCGGTTTCCAATTTTAATAGATTTACTACATGTTTGGTATATGGGAATGGGATGGAATTGAATTTATCACTTGATTTATTCATAAACTCCATTCAAATTTTTATCCCGTTCCATTCCTACCCCATTCCATCTGCATACTAAACATGTAGTTTATTTTATTATTTTTTGAATTAATCTGTCACATGCTTTCATTGTGCAATTTGATTTGCATATTGCTAGGGTATCAACAGTTTGGTGTCCCTGAACCTATGTTTGAAATGGGAGAAAGTTTCCTTTGTTTCCATGCAAATCCTTTTAACAAGACATGCCCATATAACAATTACCACCCCAGGCAGTTGCCTGATCTCCTAATGCTTGTTTAGGAACCTGGATGGTTGCCTGCATGAGGCCCCTTAGTACACCAATTGAGTAGTCAGGGAACTGCTCAGCTGCCAGAAGAACATGTGATTGCCTCAGATCTGCAGCAAGTGTTAAGAGTGCATGGGGTAATTGACATAAATGTTATATGGACTCATTTGTATAATTGCCATCAATTTGACTTGATTGCAACCACAGACAACATCACTGACAAGGACAATTTGAGCTGAATTAACATGAAAATTAAAACACAGTATGTTGTTGGGAGTTTAGTGTCCACCTTCCTCCTGAGTATGGTTGTCTCCCTTATTTTTTCCACCTCCTTGTTTGTATGATAACTGCTGTTACCATGCTTTACATTGTATTGATTGAGTGGAGGATCCTCATATAGTGCTATTTGTCATTTGTTTTGAGCAGGTATCTTCTGGGGATTATATCTTGTGGAATACACTGGGGAAATGCCCCTTCGCTGCCACCACAAAAGTTCGGGGGTGAATGGCTAGTCAAGAATATAGAAGGGATGTTCTTATTTGATGGGGCGAGGACACTTTCTGTTGTCTGATTGACACGATCCCTTGCCGTGTGTCCTGAAATATGTTCACTGCCAGGTGACGACGTTGCGATGGTTAAGACTGAATTCAATTTTTTTTAACTGGTGATGAAGGTTGAAATAGAAGAAGAGATGGGTGTTTATTTTCAGGTGTAGTTGTTATAAACCAGATTAGTTCTGGACATTTTGAGGATTCCCTGGTGTTCCATATATGTCCCCTTTGTTCTTTATTTGATTTTAAGATGAAATGGCTAGGACTTTCAGGTATGAACTACGGCACTGGATTCATCCCCGACAAGCTGGTGGGATGCTCCCATTATTTGCTAACCTTACATGCTGCCTGTATTTCTCAGATGGTGCTTGGTATGAAGAAAAATAAAAAAAGAGAATGGAAAAAATTCATTGGTGGGTACAATAGTAATTGCATTTTAAACTTCTATTCTGACATAATAGGAATACTGCCCCCACACTTCCCCCATTTTCCATATTTAGATTTGATGATGCTGCTGAAAGCTTGGGGTGTTCAAAGCTCCCGTGTAGGGCAGATGACATGGGTCTATAGTATGCAGCCTTATTTTGTAACCTTGCAGGAGGTTGTTTTCACACTTTGAACCCGTGAAATGCTCATGCTGTTAAAATTTATATTATACTATTGCATTAGCTGAATTGAAGGGTATGTGTATATTCTGTTGGATGCCTAGCCCGAAATAAATTCCTCTGTATGCCTGTTAGGGTTCATTGATTATGCAATTTTATTTTATTTTATTTTTTTTTGAGAGTACTAGTGGAAATATGTGAAATTAGGAGTAGCTTCCCAAGATGGAGGGTGAATTGGCTTTTAAAACTTTCTTTTAACTTTTAAGAATCCGTAACTTCTTTAAACACTTAATCAATTCTTTAACTTATTTGTTTAATTTCACCAATCACACAACTTAATTAAACAACTAATCAATTAAACACAATTTTCAAACCAAACAATCAATTTATTTTTCATGTATAAGTAAAACAACAAACAACTAAACCAAGTTATAAAGTATTCAGCACTTTGGTAATATAACAACTTAAGATGGTTGTTTGTTTATATTTGTTAAATTTGAACCAAGCCCTCTAATGAATGAAAATTTATGCTTGCTGATGTAAAGTCCTGTATAGATGAATCAAATTACTCTTTCCAAATATTTAAAATTCAAATAAACTTAGTAAATTTATCTTTAGGATGTTAATCAAGTAATGTACTTCCGTAAGGTTTTGCAAGATATGGTGTAATCAATGTATTCCCTTTTGGTTTTTGCAATCCAAATCAAAATTTAACCTTAAGTTTGTTTGCTTTTCAAATATATGTAGTTTATATGATTTTTAAATTTAAACCATTCATGCAATTTTAAATATACAGAAAATAAAGAGTGAGGGAAAGAAAGAATGAGACGGAGATTTTTACGAGGTTCGACTTATACTCAGCCTACATCCTCGCCTTTGGCAAACTACTAAAGGATTCACTAGTTCAGTTTCGTGGACGGGTGGAACAATACCGATTACAACACTCGTTGGTTAAGGTTAGAGCCCGCCTTCTCCAAATGATATCTTCTCGTTCGGTCACTCCTTACATAGACTAGAGCCCGCCTCTCTAAGCAATATCCCTTTACTTAGCCAACGATCCAAACAACCCTTGGAACGTCAAAGAACTATAAGAAACAAGATATAATCTGCGTACAAGTATACTCTCTCAAAGAGCAAGTTAGTACAATTTCAGTACTATATATTTTGAATGTAAAATACCAATATGAAATACAATGAAGCTCAAGTGTAGAATTCATCAATATCTTTCTTAGATAAGGATTAGAAATATAAATTTAGAGGAGGAAGAATTAGCACTTCAGAATTTCTCAGCAAAATAGATTTGCAATGAGTGAACAAGAGAGCTTTTGGAAGAACAAGAGTGCTTTCAGCTTTACAATCAGATTTTTCAATTCTTGGATATGTTTTGATTTGCAACACCATGTATTTATAGACTTTTAAACTTGTTTCCATGTTACAAAAGTTTTCTTTAAGTGTTTCCCAATATTATAGAAAGTTTGGAGCTCAAACGTCTATATTTTAAAATATTAGAATTTGAAAAATTTTCTCGTTGAACAGAGTTCAGTTGATTGAAGGTTCGTGGTCAGTCAACTGAAGTTCCTTAAACCCCTTTAAAATAGAGCTGAATACAGGGTCAGTCATCTGAAGTAGGGTTCAGTTGACTAATGTCGCAAGTTCAGTTGACTGAAGTCACAAGTTCAGTCGACTGAACTCACTGCTGCAACTTTCTGCTTGTTTTGGAAATACTTCAGTCAGTTGAACTTATTCTTCAGTCGACCGAAGTCATTTGTTCAGTCATCTGAAGTCCCTTCCGTGAACAGTATTCAGCTGACTGACAGCAGTGACCCTGTTTCAGTGTTTTAACCATAACTTTTTCTCTATAACTCTAAATTAGGTGTTCTTGGTGTCAAATGAAAGCTAAGAGAAACTACTACAACTTTCGTGTTCATCATTTTTTAAAATAATAAAGTTTTGATAGTGAAAAATACACCTGAATATGGCTGTATAAAAACTGACAGCAAACAGGAAAACCCTTTTTGGTGCTTTTTATTCCAAAAATGATTCTAACCCTTTTTAAAATAATTTTTGACTTTATAAAATTATTTTACAGATATTTTAAAAGATATTTAGGTCCAAGAAGTTAACCTAAGAGTTTCAAAATATTGCAAACGATATTTTAAACATTTAAAGTACTTACATGAAAACTTCTAAAACTTTTCTCATTCTTAAGTCTTCATGTTTTGTTTTTTCTTCAAGCTTT
Source organism: Malania oleifera (assembly GCF_029873635.1). Classification (NCBI taxonomy): domain Eukaryota; kingdom Viridiplantae; phylum Streptophyta; class Magnoliopsida; order Santalales; family Ximeniaceae; genus Malania; species Malania oleifera. The sequence goes on from NC_080419.1 coordinate 18,089,070, forward strand.
CAAACTTTGAGTTTTATCACTTTACCTTTCTTTGGATCTTTTAGTATTTCTTGACTTTCAACAACTCATTCATGTCTTCATATTCTTCAAGATTTAGTATATCATCTTTAAATCTATGCTTGAACTCTTTTAAACTTCATTTGATCCTCTTGAGCACTTTGAGCTTTGCTTTCTCATATATAAGCCCTGAAATATCATTACTCACACAAATACATTAAATTTCACTTGTTTGTTAGCATCAAAATAATATAACAAGATTTTAAACTTTGTAAGGCCAACAATATGGAGTTCAACTGATATTTCCAGCTTCATTCTCGCTTGTAAACCAACTGCCGGATGTGTTGGCTGCAGGAATTTAGTTTTCCCCCCTTTTTGGAGTTTGGCCCAGCCTTCAAGCGGCCACTCCTCGGCATGCCTTTTATGATTTGCAACGAAATAATATGCAGTTAGTTTTGATCTTGTTTTATCTTTTCAGGTTTTCTTGTCTTTTGGTAAATTTATTTTTAGATAATTGACAATTAACACCACCACCTGAACTTAAATGAACCAAAATAAAAGAGAGAATTAAGTTATAATTGTTCCTGCTTTGTGCCATAAATTCCATATTGTTCGGAGTCAAAACTCCTGTTTTGTGACCTCTCTCTCCTCCCCTCTTCAAACAAAGAAGCCCTAACCGAGGACCCCCAGGGTGTGGTTCAGGTGGTAGTACGGGTTGCGGGAGTGCCTTTCACAAGGTCAGGTGTTCAAACCCTTCCGGACTCGTTTTCGCCTTTGGACTCCTGAATTTACCCTCCCTTTTGAGTTGTGGGGTCAACTTCAAGGGGCGCAAGATTAGTCACGTGGACCGTAAAACGGACGCGTGGATACCCGGTGCGTATTCCCAAAAAAAAAAGGAAGCCCTAACCGAGGCTTTCTTTTCCTCACAAATTGTAGCATGTACGCTTGTTTGTACCTGTGATCAGTAGCCTGAAATGTTTCCACCCAAAACGGACGAGTGGTGTCAATGATCTCCAAGTGACGTCATCCGTTTCTGCACATTTACCAACTTCATTTTCTTTGGCGCACCCTTCTCTCTCCTCAACATATCAACATTGGCTACCATCACTGTGCCCTTGCCTCTCTGTTGAAGTAGCATGGGTTCTCCCTTCAAACGTTTTAACAATTTCAGATCTGACCAAAATGCTCCTGTGAGATTTGCATGCAAGTTCTTTGGCACAGCCACCTTTCTCCCAGGTGCACATCAACTTTGATATATTGTCTGCTAGATAAATTATAGCATAGTTCAAGGGTTGATTAGAATTGAAGGGATGGATTTTGAAGTCGTGGTAAGGGAATATGGACTTGAGGGTCGTCAAACCAACAAGAAATAAAATGGTAGGAGAAGCTTTACGGTGTTGGCGTCTGGGAAGGGGAGACCAGGTTGGTGAATTCGTGATGAGAGAGATGGAGAGGGTGAGAGATTGATGTTTTTACCCTTGTCAAATTAAACCAGATTACTTTTCATGTTAATCACTTTGTTCTTTATTGGGTTTTATTAGAATGTACGACGGTCCTCTCATAGACAAGGCGAAGGATATGCTCTCATTGTTTGCTTGGCATACCTATATTTTTGAGATGGTGCTTAATAAGAGTAGGTACGTAGTAGTGTTTAAATAACATATATAAACGCAAAAAAAAAAAAAAAAAATCCTTGAATATATAAATTGCTCTTTTTAACGCGCCATATTCTGCCTAGTCAGGAATTAATTTAGCCATTCACACCCCGTTTTATTGATTACACACTATTTTTTTTATTGGTTACATTGAATTTCTAGACATGATTAATTTAACCATTTGAAAAACTGTTTTTACTAGATGGACATATACCATACTCATTCACCCTTACTGTAAATCAATGGATAGATGTACGCGTTGCCTTAAAGCGGCCCTCTAATTTACCGCAGCATGCACTTATATATGGGGATTGGAGGCAGACAACGTGCGAACAAACAAACGTGAAATTTGCCCAGAATTATAATCGCAAAGTTATATAATTGTGCGGGTCAGCAGTGATCAAGAGTGAATGTAACCATACGGTGAGTTTTCATCATGGTTTTTCTCGCTGCCCTTTTGTTTTTGTTTTTTTGGTAAATATATATATTTTTAATAATTTACAATTCACAACACCATCCCAACCTAAATGGATGAAAAATAATAAAGAAAAAAAAAAAGAGAATGAAATTACAGTTGATTGCTTGTCCTAATTACTGCGTGTTTCAAACCCAAGGTGCGGATGATCCCAAAGGCAAAATCATGCGACGTCTCCCTTTTTAAACGACGGAAGGAAAAAGCCCAACAAAGGCTTTCTTCTCTTCAATATACAATTTCATCACCTAGTCCACGAAAATTGGATTCCTAAAGTAATTACGCGCACGCATCTCCTCTCTCCTACTCACTCATCCATGCCATGCACGTCCATCATCAATTATCATAGGTCGTTCGATCTCGCTCCTTCTTCTCGACGACCTGCATTGCGTCATTCTTCCAATGTCACTCTGGACGAACGGTAGAGATCGTAGGGCGCCCATAAATGATCGACGGCACATGGCTTCCTAGACTCTAACCTCAACCATGGCTTCCCCTTCCCACTCCAATGGAGAAGGCTTATGGGCCCTGGATGAAGGCTCCTACACTTCCCTTCAAAGTTGTCACCGCCCAACCCGTGCTGGTTCCATCTGTGATCCACTGCCTTAATGTTCCCACCCAAAACCAGCAAGAATGGTGGCAATGACCCCAAGTGATATATCCTCTTGTGCTTCTGCACTTCCATCCACTCCTCCACCTTCTGTGTATACCCTTCTCTCCTCCATTTATACACATCCATCACCATCACTCCCGTGTTGAAATAACACGGCTTCCGCCCTTCCAACGTTCTCGTCAATTTCGGGTCTGCCCAAAACGCTCCCGTGAAGTAGTTGGTGAAATTTGCTTGGCAGTATTCCGGCGCAGCCACCACCTTGTCTCCCAATTCCACATCCCACAGCTTCCGTATGTCGTCCACCACAACGAGGTCCGAATCCAAATATATAACCCTTCCCACCTCCGCCGGGATAACGTCTGCTAGATAAATTCTGGCGTAGTTCAAGGGTTGATCCAGAGCTAGTCGAATGGACCGGGAGATCTTCTTCCGCACCCGGTTCGAGTCGAAGGGGTAGACGTTGAAGTTGAGGTAAGGGAACGTGGACTTGAGGCTGGACAGGATCTCCGGCAGAAACTCGGAAGAAATGAAATGGAATGAGATGTTTTCCGGGCATGTGGAGTGCTGAAGGATGGAAAGCACGGCTGCAACGGTGCCTCGGAGGTAGTTCGCGTCGAGGGTCATGGTGATGTGGATGCGGTCGGCGTCGTTGGACGGGCAGGCGTCGCCGTTGCGGAAGGCGGGAGCTTCGCGGAAGGGGGGGATGTGTGGGGGTGAGGAGGAGGGGCGGCGGACGACGGTCTTGATGATGCGGAGGCCATTGGCGGAAGAGGTGGTGGTGGTGATAGGGTGGAGAAGGAGGAGAGACAGGAGGCCAAGGAGGAGTGGGAGACGGGGGGATGAGCTCCAGAAGGCCATCCTGCCTTGATCAGAAAAGAGTTTGGGATGTTTAGGTTTATACGAGGAGGGAGAGCTGCTGCAGCCATTGGAGAGAGCAGTTGGGAGAGGGTTAAGGGAGAGGGTAGGAGAATGGTTGACGGTTGTGTGCATGCGAGGGAGAGAGATGGAGGTGGGTGAGATCGTGAGGATGAGAAAAAAGGACGGGTTGTCTTTGAATTAGGGATCCATTTTGGGATTACAATATTTGCAATGTAAAAATTGACGTGCATGGGTTCTTCTTCTTTTCGACATATTAACTCACAAATAGGGTTTTTAGGGTTTCTTTAGTAAAAAATCTGTTAGTAATTAATTTATTTACAAGCTAGGCATTTGTGTTTTTCCATTGTAAGTTGATAATTTAGGTAATTAATTGTACTTGAAGCTGATTGTAGTTGGTGAAATTTTGGGGACGTCCAGCATGGACATGCATGCATGCTGTTGGCTTAATTTGTTGCAAAACAATCTTTCAAAGCCGATCGGTCTTATCTCTTGTGTCTTTTTGAGAGATTGTAAAAAAGAAAAAGATAAAAACGATCTCCAAAATTCTAGCAAGTTCCTCTAAAAAAAAATAAAAAAAATAAAAATGATAGGCGTTGATTTGGCTCCTAATTCCAATCATAGGCTTGTTTCATCGATAGATGGTTGAAATTGTGCCACTTAATTTTCTGTAAAATCTTTATTTGCTAGGATTCAGATGGAATATTGTTTGTGTTTTTCAAAATATTTTACAGGTGTTTTGGTTTCTAAAGTTAAACTTACATATCACTGTAAAAATGCCTAGCAAATAAATATGCTAATTTTACAATGGTATTTTCAACTGTGAAATTATCACTGTTATCATATTGTAACCGTAAAAAAATAAAGAAAATTGTAGAATTAATTTCGAAAGTTTTTTCTTGATTTCTTGTGGGTAAGTATTAACAAATTAAGATTTTTAATATATGCTTCCGAAACACTCCATTTTTGGCAAGCTATATATTAGTTTTTGTTGTGGGATAAAAATGGTGAGGACCTGCGACGTTACTTTCTGACTTCCGATGACCTGAAAAGAGTGAAAACAAAGCAGGCTTGGAGGACTCGGGGTGTACTCCGGGGGATCACTCTGATGTCTAAGTAAGGGAACGCTTCAAAGAGGTTGAGTGAAACAGTAACGTGGGTTAAGAGTGAGTTACCTTGGCCTCTCGCCCAAGTCCCTCTTTATAGTGGCAAAAGTTGACCCGAGGGTGTATGACTATTTATTGGCGAGTTATGGTACGTATGTGAATCGCTCTGGCCTTTAAGGAGCTGACAACAGCTGTCTGTGGCGCGAGCGTGGATCGCTTTGGTTGATATGGGGTTGACCCCTTTAGGGCAGCTGTCCTTAAGTGATGATGACCTTGATTGTGGTTGTGCCTTAATGCTACAGATTGACTATTTGACCTTGATACATTTAGGGCATATCAGTTGTCACCCCTAGTTTCAAATTTTCGGAACTTGTTCTTGAAATTTCGAACTGGTGTTCTACCTCTTTTTTTTTTTTTTGGGTCGGCTGGTTCGAGACAGTTGGAATTCTGTTTGGCTCCATCGAGTCGGGTTGCGTTGTGCCGAGCCAATGACATAGGGCGCTCGGCTGGGTTATTTTTGTTGAGCCAATGTTTAGTTGAGTTGGTCTTGCCAAGCCGATGCTGACATTTTGCCGAGCTACCCTTGCTGCGCTATCTTTACTAAGCTAATCCTGCCGAGCTGTTCCAGCCGAGCTGCTTTTTGTGGCATCTCTTGTTGAGTTGTTCTTCGGGGCATTTCTTGCTGATCTGTTTCTGCCGAGCCAATCTTCGTAGTATTTCTTGCCGAGCTGTTTTTACTGAGCTAATCTTCACGACATTTCTTGCCGAGCCGCTCTTCGTGGAATTTCTTGCCAAGCTGCTTTTCGCGGCATTTTTTACCGAGCTGTTTCTGCCGAGATGCTCTTCGTGACATTTCTTGCTAATATGCTCTTTATGGCATTTATTGCCAAACTGTTTTCGAGACAATTCTTGCCGAGCTACTCTTCGTGGCATTTCTTTCTAAGCTGTTTCTATCGAACTGATCTTTGTGAAATTTCTTGCCGAGTTTCTCTTCGTGGCATTTCTATCCTAGCTGTTTCTGCCGAGTTGCTATTCGCCACATTTCTTGCCGAGTTGCTCTTTAGGGCATTTCTTGTCGAACTGCTCTTCGTGGCATTTCTTGTCGAGTTGCTCTTTGTTAAATTTTTACCGGACTGCTCTTCGCGAAATTCCTTGTTGAGTTGTTCTTCAGGGCATTTACTGTCGAGCTATTCTTTGAGGCATTTCTTACCGAACTGCTCTTCATGACATATCTTTTTAAGCTGTTTTTTCCGAACTGCTCTTTAGGGAATTTCTTGCCGAGCCGCTCTTCGTGGCATTTCTTGTTGAGTTATTTCTGCCGAACTGCTCTTCGCGGCATTTCTGGCTGAGTTGCTCTTCGTGGCATTTCTTGCCGAACTGTTTCTACCGAGCTGCTCTTCGTGGCATTTCTTGCTAAGCAGCTATTCGTGACATTTCTTGCCAAACTGATCTTCGTGGCATTTCTTGCCAATATGCTTTTCGTGGAATTTCTTGCCGAGCTGCTCTTCGTGGCATTTCTTACCGAGCTATTTTTGCCAAGCCACTCTTCAGGGCACTTCTTGCCAAGCTGCTCTTTATGGCATTTCTTGCTGAGCTACTATTCGCGGCATTTTTTGTCGAGCTGCTCTTCGTGGCATTTCTTGCCAAGCTGTTTTTGTCGAGTTGCTCTTCACGTAATTTCTTGCCTAGCTGCTCTTCGTGGCATTTCTTGCTGAGATGCTTTTCGTGGCATTTCTTGCTGAGCTGCTCTTCAGGGCACTTCTTACTGAGCTGCTCTTCGTGGCATTTCTTGCCGAGCTGCTTTTCATGACATTTCTTGCCAAGCCACTCTTCACGGAATTTCATGTGGCCTTGCGTGCTTGGCTCGTCAATTGGGCCGATTTGCATAATTAGCTATGCTATTTGTTGGGCATGGCCTCATGAGTTTTGCTCGTCAGTTGGGCCGATTTTTCCTAATGAGCTGTGCTCATTTGCTGGGCATGGCCTTATGAGTTTTGCTCGTCAGTTGGGCTGAATTTGCCTAATGAGCTATGCTTAGTTGTTGAGAATGGCCTCACAAGCTTTGCTCATCAGTTGGGCTGAATTTGGCTAATAAGCTGTGCTCATTTGTTGGTCATGGCCTCACGAGCTTTCTTTGTCATGTTGGGCCAATTTTTGTAGATTTTCAAGGTCTTTCATGATAGCGCTTGTAGGGTATGAAAAATTTCTTGTTATTTGTGCCATACTTGGGAATTTGAGACGTCTTGGGACTTGAGGTCACGCCAGTTGGGTGTCCTCTTTGGTTGGGATGAGGTCATGTCAACATCTGCGTCTGGCATGATATGTGTATCTTTCTTGGGCAGTGTGCCCATATGGGTACTTAGCATTTTTCCTTAGAAACATGAACTAATTAATACCTTCCTGCCTTCTCGGGATGCGCATTTTCTTAAGATTTGAGCAAGATTTCTTCTACAAAAGGCGTTGATTTGCTCATTTTCCTTTTGTCCTGCTCGAGAGGCTCTCTACTAGGTACGCTTTTCCTATGCCTTTTTCTGTGTCTTTCTTTGCTTTTGTATGTTAAGTTTTTCTTTGTTATTTGCTTGTTCTTGGTGTTGTTAGTAATTGTTCTTCATGTTCTTCCTTTCCTTCGAATGGGTTTATTAGAAAACCTGTAGAAAATAGGCTTTGTTGATCCAAATCGTTGAGTGTTGTAAGTTGTTTGTTGTGCTTGCCTTCGATTTTGATTCTCATGAAGCCCTCGGGGGCTCAGTTTAAGCCTCATGTTACCGTACGGACTGCCCGGTGTTACCTTTTTGAGGAAGATATGCGCAATGTTAATCACTTATTCGCTATTCCAGATAATATTCATACTAGGTTGCTCAATGACTTTGAGTCTGCTCTAGAGCCGAAGCCCAATGAGATCTGTTTATATATTGACTTCATGGATTTAGGTCTTTGGTTGCCCCTTCATCCTTTCTTCTTGTATGTCCTTTAATTTTATAACGTAGCTCCCTCACAGCTTGTCCTCAACTCATACTTATCATTGGTGTCGTTTGTCGTCCTCCTCCTAAATGAGGTCACCAGCCCACTATGCCTTTGTTTCGGAGTCGCTTTCAGATGAGGACGCACTCCGTAGAGAAGGAGCTGTATTATTTCAACTCCTTTTCCTAGTATAAACTATTTACTCCCGGTAGTTCTTCCATTCACGAGTGGAAGTTTCAATTCTTCTTTGCCTATGGGGAGCTAAACTATCATGTGCCCCACATCTGGGCTACTCCTCTTGATGGTGATGTTTCTTCCTCTGTCTTTTATTTTTCCTGGGAGGGCCTGGGTTATGTTGGTGTCTGTATGTTTGTCTCTAATCTTTTCTTTTTGTTTCAGCTCGTCTGTGGCACTTGGCTCCTACTCTTTTCCCGGAAGAGCAGGCCATTTTTAAGGACTTGTAAGATAGTAGTTGGCAGGGTATTGCCCCACACAATGAACTGCTCAAGGAACGAGTCATTGTGCAGTACGAGCTTAGTCACGTCTCACCCAGTAGATACCTTTCCCGTTTTATGATGTACATGCTTATATTTGCGCCGTGTGATTTTTTCCAACTTCTTCCTCTTCCCTTTTGCAGATATGGACTTTAACCAATACGAGGCGGTGATGGCGGAGGTGAAGAAGTAGAGGTCAAGTAAGAAGAATAAGAAGAGAGATTTTGATGGCGGCTCCTCTTAAATGCAGGATGCCCCAACAGTGGATATCGGTCCCTCACCTCCGGTGGACCTGATCATGTTGATTACGCGTCAAAACTGCGTAATTGGATGTTTAACCCGGGCTTTACGGTTTATATTTTTAATTAAATGTCTAAAATTGTCCAATATTTTAATAAAATGCCAAAATCATCATTCTTGAACTTTATTACACTATTTATGAAGTTTTGGTAATTTTTTGTCGCAGGAAAATTCCCGGGAATCAAAACCGACACCTGTTCGTATTTTATACATAACTTTTCCGTCCAAGCTCCAATTGAGACGATTCAAATTTCTGGAGAAAGAGGAAACGATCATCTACAACTTTTATGTTTTGAGTTTTGTGAGATACAAGCTCCAAAAGAGTCCGATTTGCGATGAACAGAGGATGAAAAAAATGAAAAAATATAGCAATTCGGGTTTCCTATTTGGGTCTAGGGCTTTCCCCCCTTATCCTATTTAACCCTTATCTTTCTCTTCCTGCATAGGCAGCCCCCATGGCTCCCCATTCTCCTCTTCTCCTTCTTCTTCTTTTTCTTCTTCTTCTTTAGTTTGTTTTATTTGTTCTTTTCAATTCTGCTTTGCTCTTTGTCTTTTCTCTCTTATTCTTCCCTGCTCTCCTTCTTCTCTTCTCTCCAATTTCTTTGCTTTCTCTTGCCCAACCTCCAGCCTCTCTGCTGTACGTGAATCAACAAACCACCCGTGAGCTTCCACGAGCTACTGCACAGTCCATAGCACAGCACCCTGCTGCCACGGCCTAAAGCTTTCATGGCTTTTCTTTTTCTCTTTCTCTCATCTTTTCTTTCTTTTTATATAATTTTTGGTTAGTTGAATAAGTGTTAAATGTTATCTTTTGAAGATTATTTAAAGTTTTGAATTTGAATATTGTGTTAGTCAGATAATTGTTAAGTATTAATTTTCTTTGAGTTATTTGAAATTTTGAATTGCGAATGTTTTTAATTTTTGGTTCTTTTTGAAGCTCAGCTTAATTAGGGTCAGATTTATCAAAGTTTGCATTTTTATTGTGTTTTGATAGCATTTAAATTTAGGTTTTTGTTTGTGTTTTTTTATTTTGGTTCGAGTTCTTGATTTTTGTTAAAGTTTCGATTTTTAATGTGTGTGTGTGTGATTGAGTTTCCATTATGTGCTTTAATTCCATGATTAATGTTACCATTTTTAATTAGTGCATGTTTCGATGTTTCCTTAGGTAGATTAGAGTTTCCATTCTTGCATGTTTTAGTTCCATGTTTTAGGTTTCCAGTTTTTATTAACGCGTGTCCCAATGTTTCTTTAAGTAGACGTAGGGTTTCTATTCTTGTTTTCTTTTATTTAGTGAATGTTAGTTTAGAGTTTTAAATTACGTGTCATTTAATTCATCAAAAGTGAAATTGAACAATCTTGAAAAACCCTGAATCTGAACCGAGTTCAGTGCATTTTTGTTTTCGATTGGACGAACGTAAAATCTGAGATTAAACGCATTCCCTGAGGAGACGATCTAGCCCTTGGGCTTAATATTACACGATAGAACTCCTATACTTGGGATAGCTTTCGAGCTGCTCATTTTTCGAGTGAGTCACATGTCTACTCATGCATTAGCCCCAATTTTTCATGAGCCTACTATAACGCCCCACCTGAGCCTGCCAGGGAGCACTGTGTCTTTCTTCCTCCATCTGGTCTAAACAACAGGGGGCAGGCCTTATCGGACTAATGACTGGCCCCACAAACTAACACGTGTCCTTTTCAGTGTGTTTTGTCCTTACTTACACACTTCTTGAGAAAACTTCCTAGAAGGTCACGCATCCCAAGATTACTTCAAGCCAAGCATGTTTAAACGTGGAATTCTTAGGAGAAGACTCTCGAAAAGAAAGGTGCATGTTGTTGATATGGATAGTAACATCAAATCCTTTTTTTAAACCTTTCTTCCACGGGGTATCACATTAAATAGTATAATGACCCCAAAAGCTGTATGCATGGAAATGTAAAAAAAATAAAAATAAAATAATAATAATAATAATTAATTAAATAATATAATATAATATAATATAATATAATAATATATTAATATAATAAAATAATATTATATATATAGTTAGTATACCAGGACTTAAACTTGCCATAATTGCACTCCATGCTTTTCATTGAGGGTATTTCCCGACTATGTTTTGATATTCAACGTATGCCACCATAGGTTAAAAGTTTAGTCTTAAAAAAAAATGTTTAAAGTAAGAGAAAAAAAAAAAAAAAGAGAATCTAGGAACCAATTTGGTAGGAAAATGATACTTTACCCTAATTTAAAAATGTAAGCCTGTGTATTAGTTTGGCATTGAAAAGGAATTGGGTGATTAAAATTCTAGGGAATGTTTGGAAGTTCATATAATTTATACTTGAACAAATTGCAAAGTTATGATGAGAGTTTGAAGTGCCTTTTATACATTTGATCTGACAGGCTAATGATTACACATTATGGTCTGAGATGTCTCAACAGGTATGGTCCTTGATGAGTATGAATCATCATTGCAAGTTCTTTGTTTAAAGATGAGGCTAACCATTGGTGGTTAACTATTTATCATACACCTAGTTGATTGTTTTTAAAAGGAAATAGTACTCTGAAATCCAAATGGAGTGAGGATTTTCTTTCTAATTAACAAGCTCTCATACTTGACATCTTGAGTGCTTGGAAAATGATAGAATTTGGGCACATGTATGGGGTTTGTAGCAGTGATGAAAGAAGCATATGAGTTAATGAATCCCAAAATTCTTTACCCATAGGTGATAGATTTTTAGATATTCTTCTCAAAGGATTTATCAGTGTTACCTCCAAAAGAAGATTGAATTTAATATTGATTTGGTGCTAGAAACGGAGTCTATGTTGACTGCTTCCTATAGAATGACATTAACCGAACTAAGACAACCTAGGGTGTAACTAGAAGATTTCCTCTACAAGGAATCTATTCAACCTAATATATCACTATAGGTTGCACCTGCGTTATTCACTAAGAGACATAATAGGGCCTTGAGGTTATGCATTAATCATTGGAAGTAGAATCATGTTACATTAAGAATTGGTATCGACTTCTAGGGATTGGTGGATTATTTGATTAATTGGTAAATCCCAAAATTTTTGAAGGTTGGTTTGAAATTAAATTATCACTAACTAAGATTTGGGAACTACACATCCCAAAGATAGAGTTAAGTACACAAAAAGATCTATAACGACCTAATTTTTCATATTATTTTTTTTCCTGATAAATATATACTGTGAAATTTCACTACCCCGATGCCTTTTATTATAAATCATACCACCATCATCACGGTTCAAATAGGACCCGTGGAACCTGAGACACAATAAACTACCTAAACTACGGGAAGCAAAATACATTCAACCATATCGATATATACAATACCAAAGTGTCAAAATATTTTCCAAATCAAGCATGCACAACCATTCCCAAAATACCCTCATCTGGACCAAGGGACTACTCAAAAATGACTTTCCAAAATACTCACCCTACAGATAGGACAGTACTGTAGTCCCTCTATCTGCGAGCCTGATTTGCTTGCCTAATTAGATCACTTGAAAAATGTTAAATCACTGGGATGAGACAACGCTTAGTAAGACAAAATATGCTATTGCTAGTGTGTGGCAGGTGAGTTTACATAATTTTAAAATTTGATTTAGAAGTACCATAAATAACTGAGTCTGAGAAAACATATATAAATATTACAATATAGCTCATACTTATGTTGCTTAACATAAACTAATTTTCTGAATATTTTATTCATAATACTTCTAGTATTTATAGGTATGCCTACAATTTCTGTAAATCTGAATATACATATATATATATATATATATATATATATATATAATAATTGAGAAAATTTTCCTTGGATGGATAACTGAAAGTCATGATTTAACCCCTCATGACAAGATTGTGTGGCCTGAAGGTGGGACCTATCTTAGCTGGCCAACCAGGATATGTCAACTAAACTCCGAAAGTCAGATTGGCCTCCTTAACCCTAACTAATGGGGAACCTGTCCACAACATAGGCACGATCGACTGCTGAATATCCACATACTATCTGAGTTATGTGGTTGCACTCTAAACTGAAAATAGCTACGGTATCATGCTCTGCTGACTAAATCTGGTCCATTAGGGTCTGATACTATATATATATAACTGATATTTCTACATTACTGTTTTACCATGATTTTAAAATAACCATAACACTCTAAAACTAATATGAATAAATCTGAATATCTGAATAACTGACTGAATATTTATTCTCTGTATAATTGAATATTTGTTTGAATATCTAAGTATCTGGGTGTTATGGTTATGAAATCATGATATTCTGTTTTACCATGATTTAACAAATGAATAGGTGTATGAGAGAGTATAGGCTTTTGGTTTGGAAAAGAGTCTTTCAAAAATACAGAGAATATTTGAGTTAATCAAAATACTAACCACCCTTAATCTGAGCAAATGATCTCATAGTTATAGAATTCCCACATTTTATAACCGTTAGGGACACATAGGATGTTATTAAATTTGTTTAAAAATGTTTAGGAAAATTAACCATGTTTTAACCCCAAATAACCTTGGAAAATATTGTGCAACTCGAGAGGTTCGGTCGACCGGGGTGCTCAGCTCGATCGACTAGGAAAATTTTGAACTAGGAAGATGGTCGACCATTCATAGGGTGATTTCCAAATCTCCAAGGTTCGGTCGACCGTTTTGGGTTCGGTTGGCTGAACTTTGGTGTTTGGTCGACCAGTCAATTTTTGAACTAAAAGTTCCGTCAACCAGGGGGTTGGAATCTCCCCACGTGTCAGTTCGGTCGACTAGAGTGTTGCAGCTCATTTTAAGTTCGGTCGACTGAAGGGTCAAATTGTTGACTTGGGGGAGGTTCGGTCGACTAAAGAGTTCTGCGTGTAGAAGTTTGGTTGACTGAACATGCCCTTTTCGTGTATTTCGGTCTTTTTCTTCTAATAAAGTTACCCCTATTCACATGATAATCAACACTAAGATTATTTTTTGGGGGGGGGGGGGGCATTTTCATGCAATATTGTGGGTCCTATGGTCAATTTAAGGCCTTTGAGAGCCGATCGAAAAAATCCAGCGTCAATCGACCCCTAAGGTCCATCTATGATCTTGAGCTTATAGATCCTACAAGTATGATATGAACCAATTATTATAGACCATTGGAATTTAAATAATATTATAGACCCAATTGAATGAAAAAATACAACACTTAAAAGCAATAAGGGTCTTCATATTTCTTCGGGTCTCTGAATGCCATCATATGATATTGTCAATGAAAACCTGCACACACACTTGGCAGTCATTAAATACCAGAGTATTTGTCATAATCAAAATAGCGTATACCCATAGGGTCAACAAATCCTACTGTAAGAACCTGATCCATGAGATCTGGAATAAATAAGTAAGAAAAGGGTAAAATAGTAAATTGAGCAGGCTTCGTCGAAAAAACTAGAGTTCGTTGATGAAGACCCTTCTACTTCTATTTTCGGCAATGAAATGCAGGGGCTCGTCTATAAGGAGAAGCCGAGAGGTTTTAGGAAATCCAAAAATATCAAGCTCGTCGACGAGGCCACCGCTACGTCGATGAACTCCCTTTGTTGACTCATCGACGAAGATGCCGCCTTGTCGATGAAGATGCTGCCTCGTCGATGAGGTTGGCTGAGTCAAAGGTGCTATAAGTATCCTTTTGGGTTGCTTAGAAGCTAAGACATCCAAATTCTCTCTCTCTTTCTCTCTAAGAACTCAAAATTCCACTCTCTCTTTCTAGATTTATTCGCCGTTCATTGCTAGAATTGATGATCCGATGTGACTATGAGGATTAGGGAAGGATTCTCTTCGTGATTTGTGGAACGGATCTTCATTTCGAGGATTTTCAAGTTTTGACCCAAAATCGAGGTAAGGCTTGATTTTTATTTCCGTTTTGGTAGTTCTTTAGAGAATGGAATTGTAAGTATGTTTTGTACTGTGATTTACAGGTTTTGGGAACTCGGTTCGCTGTTTAGGAGCTATAGAGTTTGGGTTTGGATTTTTGGGGAAAGGTCAGGGGATTCTGTTTATGTCAGTTATTTTCGAAATTGGATTTGGTAGAACTGTGGTTCACGGTCTTGTGTGTGTTTTGACTACTCATTTGGGGAATTCTAACGGGTGAAAATTACGAGATTTTTATGTTACAGTTTTGGGAAAAAGGGGGCATTGGGTTGCATCTCTGGTTTCATTGGAAAATCGTGGATATATTGTGTTATATATATATATATATATGTGTGTGTGTGTGTGTGTGTGTGTGTTATGGAGATGGCCGTGCCTTGACTTGTTTAAACTGTATTTTTGGAAAATCATGATTTTGATATTACCAAATGAGTGTGGAATGAATTGTTATATGAACATACATGAGTTGTGATTTGCAGAAATGAGACATAGGAACGGGGTTCCGAATTGTTCCAAGTTGTGAAAGAGTGTCCGACTTTATATCCGAGGGTGTGAAATACCACCTTCTAGTGGTAAGAGTGTTTGGCTCTATATCCGAAGGTGTGAAATATCACCTTTTACTGACTAATCACCAAAGGGTGTGGATCCACCAGTTGTACCGGTACGATGCTATGAGAGCTTGGGGCTACGCCATGTTCCGGGATTGCCGTGTAATGTGGCCCAGCTTCGTGCCGAAGGGTGTGACGACATCGGGTTACTTGATCATGTGTGTGTGGGTATGATGAGAACTATACTGGAACTGTTTTGTGAAAATACTGGAATTGTATTGAACTGTGTATGTTTTATGTCATGATAACACTCATTGCCACACACTGATATAACCTGATTCTTCCTTACTGAGAGGTGTCTTACCCCTATCATACGTACATGTTAGGTCCTTCGAGTAATCAGAACTAGCATCTTTGTGTTGGGAGCATGGTGGTCGGTTTACTGCATAGAGTACTAGTGTAAGTACTTGGACTGTAACAGGGTTGTCGTTTTGGTGTATTCGTTGGCACCCTGGGTTATGTTTTGTATTACAGAGCTTAGACTCTATTTGTATAGACTCTGATATGGTACTATGTATGTATAGAATGAACTTTTCCGCTGTGTGTATGTCGTGTATATGAATGTGTATAGGGTGTACGGGAACCCCACGGGGTCAGACCCTCATTCATTATTGTATCATTGGTGTTTTGTATGATACAGAGACAAGTTATGTTACTACATCACACCCTGGATCCCATTGTCGGGTTCAGGGCATAACACCTACTCTATATCGACAATTGGTTGGTAGTTTGGTATACCTCACTGTCACACGCCCTGATATTTCATATGCTGTTCATTTGTTAAGCTAGTTTATGGGTGCTCCCCGTACTACCCCTTATGTTGATGTTCTCTGAATTATTCGCTATATTAAGAGTGTGATGACCTGCTTAATTTTCACATTTTTTTTCTTTTTTATTTATTTATAAAATTAATATCAAAAATCCCAGCTCAGCAGATCATATTCCACCTGGACTCGTGGGTACCAGGGATAAATCAGAACACAACACGGAAGCCTAAGCAGCAGGAAACATATAATCACAATATTGTAAATACAAAACATCCATCACATTACTACAAATACCAGAGTCACTACGTCCACTGTATTTCAGTATATACATCCCAAAAGAAACAAAATGTAGGGACACTTCCCACAAAAATCCACTACCCCTACTAAAACTTACCCTTTAAAAAGGCAAACAACAGTTCTAGTTCAGTGGAGCTTTTCCCGCTCTCCTATCTGGGGCTCTTGAAAAGTTTATAAAATTTAGGGGTGAGACACCTCTTAGTAAGGGAAATAAACTAATACCAGTGTGTGGCAACATGATTATTCCGTGTTCTACATATACCATACATAACATATGCTGTAACTGTTTGTCAAATCTGGGAAAACATATATATATATATATATATATATATATATATATAAAATCATGGCATAACATACTACATTTTCATAAACATATCTCATCTCATATAATAATAATAACATAAAAACATTCCTGGTAGGTTAGCTGGCTGTTGTCATGTATTACCCCCACATGATTGGGTTGTGTGGCCCGAAGACGGGACCTGACAATGGTTGGCCGACCATTGCCAAGTCAAAAGTACAGTCTGTAAATCTGATGGGTTTGCCTGACCTGGTCCATACACCAGGGGTGATCACACACTTCTTAAAAACCACATCAACCATCCAATCTCACACCACTCCGTACAGTGGCGTTACACACAAATATCATGATCACGAAGACCATGGACACATAGCAACGGTATCGTGCAAGTGCTAGCCTAGACCAAGCCAACCAGGTTTTGATATCATATAACATATATTGAAACTATGATACATGGATATTTCATATCATTAATTTTTACATCAATCATATCATTTTACATATATATGTATATAATGAAAATCATCGGCCCGTTCGCCGGAATAACTCATTTTATCATAGCTCGGCCCGTACACCAGAAAATCATAGCACAACTCGTACGTTGGCAAATTACATCATAGCATGGCCCGTACGTCGACAAACATATCATAGCATAGCCCGTACGTTGACAAATCACATCATAGCACGGCCCGTATATCGGCAAACATATCATAGCACAACCCGTACGTTGACAAATCACATCATAGCATAGCCCGTACGCTAGAAAATCACATCATAGCATGACCCGTACGCCGGTGAATATATATATATATATAAATCTCGGCCCATACGCTGGTTTTCCCATTATAAAAATTCGTGTCATAATCCCATTCTAGAAAACAGTATTTCAAACATTTTATACTCATGCCACACTGAACAGATTTTCCTCATATTTAACATACCATCATTTTAACCATATTTTCCCAAATATAAATCATATATAAATACAGTCATTTCCCTGAAATCAAATTCTATAATAATAAACATACATTTTTCATAAAATACTAGCTTAATTTATCCCCTTACTTGGCCACTAAGAAAGCCCCCAAAATATTCTAGTCTAACACCCTTAGGATTTCCTGACCAATACCCTAAAAATGAAAACCCCTAGTATTAAACTTTAGTATTTTCATGTGTACATCATTTCCTATAACTATCGTAAGACCAAATTTGCCTTAAAAAACCTTACCTCAGCTCAGGGATGATTTCCAACTTGCTTTCACTAACGATCCGCTCCGGCAGATTTGGAGAGAACTTCCCCAGGAGCGTCGTGGTGGCTTTGGATTGTTGATCCGACATAAATTTAGCCCGAAATCGACGAAAGAAAGAGAGAGAACCGAAGGGGAGAGAGTGAGGAGAGAGTTAGATTCATTAGTAAGTTAGAAATCCGGATTTTGATATTTATAGAGTAGAGAATTCGTCGACAAGCCACGTCATTCGTCGACGAATCCTTTAATAAATTCGTCGAAGAAATTCAGTCGTCGTCGATGAAATTTAGTCGGCTCAAACCTCTCTCGGTATTTCTTTGTCGAGAAATCCCTTGTATTCGTCGATGAATTATCTTATACCCTCATCAACGAATCCCTTGTATTTGTCGACGAATTTTCTTATACCTTCGTCGACGAAGTCAACTTCCTTCTTCTGTTACTGTCTCCATTTCCCTTCCTCTTTATTATTTAAATCCCATTTTTATTCAGGTCGTTACAAAGAGTACTTCGTTCCATGGAATTCACTTTTCTTTTACTTCATCACTTGATCTTATGGGGTATTTTGATGCTGATTTGGTTGGAGATCCTACTGATCATCGGTCTACTACTGGTTATTGTTTCTTCCTTGGTACCTCTATAATTTCTTGGCGAAGTAAGAAACGAATGGTTGTTGCTCAGTCTAGTACAAAAGTTGAGTATCGGACTCTTGCAGATGCTGCTTTTGAGCTTTTATGGCTTCGATGGTTGTTCGAAGATATGGATCTTGTTCACAATGCTGCCTCCCCTTTTTATTGTGATAATAGGAGTACCATTCAAATTGCTCACAATGATGTTTTCCATGAGCGAACTAAACATATTGAGATTGACTACCATTTTGCTCACCAACATCTTGTTGGTGGGTTGTTTAAGCTTATCTTTCCCACACCCAACACCAGCCCTCGCACTAGAATATTAGGGTTCCTCATCCCCATTCACCCGTCTAGAAAATCAAGCCTTTGGTCCTTCACATATTACCCTAGACCTTCACCGCCATCATCCCCATCAACCATCGCCCCCTCAACTCTTCAAGAATTGACAATTCAAGATTCCATGCCATCACCTCTGGCCTCCCATTGCATCACCCGATTCACCCCTTCAGAGCCTTGAGCTTCAAGTCTTTCAGAGTTCCAATTCGAGCCTTCGTAGCCATAGCACGATGAGCTTGTAAGCTGCAACCACAGCTCTTTCTTTTCTTTCCTCTTCTTTTCTTGTTCTTTTCTTTTATTATTTTTTATTTTCTATTTCTTTCGGTTTAGTTCAACTAAACTGAAAAAGAAAAAAAAATTGATTTTCTTATTTTATCACCAAATTGACTGATTGAACAATCCTTGATATAGCCTGGAATAAAGCATTTTGTGTAGAGAACTTTTTATCTTTTGGGTTGGGGGGGGGGGGGGGTGGGGGAAGAGAGGAAGGAATGTGATGCTCATTCGGCATTCCCTTGGAAAAGAGTTGGAATATTCATACCTATGGAAAAAGGAATGTTCATTCTAAAGGAATTTTTTTACTATTTTTTTGACTTTTTGAGTTCAATTCTTGTTTTGATTATGACAAACCATAGCATTTCGCTTGTGTATTGAGTGTGAACAGGTTTATATGTCTGTAAGTAGAAGTGACGAATGCAGAATGGAAGTCGTAAAGAGCACCTAAACTAGCACACCAATTGGTGTATTCCATGGGATTGCAAAGGAGCAAAACATGAAGATTTTATTTGTTTTTAAGTTGTAATAGTAAGTTAGGTTTCAATTGTGCAGGCATATCATCTAATTTAAATTGAAGCTCTACCTAACCTTAGATTGATCTTAGGAACCACGATATTTCATGAAATACCCTTTTATTCAAAGTCAAGCTTATACCAAAAGGTTTTAAATGATTTTGAAGTTAAAAGAAGGCAAAAACTAATTTTTACTAGGGGTCAGTCGATCAGCCAGCCGATCAGACACTAGAAATGAGCATTTTTCTCAATCTATAACTTCTTATCTTAAAAAGCGTTCGACATGAAAATTGTGGGATTGTCTCTTAGCTTTCTGTTGATACCAATAATGTCTAATTTGGGGTTGTATAGAAAAAGTTATGGCCAAAACATGGAAAGGAGTCTGTAGTAGAAAAATTCCCTTTGTGTTTCTTCCATCTCATTGATGGGCATTTTTCTCAATCCATAACTTCTTATCTTAAAAAGTGTTCAACATAAAAGTTGTGGGATTTTCTCTTAGAGTTCTGTTGATACCAAGAAAATCAAAGTTGGAGTTTTATAGAAAAAGTTATGGCTAAAAAATCGAAAGGTGTCTGCATAGAAAACCCAAGGCCAGCCGACTAGATCTTCGCTTCAGTCGACCGAACCTCGCGGATTTCAAGCCCCAGTAGACTAGGGCTTGGCCCCAGCCGATCGAACCTCTTTGGAAAGCATCCCAAAGGTCAGAAAATGACTAGTTTTCAAAATAAAATAATATTTTAAGGTCCCAACAGCCATATAATGACTAGAAATGGTTTTTACCTATAAATACAAGCCTTAAACACCTTGAAAATGTTAGAGAATCAATAGGAAAGTTTAGTTAAATATTTTGTGATTCTCTCTAATCTTTTACCCCATTTTATGCTTTAAATTTCTTCTTTCTTATACTCTTCTTGAAAATATTTTTGGGAAAATCTTTTTGGGGGTTTTATTTGAAAAGACTCAAGCATATATCATCTCTTATATATATATATATATATATATATATATATATATATATATTGCTTGATTGCCTTTTTTTTTTTTTCAAATGTGTTTCAAAGATCAAATTTCTCTGACTCTTTCATTTGGAAAATATTTTTTTGGGAAAACCTTTTTACAAGGTTCTTGGAAAGCTTGAGCATGTATTTAACTTATATACATTGCTTGAAAGCTTCCTTATTTTTTGAGAGATTTCAATCTTTAATTTCTCCTATACTCTTCACTTGACAAATTATTTTGAGAAAATTTTGTTTATACAAGAAAGGTTTGAGCTTGAGCATATATTTACACACACACACACACACACACACACACACACACACACACATATATATATATATATATATATATATATATATATTGCTTGAAAGCCTACTTGAATTTTTTTTTCAGAGGTCAATTTTGAAGAAATATTTTTCTTCCACTCTTCATTTTGAAAAATCTTTTGGAAAAAATATTTTGAGTTTTACAACGTAACTTTAAGCATATATCTCTCTCATATATATTGGGTTGAAAAGCCCCTTGAGAAAGGTTAGAGCATGTATTCATTCATATACTTTACTTAAAAGCCTTTTAGTAATTATTTTTTTTTAGAAAGGTCAAATATTTTGAAGAAAAATCATTTTCAATGAGCTCTTAATTTTTATTGAAGAATACTTTTGAGAGTAATTTTAAATACTCTACCAAGCTTCATTTCATAAATCATATGAGAGTGCATATAGTTCTTCAATGTGTACAAATCTGCTTGTTTAAAAAACATTTTCTATTGTACAAAAATTGTTTTATGTACCGGTTTGGCTCAATTCGGTGATTGAGCTGGGGAGACTCTGCCCCGTAAAGGAGAATCGGTTTGGCTCAGCCTGGTAAGTGAGTAGGGGAGATTTCATCCTGTAAGGAGAATTGGTTTGGCTCAGCCCACTAAGTGAGTTAGGGAGACTTTGTCTCGTAAGGAGAACCGATTTGGCTTAGCCCAATAAGTGAGCTAGGGAGACTCTGCTTGTAAGAAGAAATGGTTTGGCTCCACTCGATTAAGTGAGCTAGGTGGACTTCACCCTATAAGGAGTATTGTAAAGGGCGTCGCTCCGCCCGGTTAAGTATGCATATAGTGGAATCCTCAAGTGGGTTAGGTTGAGGGGGGGACGTAGGTAGGATTGGCCGAACCTCAATAAAAATATTGTGTCTACTCTTTCTCTCTTTCTCTCTCTCTCTCTCTCTCTCTCTCTCTCTCTCTCTCTCTCTCTCTCTCTCGTATCTGTTTAATTTTCCATACTTTAATTTCCGCACGTGTATGTTTGCATTTATTATTATAATTATTTCACATAACACGCTTTAAATTTTAATTGGGATATGATGTGTGGTGAATCAGCGCAAATCTTATTTAGCCAAATATTTTAACACCCAATTCACCCCCCTTCTTGGGATTACACCATAACTATCATATTTTTCTCCATTTTTAAAAATTAAAAATTAATTTTAAAAATTTTAAAATAAAATGGGTGGTCTAGGGCGAGTTAGACCAATTTGAACCGATCAATGCGTTAACCTAAGTTAACTGGGGTCAAATCGAGTTGGCCTAGTTTGGGGAAGAGAGAAGACGGAGCTACCACGTGTCGGCGAGTGACAATGACAGGTGGTAGTAGGAGATATTTTTTTGCATTTTTTATTTTTTAATTATTTATATATATATTTTTTGAAAATTTGTGGCTGGGTGATTAAAGCATGCATTATGTCACTTGCCACGTGACAAAGGCTAATTGGTACACAAGACATAACATGGATAGCTAACATTGCAGTGATCCAACCATTTGGAGAAAACACACATTGAATGGCCAGGATCGCACCACGTCACCCCCAGACATGCGGTCTAGGTTGTACCACATGTCACCATCTGTACAATGACACATGTCCCACTAATTTTTTTTTTTTAAAATTAATATATATATACATATATATATATATATATATATATATTATTTTTCTTTTCTTTTCTTTTCTATTTATCTATATTCTGTTCCTCCCTCACTCTGTTCTCTTTCACAGCTATCTTTTTCTCCACTCTCTCACAACCCTCTCTCTCTTCACCTCTTCTCTCTTTTCATAGCTTTTCTCTCTCATAACTCTCGCTCTATGTCTTGCCCACTCTCTCATAGATCTCTTTTTTTTCTTTGTCTCACTCTCATATGGCTTTCTCTCTTTTACCATCTTACTCTCATCTCTATCTTACCTCTCTCTCTCTCTCTCTCTCTCTCTCTCTCTCTCTCTCTCTCTCTCTCTCTCTCTCTCTCTCTCGATCCTATTTCTCATTTTGCTATCTTCTCTCACTCTTATTCTCTCTCTGATTTGCATGTTTTGATCGAATGGCATGGGATCAATGATTTTACAACCTTTATTGCTCTAAATCTAAGGTGAACTATGATCTCTTACTCCCTTTTGTCTTCATTTTCTTTTCTTTCATTTTAATTTTCTTGCATTTTCTGCAAGCCAAACAAGCTCTAAATTTGGATTTGATTTAACTTGAGTTTTGATTTAACTTTGGTTAAGAAGGTTTAGGCTAAATTAGTGTTAAACTATTTTGGGCTCGAAGACACTGGGCTAATTGGTTTTTAGGGCTAAAATAGCCCAATGGGTCTTGGGTCTGGTCATGGGCTTAGATTAAGTCCAATTGGGCCTTTCACTGGTTGGTCTTGGATTGAGCCCATTTAGGCCTTAAGGTGTAGGATTTAATTGGGTTTGGGTTTAGCAATTGGCCTTGGATTGGTTAGTGGCCTTTGCCAGGCTCACTAATTGAGCTGTGGGATTTTAGGTTAGCTCATGGTTCAGATTAAGTTCTATTTATGACAAATTGAGCTAATGGGTCTTAGGTCCAAAGGGTTTGGGTCTAGCTAGGTAAATAGGTCTATGGATTTGGACCCAAATTAAGTTGACTTGGGTCTTTAGGTCAGATCTAGGGTATTCAAATCTATATTATTAGATTCAGATCTAGATTATTAGATTCATATCTAGATATGGGTATTCGGGTTTTGGAGTTAAAATTCTGAGTTCGGTTAAAATCCCTAGGTTTAGTGTTGGAGATTTCCACAGAATTTTTATTCAAAATTTTAGGAATTGAGTTTGATTTTTTAATTTTTGAAATTACTTATTCTTTTGGGCTTTGAATTTATTGAATTTAGCCAAACCCTTTCTTGATTTAAACCAAAAACAAAATTAAAAAGGTACTAATCCTTTTACTCTTCTTGTTTCTAAATCCTTAAATCTACAAATCTATCCTTTTTCTTTGCTATATCTAACCCGATATTCTTTTTCTCCCCTTCTATTGACTTGATAGGTCACACCCAGTTTTAATTATGAAAAATACTCTTGGTAATGATGTTTGTACTAACGCTTGTATGCAGGTTCACCTTGTACGCGTACTCGAATTGAAAGACATATCATGATGGCGTGCGGTGTTCGTGCTGATGAATGAAGTAGTTTGTGTTGTATTTGTAATTCTTTTTCACTTTCTTCATTGTGGGATGTAATATTATTATGGACTGTACACTCCTATAGCTTGTAATAATTTGCATCTTGCATGATAGGTAGGTATGCTCAAACAGACCCTAGTTGGATCTTAGGTACCTATACTTAGTGCATATAGTCCCCAACATTACTTATTATATCTAGGGAATTAAATAAGGCAAAATTGGACTTTAATTGAAAAACCTGAGAGAGCTCGGGTGATCGAACCTGTGACGTTTAAAACGCCTCAGGCGACCGAATCTTGGACAGGTCAATTTGTTGACCTTTTGTTCGGCCAATCGAATCAATTTGAACGTATCTTTCTTGGTCACCTGAACAAATATCAGAGTGCTTTTCACCAACCCGAGTGCCTAAACATTCGCTTTCAAAAAGGCCTCGGGTGACCAAAGTGGACGGATCAGTTAACCAAACTTAGTTTTGGGCACCTGAACCTCAGACAGAATGTTTCTAACTTTTGTTCAGCCAATCGCCCCTGACTTTGGGACCTGAATCATTAAAAATTGATTTTTTGACTGAGTCTATTCGGGCACCCCAACCTCAGACCGGGCACCCGAATCTCTCGAGTTAAATTATATTTTACTGAAATTAAAAGGGGTAAATTGGGTTAATTTTTCTAAACTTGTTTTAAAATTTTCTAATTATCCCCATTGAGTCCCCAATGGTCAAAAATTTCCCCTTGCCTATATATATATATATATATATATATATATATATATATATATATATATATATATGTTCATTTGCAATAATTAGCAAGGATTAGCAAATTGATCAGGGCCAAAATTCTCTCAAAATAAAAAATCCTCTTTTAGCCTATACTACACCCAAACACTTATACACTTCATTCTTCTTGATCTTTCAAGTGTTGTGAGTATTTCTAAAGTGCTTGTGCTTAATCTCACTAGCTCATATTCTCATTTGCTATATTGTTTGATTGATTTTATTTGAGAGTATAACATTAAGTTCTTCCACAGATTTTATTTGATAAATCTTGTGTGGGAAGACTTTGAGGGTTGTGGTTCTTGCATTGTCATTGCAAGTTACCTAAGCCTATATTTTTGTGTAAAAAATCATTTTTAAAGTTTGCATTCAAACACCCATTATGCTTAGTATATTGAGAACATCTTCCTGACTTTGTTTGAATCAACTTGCTAGCATATTTGAAACCTTGATCTGATATTGTGATATTCAAATATTGTGTTTCAAATCTTACTTAGACACAAACTCTAGATCTTGATTGATTATCATACTTGATTGAGTGTTTAGCACACATTAGAGCACTGAGCATATTTACATATCATTTGTACTTGTATTATTGCTTGAGCTATACTAGTGTACATATCTGCTTGTGAAGAATCGTATTTCCATGTACAAAATCTTATATCATTGGTTGTATTCCATGCATGGGCCTGAAGAGGGAGACTAGCCTTGTTGAATAGTCCCGGGTTGACTTAGACCCAGTTAGGAAAGTTAGGTGCACCATCCTGGTAAGGTGTAGGTTGAGGTTGGTCCTGCTAATTGACCTGGTTGTAACTGGTGCCACTCCACCCGTTTAAGTGAGCCGTAGTGGAATCCTTGTGCTGGTGTAGCCAAGGCGGGGATGTAGGCAATTTGGCCGAAAAGGTAAACAGTACTCTTCTTGTGAGGGAAGATTGGTCACACACCCACCAGTATTTTGTGGTGATAATTATGCTGTATGAAAATTCATAATGACTATGTATGTGAAAGCTTTGAATTGGAAATTCTAGAAAGTCATTGATCAGGGTGATAGTGTGCCTGTGAAATCCACTTATTGTACTAATGTTCCTAAATATGATAATGAATTAAATGATCATGATAGGAACTTATTGCAGGTAAACTTTGATGCTACGAATACCTTACTACATGCTTTAGATTCTAATATTTTGTGTGAGGTTATGACTTATAGCAATGCTAAAGAAATCTGGGATGAACTTGAGAAGAGATATGAAGCATCCATGCAAAATAAAGTGATCTCTCCATGTAACTAAAGCTCTACTGATCTTGAAGCAGGTAACCAGTGCTTTGTTGCCTTAACTAACAATGAGGTTATCTTTATTCCTTATGTTTTAGTAGATAAATCTGAAAATGATTCATGTGCTGATTTGAATGATGTGTCTGATTGTGAATCATATGATAGTACTGATGATGAAAGCACACCAACTTATGAAGAATTGCAGATTGAATATGTTAGGACTCATAAGTTATTTGTTAAATGTAATAAGAAATATTCTATTTTGGAAAACAAGTATGAAGCATGCATGAAAGAATGTGAATCTAAAATTCTTGTTGAAGGAGAAAATGACATGAAAATTAAAAGACCGACAAGCAAGAATGAATCATTGGAAAAGGAATTGACTATCTTGAAATTTAAAATTTCTAATGATAATAATAAAACCATCTGATTGTAGAACTTGAACAAAAGGCAAACAATATGACTAAGGAATTCATTAAGCTTCAAGATGTTTGCAAGGGTCTTAAAAATTTGAAAACAAAAGAGCTAGAAAAGAAAATAGAGGATTCAAATGTTCACTAGAGGTAAGGGCAACTCTAATAAGTTTTTAGGTTCACAAAAGATGACCTTAGATTAGGAAGGTATAGGTTTTAATGGAATTGAAAATAGGAAAAGGAGGAACCTATACATGGGGTACTTTGTAAAAGAATATTGAAACATTATGCTAGTACCTCCTCCAGTCCATACACTCACATCACAAGTGTCTTGTGTAAAAGGAAGGGGCACATAAAATTTGTTTTCCCGTTTAAAAGAAAAGGTGTGAAACCCAAATGAGTATGGAAAGTCAAAGAATCACCGACTCCTAACCCATCGAGAATAAAAGATAGAAAAATGGTATGATTTGTTAAGAAAACAAACCCCTTGAAATTCAAGGAAGAATTTACTCAAACGAGAATTACATGATCACATAATTCGTTCTTAGCATTTAGGATTAGCTATAGAGGGTAGTGTTGTCTAAAGGCTTAGGAAGTAGTTAGAGCTGAAACTGTAAAAACTTAGTATTTGTCCACTATTCAAAATTTTACATACTAAGGATCTTGAAAAATTAAGCCAATATGGAAATTCAAGAAAAATAACCAATCTGAACTTAATGCATATATTCCTTGGTTAAAATATGAAATTATTGGCTGCTTAAATAAAAATCTACTTCCAAATGGACAAGGCAATTGTGCCTGACATATTATTCTCAATACTTAATTCATACTTGAATACACAAATCTTAAGTTAAGCATATCTTGTTCGTTGCACATATTTGAGCTTTAGGGAATCCATCTTGACATATATTCTTTAAACCTAAAATCATTTTTGAATATAAAGCCTTAACCATAGCTTAGTCATCACTCTAGGCTTAAAAATCATTTTTGAATATAAAAGCTTTAACCATAGCTTAGTCATCACTCTAGGCTTAAGTACTAATGATCATTAGTCCCTATTCTAACTAGTGCTTACTTAAAGACATCATTCCATAATCAAAATTAGAGGCAACCACTAAGGGATTCTAGTTTCACTGATTAACCAAAATATTCCCTTTTGTGCTTAAAATATAAAAATCTTCTAATTCTAGTTCACCGTATCCTCCAAGGGAAATCCTTACCAAACCACGATCATATTCGGTAAGGTTTCACCCATTCCTTGGTTCGTATCCTTGCTCCTTTGTATGATCATACCCAAAGGGTACTTGTCATTCTTCAAAGAGCATGGTCCTAAGAATTCATACTCCTAAATACTCTTTGCTAAAATCATCAGGACATAATCTTTTACTTGTGTATCATAAATAATGTCCTGCTTCCTCAAATACTCTTCTGAACATAATAGATATTTAATCCTTAAGAGTATTTAATTTATAATTCTCTTGTATAGCTCTCAACTTTTAAATCAAATCTTTTAGAACTTCATGTCCCTCGTGATGAGTTGAATGGCTAAGGTGGTTGCAGCAGGTCTCAATCAAGATGAATGATTAAAATTCAAGTAGATCTATGCACGCGCATTTTAAATTGAAAGCCATTCCAACTTGTGCCTCTCTTACGTATTGTAAATCATAAGAAATGAGGCAGTTATAGGCTTAGTTCATGTTCATTGTGACTTTTTGGTCCTCTAAGCCTAAGTATGATATGCCAAGATTAAATCACGAAAAATCTAAAACTCTTGGCTAAGTAATTAGATAATGAAAAAGGCATAAAATGGTTTAGCACATAACTCAAGGGGAGCATTTATCTTCTACGACTATAAATTGAAATGTTCTCTTGATCCAATATCATACAATATGCTTATATACCTTTATGGGAACTGAATTGCACATTGCTATCTATAGCATACTGATTAGTTAAATATTTTTGATGGATAACATATTTTTCTTGAACTGTTAGTTATTCTACTGAAATGCGTGCTTGTGATGAAAGCCTTCTACATGGCAAATGTAGTGGTTGAGAATTGCCTGCTAGTAGAATTAGGTTCTCGCATGCTCAAAACTCTTGATATACTGCTTGTTTGAGAATCCTTTTGTGCATGTTAATTTGGGAAATGTCCTGTTTACAGACGGCATGCTGCCAAATTTTTTTGAAGACATTTTTCCAAAAATGTTGAAATATTTTTCAAAATTGAAAATATATGTGCATGTAAAATTTGGTTTTGGATTTTAGATTATCTGCTCTTAGCTCATTTTAAAACTTAAATCTTCTGGAGCTGTTTGTGGATATATATTTGAATGCTTTGAAATTGGCAGGTTTTTATGGGATAAATCATATTTTCAAACAAAATGCTGCCTAAATTTTTCAAAATCATTGCACATATTCTATATCTTTTCTAAGTTCTAAATATCTTAAATATTGAGTTGTGCTTTCTTGCATTGTGCTCAAGATAATTTTAAAGAAAATGCATATTCTTAAGGGGAGCCACTTCACTTTAAAATCATACGGCTCTAAGAAAATAAAATGTATTTTGTACTCAAATTCTATATCTTATGGAAATACATTAACAACTGGTATAAATGTGCATATTTGTAAACTTTTAATTGTTATCATAACAAGATAACAAGTGGTATCATCTTTCTTATAACTAATGGTCTCTAACAATTGGTATCATATTTTTCTACCATGTAGTTATAACAATTGGTATCAGTCCCACATATCTTCTCTTGTTTTATACCTTGTGGGAATGCATAGTTTTGCAAGCAAACAAAAATAAAAAATGATTATGATAGATTAAATTTTGAAATATTTTTGAAAGGATGAGTGAAAGCTAAATGTAAAATTAATTTTCATCCTCGCATAATCATCAACAGAGGGAGAATATGAAATTTAAACTGCTAAGTCCTTTGTGTTGCATGATAATATTAGCCTTTGACTTATGTACTATTTGAGTTGAATGGTTGAAATGTGCTATATATTGTTGGTTGAAACTCAAAACAGGTCACTTAGGTACAAATTTACTTTGGGAATTGTCTATTTTCAAATGACATGCTGCCAAATTATTCAGAAATCCTCCTATATACCTTTTGTATCTAAATGATTTCCTTTACCTTCTTACTTGATTGCTTAACCCTTTTTGTTGTTGCCAAAAGGGGGAGAAGAGGCAAAAATGAGTATATTGATAAATTTAAATTTAATTACCCATTAATAAATTATTTAAATTGAGCTTTAATTGTCTTTATGCATAAAGTCAGGGGGAGCCTTTCTTGGCTGTACCCATTTTCGTATAAAGTATTTGTCATCATCAAAAAGGGGGAGATTGTTGACCTGATAGGTCACATCCAGTTTTGATCATGACAAATACTCTTGGTACTGATGCTTGTATTAAGGCTTGCATGCAGCATGCGTACTCGAACTAAAAGACATATCATGATGGCGTGCTGTGTTCGTGCTGATGAATGAAGTAGTTTGTGTTGTATTTGTAATTCTTTTTCACTTTCTTCATTGTGGGATGTAATATTATTATGGAATGTACACTCCTATGACTTGTAATAATTTGCATCAAGCATGATAGGTAGATATGCTCAAATAGATCCTAGTTGGACCTTAAGTACCTACGCTTAGTGCATATAGTCCCCAACATCACTTATTATATATAGGCAATTAAATAAGACAAAATTGGATTTTAATTGAAAAACTTGAGAGAGCTTGGGCGACCAAACCTGTGGCGTTTAAAATGCCTCGGGTGATCGAATCCTGGATATGTCAACTTATTGACTTTTTGTTCAGCTGACTGAACCAATTTGAACGTATCTTCCTCCGTCACCCGAACCTATGTCGGAGTGCTTTTCACCAATTCGGGCGCTCGTATGTTCACGTTTAAAAAGGGCCCGGGCGACCGAAGTGAATCGATCGGTTAATCGAACTTAGTTTCGGGCACCCGAACCTCGGACAGAATGTTTCTGACTTTTGTTCAGTCAACCGACCTTGACTTCAAGCACTCAAACCTTTAAAAAATAATTTTTTGACTAATTCTATTCAGGCACCCGAACCTCAGACCGGGCACCCGAATCTCTCAGGTTAAATTATTTTTTACTGAAATTAAAAGGGGTAAGTTGGGTTAATTTTTCTAAACTTGTTTTAAACTTTTCTAATATCCCCATTGAGTCCCCAATGGTCAAAAGTTTCCCATTGCCTATATATGTTCATTTGCAATAATTAGTAAGGATTAGCAAATTGATTAGAGCCAAAATTCTCTCAAAATCAAAAATCCTCTTTTAGCCTATACTACACCCAAACACTTATACACTTCATTCTTCTTGATCTTTCAAGTGTTGTGAGTATTTCTAAAGTGCTTGTGCTTAATCTCACTAGCTCATACTCTCATTTGCTATATTGTTTGATTGATTTTATTTGAGAGTATAACATTAAGTTCTTCCACAGATTTCATTTGATAAATCTTGTGTGGGAAGACTTTAAGGGTTGTGGTTCTTGCATTGTCATTGCAAGTTACCTAAACCTATATTTTTATGTGCAAAAATCATTTTCCAAGTTTGCATTCAAACACTCCTTGTGCTTAGTATATTGAGAACATCTTACTGAGTTTGTTTAAATCAACTTGCTAGCATATTTGAAACCTTGATCTGATATTGTGATATTCAAATATTTTGTTTCAAATCTTGCTTAGATACACACTCTAGATCTTGATTGATTATCATACTTGATTGAGTGTTTAGCACACATTAGAGCATTGAGCATATTTACATATTATTCGTGCTTGCATTATTGTTTAAGCTATACTAGTGTACATATCTGTTTGTGAAGAAGCGTATTTCCATGTACAAAATCTTATATCATTGGTTGTATTCTAGGGGTGGGCCTGAAGAGGGAGACTAGCCTTGTTGAATAGTCCCGGGTTAGCTTAGACCTGGTTAGGAAAGCTAGGTGCACCATCCTAGAAAGGTGTAGGTTGAGGTCAGCCCCGCTAATTGACCTGGTTGTAACTGGTGCTGTTTCGCCCGTTTAAGTGAGCCATAGTGGAATCCTTGTGCTGGTATAGCTAATGCGGGGACGTAGACAATTTGGTTGAACCTCGATAACATATCGCGTATACTGTTTACCTTTTCGCACTTTACTATTACTACACGTGTATGTTTATTTATTGATTGCATAGGTTGATCCTAGGTTGTGTAATACTGTTTTTAAACGGATTGACCTAGGCGATAATTTTTAAAAACCTAATTCACCCCCCCTCTTTTGAAATCTAAAATCGAATAAGTTCCCAATGTGCCACCTTCCAGCTTCTCATATTCAAACCTCAATCTCTCAGTTTTTTTCCTCACCTTTTAGTATCCAATTTTTCTCAAATATTTTTCCCACACTTTTTCTAATAACCATCTCTTCTTAAAAATTTTCCTTCCTCCCAATCTTGTGAAGATCACTATTTGTAGACCCAAATGAGAACAACCCAATTAATCCTGATTGATCAATCAAATTAAAATAGATTGATTGATCTTTTTTGTTTTAATTTTGATTTTGATTTGTAATTACTAATTCGTAACTAAAATCTCTTCTTGTGTATGTAGGTGCAAGCATGAAGAAGCTGGCCCACCAAATTTTCCTTTTCATTTTTCTATTTTTTTTCTATTTTCCTTGTATTTTATTTATTTCATTTGAAATTATATAAATGAATATGAATTTGAATTGAGTGGTGATCAAATGATAAGTTCAATAATCCCTAACGAAATGGGGTATCTAGACCAAGAACAAGTTTGCTCTCTCGCGTGACTTGAACGTGGCCGACTTACGTAGACAATACCTGAAATTAGGAATAGCTTCCCAAGATGGGGGGTGAATTGGCTTTTAAAAATTTCTTTTAATTCCTTTTTAGAATTCTTAAACTTATTTTATTTCTTTTAACTAATTCGTGACTTATTTGTTTAATTTGTTAAGCACTCAAGAACTTAGTTTCTTTATTTAATCCCTAACCATACAAACATCCAATCATTCAACCAAACCAATCAACTATAATTAGAAAGCAAACAACCAAACCAATATACAACACTTATGTAATACAAAACTCAAAATAGTTGTTTGTTGATATTAGCCAAATTTGAACCAAACCCTGTAGTGAATGAAAATTTATGCTTGCTGATGTAAAGCCCTGTATAAATAAATTTTGTACTCGCTGATATAAAGCCTTGTATTGATGGTTTTTCTTCTTTAATATGATGTGCAATATAACATCCAATCAACACAATATCTACTTCTTCAATATTCAGAACTCAACTAAACTCTCAATTAATTTATCCTTGGGCTGTTAACCAAGTAACGTACTCCC
The DNA here is from genome assembly GCF_029873635.1 of Malania oleifera. Classification (NCBI taxonomy): domain Eukaryota; kingdom Viridiplantae; phylum Streptophyta; class Magnoliopsida; order Santalales; family Ximeniaceae; genus Malania; species Malania oleifera. The sequence continues at coordinate 18,121,744 of NC_080419.1, forward strand.
GTATGGTTTTCGCACGATATGGTATAACCAACGTACTTCCTTTCAGTTTCTGCAGCCCAAATCAAAATTAAACTTTCAGTTTACTTTATTTCTATATTATGTAGTATATATAATTATCAATTAAACCATCAACGCAATTTAAATATGCTGAAAATAAAGAGTAAGAGAAAGAAAGATTGAGACGGGGATTTTTACGAGGTTCGACTTATACCCAGCCTACGTTCTCGCCTTTGGAAAACCACCAAAGGATTCACTAAACTTGTTCTGTTGATGGGTGGAACAAAACCTTTACAAACGATACCCCACGCTCAAACACTCCTTCACTAGGCTAGAGCCCGCCTCTCCAAACGATATTCCCTCGTTTGGTCCAGCGATTCTACAACCCTGAATCGTCTATAAACAAGAACCAAGATAGAGAAGAGTTTGTGTACAAGAAAATACTCTCACAGCTGAGTAGGTTAGTACAACATTCAACACAATAATACTTCAAAGTAATTCAAATATAAAAGAATTTGAAGCTCAATACTCAATATAGATCACCAAATATCTTCCAAAATTTGAAAGATTCTGACTTTGAAGGCTTTACTTCGAAGTTTGAATCAGTAGCAATTCAGTAGTTGAAGATGAATGAATACAAGAGAATTTGAGAGCCCTTTAGAGAACTTTGATCGCTGAAAATTTCTTGGTGTAAAAATCTTTGAAGTTTGGGGCTATTTATAGATGTTTAAAAGTAATTCCTTACCCCCAAAGTTTCCTTGAAGTAGTTTCTAAGTTTTTCAAAATAATAGTGTCCAAAATTTTCATTTAAAAAATCTTCCCGTTGAGAGTTTTTAAGCCAACGTTTGAGTGGCAGTCGCTTGTCATAAAACAAACTCACAACAAAGAACACTGGTAGTCGCCTGCTAGAACCAAGGCAGTCGCCTGGTATGACCACCTAGGTGCCTGGCTATGTTCAGGCAGTCGCTTGGCATGCTACTGTCTCTTTGAAAAAATTATTCATTTAATTCGGCAGTCGCCTGCCACAAGATGACAGTCGCTTGATGTTTTTGATTTTCAAAAAATTTTCTTTTTCAAAAACCTTTCTTTTCTTTGATTTTGAAAAACATTCTTTAGGGTTTTCTCAAAAATATACTTTTGAGTTTCATTTAATTTTATGAGAGTTTCAATTCAGTTTATACTTGAAATTAACTTGAAATACTTACATTCAATCATTCTTAAAACTTTAATCCTTTGATCTTCAAGTAAGTTCTTGTTCTTCCATCATCTTTGAGTTTCTGATCTTTTCTTTGAGCTTTCATCAAGTTATCTTCAATCCTTATGCTCTTCAAGATCTCTTTTTAATTCATAGGCTTTATCATCCTTTTGAGTTTTATCACTACCTTTAAGTTTTGCCTTTTTCCTAAAAAACTTTTACTTGAATCACATTAAACATATCATGATTTGTTATCATCAAAATAAGAATTGTAAGCCTTATTAGGCCAACAATCTCTCCCTTTTTGATGATGAGAAATCAAGAGCAAAAATAATAAGAATTAATACCCCATTTCAACAAGCATCATCTTAACAATATTTGCAAGATCAATATCAATTTCAAAAACCTCTTTTACAATAATGCTCATCATTATCAAATACTTCTCCTTTTGATATATATTATATTCATGCTCAGTTTTTGAACTCATGCTCAGTTTTTGAAATTTGTAATACTATGCTTAATTTTTGCTTAAACACTTCTCCTCCTTTTTACATCAATAAAAAAGAGAAAAAAATGATTAAGTTCAAGTAAAATCACATGTTGAGTATACCATTAAACATGCATATCAAACATATGAACACACTCAATTTATAGTTTTTCAATATAACATGTGTAGTGTGTTTTAACAATCATATCTTTACTAATAACTTTTTCCTTCTTTGACATTACTCAAGATTTCAATTTGTTGATATGATGATACCGATTTAAAATTGAATTCATGATATCTATTTAAAATTCATGATACCAACTAAGAATTGATACCAATTGAAAATTTATTTCATGATACCAATTGAAAATTCTCTAAATTGATTAATAGGGAAACAATCATAATATAAGCAATATGACATAACACTCCCCCTAAATTCAATACATTTAGGTTTGTTATTAATTTTGCTTTCATCATCCTATATTTCAATACATTGATTCACATTATGTATCAAATATCAATATTATGCTAATATCATCAATGTCATACTATGCTTATAGATATAATCATACTTGTCATGCTTAAAAGACAAATTTAACTTTTAGATTGTGATACCAAGTGAGCTTTGTAAAATTGTGATACCAATTAAAATTTTTAAAATGTGAGACCAAAAATATTCATGGATATCAAAATAATCATTATATCTCTCACAGCTCATGAATATCAATATAAAAAACAGTAAGTCTATCCATGTAATTCATCAATAGCATGCATGATTAAGAATTAATCTCATATCAATATTCATGCTTTATAATCTCTTGCTCAAATTTTCAACATAGTGAGCCATAAATTTTCAATATATATTATGTAACATATCATATAGGCATGTAAGCATATAGCATCTCATATAGTCATTCATTCTCAAACTTATCTTAAATTTCTTCTTTAAGTTTTTCTATTTTAACTAGTTTGTTTATTGATCATGAATTAAGTTACTTTCTCAATTTTTAAAGGGAATGACTTAATCCATGGAGTTTTTCATTTATGAACTAGTCTTTCATCTTGATACCCATACTTTCTTGATTCCGGTTGGTTTGATAAAAGATGTTTCTTTAACTCTCCATATTTGTTTAGTTTTCACTCCTTTTCTCTTAAATGGACATTCAAACTTTATATGCCACTTTTTCTTACATTGATAGCATATTGTATTAGTGTAAGCATTACTAGATGTGGTAGCATTATCTTTGGAGGCTTTTGAGAAATAACCCATGTAAAGATTTATTTTCTTTTTATTTTCAATTCAATTAAATCCAATGCCTTCTTTGTTTAGAGACATTCTTTGGGAGCCTAGCATTTTGTCAAAATTTGTTTTTCCTTTTTTAAAGTTATAAATGATATTTTCTTTATCTTTAATATGATTTTTGAGATCATTTAATTCTATCTCTTTATTGTTACCAACCTTCTTTTGAGATTTCTCTAACTCTAGAGATAATTTTCTTATTTTATCCTCTAATTTAGAAATATATATATCTTTCTCATATACCGTAGAGGATAGGGATCTAAGGTCTTCTATCATTTTTTCATTCTTGCATTCTAATTCTTTAATTTTCAAGTCATTTTCTTTTTTAGCAAAATTTTTAGCTTCTAATTCTTTCATTGCAACATCATACTTATTTTCAATTTTCTTGATCCTTGAATCCTTTTCCCTTTCAGCATCTTTAAGGGATTCTAACTCTTTCATTAATCCTTCATTCTTATTTTTCAATGAAGCATTTTGTTTATTTACTTTGATGAGCATCTTATGTACTTTGAATAGATCATTTTTTAGTTCATCATAAGATGACATACCTTCATCATTGGATTCACTAGATGAATTGCTACAAGAATTATCTAAGGGTTTGGATGAGGAGCTTTCCTCATTGTCCCAAGCCATAAAGCATGTATAAGCAACCTCTGGGTCACTTGATTCAATTTCAAAACTACTTGTTCTCATCATGTCCCAAGTAGTGGCTTTCACGGCCCTTTTCTTTTTCTTCTTAGATCCTTTCTTTACTAGTGAACATTCCGGTTTTATATGTCCAGTTTTGTTGCAATTGTAACATGTAGGAGTTTTATTCTTTGATTTCTTGCTAACTTCTTCTTCTTATTCATTTGATTCAGATTTTTGATTTCTTCTCTTGAATTTGTTTCTCCTTCTTAGTATCCTTGCGAGCTTTTTAGATATGAAGGCTTCTCCATCTTCATCCATTTCACTACTTGAGTTTTCTTTTAATGTTTTAAAGGCTATTGATTCTTGGGCTTTGGTTTTTCCATTCCTTTCATTCATTGCCATTTCATATGTAAGGAGAGAACCTATAAGTTCATCTAAGGAAGTGTTTTTCAAATTTCTTCCTTCGGTTATGGTAGTGGCTTTTGGTTCCCATAAGGTTAGTAGCCCTCTAAGAATTTTCCTTATCATTTCATAAGTAGTGTAGGTTTTACCTAGTGCATTTAGGGAATTGATTATGTGAGTGAACCTAGTAAATATATTTGTAATTGATTCATCCGGGTTCATCTTAAATGCTTCATGCTCGCTTGTGAGCATATCAACCCTATTATCCCTAACATCCGTTGTTCCTTCATAAGTAACTTTTAGCTTATCCCATATTTCCTTAACTGATTTACAAGCCATTACTTGATTAAATTCATTAGCATCCAAGGCACAATATAAAACATTTATAGCACTTGAATTTGTTTGGAGCATTTTATAATCTTGATCAGTCATATCTTTCTTCTCTTTTGGGATTTGTTTTCCATCTACTATCTTAGTGGAAATTTGATCTCCATCTATAACAACTTCTCATACTTTCCAATTCATCGTTTGGAGATAGATTTGCATTCTCTTTTTCCAAAACGTGTAGTTCAAACCATAAAAGATAGGAGGCCTAGTTGAAGATTATCCCTCTTCAAAGGGAGCTACACCAAATTGAGCCATTTAGATCTTTTTATAGCTTCTAGTTAAGAGTTGCTATAACCCCGCTCTGATACTAATTGAAATTAGGAATAGCTTCCCAAGAGGGGGGGAGGGTGAATTGGCTTTTAAAAATTTCTTTTAATCCTTTTTTAGAATTCTCAAATTTATTTTATTTCTTTTAACCAATTTGTGACTTGTTTTTTTAATTTGTTAAGCACTCAAGAACTTAGTTTCTTTATTTAATCCCTAACCATACCAACATCCAATCATTCAACCAAACCAATCAACTATAATTAGAAAGCAAACAACCAAGCCAATGCACATCACTTATGTAATATAAAACTCAAAATAGTTGTTTGTGGATATTAGCCAAATTTGAACCAAGCCCTGTAGTGAATGAAAACTTATGCTCACTGATGTAAAGCCCTGTATAAATAAATTTTGTACTTGCTGATATAAAGCCTTGTATTGATGGTTTTGTTTCTTTAATATGATGTGCAATATAACATCCAATCAACATAATATCTACTTCTTCAATATTCAGAACTCAACTAAACTCTCAGTTAATTTATCATTGGGCTGTTAACCAAGTAACGTACTCCCGTATGGTTTCCGCAAGATATGGTATAACCAATGTACTCCCTTTTGATTTCTGTAACCCAAATCAAAATTAAACTTTCAGTTTACTTGATTTCTATATTGCATAGTATATATGATTATCAGTTAAATCATCCACGCAATTTAAATATGCTGAAAATAAAGAGTAAGGGAAAGAAAGAGTGAGACGAGGATTTTTACAAAGTTCGGCTTATACCTAGCCTACGTCCTCGCCTTTGGAAAATCACCAAAGGATTCACTAAACCTATTCCATTGACGAGTGGAACAAAACCTTTACAAGCGATACCCTACGCTCAAACACTCCTTCACTAGGCTAGAGCCCGCCTTTCCAAACGATATTCCCTCGTTTGGTCCAGCGATTCTACAACCCTGAATCGTTTATAAACAAGAACCAATATAGAGAAGAGTTTGTGTAAAAGAAAATACTCTCACAGCAGAGTAGGTTAGTACAACATTCAACACAATAATACTTCAAAGTAATTCAAATATAAAAGAATTTGAAACTTAATACTCAATATAGATCACCAAATATCTTCTGAAATTTGAAATATTCCGACTTTGAAGGCTTTACTTCGGAGTTTGAATCAGTAGCAACTCAGTAGTTGAAGATGAATGAATACAAGAGAATTTGAGAGCCTTTTAGAGAACTTTGGTTGCTGAAAATTTCTTGGTGTAAAAATCTTTGAAGTTTGGGGCTATTTATAGATGTTTAAAAGTAATTCCTTACCCCCAAAGTTTCCTTGAAGTAGTTTCCAAGTTTTTCAAAATAATAGTGTCCAAAAACTTCATTTAAAAAATCTTCCCGTTGAGAGTTTTTAAGCCAACGTTCGAGTGGCAGTCGCCTGCCACAGCTTGGTAGTCGCCCGTCATAGAACAAACTCACAGCACAAAACACTGGCAGTCGCCTGCCAGAACTAGGGCAGTCGCCTGGCATGACCGCCCAGGCGCCTGACTATGTTCAGGCAGTCACTTGGCATGCTACTGTCTCTTTGAAAAAAATATTCATTTAATTTGGCAGTCGCTTGCCACAAGATGACAGTCGGCTGGCCCTTCTGATTTTCAAAAACTTTTCTTTTTCAAAAACCTTTCTTTTCTTTGATTTTGAAAAACATTCTTTAGGGTTTTCTAAAAAATATATTTCTGAGTTTCTTTTAATTTTATGAGAGCTTCAATTCAATTTATACTTAAAATTAACTTGAAGTACTTACATTCAATCATCCTTAAAACTTTAATCCTTTGATCTTCAAGTAAGTTCTTGTTCTTCCATCGTCTTTGAGTTTCTAATCTTTCCTTTGAGCTTTCATCAAGTTATCTTTAATCCCTATGCTCTTCAAGATCTCTTTTTGATTCATAGGCTTTATCATCCTTTTGAGCTTTGTCACTACCTTTAAGTTTTGCCTTTTTTCCTGAAAAACTTTCACTTGAACCACATTAAACATATCATGATTTGTTATCATCAAAATAAGAATTTTAAGCCTTATTAGGCCAACAATACCTACTCTACCTCTTGAATTAGATGTGATTAATTGTCACAAAGTAGGTTGATATGCTCGATCTCCCATATGATTCACACATGATTGACCTGCCTATAGCATGTCATAGGTGCACTGTCCCATGTGACTCGCACGTGGTTGACCTTCTAAGAACAAGTATGTACTCTAATTGATCTACACATGGGTGACCTACACAGTAGTTCTGCTTTTTGATGTGACTTGCACATAGCCGACCTACTTAAAACATATCTACTATCTCATGTAATTTACTTGCAACCTTATGGAGTTTTTTATTTTTTCTGGGTTCTATTCCCAACATATCAAAACCCCATGAGATGATGTCTTCAAAGTTAAATTCTTGAAGAGATGATCTCTAAAATCAAATATTTAACATGATCAATCTTGGCAAATGTTTTAAGCTAGTTGTTCTTTTTCATTTTCTTTTTTTGTATTTTAATTTTCTTCCTTTGAGCTAATGTATTCTTCTTGCATTTTCTAATAAAAAAAAATTAAAAGAAGAAGTTGATAAAAGGGTAAATGGCATACTTACACGCATGTACATCCCCCCTCATTAGTCAACATTCTTTTTATTCTCATTATTTCTAGAACATCCTCAATCTTAAGGGCTATCATCTATTTATAACATTTACAAGCTATCTATGGACACAAAATAAAATTTAACAAACTAATTTTAGATTATAATTTCTAAGAATATCTCTATAATATTCCAGTGTCTTATAACTTCCATTTCTCTTTAGAAAAACACTTCTTCCGACATACAACTAATACATATTATATACGTACAGATATGATGTTGTTTTCAATATTTTCAAACATTTCATGTTTGCAGCGATAACATGTTCATGTAAATTACGAATTTTTATTTTAAAACAAGTGCCCCTTTGCAGCATAGGGCAGAAACTAACTTCGTCATATTAAAATTAAGTCAGGACTCAAACTAATTCCGTCTTTAATTTATGGATATATATATATATATATATATATATATATATATATATATATATATATATATGGAGGAGGGTTGCTTGATGCATGTTTAATTTTTAACACATATACTTTGTACAAGTTCAATAAATTATTAAATAGAAACCAAATAGAATTGGGTAAAATAAAATCAAATTCATCACCATATTTTTTCATGTTCTCTCTTTGAAATTTTTATTTTACTCCATTCATATGCTGATCCGTTCCCTAAACTAAACTCGACGTTTATTTTCAGGGGCACTTAGGATTAAGATGGGCCTGGGGAGGCTGCATGCAGGCCCAGCAGGGAAGGCTGTAGCAGCTCTCCAGTGTCCAGAAGTGCTCAACTCAACTCTGGGAATAACCCTATATCATACACTGCCTATTTTTATTTGAAGCAATAGCTAGGTCGGCTACTAAAGGTTAACGAACGTCTGATGATTTTGGTATATATTTATTTGTTTTTCTCAATTTCCATGAAGAAAGAAAGCTTTGGTCATGTGAGGAGAATGATTGGAATTCACGGGAATCAAAGTGTTGTTTAAATCAAAATGGGATTAATCAAACAGTGCTGGAAGAACCCTAGCTACCTAATTATATAAATATATATATATATATATATATATATATGAAAAAATATATATGGGGGGAGGGGTAGTAGGCATGTAATCCACTCATAACATATCAGCAGTATAATGATGATGTTACATTTGTAGTAGATTATGTAACTTTTGCTGATTCTCACTTTCTATCTATATATACTTGGAGGGAGAGAGGCCCCATTTTCAATTAGGTACCCAATAGATTCTTGTCTGCTAAGAGAGCATGCATGCATGATGATATCAGCGGCATGCATGGGTGTGTTTCTCGAGGCTCCCTCTCCAATTAATTAATTAATGAGATTATATGTATAGATATATATTGCAAATCAAGCTGTTAATTCCCTTATGAATTAATTAATTATATATATTTATTTAGATAGAGAGAGAGAGAGAGAGAGAGAGAGAAAGGTGTACATGGGGGTTGGGGTTTGACTACGTAAAGAGGGTTAGGGTTTGAATTTGTTTAGAATAATGATTGGGTTGGTGAGGAATTAGAGAGGGGGGAATATGTTGGGATTAAGCAGTGATAAGGAGGGTAAAAAAGGGGATCCAGTTCTCCCAGATGTGTCGGCAGCAGCTACCCTATGCATCTTTTTGTCGACCAAACCCAAAAGCCTAATCTTACTCTTTAGTGTCTGCTCTACACACTTATACTCGATCATTTGGGAAAGGGTAGGAAAATTTTTTTCTATTGTAAGCAACTTTTCATAGTTTTTAGAGAGAGAGAGAGAGAGAGGTGTGTCTGTGTATATATATACATGTCTGAAATGTAAAAGGCAAATGGGGAATGGGGTAATGACTAATGGGTCAGGGGGAGAGGAGGGGAAGTTGTAGAAAGTTGGCTATAAACTAATGAAACTTTTGGGGGGAAGGACACAGAGTTTGGAACAGAGGGAACATGATGGCCTCCATGTTTACAAATCCATTCTTCAAAAAAGACCAAATGGGCTCTTAATGCCATCAAATGACATGAATCTCAAATCTATCTTGAAACTTGAAAGCTCTAAATTAAACCCTCTCTCTCTCTCTCTCTCTCTCTCTCTCTCTCTCATGTCCCCACCACCACTGACTGGGCTTTTACCCTGTTTCACTTTCACCCCAGCTGGCCCAATGCAAGCTGGGTCCACCAGTGACGCATGGCTATATCAGCATATTACTGTGCCAGAACTCAGTGAGTCACTCACTAATATTACATGCTGTCACTTTCTGTCTAGCACCTCATCATTCTCGAACCCCATGGTATGCTTTGATCACAAAAGTTAAATTAATCTGCAAATTCCTCAAACTTTTTTTCCCCTTGAAGGGTCAAAATTAAGCTTTTTAATTTACTTGTTGAAAGGCCAGGTTGGGGGGGGGGGGGGTCATTTTTGGATCTCCAACCGAGTCAACAGACCGAGTTAACCAAAAAAGAAGGAAAAAATTAAAAAAAAGAGCATAAACAGATAGAGCACTGCGGGGGTGGTTGGACCCAGCAGCAGAGGGGATCAGCTGGGAAGGAACGAATGAGACAGGAAGTAGCAATAGTAGGGCTTCGAAGGGGTTTATCTTTTCTTTTCTTTTTTTACTTTCCCTTTTTATTTTGGGTTTGGGTGGGTATTGAGTCACACAGACGAATGATGCTTGCGTGGGCAATCGAGAGAGATTCGGATTAGAATGGAACAGAGACAGAGCAGCTGCCTTGCCTGGGTAAGCACGAGGAATGATGTGGCGTGGAGCAGGAGGCTGGTTTTTTTTTTTGCATTTTCCTTTCTGCCCAAAAGCAGAGAGAGAGAGAGAGAGAGAGAGAGAGAGAGAGAGAGCAATGTGATTGTGGGGGCAGTGGGAGATTATGGGCACTTAAAAGCTTCTAACATGTCTTGTTTGCTTCAAAAAACTGAGAAGAAAGCCTTAGCATAGCATAGCACCTCTACTAGGAATGATTCAAGTGGGGACCTTGGCCTGGCTAGCTAGCTAAGCTACTAAAATGCATGTGTCATCAGCCCAACCCATTTAAAACAGAGATTGGGTTTTGGCCCCTGCCCTTCTAAATTAATAACTAGCTATATAGCTCCATCTATCCACCCCAATCCAATCCCCCAATTCTTGTGCTTGGTGTCATCATTTCTCCAAGCACACATGCATTATATATATATATATATATATACAAATACTAGTAAATCAGATCATATAGGAGATCTATCTTCTATTTATTCATGTGATTATTTTTAAAATTTTAAGCATATTAAAAATAGATTCCCTTCTTATATGCTCAATATTAATAAATTTAAAATTTATTTATCATATATTTAATATTTAAAATATGGACACACAAACATGTGTAGAGATAAATTTATTATGTAATTTTTCTTAACCCATGACGCATGAACTGCTATTTAAATAAACTCGTACATAAGTAATCTAGACCATTTATCCTCTAAAACCCAAATATCTTTTCTTTTCTAAGCTTTGAAAAATAAAGATATATCTTGAAGTATACTTATTCTATAAGTTAAGATTCTCTTTCACTAGACTAAACTAAATGAGATAATTATCTTAATATGGTTTTATTTTGTTATCTACAACAAGCAAATAGATGCATGAAAGGGGAAGGTTTCGTCAATAATTTCTTCTATAAAAAATAGGGTAGAATATGTAGAGTTTCCTTTTTAACTTTTTAGTTTTACGACTCTAACTTCTGTAGCTTGAATTGGTAGATGGAAAACATGTTAATCTTCAATTCTACTATAAGAAGAAGTTGATAGAAGTTCTCTCTGGGAGGATATCTGTAACGACCCGAAAAATAATGGTATTTAAATAATAGTGAGGGAGGGAAATGGAAACAGAAATAGAAGGAGACAATAGTCTTCATTGTCGAGAAGATACGAAGAAGGGTTTCTGGGATAGTTTGAAATTCGTTGACGAGGGAGGAAGTTTATCGACGAAATTATTAAAGGACTCGTCGATGAGGTGTTGTGTCTTGTCGACGAATCTGACCCTATAAATAGTTGAAACCCGGATTTTTTGATGAGATTTTAGCGCAAACTCTTTCTCTCTCTCTAAAACGCCTGTCCCTCCTTCTCTCTTCGATCCTGGCCTCATTTCTCGCCGAATTGAAAATTTGAGGCCGCCACGACGCTCCTGGAGAAGTTCTCTGCAAGTCTATTGGAGCTTATCATAGGAGAAGTTGGTTTAGAATTCATCTCAAATCCAGGGTAAGTCATTTTATTTTGATTATGCCTTCCTTGTAGTTATAAGAAATGTTGTGGGTAAGAAAATATTACTATTTTGTTCTGGGAGATGTTATTTTCAGGGTGTTGAGTGGAGAACCTTACGGGTGTAGGGCTAGAGTTCAGTGAGAGATTTTTCAGATTTAAGGTAAGAGAAATATGCTATGTTAGGAGATTTATCTACATTATCAGAAATTATATATATATATATATATATATATATACACACACATGTATGCCAAATGTTATACGGAATATGAATTTTTAAAGTATGTGTGGCCTCAGTACATGATATTGATATGAAATTTTATGCAGTTTTTCAGTATTTCAAGTTATACAGATATAGTTAGATATTTACAGATTTTATACAGATAGAATATGTGTACATATACAGTTTTATTCAAATGATTATACAGACAGATGTATATAACAGTATACATATATTTATTCAGAACAGTATATACAGTGTGTATAGAAAGTTATGTTTTTCTAAATACCATAACACTCAGAGTATACAGATAGAAGATATAGACAAATTATACAGTTATAACATTAAGATGCTACAGATATTACAGAATTTACAGTACATAAATATAGTGTTATGGTTTTTTTGGAAACATAATGAAAACAGTATAAAGAGTATAGTATGTATATATATATAGTATCAGATCCCTGTGGAAAGGTTGCAGACATATACAGTATAGATACAGAATATAGAGCACGATACCGATGCTAATACAGATAGAGTGCAACCACATAACTCAGATAGTGTGTGGGTACCGTCAATTGTGCTCAGAGAGTATGCAACTCCCCAGTTCACTAGGTTGAGGGGGTCTGTTTGACAAGGTAGCAGCCAGTCCCGTGCTTAGGAGAGTATGCAGTTTGGCCGGACTTAGGTAGTGTAGAGTATAATGACTTTTCTAAAAGGTTGACCAGGTTAAGTCCCACCTATGGGTCGCACAACCCTATCATGAGGGGTTAAATCATGACATACAGAGTCCTAGGGAAAAAGCACAGTTATGTATATGTATACAGTTTTACAGTTTTCGTTGTATATGGTATGATATAGCAATATAAATGATAAAAAGTTCAGATGATATAAATGTTTTAAACTACTATACATGTGTTTTACATATTTTCTAGATCATGTAGTTTCATATATATTAATGTTATAGTTTTACGACTCGATTGCCACACACTAGTAGTAGCATATTTTCACTTATTGAGCATCGACTCACCCCATTACTTTAACATTTTTCAAGTGAGCTAACTAGGCGAGCAGATCAGGCTCGTGGATAGAGATCACTTGGTCACCCTAGTTATAGTGTAAGTTTTGTGTAGGGTCTTGTATTTTTGGGTAGTTGACACTGGAGAGAGAGCTGTATTATGTAGCTATGGTTGAAAATACTGTATTCTGGTATTGTATATAAATAGGCATATGTGGTTATGTGATTTATGTTTTCCACTGCATAGGGGTGCCTATTATATTCAAATATTGGAGTAATTTGTTATTTACAAAAAAATGGTGAGAATTTTGAGGATGTTACAATATCAGCAACTCTTCAAGGTTGATTGTCAATGGAATGCCTTGGATTCTGACCAGAGACTTCAATGAAATCCATTCTCCAGTAGAAAGAATGGGGAGCAATACGGGCTGGAGAGAAGGTATGAATGAACCGAATAATCTATTGGATAGCATTGATTTAATTGAACTCCCATTTATTGGACCTCTTTTATCCTAGTGTAACAAGAGCTATGGTTCCAATCTTAAAGCTAGTAAAATAGACAGGTGCTTCGTAAATTCTGAGTGGGTTGCATCCTTCCCCAATTTTTCTGTGGATTTCATCCCCCCTAATGTAACGACTTGATTTTTTTTATTTTTTATTTATTTATATATACATACCATAAAATTATACTATTCTGATACCTTGAATAAAATCTATACTGGCATCCCGATCCAAGTGGGGATCGGGAAGCCTAAACATCCATAAAATTTCCTATGTAGTGGTAAAAAAAAAAAAAAAAAAGCATACATCCATATTTACAATACCAGAGTTTCAGTATTCCCAAAATATACATACAACATGAACATTCCCAAAAATCTCTCATCTGATCTCCTAGGGACCATTAAAAAAATGCATCTTTCCCAAAAACACTCACCCTACAGACAGAGCAGTATTGTAGTCCCCCTACCTTTGAGCTTGATCTGCTTGTCTATCTGGTTTACTTGAAAAAGTGATAAATTACTAGGATGAGACAACTCTCAGTAAGATGAAATATGTTATTACCAGTGTGTGGCAGATGAGTTTGCATAACTATAATATCTTATTTAAAAGTATTCTATGTTGTAAACAACTAAGTCTAAGAAAACACATATAAATAAAACACCGTATAACTCACACCTATGTTACTTAACATAAACTGTTTTCCTGAATATTCAATTCAAAATACTTTTAATATTTATAGGTATGACTGCGATTTTTGTAAATCTAGATATATAATAATATCTGAGAAAAATTCCATGGATGGATAACTAAAAGTCATGAATTAACCCCTCATGACAGGGTTGTGCAAGCCCTGGTGGGACTTAACATTGGTTGACCGATCAGGATAAGTCAACTGAACTCCGATAGTTAAATCAGCCACCTTAATCCTAACTGATGGGGAGCCTATCCGAAACAAAGGCATGATCGACTGCTGAAAATCCGCATACTATCTGAGATATGTGGTTGCACTCTAAACTGAAATAGCAATGGTACCATGCTCTGAAAACTGATATGGTCCATCAAGGTTTGATACTATATATGTAAGAACCCAAACCGTGATATAGGGAATTAATTAATTAAGAGAAGGGTTATAAATAGATATTTTCATTACTTCTCAGTTAAGAAAACTCAAATTCTCTTTCTATCTCTCTAGAAACTAATCTACTCTCTATCTCTCTAGATTTCTTCATCATATGTAGCGGGAATCATAGATTTGATGTTATCACGAGGATCGGGGATAGATTCTCTACAAGTTCTATGGATTGGATTTTCATTTTGGGCATTCTCGGGTTTTGGCCCAAAATAGAGGTAAGGCTTGGTTTTCAGTTCTAATTCGGTAGTCTTGTAGGTAAGAAAGTTGTGAGCGAATTTTGTACAGTGGGTTGTAGGTTTTGAACTCGGTTCGCGGTTTAAGGGCCTTGGAGTTTGGGATTTGTCATTCGGGAAGAGGTAAGGGGATTTAGTTTATATTGGTTATTTTTGAAATCGGACTAGGTAGAACTGTGGTTCACGGTCCTATGTGTGTATTGGTTACTCATTTGGGGAAATCTAATGGGTAAAACAGTGGGTTTTTCATGTAACAGTTCTTGGGAAAAAGGGGGTATTAGGCTACAATCCCTAGTTTTGTTGGAAAACCTTTGGTATATTGTGTTATGTACTGTGTTAGGGATGGCTGTGCCTTGACTTTATTAAACTGTGTACGTTTGAAAAATCATGATTTATGAATTACCAAATGGGTGTGGTTTGTTTGGTTATATGAGCATGCATGGTTGTGTTTTAAATGAAATGCAATAGGAACTAGGTTCCAAGTTATTCTAGGTACTAAAAGAGTGTCCGACTCTATATCCAAGGGCGTGAGCCTTACTAGCTGATCACCGAAGGGTGTGGATCTACCAGTTTGTACCAATACGATGCCATGGGAGGCTAGGGTTTGCCATGTGCCGGGGATGCCATGTATCACGGGCCCGCTACGGGCCAACGCCGGGTATTGCGGGCCAGCTTAGGGCCGAAGGGTGTGACAACACCGAGTTACTTGATCATGTGTGTGTGCGTGTATGCACTATTTTGAAACTGTTTGAGGAAGTACTTGAAATTGCATTTAACTGTGTATGTTTGATGTCATGATAACACTCAAATGCCACACACCAATATAACGTGTATCTGCCCTTACTTAGAGGTGTCTCACCCCTGCTGTACGTACATATTTTTTAGGTCCTTCAAGTAGAACTAGCATCTTGGTGTTGGGAGCATAGTGGTCTGTGTACTGCGAGAGGTACTTGGGTAAGTACTATAACTGTATCAGGTTGACTTTAGTGGTTATGGTTGTCACCCGTGTTGTGTTGTATTTTTGTGAAGTTTGATTCCTTTGTATAGACTTTGGTATGGTACAGATTGTGTATAGGAAGACTTATCTTCCACTATATTTCTATTGTGCATGTGAATGTGTATAGGGTGCTTGGGATTCCCATGGGTCGGACCCTCATTTATTGTACTGTATCTTGATTTTGGTGATACAGGGACATGTTAGGTTACTTTTTCACCCTTGGGTCCAATTATTGGGTTCGGGGCATGACAATATATATATGAAATATCTATATTACTGATTAACCATGATTCTGTTTAACAAAAATAACCATAATGCTGTAGTAAATTGATATGAATAAATTGATATATTTAATTGTTATGGTTCTGTATAAACTGTAAAAATCATAATATGTATAAATCATAATTCTGGCTAATACTGCACATCGTGCTTTCTGATAACATGAAATCTGTATAAATTCTGTACTATACTAATAATTTCTTATGCTACACAATTAATTAAACAAAACACATATACTGTATGTATGTATATATAACAAATATATCTATATTACTGATTAACCATGATTCTGTTTAACTGAAATAACCATAACGCTGTAGTAAACTGATCTGTATAAACTGATATATATGAATGTTATGGTTTTATATAAGCTGTAAAAATCATAATCTGTATAAGTCATAATTCTAGCTAATACTGCATATCGTGCTTTCTGTATAAACTGTATAATCATGGTACTGAGAAAACTGAATATTTTAACTATGTAAAATTACATAAATTCTAATAACATGAAAGCTGTATAAATTCTGTACTATACTGATAATTTCCCATGCCACACAATTAATTAAACAAAACACATGTACTGAAATTTGTAGAACTGTATAATTTACTTACTCTGAAAATGCCCATAATCATATATCATATTTTTACTGGTAAGTATTTCTAAATCACCTGGCATAGCATATTTCCCTTACCTATCTGACTGGGAGGCTTGCTTCCAATTCAACCCTCACGCCCTCGGCGTACCAACCTTAAAATCCTGCAATTACATATATACAAATTCCGAGTAAAACACTGAATTTCCCAAAAAATCATCACACTCATATTTCTGGTTATTCCAAAAACCTCACCCCCGACCACAAAATACAACTCGACGTATAGCTGTCAATTAAAACTCGGCCCTCAGCCGTCAAATAATAATTCTGACCCTTGGCCAATCAAACAATACCCGGCCATTGGCCTTTATTTCAAACTCCTGCATTTCATAAACAGTTCTAGTATTTTCGCAAGCATTTCCAGTATTTCTCAAACAATTTAGTATTTTATAATTTCCAACCCATTCAGATCATCTACCACACAATTTCACATTTAAACACACACACATATGTGTGTGTGTGTGTGTGTGTGTGTGTGTGTGTGTATATATATATATTCAACTGTCCATCGTTCATTTTATACAAAATTACATATCATATATCCTAATTTAATCAAATCAACCCTAAATAAAATATTATTTTAACATTTTTTACGCCCATAAATTTCAAATAACAATTAAACCCCAAAAAACAATCGATTTCCTTAATTCCCTAACTCCGATTCTTGCTTTGGAGTGGTGCTTAGGACCCCCAAATTAAAAATTCGCTCCGACCAAAATGACAACGATTAAGATTAGGACCCCGTGGTGGTGCCCGATCATCGATTTAGCCAAAAATTCAAGGATAAATTAAGGAAAGAGTGGGAGTATACCTTTCCCTAATGTATATATGTTGTATTGTATTTCATATTTATTCAAAAGGTTTGTAATAGTAAATAGGTTCTATGACTTGTAATAATTGCATGCATCACCTGCATGATCTAATAGGTAAGTTCAATATGAAAATGACCTCAGAAAGACCTTAGGGATTAGGTCGACTGATGCCGAATTTTTTTGGTGTCTTCAAAAAGGCCTGGAAATGACCTTAAGGCATTCACTCACTCACTTGTATGTGTTAGTCATTTGAATAGGGTGTTTGTTGGGTGAAACTGGACCGAAATGTGCAAAGTGTGCACACTCGGTAGACCGACCATTCACGTTTATTTTGCCCCCGGTCGATCGAACCTAGACAGGGTCAACTGGTTAACCACAACTCGATCGACCAAACTCCTGTAGTTCATTTGGCCCCGGTTGACTGAACACCCCTGAGGTAAACTTTATTGACCTCCTAGTTGACTGAGTGATTTTTGAATACCACCAACCTGGTTAACTGAGTTCCCACGTGCAAGAACTCAACAGTCTAGTCGACCGACCAGCTTAGTTCAAAATTGTCCTGGTCGACCGAACCTCACAAAACTGAAAAATAGCCTTCACACTTACATGTTCAGTCAACCGAATGGGCAGTTCATTTTTGGTCCGATCGATGGAATCCCAAGAACTTGGGTCGACCGAACTCGTCCTAGTCGACCGGTGCTTTCGGGTTGGTCCAAATTTTTTACTGTTATTAACTCAGTTAAACAAGGTTAATTTGATTAAATAATATTAAAACTTTTCTAATTATTCCAACTATATCCTTAACGGTTATATTTGTGGGGAAGTCTATAAATACCTATAAGAACCCAAACCGTGATATATGGGTTTAAATAAATCAGAGTGGGGCAAATTGGTAATTTGGTAGATTTCGTTGACGAAGCCAGGATTCGTCGACAAAGTCCATGTAAGTCTCGTCGACAAAGTTCA
Organism: Malania oleifera; assembly: GCF_029873635.1. Lineage (NCBI taxonomy): Eukaryota > Viridiplantae > Streptophyta > Magnoliopsida > Santalales > Ximeniaceae > Malania > Malania oleifera. Next base: position 18,140,078 of record NC_080419.1, read on the forward strand.
GAGGCTCGCCGACGAGCAGAAGCCAAGGGGTTTCGAAAAACTAGAGATCCTAGACTCGTCGACGAGAAAACTATAGAGCCTCATCGATGAGGACGCAATTCATCGACGAGAAGTGGCTGGGTCAAATGGCTATAAATAGAAGTTTTCATTACTTCTCAACTAAGAAAACTCAATCCTATCTCTTTATCTCTCTAGAACTCTCCCTACACTTCCTCTCTCTAGATTTCTTCACTGTTCATCGCGAGAATTGTAAATCTGAAATTACCACAAGGATCATGGAAGGATTCTTTACAAGTTCTACAGATCAAATTTTCGGTTCGACTAGTTTCGAGGTAAGGCTCGGTTTTTAATTCTAATCCAGTAGTTTTGTTGGGAACAATCTTGTGAGTATATTCTGTACTGTTGATTGTAGGTTTTGAAACTCGGTTCGCTATTTAGGGCCTTAGAGTTCAGGATTTGCAATCTGGGGAAAAGGTAAGGGGAATTGTGTTTATATTGGTTATTTTTGAAGTCGGACTTAGTGGAACTGTGGTTCATGGTCTTGTGTATGTTTTGAATACTCATTTGGGGGATGTAACGGGGAAAACTATGGGTTTTTCATGATTACAGTTTTGGAAAAAAGAGGGCGACAGGCTGCATCCCTAGTTTTGTTGAAAATCGAGCGTATATGTTGATTTATATTGTGTTATGGGGATGGTTGTGCCTTGATTTGTTTTAAACTGTATATGTTCAAAAAACTATGATTTTAGATTACCAAATGGGTATGATTTGTTTGGTTATATGAGCATGCATGTGTGTGTGATTGGTTAAATTTCTAGTAGGAACGGGGTTCCAAATTTGTTCCAGGCACCGAGAGTGTCCGGTTTTATATCCAAGGGCCTATGTTTATTACCTGCCATGTAGGCATGAGTATCCGGCTCTATATATAAGGGCATGAGCCTATACCGCCTGATCACCGAAGGGTGTGGATCCACCAGTTAGCACCGGTACGATTCCATGGGGGTCTGGGACTAGCCATGTGCCGGTGGCGCCGTGCTTCGCGGGTTGGCTAGGGGCCAACACCAGATTGTCTCAAACCGGCTTCGGGCCAAGGGGTGTGATGACATCGGGTAGATCGTGGTTGTGCGTATGCATGTGTGTGCGTGTATGCACTGTGTAAAATTAGTACTAGACTGCATTTAACTGCATGTATGTTGCATCATGATAACACTCAAATGCCACATATCGATATAACCTGTGTTCTTCCTTACTGAGAGGTGTCTTACCCCTATTGTACGTACATTTTTACAGGTCCTTCAAGTAACCGGAACTAGCGTCCTAGTGTAGGGAGTGTGGTGGCCGGTGTACTGCAGTTAGCGCTTGGGTAAGTGTTAGGACTGTGTTTTGGTAGGTTGCCATTTTGAGATGTATTGGGTACCCGTTTGTACATTTTTGATAGAGCCTTGTTTCTACTTTTGTATAGACTCTAGTATGGTACTGCATATGTATATAGAACGACCTTTTTTTGCTGCGTATATGGTTGTGTTTCGATGTGTATAGGGTGCCTAGGAACCCCACGGGGTCAGACCCTCATCCTTTGTACTGTATCTATGGATGATTTGTATGATATAGGGACATGTTAGATTACATTTTCACCCTGGGGTCCCATTTCAGGGTTCGGGGCGTGACAACTTGGTATCAGAACTAACTAGGTTATTAGGTCTTGTAGACTTGGTTAGGCTTAGCTGTGAGTACATACCAGAGTATAGGATGTTGGTTATGGGTAGAGTTGGTTGAGGGTTGTTCCGTTGCTAGACCAGGACTTGTCGGCGGTATTCCGTGTTTTTCCTAGAATGACGATTTAAGTAAAAGTAGGGCAGACCAGTAATGATTTTCGTGTTGGTGTGATAGGACATACCTAGACCTGGCAGGGAGTAGTTAACACGAATGGTGTAAATTATTGTGTTAACTGTATGTGTTGTAGGGATACTGATAGATTCCTATTGTGTTTCAGAATGAAGCCCAAGGATAATGACCTGAGAAGTGGCTCCGAGGAGATTGCGAGTGATGAGTCCCCTTCAGTGCCTTGAGGTTTGACGAGGTAGGTGTTACGGGAGATTAGGTGGAGTGTGAGGAGGCACGAGCGCTCTCCTATTGTTGCGGGGTGCACCATTGAGAGGTTCTCACGCATGCATCCTCTGACATTCTCTGGGGAACCTGACCCGATGATAGCATAGGATTGCGTGGAGGAGACTGAGAGGATCTTGGAGGTTCTGCACTACACGAATAGGCAGCGAGTCCTTCATGCCACCTTCTAGCTATCTGGGGAGGCGGGTCAATGGTGGACTGCAGTGAATCTGTTGGAGAAGCAGAGGGGCGGTCCTGAGGAGATGTCATGGAGCCATTTTAAGGAGGTGTTCTTCGACAGATACTTCCCAGCTACAGTACGTGATGCAAAGGCGTACGAGTTTTCTGTTCTGACTTAAGGGAGTATGATGGTACAGGAGTATGCGGCTCAGTATATAAAGCTGTCCTGGTTTGCATCGTGTTTGATCTCGAGCAAGTACGAGAAGACTCAGAGGTTCGAGAAGGGCCTGAGGAAGGGTATCCGCAGATTGGTGGGTATGCTTCAGATAAGCGAGTTCTCGATGTTGGTGGATAAACCCACGGTGATTGAGACTAGTATCCGAGATGACGAGGTGGATCAAGAATCGAGGAAGAGGATAGTATCTTCTGGTTCTCAGACAGGATCTCGTTAGGGATCGTGGAAGAAGAGGAGCAAGGGCTCGAGTTACCATTAGAAAACCAAGTGCCAGAGTTCCTAGGGGAGCTAGACTAGGGATTGTTGTATCAGATGCCACAGACGGCATGAGGGTAAGTGCTGATCTTTCGAGGCTAACTGCTATAACTGTGGCCAGCCAGGTCACATGGCTCGCAACTGTCATGTAGCGAAGCGAGACGTGCTTGCATCTAGTGTGAACCGGGGAAGTAATCAGATACCTCGGGGAACCATTCAGACAAATACAACTCCAGCCAAAGTATACTCTCTTACTCTAGCGGATGCTGAGCATGCGGGGAACGTAGTGACAAGGACCTATTTATTGCTTTCAAACAAGGCTTCTATGTTGTTTGATTCGGGTGCAACCCATTCTTTTATATCTATGAATTTTGTTGGACGGTGTGGAGTTAAAACCCAAGTCATGAGCAGGGTGTTATTAGTGACCACGCCATCTAGGAGTGTGTCATTCTGTGGAAGGATATTGGAAGACTACCCAATGGTAATCTAGGGAAAGCTGCTACCGGCGAATCTTATTGTATACAACATGTCGGGGTTCGATGTTATTTTGGGGATGGATTGGTTGTTCTCCAGTTATGTCATGATCGACTATTATAGGAAGGTAGTAGTTTTCAGACCTCTTGGGGAGCGGGAGTATGAATTCGTGGGATTATGTGTGCGTCTGGTGGCATAGATTCTATCAGCATTATAGGCAAGGAGGTTACTCTTGGACGGGTGTAATGGGTACCTAGCTTGTGTGAAGGAACCAACGCGGGTTGAGTTGAGACTCAAGGATATTCGGGTAGTTAGTGAATTCCCAGATGTGTTTCCAAATGATTTACCCGGTTTACCTTCGGATCATGAGGTGGGGTTTGCGATAGAGTTGCTACCTAGAAAGACACCGATCTCAAAAGCTTCGTACCGGATGACTCCAGCAGAACTTTGGAAATTGAAAAAGAAGTTGTAGGAATTACTGGATAGGGGTTTTATTCGACCTAGTGTTTTGCCCTGGGGAGCTTTAGTATTATTTGTAAAGAAGAAGGACGAGTCAATGCAGATGTGCATTGATTACCGTGAGATTAACAAGGTAACTGTGAAGAATCGTTATCCTTTACCTCGTATAGATGATCTCTTTGACCAGTTGCAAGGGACGCGGGTCTTTTGAAGATCGACATGTGGTCATGATATCATCAGGTGAGGGTCAGATCAGAGGATGTAGCGAAGACTACTTTTCGAACTAGATACGGCCACTACGAGTTATTGGTCATGCCATTTGGTTTGACAAATGTTCCGGCGGTGTTCATGGATATGATGAACAGGGTTTTCCATGAGTACCTAGATCGATTCGTGGTGGCATTGATTGACGATATTTCATTATACTCGAGGAGTTCGAAAGAGCATAAGGACCATTTGAGGTTAGTATTACAGATTCTGCGGGAGAAGAAGTTGTATGCTAAACTGAAGAAGTATGAATTATGGTTGAGTCAGATTGCATTCTTAGGCCATGTGGTTACTGGGGATGGTGTATCAATTGATCCTAGCAAGATTGAAGCTGTGGTTGACTGGGTGAGGCCGAAGATGTGCAGGAGGTTTAGAGTTTTCTAGGACTGGTGGGTTATTATCGTCGGTTCGTGGAGGGATTTTCTAAACTGTCTGGGACTCTGACTCAATTGACCAGTAAAGGAGTACAGTTTGAGTGGGTCAGTGATTGCGAGTAGTATTTTCAGGAGTTGAAACACCGGCTGGTTACTGCTCCGGTTTTGATCATTCCTTCGGGGGATGGTGGGTTTTTGATTTATAGTGACGCGTCTCTGAAAGGTATGAGATGTGTGCTTATTCAGCAGGGTAAGGTAGTAGTGTATACTTCTCGACAACTGAAAGAATATGAGAAGAATTATCCTACGCATGATCTAGAGTTGGCTACTGTTGTATATGCATTGAAGATCTGATGACACTATTTGTATAGTGTGCAATGTGAGATCTTTACTGACCATAAGAGCCTTAGGTATTTCTTCACGCAGAAGGAGTTGAATATGAGGCAGAGATCGTGGCTTGAGTTGATTAAGGACTACGATTGCACGATCAGTTATCACCCGGGGAAGGCTAGTGTGGTAGCGGACAAGTTGAGTTGAAAGTTGGAGCTTGCAGTTGTATCGGCAGTTGTAGCTCAGCATCATATCAGATGAGATCTGGGAAGCCTTGGCGTGGAGTTGGTGGTTGGTGATCATCAGGCTTATCTTGCTAGTTTGGTGGTCAAGCCGACTTTGTTTGAGCGTATAAAGGCCGTGCAAGCTAGTGATGCAGAGTTGGCAGAGGTTATGAAAAAGGTACAGCAGGGACTGGCTACAGAGTTTAACATCTCTAACGGAGGTGTGTTGGGGTTTGGGACCAAGCTGTGTGTTCTGAACAACGACGAGATCAGAAGGACGATTCTGGAGGAAGCACATCATTCTTTGTATATGGTACATTCGGGTATTACAAAGATGTATCGGGACTTGCGCGAGGCCTTCTGGTGGTCTGGTATGAAGAGGCAGGTCGCTCAGTTCGTGGAGCAGTGTTTAACGTTTCAGCAAGTGAAAGCTGAACATCAGAGGCCAGGAGGGCTGTTGTAGCCTTTGCCTATTCCGGTGTGGAAATGGGAGCATATTTCCATGGATTTTGTGATCGGATTGCCACCAGCACTTCACGGGAAGAATTCTATTTGGGTAGTCATGGAGAGATTGACGAAATCTGCTCATTTCATACCAATGAAGGTTGGCTATCCTTTGAGTAGGCTAAGAGATATGTATGTGCATGAGATTGTGAGAATGCACGGAGTACCGGTGTCCATTGTGTCAGATCGAGATCCGAGGTTTACTTATCGATTTTGGATGAGCTTATAGGAGGCACTGGGGACGAAACTTACTTTCAGTACATCGTTCCACCCCCAGACTGATGGACAATCGGAGAGGACGACACAGATCTTGGAGGATATGTTGCGAGCTTGTGTGTCGACTTTGGTGGTAACTGGATATAGTTTATGCCACTAGTAGAGTTTGCTTATAATAACAGCTTCCAAGCTAGTAACAGGATGGCATCGTTCGAGGCTTTGTATGGTCGGAGGTGTCGATCTCCTTTATGTTGGGATGAGGTTGGTGAATGTCGGGTGTTAGGACCTAAACTTGTGCAATAGGAATCTGAGAAGGTGGGTTTGATCTAGGAGAAGATTAAATCAGCTCAGAGTCGGCAGAAGAGTTACGTGGATGTTCGCCGCCGTGATTTAGAATTTGAGGTGAGGGTAAGGTATTTTTGCTTATCGCTCCGATGAAAGGGGTGATGAGATTTGGGAGGAAGGGCAAGCTGAGCCCGAGCTATATCGGACCATTCAAGGTTCTTGAGCGAGTGGGTCCGGTAGCCTACAGGATTGCACTACCCCCAGCACTCTCGGGGGTCCACGATGTGTTTCACGTATCCATGTTGAGGAGGTACGTGTTGGATCCATCACATGTTATCAGTTATGATGAGTTGGAAATTGGAGATACTTTAGCGTATGAGGAGATACCTGTTCAGGTTCTAGACTATAAAGTTAAGAAGCTTCGTACCAAAGATATACTGTTAGTGAAGGTATTATGGCGGAACCACGAGGTTGAGGAAGCTTCTTGGGAACTAGAAACGAAAATACACCGGAAGTATTCATAGTTGTTTTGAGTACTTATAAGTTATCCTACTTTGGGTTGGGATAGGTGGTTAGTCACCAAGAGTGTGTGTATTGTGAACTCCTGGGACAGTTGTATATGTAAGCATGGTATTCCTCCGCCATAAGTGAGGGTATGTATGTAGTTGTCGCCAGTTTTCTTCCTAGAATTGTGTATGTGTATTCAGTTGTATGAATGAGAGGTGACAAATTTCGAGGACAATTTTTGTAAGGAGGGGAGACTGTAAGAACCTGAACTGTGATATATGGGTTTAAATAAATAAGAGAGGGGCAAATTGCTAATTTGGCAGATTTCGTCGACGATGCCAAGATTCGTTGACGAAGTCCATATACGTCTCATCGACAAAGTTCAGAGGCTCATGGACAAGGAGAAGCCGAGGGGTTTTCAAAAATCGGAGATCCCAGACTCATCGACGAGGTCTTGGTCCCGTCGATGAGAAAACTATAGAGCTTTGTCAACGAGGACGCAATTCGTCGATGAGAAGTGGCCGGGTCAAAGGGCTATAAATAGAAGTTTTCATTACTTCTCAACTAAGAAAACTAAATCCTATCTCTCTATCTCTCTAGAACTCTCCCTACACTTCCTCTCTCTAGATTTCTTCACCATTCTTCATGAGAATCGTAAATCTGAAGTTACCATGAGGATCGTGGAAGGATTCTCTACAAGTTCTACGGATCAGATTTTTGGTTCGGCCAATTTCGGGGTTTTGGCGTAGAATCGAGGTAAGGCTCGGTTTTCAATTTTGATTGAGTAGTTTTGTAGGGAACAGGCTTGTGAGTATATTCTTTACTATTGATTGTAGGGAATAGGCTCGGTTCGCACTTTAGGGGCCTTAGAGTTCGGGATTTGCAATCTGGGGAAAATGTAAGTGGAAATGTGTTTATATCGGTTATTTTTGAAATCAGACTCGGTGGAACTGTGGTTCACGGCCCTGTGTATGTTTTGGCTACTCATTGGGGGGATCTAACAAGGAAAACTATGGGTTTTTTCATGATTACAGTTTTGGGAAAAAGGGGGCGACGGGTTGTATCCCTGGTTTTGTTAAAAATCGAGCGTATATGTTGATTTATACTGTGTTATGGGGATGACCATGCCTTGACTTGTTTTAAACTGTATATGTTTGGAAAACCATGATTTTAGATTACTAAATAGGTGTGATTTGTTTGGTTATATGAGCATGCATGTGTGTGTGATTGGTTAAATTGCTAGTAGGAACGAGGTTTTGAATTTGTTCCAGGTACTAAGACTATCCGGCTCTATATCTGAGGGTGTGTGTTTATCGCCTGTCACGTAGGCAAGAGTGTCCGGCTCTATATCCGAGGGTGTGAGCCTATACCGGCTGATCATCGAAGGGTGTGGATCCACCAGTTAGCGCTGGTACGATTCCATGTAAGTGTGGGACTAGCCATGTGCCGGTGGCACCGTGCTTCGCTGGTTGGCTACGGGCCAATGCCGGATTGTCGCAGACCAGCCTTGGGCCGAGGGGTGTGACGACACCGGGTAGATCGTGGGCGTGCGTATGCGTGTGTGTGTGTGTATGCACTGTGTAAAATTAGTACTGGATGCACTAAGTAAAATTAGTATTGGATGCACTGTGTAAAATTAGTACTAGACTGCATTTAACTACGTGTATGTTGCATCATGATAACACTAAAATGCCACACACCAATATAACCTGTGTTTTTCCTTACTGAGAGGTGTCTCACCCCTACTTTATGTACATTTTTACAGGTTCTTCGAGTAATCGGAACTAGCATCCTGGTGTAGGGAGCGTAGTGGCCAGTGTACTGCGGTTAGCGCTTGGGTAAGTGCTAGGACTGTGTTTTGGTGAGTTGCTATTTTGAGATGTATTGGGCACCCGTTTATACATTTTTGATAGAGCCTTGTTTCTGCTCTTGTATAGACTCTGGTATGGTACTGCATATGTATATAGAATGACCTTTTTTTGCCGCGTATATGGTTGTGTTTGGATGTGTATAGGGTGCCTAGGAACCCCACGGGGTCAGACCCTCCTCCTTTGTACTGTATCTGTGGATGATTTGTATGATACAGGGACTGGTTAGATTACATTTTCATCCTTGGGTCCCATTTCCGGGTTCTGGGCATGACAATATCCCTTCATTTGGAATAATTAGAGAGAGGATTAGCAATCTTGATTAGGAAAATTTTATTAAAATCCCAAAATCCATAATACTCATTTTGAGCCTCCAACACTTATTCTTACCAATTTTTGCTACTCAAAATATCTTTTGTAAGTGTGATTTAAGTGTTGTTGTTCCATAAGGATTGCTCTCTCGATATTGTGTTTGTGTGAAATTATTTTATTTGAGAGCACATCCTCATGTGTTCTTAGGGGGCTTTATCAATAAGTCTTTTCTAAGAAGACTTCATTGGAGCTTCTGAGTATTGCATCGTCATTGCAATATCTTAAGAAGTTTGTATTTGATTTTGGTTGCAAAAATTCTTTTCAAATCACTTTCAAATATCTAGTGTGTTTCATCTTGATAAATCTTTGAAGAGATGTTTGTTTGTATGATAAAAATCTTTGTTGCAGTATTCATTGATTTATATCATTCATTGAATACAAACATTAAACTCTTTTTGCAAACCAAACATATACATTACTTGAGCATCATACGATTGAGAAAATCTACTGATTGAAATATATTTATATATATATATATATATATATATATATTTCTTGTTTGACTAATATCTTTGTTTGGGCACTTAGATTGAATACATCTTGTGATACAAAGATTATAGTGATTGCACTCTCACGCACTGATTACATCGATAGCAAATATTTATTTGAGAGTACATATTAAACCACATTGAGCTTACTTATTATATCTTATTTTTGGTGTATGTGATTGCGTGTAACTGGGTACATATCTGTTTTACTTGAAAGCATAATCACTGTACCATTTCATTGATTGTGAACATACTGCTATATTTCTAGGTACAGGCCTGAAGAGGGAGACTAGCCCTTTGAAATAGTCCCTAGATTGGGTTAGACCTGGCTAGGAAAGCTAGGTGCACCATCCTGGTAAGGTGTAAGTTGAGGTCAACCCCGCTAATTGACTTGTTGTAAAGGTTGAGGTCAGCCCTATGATAATTGACCTGATTGTAATTGGTACTGCTCCACCCATTAAGTGAGCCTTTAGTGGAATCCTCAGGCTTGCAAGCTAGAGGCGGGGACGTAGGCACAGTTGGCCAAACCCCGATAACATATCAGGCGTTTATTTATATTTCTGCACTTTATATTTACTGCACGTGTATGTTATAGTGTGAATGATGCGCATGATTTAAATTCCGCATATTTTACTTATCTGCGCATTTGGGTAGACTGACCCTAGGTTGTGAATATACTGTTGCTGAACTAGTTGAACCTAGGGGAGAAATTTTTAAATACCCAATTGTCCCCTCTTTTTGGGAATACACAAATTCTAACAAGGCCTATATCGCTCCCACGATAAATCCGCTCCAGTAGAAATGTCAGTGGTGGAGATAGGAACCCAGCGGTATCTTCGGTTTTCCGATTGGCCAAATATTTGTTGAGAAATTTAGGAGAGTGGGAGAGAGGAGATGAGGAGAGACGGAGAGTGAGAGAACGCTGGGGGCCTCTATTTGCAGTAATTGAAAATGGTGATTTCAATTTTGAAATACCTCAGACTCCGGAAGCTTCTAGCTTCCTTTACTTATATAAACAACTTAAATTATAATAATTTAATATTATATACCTATATATATAACCATCATATTAGTTAATTTAATTAATTCAATTTAATACTAATTAATTAATTAATTAATAATTAATCCTATATATATATATATATAACCATCATATTACTTAACTTAATTAATTCAATTTAATACTAATTAATTAATTAATTAATTAATGATTAATCTTAATTAATTTAAATTTTTTTGAAATCATTACATCCTCCTGTAATAATTATTTTTGGGGCGTTACGTTCTTCCCTCATAAAAATTTCGTCCTTGAAATTTGTTGAATATAACCCCAAGTAAAATTCATTGTTAACCTAATAAGTTTTGAATTAATCTTTTAAACAAGTTCATTAGAACATGTAACTAACATAAATTGATGGATTATACATCTTGTTCTAATGCACCTTACTTCAGCAATAACACTCAACAACCTTAATTTTCATCTCCAGTCTTCCAAAGATCTAACACCAACATAACCTCAAGGTCCCATTATGTTTTTTAGTAAATAGCACAAGTGCAACCTATGATGATGTACTAGATTGAACAAATTCCTTGTCGAGGAAATTTTCTAATTGCACCCTAAGTTGCTTTAGTCCAGTTAATGTCATTCTATATGAAATACTTGACATAAGCTCTGTTCCTAGCACCAAATCAATATTAAATTTAATCTCCTCTTGGAGGTAACCTCGATAAATCATCTGGGAAGAATATCTAAAAATTCATCACCTATGGGTAAAGAAGTTTGGAATTTGTTAACTCATATATTTCTTTCATTGTTGTTATAACCCCAGACATGTGCCCGAATTCTGTCCTTTTACAAGTACTCAAGATGTCAAATATGAGAGCTTATTAGTTAGAAAGAAAACCCTCACTCCATTTGGATTTTTGAATACTATTTTCTTTTAAAAACTAACAACTAGGTGTATGATCAATAGATAACCACCAATGGTTAGCCTCATGTTGAAACGAAAAACTTGCAATAATTACTCATACTCATCAAGGACCATACTTGCTGGGACATCTCAGCCCAGAATGTGTAATCATTTGCCCATTAGATCAATTGTATAAAAGCACTTCAAAACTCTCACCATAACATTGTGATTCGTTTGAGTAAAAATTATATGAACTCCCAAACATTTCCTAGAATTCTAATCACCCAATTTCTTTTCAATGTCAAACTAATGCATATGCTTACACTTTTAAATCAGGGTAAAGTATCATTTTCCTACCAAATTGGTTCCTAGAGTCCTTTCTTTTCTTGCTTTAAACAGCTTTAAGATTCCACTTCCAACCTATGTTGGCAAATATTGAATATCAAAATATAGTTGGAAAATATCCTCAATTAAAAACAAGGATTGCAATTATGGCAAGTCTAAGTCCTGGTATACTGACTTCAAATCAACCATTACCTTGTTCCAGTAATTGGACAAATATCTAATAAACACGTACCTTGGTTTTTGGTACAGAATACAATGCTAATGAAGTTGTTTAGTCAGCTATGGTCAGTGATTGGACATTGTCTGGCAGCATAAATCTTGTGTGAAATGGACTAGGAAGGAAATAGTGACATTTATTTATACTAAAGACTTGCTAATGGTAGAAGAATCAGAATCTGAAGATGGCTTTAAAAGCCACAATCAATTGTAAACAACAATAGAAGATTCCACATTAGGCTATATACAAATCAAATCCCAATCGAGCCAATGCCTATATGGTTAAATTGGTGTCCCATTGCCAAGTAGGATTCACACAAGTTAAAGCGAAAAGATAAAGTTCCAAGTCCTAACCTGTATGGTTTTCCTTCTGGATAGTAGATTGTTAAAGGTCCGAGTATCATTATGATTTTTCTTCTAGATAAGTTGATAAAGATGATTCTATTAGGTTTTATTTGATTCACAAGATCCTTCAGAAGACTTGGCAACGTGATGCCCATGACATCTTGTTCCCATGGTTGGTTTTTAGGTTATGGTGATAACATCACTTCCCAGGGTATAAAGAATTCCCACAAAACATAGAAGTCCAATTGTTGCCCACTTAGTATCTTACATTCTTATGGGCATGTTAATTTTAGGATTACACTGTCCCCACTATTTTGGACAACTTATGAAAATATGAAAATATGTAACTGATGCACATTCTCATCGACCCATCTTTCTTTTCCCTAAACATTACCGGCACTCCCTAGGGCGACACGCTGGACCGAATAAACCCCTTACCTAACAGTTGCTGCAACTGTTTCTTTAACTCTTTTAACTCTGCTGGTGCCATTCTATATGGCACCTTCAAAATCGGCGCTGTGGTCGGAACTAAATTAATAATAAGTTCTACCTCACGATCAGGAGGTAGTCCCAACAAATCCTCCGGGAATACATCAGGAAAATCCCTCACTACCAGAATATCCTCAATTTCCCCTTCTGATACTTTCTTCACACGAGCCAAATATCCATGGCAACCCTCTAACAACAACCTCCTCGCCTTAATAGTGGATAACAACTGTGGTGGGCTGCACACCCATGACCCCAAAAATTTATACCCTTGTCCTCTTGGAGGTCTGAACACTACATCTTTCTAGTAATAGTCTATACTGGTGTAGGTAGCTGTCAGCCAGTCCATACCTAACACTATATCGAATCCTTGCATGTCTAACACTACAAGATCGGCTGGTAATATTATTTCTTGAATCCCCACTAGATAGTTTTTAAGTACCTTTCCACATCTCACTATTGATCCAATTGGCGTGGCTAATGACAAATCAGTATCTAACAACTGTGTCTTAACTCCAGTCGTCTTAACATATCCCAACAACACGAATGAATATGTGGCACCTGAGTCAAATAAAACAACAACTTTATATGATAAAGTAATAATCATACTTGTCACAACGTTGCCTACAGCCTCAGCATCTCCTAGTGTCGACGCATAAACCCTCGCCAGAGCTATGTTCCTTTGTTGGCCTCTATCGGGTGCCTGATAACCACCCCGGAATGGTCTGGGAGCTGGTGCGTGGATTGGCAGTACTAGACATGCTCGTACCATATGGTCGGGTCTCCTATAATAATATCATACGTCATTCCCCGCTCGAAACTTCCCCAAATATTTCTTCCCACACATCCAACACACAGGGTAGGTCTGCACACCCTGATTCTTATGATGTCCCATTATCTGCCTCTGACCTCCACTATATCATTCTCCTCTCCATGGACCCCTACTAGAACCTGTCTAAAAACTTGACGGAACAAACCTCTTCTTATGGCTCGATGTTCCTACATCTCCCTGATTGCTCTCCTTTGCTATGGTGGCCCTATCTACTAATTCAGAGAAATCATGTACCTTAAAAATTGCCACCTGTTTATAAATGTCTTGTCTCAAATGCCTCTCAAATATCTTGACCTTTTTAGCTTCATCTAGGACGATATAATGGTAAAAGTGTGACAACTTGATTAATATTTCCGCATACCTTTGAACTGTCATCTGTCCTTGGGACAAATTCAGAAAATCCTGTACTTTAACCTCTCTGATAGTGGTGGGAAAATATCTATCAAAGAATATCTCTCTGAACCGGCTCCAGGTCATAGCCATCGGTATGGATCTCTGCTCCTCTAATAACCTCGTAGTTGTCCACCACCTCTCGGCCTCACCGGTCAATTTATATGTAACATATAGGACCCGTTGCTCATTGGTGCACTGGAGCACCGTCAGTATTTTATCGATCTCTTGCATCCAATTCTCAGTAGCTATAGGATCAGCTCCTTCGGTAAATGTTGGAGGATTCATCTTCATGAACTTTTCTATGGTATAGCCTGGGCCTACAGACGACCCTCCCTGCACCCTGGAGCTCTTAGCGATCTCAACTATAACCTGCTGAGCCACTTTGCGCAAAACAATGTCTGAATCATATCTGCCTGCCCTTGAAGGCCCTGCGCCCTCATTACCACTAGCGTGGGCACTGTTATTCCCTAGGTCCATCCTGAAAAGACAATGAACATCGTTTAAGGACCCTATCTCCATACATATCTAATATATTTCATCAATATGAAATCTCATATCTTCAATTAACTTATCATCTCTAATCTTAATTCAAGATTCAATCCTGCAACCTAGACACACAACCCGAAAATAGTTTACTATGAATTTTCTGAAATTATCACCCCAGGAAAGACACAGAAACCACCATGGAAATCCTGTACCGAGACTATAGAAAAAAAGGTCAAATTCTTTTCCTATACTCTAGTATTGTTTCCACTGTACTCTAAAGTCTATAGAACCTAGCAACCTAGGCACTGATACCAAATTGTGATGACCTGATTTATTTATATTTTTTTACACTTTTTTATATATACTATAAAATTATACTACTCTAATACCCAAAATAAAATCTATAACGTCATTCTAATCCAAGTGGGGATTGGGAAGCCTAAACATCCACAAAATTCCCTATACAATAGTAAAAAAAAAGGCACACATCCACATTTGCAATACTAAAGTTTCAGTATTCCCAAAATATACATACAACATGAACATTCCCAAAATTCTTCCATCTGCTCTTCTAGGGACCATTTAAAAATGCATCTTTCCCAAAAATACTCACCCTACAGACAAGGCAGTATTGTTGTAATGACCTGCTTAACTTACCATATAATTAATCACATTTAAACACCTTGATACCACTAACCAATCATATAATAAATTCAACCTGAACCCGTGGGTAACGGGGACACACCTATCATACACAGTGGAAACCTAAGCAGCAGTAAATATAAATTCCATTCACCAAACCATAAGATACATAATACTAGAGTTACTTACATTCCACCATATACTGTTTAAATATAAAAATCCCAAAACATCAAAAGCGTATCTAGGATCTTACACATGAACCTATTGACCCTAATTCAAACAAACTCACCCTCCTGGTGGGGTAGTAATATTGCCTCAATAGCGGGCTCAGTCCGCTTGGCTTTCTGGGTTCCGTGAAATAGTTTAAGCTGGGGTGAGACACCTCTCAGTAAGGGAAATAAACTAAATACAGTTGTGTTACAATATGAATATTTAGTACTATAATAGATATACAATACATGTCACATACTTGAAAGCACTGTTAATAGTGTAACTGAGTAAACATATAATTTCATAATTCTACTAAATCATACTGTTCATAAATCATCTGATATAACTAGTAATTCTAAAATTTTACCCAGGATGAATAGCTAGTTGATGTCATGTATTACCCCCCATGACGGGTTGTGTAGTCCAAAGGCGGGACCCAACAATGGCTGGCCGACCATTGTCGAGTCAAAAATGTCTATAAGTATGATGGGCCCGCCACACCCTGGTTTGGACTGCCATGTGGACGTCCACAACTCTACACTGAAAGCCACATCGACTATCCATCTCCCACTCCCTCTACTAGTAGGGGCAGTTAGCACAAGTTTGAACTGAACTAAACTGAACTGTATAGCTACGGTACCGTGCTCCTGAAATTGATCTGAACTATCATCCAGGTTTTGATAACATATAATACATGATAATATACTGCTCAACGTAACTAAATTGATAGCATGTTCTAATTTTTGTAATAACGTAAATAAATGCGGCCTTACACCGATTACATTCATATCTGCGGCCTTTCACTGAAAACATTCATAATTACAGCCTTGCACCATAAACATACATAATCCACGATCTTGCATCGGCTATCAATCATGGCCTTGCGCCGAACATAACATACATATTGATATGAATAAATGTATTATTTATCATGTATTCTGAAATCATAACATACGGTATTATATTGTTATTCCTGAAATAAATGTAATATGCTTTTTCTGTAGACTTGATTTAACATAAAACAATTTGAGTAAAATAATATTCATGCCACACAATGCTGAATAAAATCATAAGTTCCATTCTAAAATCATATTTCCAGTATAACATCAGTATTTTCCCAAATATGCATTTTTACCAACATACTCATATATATATAATACATGCTTCTTGAAAATTAATTTGCTAATAAGTAATAATGATTTTCATGAAAAATAACTACTTTAATTTACTCCCTTACCTAACAACTGAAAAGCCCCTATAAAGTTTAGTCTTACACTCGTAGGGTTCCCTGCTCAACACCCTAAAAACAGCATCTCCTAGAATCAAATTTTAGTATTTCTCCATGTACTACATTTCTTATAACTATGGGAAAGCCAAATATTGAATAAAAAGTCTTACATTGTATTTGGAATGAAATCCAAGTTGACTCCACCAGTGATCTACTCCTGTAGATTTGAAGAGAACTTTCCCAGGAGTGTCGTGGTGGCCTCAGATCGTCAAACCGGTAAGAATCCGACTCGAAAACTTAGAGAGAAGGAAGGAAAATTGAAGAGGAGTGAGAGAGGGAAGGTTTTGCATGATTTTCTATTGCAAAACCCAAGTTTAGGCTATTTATACACTAGCATTCGCCGACGAAACACATCACTTCATCGACGAGGTCAAGAAGGAAGTTCGTCGATGAATGATTACTCCTCATTGACAAAATTCAGAACTGAGATATATCCTCTCGATATCTTCTCCTTGACGAGACATCTCCCCGTCGACGAGCCCCTCATGTGTGCTTGTTGACGAACTCCCTGTGTTCGTTGACAAGACCTTGTTTAAATTCCTTCTTTTCTCCCCTCCTACTATTATTAGATTATGATAATTATTCGGGTCTCTACAACTGTAGCCCCCCTATCTCCAAGCCTGATTTGCACATCTATCTAGTCCACCTGAAAAGTGATAAATTACTGGGATGTGACAACTCTTAGTAAGATGAAATATGTTATTACCAGTGTGTGGCAGAGGAGTTTGCATAACTGTAATATTTGATTTAAAAGTACTGTATGCTGTAAACAACTGAGTATGAGAAAACACATATAAATAAAACACCATATAACTCACACCTATATTGGTTAACATAAATTGTTTTCCTGAATATTCTATTAAAAATACTTTTAATATCTATAGGTATGACCGTGGTTTTTGTAAATCTAGATATATAATAATATCTGAGAAAACTTCCCTAAACGGATAACTGAAAGTCATGAATTAACCCCTTATGATAGGGTTGTGCGGCCCATAGGTAGTACTTAACACTGGTTGGCCAACCAAGATAAATCAACTAAAGCCCAATAGTCAGATCGGCTACGTCAACCCTAATTGATGGGGAGCCTGTCCACAAACTGCTGAAAATCCACTTACTATCTAAGATATGTGGTTGCACTTTGAATTGAAATAGCAACGGTATCATGCTTTGAAAATTGATCTGGTCCATTCAGGTAAGATATTATATATATATATATATATATATATAATATATCTGACCCTTATGTATGTATGTATGTATGTATATATAATAGATATATCTATATTACTGATTAACCATGATTCTGTTTAACTGAAATAACCATAACGCTGTAGTAAACTGATCTATATAAACTGATATATATGAATGTTATAGTTCTATATAAGCTGTAAAAATCATAATCTGTATAAATCATAATTCTGGGGAATACTGCATATCGTGCTTTCTGTATAAACTGTATAATCATGGTACTGAGAAAACTAAATATTTTAACTATGTAAAATTACATAAATTTTAATAACATGAAAGCTGTATAAATTTTGTACTATACTGATAATTTCTCAAGCCACACAATTAATTAAACAAAACACATGTACTGAAATTTGTAGAACTGTATAATTTACTTACTCTGAAAATACCCATAATCATATATCATATTTTTACTAGTAAGTATTTCTAAATTAGCTGGCATAGCATATTTCCCTTACCCATCTAACTGGGAGGCTTGCCTCCAATTCAACCCTCACGCCCTCGGCGTATCAACCTCAAAATCTTGCAATTACATATATACAAATTCCGAGTAAAACACTGAATTTCCCAAAAAATCATCATACTCATATTTCCGGTTATTCCAAAAACCTGGCCCCCAGCCACAAAATACAACTCGATGTATAGCTGTCAATTAAAACTCAGCCCTCGGCCGTCAAATAATAATCTTGACCCTTGGCCAATCAAACAATACCTGGCTACTGGTCGTTATTTCAAACTCCTGCATTTCATAAACAATTCTAGTATTTTCGCAAGCATTTCCATTATTTCTCAAAAAATTTAGTATTTTATAATTTCCAACCCATTCAGATCATCTACCACACAATTTCACATTTAAACACACTCATATGTGTATATATATATATACATTCAACTGTCCACCGTTCATTTTATACAAAATTACATATCATATATCCTAATTTAATCAAATCAACCCTAAATAAAATATTATTTTAACATTTCCTAGGCCCTTAAATTTCAAATAACAACTAAACCCCTGAAAACAACCAATTTCCTTAATTCCCTAAATCCCATTCTCACTTTGGAGTGGTGCCTAGGACCCCCCAAATTGAAAATTTGCCCTGACCAAAATGACGACGATCGAGACTAGGACCCCGTGGTGGTGCCCAATCGTTGATTTACTTGAAGATTAAAGGAAAAATTGAGGAAAGAGAGGGAGTATACCTTTCCCCAAGAGTGGGGCCTACATCGCTCCCATGACAAATCCGCTCTTATAGGAATGTCGGTAGCGGAGATAGGAACCCAGTAGTATCTTCAGTTTTCCGATCAACCAAATATTTGCCGAGAAATTGAGGAGAGTGGGAGAGAGGAGACAAGGATAGATGGAGAGTGAGAGAACGCTACGGGCCTCTGTCTGTAGGAATTGAAAATGGTGATTTCAATTTTGAAATCCCTCAAGCTCATGAAGCTTCTAGCTTCCTTTGCTTATATAAACAACTTAAATTATAATAATTTTATATTATATACCTATATATATATATATATATATATCACTTATGCTTATATATTTATATATAACCATCATATTAGTTAACTTAATTAATTCTATTTAATACTATTTAATTAATTAATTAATTTTAATTTATTTAATTTATTTTTTTGGAATCACATCCTCCTGTAAGAATTATTTTTGGGGCATTACATTTGGGGTCTCAGATTACTCTTCTTCTGTTATTAAATTCTGTGATCAAAGTAGGTGAAAGAAAAGTATATTCGGGTTCTTCAATTTCTAGACTAACAATGATGATTTCTTGAGTATTATTTCTGACACTTGGAAAATATTGGAGGTTTTTGGCTATCCTATGTTTAAAGTTGTTTCCAAGCTGCAAGCTTTGAAGCCTAAGCTCAAGAGGCCTAATAAAGCGGGGTTTGGAAACATTAGGACCCTTGTGAAGCAAGCTCAAATTAAATTGGTTAAGGCATAGAATCTACTAGAAGATGACCCCACTAATTTTTCTATTAGACAGGAAGAAAGGAACATCATGGATTCACTTATATGTAACAGCCGGCATGAAGAGATACTCCTCAAACAAAAGTCAAGGAATCTTTGGTTGAAATAAGGGGATAGTAACATAAGAATTTTCTTCAAATCCTTGATGAAAAGAAGAGCTCTTAATTCTAGTAGGAGAATTTATAATGAAACGGGGGTCCTGTTGGAGGAAAAGGAACTAATCAGAGATCATATTGTTAAGTTTTATGGTAAACTTTTGGGTACCAGCACCCCCAAAATTAACAACCAATTCATGTTCTCTTCCCTTTTTCCAAAGGATGTCTCCTCAATCCCTTCCCTTATTCTGGATTTTCGAAGAGATGACATCTTCATAGTTATAAGGGAATTTGATGATTTTAAAGCTCTAAGTCTTGATGGTTTCAACAGCCATTTTTTCAAAAAGGCTTGGTCGGTTGTGGGTGATGATGTAGTGGAGGCAATTATGAATTTCTTTCTCTTCTAGAAAGATGATCAAAGCTATCAACTCCACACTAATATCATTGGTTCCTAAGACTCCAACTACTGATTCTTTGAAAAACTTCAGAATTATTTCTTGTTGCAGTGTCTTATACAAGGTAATTTCTAAATTGGTGGCTAACAAGGTAAATATCTTTTTTCCAAGTTTGGTTAGTGATTATCAAGCTGCTTTTGTGAAAGGAAGGAATATAGTTGAAAATATTTTTTTTGTGTCAAGAGTTAATGCACAACTATCACAGGATAGGCTTTGGTAAGAGAATTTCTATTAAAATTGACCTGATGAAAGCTTATGATTCAGTTGATTGGAGTTGTATAAGCAACATCTTGGAGGCCATCCATGTTCTAGCCATCTTAAAGGACTGCATTAAGTTATGTATTCTAACCCCAGCTACTCTATTAATCTCAATGGTGAAGCCTGAGGGTATTTTAAGGGTGCAAGAGGTCTTAGGCAAGGGGACCCCTTATCCCCTTATCTATTTGTGATGGTTATGGAGACTTTAAATAGGCTGCTTCAAGAAAGAACTTATAGACCCGATTTTATCTTCCACAAAGGCTATAAAACTGATAAGATAACTCACCTATGCTTTGTTAATGATCTAATTTTATTTGTTCATGGGGTATTAATTTTGCCCTCTGTCTGGTGGATGCACTTGATGATTTTTCTGCCCTCACTGGTCAGAAATTCAATCCTAGTAAGAGCCAAGTTTACTTTTATGGTTTGACTGCTGTTGAAAAAAGATTTTATCCTCGACCATCTCTATCACGACCTGAAAATTCTCCTATTCATTTTATTATTATTTTTCCATACTGCTTAAAATATAAAATTCTCTGATACCAATAATAACATCCACAATGTCATCCCAGATCCAAAGAGGGTACTAGGGATACCTGTTTATAAATACAGTATCTATGCAGCAGAAAACATAATATACTTGAACCTCATATACAATACCAGAGTTCTACTATCTCCATAAATATACATGTACATCCCAAAAATCCATAAAACATCCTAGGAATTAAACAAAACATATCTCCCAACACAACCACTTACCCTTAACTAGGACTGTACCAACTCCTTCTCTACCGCGGAGCTCACTCCGCTCATCTATTTAGATTCCCTGAACTGTTTGAATTATGGGGTGAGGAACCTCTCAATAAGTGGGAATGGATTATTATCAGTGTGTGGCAATATGAGTTTTAGTATTCCAAATATACAACCATTATTTACCTTTTATTTCACTGTGAAATCATGTACAATTATAAATACGTATATACAAATATATTTCGAAATACATACTTTCCTTTCTTATCATACTCTGTATAAGACAATAACTTTGTATAAGTAAATACACATATATGCATAAGAGAACTGCCTTGCATGGATAAATGATATCGTCATGTATTAACCTCGTATGATCCGGGTGGTGCGGCCCGTATGCTAGACCTAGCCATGGTTGGCCTAACCAGACTAAGTCAACGGTATCTGTATCTGTATCTGTGTCTGTATCTGTATCTGTAACTATGAGTACGATTAGCCTACCCAACTGGTCCGAACTCCAAGGGGTAACTCTACACTTCAATGACACAATCGACTGTATACCACTAACACTCTATCTGAGAAGTGTGGCTGCACTGGTATTTGTGAAGCTACGGTACCGTGCTTAGCTATGGTCCATCAAGGTTCTTAAATCATATAATTTGATTTCTAAAACAATATAATATCATGATTTCTATCACAACTCAGTATAAATTAGCATACTTCTAATCTGTATAAAATCACTGAAATACTATAATTCTATATAAAATACTATCATACTGTAGTTCTATATATAATGCTATCATTCTATAATTTTGTATCAAATGTTGTACTATAGTTCTATATAAAATGCTGTAACTCTATAAAAAATCTGTACTGTAGTCCTGTATAGGACGCTATAATACTGTACAAAATATGTACTATAGTCCTTTATAGGATGCTGTAATACTGCATAAAATCTGTACTGTAGTCCTTTGTAGGACGTTGTAATACTGTATAAAATATGTACTATAGTCCTTTATAGGACGCTGTAATAATGTATAAAATTTTACCTCTGTCTATATATTTTTATCATAAAATTTGAAAAAACGAATTATACATGACTTTAAAACTCATGCCACACAGATTGAGTGGTAACTTACAGTATAATAATATTCTGCTGAAGATACTGGTATAACCATCTCTTGGGTTTTACTTAACTCAATAACCCAATTTTCTCAAAACATACATATATCATTTCAAGTTCCCATTTTCACAAATTTGTATACTCAAGAAAACACATATAATATTTCTAAAGTCACATACTATAATTTAATTAGTTAAAATTCTGAAAACATCTGACATAATCTATTCCCCTTACCTGTTTCCTAGAAATGTGCCTGCAAGGATCCCAAAATTATGCTTGCGGTGCTCGCACAAATCTTGTAGCTATGTACCCTAACTCAATCAGCTCAACCCCATAATATTTACCATTTTAATACTCCTAAGCCCACACTCTTCCAATAACTAATTAAACTTGAAAAACATCTTCTTTACCCTAGTTTTGGAGTGGTATCTGGAAAGCCTAAACAACAAAACCGCTCTAGTAAAACTACGGAGAATCGTCGTCGGGATCCTGAAATGCCGTTTATCCTTCAATTCGGGCTGAAATTGGGCCAAAAATTGAAGAGAGAGAGAGAGAGAGAGAGAGAGAGAGAGAGAAAGAGAGAGAGACTTGAGGCCCTAATCTATATAAAATCATTAAAATACTATAATTCTATATAAAATACTATCATACTATAGTTTTATATATAATGCTATCGTTCTATAATTTTATATCATATGTTGTACTATAGTTCTATATAGAACGTTGTAACTCTGTATAA
This sequence comes from Malania oleifera, assembly GCF_029873635.1. Classification (NCBI taxonomy): domain Eukaryota; kingdom Viridiplantae; phylum Streptophyta; class Magnoliopsida; order Santalales; family Ximeniaceae; genus Malania; species Malania oleifera. The sequence continues at coordinate 18,163,033 of NC_080419.1, forward strand.
AATTTGTACTATAGTCCTGTATAGGATGCTATAATACTGTACAAAATCTGTACTGTAGTCCTTTATAGGATGCTGTAATACTGTATAAAATATGTACTGTAGTCCTTTTTAGGACGTTGTAATACTATATAAAATTTGTACTATAGTCCTTTATAGGACGCTGTAATAGTGTATAAAATCTTACCCCTGTCTATATATTTTTATCATAACATTTGAAAAATGTAATTATACATGACTTTCAAACTCATGCCACACAGATTGAGTGATAACTTATACTATAATAATATTCTGATAAAAATACTGGTATAACCATCTCTAGGGTTTACTCAACTCAATGACCCAATTTCTCAAAGCATATATATATCATTTCAAGTTCCCATTTTCACAAGTTTGTATACTCAGGAAAACATATATAATATTTCTAAAGTCACATACTATAGTTTAATCAGTTAAAATTCTGAAAATGTTTGACATAATCTATTCCCCTTACCTGTTTCCTAGAAATGTGCCTGCAAGGATCCCAAAATTGTGCTTGCGGTGCTTGCACAAACCCTGTATCTATATACCCTAACTCAATTATCTCAACCCTAGAATATTTACCATTTTAATACTCCTAAGCCCATACTCTTTTAATAACTAATTAAACTTGAAAAACATCTTCTTTACCCTAGTTTTGGAGTGGTGCCTCGAAAGCCTAAACAGCGAAACCACTTTGGTTAAACTACGAAGAATCGTCGCCGGGATCCTGAAATGTTGTTTATCCTTCAATTCGAGTTGAAATTGGGCCAAAAATTGAAGAAAGAGAGAGAGAGAGAGAGAGAGAGAGAGAGAGAGAGAGAGAGAGAGAGAGAGCGAGAGAGAGAGAGAGAGAGAGAGAGAGAGAGAGAGAGAGAGAGAGAGAGAGAAAGAGAGAGAGTTGAGGCCGTAGCCCTAAGAGAGATAGAGAGGGAGGGTTTTAATTTTCCCCAAAAAAAAATTACTTGATCCCCTTTTATAGGTTTCTCACCTGCTGCAAAATCGTCGATGGTTTGGTTTTAACCAAACCCTTTTCTTACCGTTTTACCCTTACATTACCGTGGTAAATCAAAACCGTCGATGGTTTTCTGAGCTCCCCCAAAACTATCGACAATTTTTCCTGTGCCAAACCAAATTTTCTCTTTCCTTTATTATTTCATTAATTACTATTTTTCGGATCTTTACATCCTCCCCTCCTTATAAAAATTTCATCCTCGAAATTTTCCATTTAGCACTTTTACCAACATTTGAGGAAAAGCATTGAAATTTTATTATTTACCCTCACTTATGGTAGAGGATACCGTGGTTACATAAACGACTCTGAGAGATTACAATAACCAAATTAAAAATCTCCCAAACCTAATCAAACATAAAAACCATTACATTTAAATCTAAATTAAATACACTTGAACTTACACAAAGTATACTTATATATCACCGAACTCTTATCTAGACTATTATGTCATCTGTCTAACTTTGAGCCCCACTGAACAATTGTGGGTACCTCCGGCGCATTTTCTCCTCTAGTTCCCATGAGGCTTCCTCAACTACGTGATTACGCTAGAGTACTTTTACTAGTGGGATTTTCTCGGTGTGTAGTTCTTGCTTTTTATGATCTAGGATTTGGACTGACACTTCATCATAGGGTAGTATCACCAAGTTCAAGTGCCTCATAACTTATTATATGTGATAGATTTGGGACGTATTTCTTCAACATAGACACATAAAATACGTCATGGATCCTGGATAACACTGGGGATAACACTAACCTGTAGGCAACTGGACTGATTCTTTTCAATATCTTAAAGGACCCAACATACCTATGACTTAGCTTACCCTTCTTTCCAAATCTCTCACTCCTTTCATTGGTGCAATTTTCAAAAACATGTTATCTCCTACACCAAATCCCAACACTTGTCGATAGGTATCTACATAACTTATATGTCCACTCTGAGCGATTTAATTCTTTCTTGGTTAAGCTTGATTTTCTCAGAAGTCCGCTGTACAATCTCTGGCCCAAAAATCTATCTTTCACCTACTTCATCCCAATATAGTGGAGTTTGGCACCTCCGACCATATAATGCTTCATACGGTGTCATTTCCATACTGGTCTGGTAGCTATTATTATAAGCAAAATCCACCAGTGGAAGATATTGAATCTAGCTACCTCCAAAATCTAACACACAGGCCCATAACATATCTTCGAGTAGCTGTATGGTATCCTCTGTTTGTCATTTCGGTCTAAGGATGGAATGTTGTACTAAACATCAATTGAGATCCCAAGGCTCCTTGTAGACTCTTCCAGAATTGAGACATGAACTGTGGGTCTTGTTTAGAAATGATGGACACTGGCACGCTATGCAGTCTGACTATCTTCTGTATATACATCTCTGCCAATCTACCCATGGAATAATTAACTCTGATGGGAAGAAAATGGGTAGTTTTCATCAATCGGTCAACGACTACCCAGATGGTGTCTTGCCCATGAAATGCCGGCAGTAACCCTATGACAAAATCCATAGAAATGTGCTCTCACTTCCATTCGGCGATGTGAAGTGGTTCCAACGGTCCCACCGGTCTCTGATGCTCAGCCTTCACCTGCTGACAAGTCAAACACTGTTATACATATCGGGCAATTTCTCTTTTCATATTACCCCACCAGAAAGATACCCGCAAATCCCTGTACATTTTTGTGCTTCCTAGATGTACCATATATAGGGAACGATGGGCCTCTTCCAAAATAGTCCTTTTAATTTCAGTGTCATCGGGTACACACAACCTACTACAAAACCTCAGAGCTCCGTCATCTGAAATATTAAAATCGGCTCCCTATCCACTCTGCACTCTATCTCTAATCTTTACCAATTCTACATTTTGCATCTGTGCATTCTTAATTCTCTCCAATAAAGTCGGCTGAAGTACCAGATTAGCAATAAATTCCAGGTGATTTCCCTCTACTAGCTCCACACTAAGTCTTTCTAAATCCATTCTAGTCTGATGTTGCGCAACCACTACTGATACTGAGGCACTTCCTGACTTTCGACTCAAGGGATCAGCTACCACATTAGCCTTTTTTGGATGGTAACTTATAGTGCAGTCGAAATTCTTTATCAATTCCATCCACCTCCTCTGTCTCATATTCAACTCCTTTTGCATGAAGAAATACTTCAAACTTTTATGATCTGTAAATATTTCACATTTCCCACCATACATATAATGCCTCTAAATTTTCAATGTATACACCACTGCAGCTAACTCCAAATCATGTGTTAGGTAGTTCTTTTCATATTCTTTAATTTGACGAGAAGCATATGCAATGACCTTCCCCTGCTGTATCAAGATACACCTGAGACCCTTTTGAGACGCGTTACCGTAAATCACGAATCCACCATCTCCTGATGGAATAAACAAAATCGGTGCAGTGACAAGTCGCTGCTTCAATTCCTGAAAACTCTGCTTACAATCATCGGTCCACTCAAACTTCACATTTTTCCTCCTTAACCATGTCAGAGGAGCTGATAGTCCGGAAAAACCCTCCACAAATTGCTGGTAATATCCTACCAGACCTAAGAAACTCCTGATCTCCTGAAAATTTTTTGGTCTTACCCAGTCCACTACCATCTCTATCTTGCTCGGGTCCACAGAGATACCATCCCCAGATATCACATGCTCGAGGAATGTCACTTGTTCCAACCAGAATTCACACTTCTTGAATTTGGCATACAACCTCTTTTCTCTCAGTACCTGAGGAACTATCCTTAAATGATCTTCATGCTCCTCGGGGCTCTTTGAATAGACCATAATATCATCAATGAAAACCACTACAAATTGGTCCAGGTATTCATGGAAAACCTTATTCATAAGGTCTATGAATATAGCAGGAGCATTTGTCAGTTTGAATGACATAACCAAAAACTCATAATGGTCATATTGAGTTTGGAATGCTGTCTTTGAAACATCCTCTGCCTTAACTTTCACATGATGGTACCCGGACCGAAGATCAATATTTGACTAAACCCGTGTTCCCTCGAGCTGATCGAATAAATCATCAATATGGGAAAGAGGATACTTATTCTTAACTATCACTTTATTTATCTCCCTATAGTCGATACACATCATCATCCCGTCTTTCTTCTTTTCAAATAAAACTGGCACTCCCCAGGGTGATACACTGGGGCTGATAAACCCCTTATCTATTAATTCCTGCAATTTTTCTTTTAGCTCTCTTAAATTTGTTGGAGCCATTCTATAGAGGGCTTTAGAAATCAGTGCCATCCTTAAGAATAGATCAATAGCAAATTCAATCTTACGATCGGGTGGCAACCCAGGTAAATAATCTAGAAACACATCAAAGAATTCTCTCACAATTGGTATATCTTCAAAGTTTAACCCTCCCTCAGGTGCTTCCTTCATGCAAGCTAAATACCCTTGGCATCCCTCCAAAAGCAGTCTCCTCATCTGAATAGTTGATAATAACTATGGTGAGGAGCACACACACGACCCTACAAATCTGTACTCTTGCTCCCCTAGAGGTCTGAATCCTACATCTTTCTTATGACAATAGATACTGGCATAGGTGGCAGCTAGCCAATCCATTCCCAAAATCATGTCAAACTCATGAATGTCAAATACCACTAGATTGGCTAGTAGCATTTTTCTCTGAATATCCACTAGATAGTCTTTGAGCACCCTTCTACATATCATTACTGATCCTATCAATGTGGCGACTGATAATTCGGTGTCTAGCATCTGAGTTTCTATCTCACATAACTTGATGTACCCCAGAGATATAAAAGAATGTGTGGCCCCTGAATCAAACAAAACAACAACTTTATTTGAAAATATAAAGATGATACCTATCACCATGTCGCCGGCCGCCTCTGCGTCTCTCGGTGTCAGTGCATAGACCCGCGCTGGGGCGGCGTTCCTCTGCTGGTTGCCTCAGGATGCTTGATTGTTTCCCTGGTAACGTTTAGGAATAGGTGCATAAGCTAGTGGCAGATGGCAATCTCTCGCAATATGGTCAGGCTGACCACATTGATAGTAGGCATTCGAGCCAATTCGGCACTCCCCCTAATGCCTCCAATCAAACCTAGTAAAAATAGGGGGTACTGGATTACCCTGGGGGGGGGGGGGGGCTTGGTATCCCTCTACCTGCCGCTGGCTTGCATTATATCTCCTCCACTGACCCTGACTGGTACTTGCCCGGTAATCAGGAGGCATAGGCCTCTTCTTCTAACTCTTCACCCCAGCACCTCACTATAGGTTGGTCTCTATCACTGTGGCTTTATCTACTAACTCTGAGAAGGTCTGGACCTGGAATGCCACCACCTACTTATAGATACTCTATATCAGGCCTTCCTTAAATCTCCTCACCTTCTTCTCCTTATCTAGCACTATGTATGGAGCAAAACGAGACAACTCTACAAATCTAGTTGCGTACTTCTAAACCGTCAGGTGCCCCTAAGTCAAATTCAGAAATTTTTCCACTTTAGTATTTCTAGTAGTGGTGGGGAAGTGCTATTCGAAGATTATCTCCTTGAAGCGGCTCTAGGTTAAAACTATAGGCACCGACCTCTACTCATCCAGCAATCTCACCGACCTCCACCAGCGTTTAGCCTCCCCTATCATCTTAGAGGTAGTGAACCATGCTTTTTGCTCCTCGATGCAAGGAAGAACTACCAATGTATCCTCAATCTCTTGGACCTAGTTCTCTACCACCAACGGGTCAGCTCCTCCTGAGAACGACGAGGGATTCATACAAGTGGACTGATCGATCGTGCAGCCCTAGTAAGCTGGTGGGAAGCCCTGTTCCCTTGAATTTCTTGCTATCTCTACAATTACTTGCTGGGCAACACTACGAAATACTGCATCAGAATCATTGCCGCTCATACTGGAAGGTCATGCATCATTACCACCACCAGCGTTCGTATTGTCATTCCCAGTGTCCATCTTGAAATTAAAACAAAATATAGTCTGAAAACCCTAACTTCATAACGCAACTAATACATTAATCTAACTAAAAACCACCAGTTATCCTCCTACAACCAACCAAATTAACGTCCTTATTCCCAATTTAAGGTTTAGTTTACCACTCATAAACAAAATCGACAATAGTTTACCATGGCTTTCTTGAAATCGTCATTCCAGGAAAATTGCAAAAATCGTCATGGAATTTCTACCTCCAGGTTGTGAGACAAAACCCCAAATTCTCATCTTAACCTCCAACAATGACTTATTGATATCCTAATATACCCATTTCATACCCTCATCAAGATCCATTCCTATGCTCTAGCGTTGCTTTCCGTTGTGCACTAAAATCTATAGAACCTAACAACCTATACTCTGATACCAAAACTGTCACAACCCGAAAATTTTGCTATTTATTTTATTATTATTTTTACATATTGCTTAAAATATAAAATTACTTTGATACCAATAATAACATCCACAATGTCATCCCGACTCCAAAGTGGGTACCGAGGATAGCTGTTCATAAATACATACTATCTATACAATGAAAAACATAATATACCTGAACTTCATATACAATACCAGAGTTCTACTATCTCCATAAATATACATGTACGTCCCAAAAATCCATAAAACATCCTAGGGATTATATAGAACATATCTCCCAATACAACCACTTAACCTTAACTAGGACTGTACCAAGCTCCGCTCGTCTGTCTGGATTTCCTGAAATGCTTGAATTCTGGGGTGAGACACCTCTCAGTAAGTAGGAATGTATTACTATCAGTGTGTGACAATATGAGTTTTAGTGTTCCAAATATACAACCATTATTTACCTTTTCTTTAACTGTGAAATCATGTAAACTTGTAAATACGTATATACAAATATATTTCAAAATACATACTTTCCTTTCTTATCATACTTTATATAAGACAATAGCTTTGTATAAGTAAATACGCATATATGCATATAAGAACTGCCCTGGATGGATAAACAATAACGTCATGTATTAACTGTAGTGATCCTAATAAAAAAAATTAAAAAATAATAAATAAATAAAATAAAAATTAATTAATTAATAATAATAATAATAAATTAATTAATTAATATAATAATTTTTTTAATATATTATAATATATAATATGTATATGTTAAACCTTCCTGAAGGATCTTTGATCCTTCAGGAATACGCAGACAGAGAGCCCCCCCCCCCCCATTTGGCGCATTTCTCACGCCTTTCTCCCCTCATCTCCTCTCTCCCACTCTTCTCAATTTCTTTTCTAATATTCGGCCAATCATAAAATGGGAGATACCGTTGGGTTCCTATCTCCGCCACCGACATTCCTATCAGAGCGGATTTATCGTAGGAGCGGCATAGGCACCACTCCTGGGGAAAGGTATACTCCCTCTCTTTCTCTAATTTCTCCTTTAATATTCAACTAAATCAACAATCGGGCACCACCACGGGGTCCTAGTCTCGATCGTCGTCATTTTGACCGGAGCAAATTTTCAATTTAGGGGTCTTAGGCACCACTCCAAAGCGAGAGTGGGATTTAGGGAATTAAGGAAATTAGTTGTTTTTGGGGGGTTTAATTGTTATTTGAAATTTATGGACCTTGGAAATGTTAAAATAATATTTTATTTAGGGTTGATTTGATTAAATTAGGGTTATTGAATCAGGGTTCGGGTGAGCACCACAGGCATCGTTTTGGGGTTCCTGCTAGTGTAGTTTCAGGAAACTAGGTAAAGGGATTAAGTTAAGTCAAGATTTTATTAAATATGAACCGATTAAACTGTGATATATTTATTTATTTATTTATGAGTTCAAATATTATTTTGAAAACCATCCGTTCAACTGGGATTTTACAAACCTAGGATATATGGTATGGTACTTTTGAATATTATGAATGGTGGAAAATCTGAGTTATTTTAAAAATTAAAAAGACTGTGTATCTTCGTTGTCTTCTGGACTATTTCCAAATACTGAAATTGTGTGGCAAGTGAATAATTTTATGGTTTATTGTGAAACTGAAATTGAGAATGGTTGTGAAACATATCGGAAATGTTTGTGAAACATACTAGAACTACTTATGAAAAATGCAGGTTTTGATATGACGACTGTGAGCCGAGTTTTATGAAATGGTAGGGTTGAAATGAAATGAGATTTTAAATTACAGTTTTTAAATTACTTAAATTGCATGATATGCTTTAGGAACCCTGGGGACCAGTGTATTGTGAGCATGGTGCTGTTGCTAGTTAAACCATGTGCACCCACACTGTTCTGGATAGAAGTGTAGGGGGTCCCAGCTGACTGCCTGCATGAAGTTGAAGTAAGGGCATCTGACCTACAAATTTGTTGTGGATGCCTGCAGATGTACTTGCAGAGAATGTTGTTTTTGACTTTGTTTGGATTGATCACCCAGGCTTTGTCCAGCCTTCGGGCCGCACAACCCGGGCCATGGGGGAAGTAAATGGTGTGTTTGTCACAAGGATTTGTCTTATATGCATATTTGTTAATTTATATGAATGAGGTTAATTATTAACTTAACCCCGAGGGTTTGCTGAGTAAGGAGAGTACCTTGGTAGTTGTAATGCTATTAGAACAGAGGGAAGGTACTTGTATGGGCGTGTAATCTTACCTATCCTTGGAAACTTTTACTTATAGATAATTGTGTGTGCATGTGTATGTGAGAGTATAGGCTAAGAATGATTTTAAAACTGTGGTTATTTATTTACTGAGTTGATTTATACTGTGGGAAGGAAAAAAGGTATTTTCAACTATGTAAAATGATTATACATTTAAATGTTATTTTTGGTTAAATGAAGAACGGGTTATTTTCTGTATACACTAAAATTCATGTTGGTCACACACTGATATTAACTTAGTCTTCCCTTACTGAGAAGTGTCTCACCCTAATTTACAAATTATCTTTTCAGGAAATCTCAGGAAATGTTTTTAGCAGGCTAGAGGGGCTGAGACGGTTGTATAGTTCTTATTTTCTTTTTCTTTTTTTTGTATATGGTGAGTGTAGTTTGAATTGGTTTTTGTATAAGTATAGTACGTTGATTTGTAATAAGGATTTTGGAACCTTTTGTATATAAAGGTAGTATAGAACTCTAGTATTGCATTTTGGAGATTGTATCCTTTATTTTCGTTGCATTTTATATGATGAGTTGGTACAGGTACACAGACGTCACTAAAGTAGCACCCCGAGCCCCACGTGGCGGGTCGGGCATTACATTAACCTCGTATGATCCGGGTTGTGCGGCCCGTAGGTTGGACCTAACTATGGTTGGCCAAACTAGACTTAGTCAATTGTATCTGTATATGTAACTATGAGTATGATTTGTTTACCCAACTAGTCCGGACTTTAGGGGGTAATTCTACACTTCAATGGAATAATTCATTGTATACCACCAACACTCTATCTGAGAAGTGTGGGTGCACTGGTATCTGTGAAACTATGGTACCGTACTTTGCTATGGTCCATTAGGGTTCTTAAACCATATAATGCAATTTCTAAAAAAATATAATATCATGATTTCATTCACAACTCAATATAAATTGTCATACTACTAATTTGTTTAAAATCACTGAAATGCTGTGATTCTGTATAAAATACTATCATACTGTAGTTCTATATAAAATGTTATCATTCTGTAATTATGTATCAAATGTTGTACTGTAGTTCTATATAGAACGTTGTAACTCTGTATAAAATATATACTATAGTCCTTTATAGGACGCTGCAATACTGTATAAAATTTGTACTATAGTCCTTTATAGGACACTGTAATACTGTATTAAATATGTACTGTAGTCCTTTATAGGATGCTGTAATACTGTATAAAATCTATACTATTGTAACGACCTCACAAATTACACTATATATATATATATATATATATATATATTATTTTTTTTAAAAAATGAAACATATAAACAACTCTAATACCTCTGCTATAGCGTCTCAGGCCTCAGATGGGCACTGAGGAATTCCTATATAAAATAAACACACCTATGCAGCGGAAAACATAAATCATACAGCCATATATACACATATAATACCAGAATCCAGTACTTCTAATATCATACTATATTTATCAAACTCTGTAAATTTGTATACATGATTTGACCCCTAATGACAGGGTTGTGCGGTCCGTAGGCGGGACTTAACGCTGGTTGGCCTACCAAGTAAGTCACTATACTCTACACTATCACAGCCCGACCAAACTGTATCCTCTCCTAGGCGCGGAACTGGACAGCTACCTTGTCAAACCGACCCCCTCAACCAATCATACTAGGGAGCTGCATCCACTCTGAGCCCAGTTTGACGGTACCCACACAATATCTGAGATATGTAGTTGCACTCTATCTGTGACAACAATAGTACCGTGCTTTGTTATCTGTATCTGTTTGTAATATTTTCACAAGAATCTGATACTGTACATATATATACTACTATAATTATCTTACAGTTTTCATCATGTTTCCAAAATAACCATAACACTATAATTCTGTACTGGAAATACTATAATATCTGAATAATATAACTGTAGCATCTGGATGTTATATCAGTATATCTGACTGTATAATCTGTCTATGTAATCTCTCTGTATAATTTGTCTGTATAATCTAAGTTATGGTATTAGGAAACATGACATTCTGTAAATACTGTAATATACTGATCTGAATAAAAACTGTAATATACTGATCTGAATAAATATCTGTGTATATCAGTCTATATATGTATATACTGTATTGTTGGCCTAACTGAGTTTTTCAATCTTGTTTTGATGATAACAAAATGAAGGATGCTTTAACATGTTGTGTTGAGTGATTTGATTTAGGTAAAAGGACACTCACGATTGATAAGCTGATGTTCAATGTCAATCTAATGGAAGCTCCGCTCCTCAGAATATTGAGGTCAATGAAGAACAAATGAAGAGGTTAAATACCAAACAATTCTTAAAGTCGAAAGTGAATCTCGAGAGGCTGAAGGAGGCTAAAGAACTTAGTGTTTTAGGAAAACCATGATTAGAAGGATTGTTGTAAGTACTTCAAAGCCACATACTATTTAGATACATGTGAAGCTCTTATAAATCAAAACAAACTAAGAAACACTTTTTTGAAAGACCTTAAAATATGTCTTTGATTAAAAGGTCTCAAAGGAAGAAAATATTCAAAGTCAAAAAGGAAAATACTAAGAGCCAGGCGACTGCCCTATATAGGCAGGCGACTGCCACAATTTAAAAGTAATAATTTAGGAGGCAGTAGGGTTCCAGGCGACTGCCTGAGCACTGACAGGCGCCTAGGTGGTCAAGTCAAATGACTGCCAAGTCTTGACAGGCGAGTGCCAACCTTTTGGGTTTTCAAAATTGTTCTTTGGAAAAATTTTGAATTTCATAATTAATTCAATAATTTAATTAAATGAGGAAATTGTTCCTTGGAAAAATTTTGAATTTCAAAATTAATTCAATAATTTAATTAAATGAGGAAATTACTCTTTGGAAAAATTTTGAATTTCAAAATTAATTCAATGATTTAATGCTACCTAATTAAATGAGGAAATTATTCTTTGGAAAAATCTATAAATACCTCCTTTGGGCAATGGAAAAAAAAATAGACAAGCAAGATAAGCCTAAGAGATCAAACAGTCAATACGCTGAAATTCTTCCTGTGTTGAAATTCTCCATAAGTTCCTTTACTCACATCATTTTGCTAGAGAAAAACTCTACGTTTTTGGTGGATTGAAAAATCAAAAGCTTGGTTCCGAGTTGCACTCAATTCTTTTTAAAGAACACTTCTGTCTTCTTGAACTTTGAACGATTCAAAGGTTTGTTGGATCGTTGGACCAAGCACAGGTCGGTGCTTGGAGAGGTTTCTCTTCTTAAAAAAGGGGGTAAATTGTCTAAGGTTTTTGTTCCACCCAGAAGGAACAAGATATAGTAAATTCCTTGGGTGGTTGACCTAAGGCGAGGACGTAGGCTGGGTATAACCCGAACCTCATAAAAGTGGTGGTGTCACTCTCTTATCCTTACTCTCTTTTAATTTCAGCAACGATATACCCTGCATGGATGTTTAATACTTTTGATTATAAAGCAAACATGTTGACTTTTTGAGTCCAATCCCTGTTTTGATAATGACAAACCATAGTATCCCACTTGTGTAATTGAGTGTGAACATGTTTATATTTCTATAAGTACAAATGATGAATGCAAAATGGAAGCCATTAAGAGCACTGAGAAGAACACCAATTGGCGTATTCCATGGAGTATTGAGGAGCAGAAGACACAAAGACTTTATCTATTTTCTGGGTTGTAATAGTAATTAGGGTTGAATGTGCATGAATCTTACATGATTTAAAATTGAAGCTCTACCTAACCTTAGATTGACCATAGGATGTCCAAATAACATGAAAAACTCTTTTCATAAAATTTTTAACTTATACCAAAGCTTTTAAATGGTTTTAAAGTTAAAAGAGGGCAAAAACTAAATTTTTCAAAGGGGTCGGTCAACCGGCTAGTCAACCGAATGTTAGAAATGAGCAATTTTCTCACTCAATTCGATCTCATCTCAAACTATGTTCAACATGAAAATCATGTCATTTTCCTATAGATTTCGTTTGATATGAAGAACATCAAAATTGGAGTTACACAGAAAAAGTTATGGCTAAAACACTGAAACATGTCCGTAATCAAAAAACTCCCGTCATGTTTCTTCTGTCTCATTGATGGGAATTTTTATCAAACCAAAACTCATTATCTTAAAATGTGTCCAACATGGAAGTTGTGGTATTTTATCTTAAATTTCTATTGATATCAAGAACATCTAATTTGGAGTTATATAGAAAAATTTATAGCCAAACCACTGAATAGTGTCCGTGCAGAAAAGTCGAGGCCGGTTGACCGAACCTTCACTATGATCGACCAAAACTCACGGATTTCAAGCCTTGGTCGACCGTGCCTTGAGCTTGGTCAACCTACCTTCTCAGGAAAGTGTCCCAATGGATGAAAAATGGCTAGTTTTCAAAATAAAAATATATTTTAAGGTCCCAACGACTATATAACGGTCACAAGGGATTTTTGCCTATAAATACAACCCCAAAACACTTGAAAATTGTTGGAGAATCCCTTTGTTAATTTATTTTATCATTATTTGATTCTCTCACACTTCTATACCCCATTTGTTCTTTAAATTCTCATTTTTCTCCTACTCTTTTTTATTTGAAAATCATTTTGGGAGAAAATATTCTTGAGGGTTTTATGTGAAGAGGCTTGAGCATATATCATATACATATATATTGCTCGATGACCTTCTTCTTTCATTTGTGATATATTTTCAAAGATTAAAATGTCTCCTATTCTCTTCTTTTGAAAACCATTTTTGGGGAAAATATTTTTGGGGCTATATTTGAAGAGGCTTGAGCATATAACATTCTCTATATGTATATTGCTTGAAGGCCTTTCTATTTTTCATGTTTTCAAAGATTAAATTTCTCCCATATTATTTTATTTGGAAAAATATTTTTTGGAGAAATTTCTTGTGAATAATGTCTTGAAGGCTTGAGCTAATATTCTTGCTTATATATTTTGCTTGAATGCCTTCTTGGGATTAATTTTACTAAGGTCAATCATTTTGAAGAAAACCCTAATATTCTCCTACTCTTATCTTGAAATACATTTGTTGGACAATTTCTTTGGGTTATACAAGAGGGAGCCTTGAGCATATATCAATTTAATATATACTTGCTTGAGAGGTTTCTCCTTTTATTTTATAAAGGTCAATCATTTTGATAGCAAAATCCTAGTTTCTCCTACTTATCTTAAAGTATATTTTTGGAGAAACTCTTTGGGTTATTTAAGAGCTTTGAGCATATATTCATTAATATATATTGGCTTGAAAAGCTTCTTGAAAGAAAAAAAAAAAAAAAAGGCTAAAGCATATATTCATTTTTGCTTGGTAACCTTTATGATTTGAATTTGAAAAGGTCAATCATTTTAGAAAAGAAAATCATTTTCCAAACTCTTAAGTTTTACTTGAAAAATATTTTGAGAGAAAACATGTACTCTACATGAGTTTCATTTCAAAATCATATGAGAATGCATATTAGATTTTGATGTTGTACATCCCTACTTAGTTTAGAAGCATATTTTATGGACAAAATGATTTTACTGTAACGGTTCGGTTCAGCCCGTTAATTGAACTGGGGAGTCTCAACCCCACAAGTGAGACCGGTTCGGTTCAGCCCAAAATTGAACTGGGGAGTCTCAACCTCCCAAGTGAGACTAGTTTAGCTTAACCTAGTAATTGAGTTGGGGTTTTCCTCGTCTCGTAAGGAGAGGCTGTAAAAGAATTTTGCTCTACCTGGTTAAGTGAGCAGGCATAGTGGAATCCTTGGGGGTAAGCTCAAGGCGGGGATGTAAGCTGGTTTGGCCAAACCTCGATAACAAATCTGGTGTCGCTCTTTTTATCTTATTTAAATTCTTGCACTTAAATTTCAGCATGTGTATGAATGTTTATTTAATGTCGAAATTATTCTCATGCACATGTTTGATTTAAATAAAATGTTGCACATGTGTATGTTTGCTTTTATTATTAAACTCGCTTTACATACACATATACATGTTGAATGGGATATGATACTGTGGTGAATCGGCGAGTTGTTAAAATTAGCCAAAAAGTTTTTAAAACCCAATTCACCTCCTGCCTCTTGGGATCACACCAATTCCAACAATAAACACATATTAGAAATTAAGTAAATGCAAAAACTAATTTGTTCTTGGGCTTGCGAAAACTGAAAGAGAGTATGTTGGTTAATCGATCTTTTGTGGAAACCGAAAGGAAGCACGTTGATTGGTTAACATCCAAAAACTTATTAGCTGAAGGTTTAATTAAGTTCTAATATTGAAAAAGTGTTTGAATGTCGTTGTAATATTCAAATTCAAAAGAAAACAACAGGAGTTGTATATTCTTATACAGGGACTCTAAAGGTTCATATTGATTTTTGTTGGGTGGTTGTTGTAAGTTAATTGATTGTATTAGTTGATTGTGGATTAATTAGAAAATAGGAATTTGTGTGCATTGTCTCATTAACAAAAATACAAGTAATCCTGAAGAGATTGTGAAAAGGGACAAGAGTTCTAAAAAAGAATATAATAAATTTTAAATAACCCAATTCACCCCCCCCCCTCTTGCGACTACACCTTAGGTTTCATGTATAACATGATATGCTGGAGAAAGCTGTATAAGTTCTACATCAGATAAATATCTACTCAGGCCACACAAACATTAAAAACTCTTTTTTTGTAAAAACTGGATAACGAACTGGTATATATATATATATATATATATATATATATATATATATATATATATAATCTCTGATAACATTGTTAAAACTCCTAGCATAACATATTTTCCTTACTTAGTTTCTGAAAAGCCTCTTTTCTATATTTGGTCTCACACCCGTAGGGTTCCCACTCAACACCCTAAAAACCACATCTCCAAGAACAAAATGTCAGTATTACTACAGGTACTACATTTCCTATAACTTTGGGAAAGGCAAATACTGAATAAAATGTCTTACTCTGAAATTGGGATGAAATTCAAATCGCTTTCATCAACGATCCACTCTGGTAGATTTGCAGAGAACTTTCCCAGGAGCGTCATGGTGGCCTCAGATTGTCGATCCGGCGAGGAGCGTTGTCAGAATTGAAAAGAGAAGGGGAAAGGGACGTTTTAGAGAGAGAAAAAGAGTTTCCTGCGCATGTTTTCCCATGAAAATCTAGTTTTTAGTGTACTTATAGACCCAGATTCATCGACAAGGCACGTCATCTTGTCGACGAATCCCTCAGAAAGTTTGTCGATGAACCCGTATCCCTCTTTGACGAATTTCAGACTACCAAAACCCCCCTCTCGGTATCTTTTCATCGACGAGACATGTCCTCGTTGACAAGGCCTTCATATACTCTAGTCGACGAATTCCCTATGTTCGTCGATGAGGCCTTTTTTAATTCTCTAGGTTATTACATTCTGCCCTCCTTATAAAATTTCGTCCTCGAAATTTGTCATCTGTGTTGAACACCATCCACTAAGGAAAAATAGTCTACTTATTTTATAATTTACCCTCACTTATGGCGGAGGAATACCGTTGTTACATTCGAGGTCCTGGGAGATTACAAATATAAAAGAAAATTCTCCCAGAGCCAAAATACTACCTATCCTATAATCTAAAGAAAATTCAACTATACATTCATTACTCTATACTAAACAATATATAAAATGATTATTCTTGAACTTTACAAACCACTACTAGATCTCACTAAACAAATGCGGGTATTTTTGTCAATCTATCCATGGAGTAACCAACTTTAATCAGAATAAAATGAGCGGTCTTCATCGGACGATTAACAACCACCCAAATGGCATTTAACCCTTGTTGTACTAGTGGTAACCCAGTAATGAAATCCATAGAGACGTGATCCCATTTCCACTCTGGGATGAACAGTGGCTACAACTGTCCTGCTGATCTTTGGTGCTCAACCTTAACCTGCTGGCACGTCAAACACTGTTGACGATTTCAACTCTTTCCCTTTTCATTCCACTCCACCAGAAATACTATCACAGATCCCTGTACATTTTAGTACTGCTAGGATGAACTGTGTATAATGATCTGTGAGCTTCCTCTAAAATCGTTCTTTTAATATCATCATTCGCAGGCACACATAGTCTTGTGCAAAATCTCATAGCTCCATTATCAGAGATACTAAATTCCTCTCCCTGACCATCCCACACTCTAGCCATTACCTTTTCTAATTCTGCGTCATCACCCTGAGTGGCCTTAATCTTTTCATATAGTATCGGCTGCACAATCAGGCTAGCGATAAATGCCTGTGGATCGTCCTCTACCAACTCTACACCAAGTCTCTCCAGATCCATCAGGATTAGGTGCTGAATCTCCATACCTACCAGTACTGGTCCCACTGATTTTCTGCTTAGAGCATCTGCTACCATATTCGCTTTCTCTGGGTGGTAACTAATAGTGCAGTAATAATCTTTATTAAGCTCTAGCCACCTTTTTTGCCTCATATTTAGTTCTTTCTGGGTAAAGAAATATTTTAAACTTTTATGATCCGTGAAGATTTCTCATTTCCCACCATATAGATAATGCCTCTAGATCTTGAGGGCGTACACCACTGCTGCTAATTCCAACTCATGCACAGGGTAGTTTTTCTCATACTCCTTAAGCTGTCTAGAAGCATACACAATGACTCTTCCATGCTGTATTAACACACATCCAAGACCGTTCAAAGACGCATCACTATATATCACAAACCCATCCTTTCCTGATGGAATAGCTAATATCGGAGCTAAAACCAACCACCGCTTTAACTCCTAAAAATTCTACTCACAATCATCGGTCCAATCAAACTTCATGTTTTTTATCGTAAGTCGTGTTAATGGACTCGACAACCCAGAGAAACCATCTACAAAGCGTCGGTAATAGCCTGCCAATCCCAGAAAACTCCTAACCTCCTGGACACTTCCTGGCCTTTCCCAACTCACCACTGCCTCTATCTTACTTGGATTAACTGATACACCGCTTCAGAGATCACATGTCCGAGAAAAGGAACCTGCCTTAACCAGAACTTGCATTTCTTAAATTTTGCATACAATTTTCTTTCTCTTAATATCTACAACACCAACCACAAATGATGCTCGTGTTCCTCAAAACTCCTTAAGTAGACCAGTATATAATCAATGAACACAACCAAAAACTGGTCCAAATACTAATTGAACACCCGATTCATTAAATCCATGAATACTATTAGTGCGTTAGTCAACCCAAATGGCATCACTAGGAACTCGTAAAGCCCATATCTTGTTCGAAATGCTGTTTTTGAAATTTCTTGCACTCGAATTTTCACCTGATGATAACCCGACCGCAAGTTAATTTTAGAGTAAACTTGGGTCCTCTGGAGTTGATCAAACAAATCATCAATCCTAGGGAGAGGATATTTATTCTTAATTGTCAATTTTTTTATCTCCCTATAATCGATACGCAATCTTATGGTCATGTCTTTCTTCTTCACGAATAGAACTAGTGCTCCCCAGGGCGACACACTGGGCATGATGAATCCTTTATCCAGTAATTCCTGTAACTGATCTTTCAATTCTTTCAGTTCAATTAGGGCCATACGGTACGATGCTTTAGATACCGGTGCTGATGCTAGCAACAAATCTACAATAAATTCAATCTCTCGATCTGGTGGTAAGCCAAGCAAGTCATCTAGAAAAACATCTGGAAATTAACTCATTATTGATATATCAGCTTGTTTTAGTTCTTCCTTCGGCGATTCCTTACGTATGCAACATACCCATGGCATCCATCCTGTAACAGTATCCTCACCTGAATCGCTAACACAAGCTGTGGTGAGGCACGCACACGTGAACCCATGAATCTATATTCTTGCTCACTTAGGGGTCTAAAAATTACTTATTGTTTATGGAAATCTATGGTGGTGTGATGAGTTGCTAGTCAATCCATGCCCAGTATCACATAAAACCCCTGCATATCTAGGACCACAAGATCAGCAGGTAGTATTCTCTCCTGAATACTTACTGGAAAATTCTGAAGCACCTTCCTACATTTTACCACAGATCCCGTCGGCATACCCACAGATAGCTCTACATCTAATAGCTGTATCTCTACCCTAATTATTCTAGCATACCCCGCTAATGTAAAGGAATGGGTGGCACCTATATCAAATAAAACAATAACTTTATATGGTAAAGTAATAAGGGTACCTGTGACTACGTCTTTGGCCGTCTCAACGTCACCTGACATCAACGCATAGACCCTCGTCGGCGCAGTGTTCCTCTGCTGACCTATGCGGGACACCTGGTATCCACCCCGAAATGATCTAGGAGCCGGTACATAACCTAACAAAATCTGACAGGATTGAGACATATGGCTGAGCCTCTCACAGCGATAGCAAACATCTCCCCCAGCCGACAATCACCTGGATGTCTCCGTCCACATCTGAGGCAAGTGGTGGGAGGCTGTCCACCCTGAAATCCACCGTGCTCTACCATCTGCTTGTGACCCTCACCGGATCTACCTCTTCTCCAAAGGCCTTGGCTGGACCCCACCTGAAAACTCGAGGGTGCAGTCCTCTTCTTCTAGTTTTATGTCCTAGTCTCTCTCGGCAAACTCTCTTTTGCTATAATAGCCCTGTCAACTAACTCTGAGAAATCCTGTATCCTCAATACTGCCACGTGCCTATAAATATCTTGCCTCAGATTCCTCTTGAATATTTTTAGCCTTCTTGATTTCATCTGGAACCATATAGGGGTAGAAACGTGATAACTCGATAAATTTCGCCGCGTACTACTGGACTATCAATGATCCCTGGGACATACTCAAAAAATCATGTACTCAAGCCTCTCTGACTGAGGCAGGGAAGTATCTATCAAAGAATACGTCCCTAAATCGAGCCCATGTCATTGACACTGGAATAGCCCTCTGCTCCTCCAATAATCTGGTGGTTGACCACCATCTCTCGGCCTCCCCTGCCAGTCTATACGTAGCACATAGGATCCTATGCTCATCAGTGTAGTGAAGTACTATCAGAATCTTCTCTATCTCCTGCATCTAGTTCTCTGCAACTACAGGGTCAGTCGTTCTTAAAAATGTCAGTGGGTTCATCTTCATAAATTTTTCTATCGTGCATCCCTGAGCTGGTGATGGACTTCCATGCTCCTTAGAGCTTCGAGCAATCTCAGACATAACTTGTTGAGCCACACTACATAGCACAGCATCTGAATCCCCGCCTCCTGCACCCGAAGGACTAGCTCCGTCATCTCCACTAGCGTGAGCGCTACTACCTTCTGGGTCCATCCTGCAATATTACCAAATTTTTTAAGTATCTGCATCCTACAATACTATATTAGCTAAAATACTCCTAAACTCTCATTACTAATTTAAGGTCGAGCCCTACTGCATGAAAATAGAAATCGTCGATAGTTTACTATGGTTTTCCTAAAATCGTCACCCTAGGAAAATCACTGAAACCACCTCGAAACTCTACCTCCAAACCACAAAAAAAAACCCTAAATTCTCATCTTAACTTCCCAATATCAACTTCACCAACACCCTATTCAACTCTTCTTAAGATTCCATTTCCTAAATTTTGGTATTGTTTTTCGCTATACTCTAGGGTCTACAGAATCTAGCAACCTAGGCTCTAATACCAAAAATGTAACAACCTCAAAAATTACACTATATATATATATATATATATATAATATTTTTATAAAAAAATAAAACATATAAACTACTCTGATACCCTTGCTATAGCGTCTCAGGCCTCAAATGGGCACTGAGGTATTCCTATATAAAATAAACACACTTATGTAGTGGAAAACATAAATTATATAACCATATATGCACATACAATACCAAAATCCAATACTTCCAGACCAAAGTTATATTTTTACATCTCTCACTAATACCATCTTTCCCAAAAATACAACACTCTAAACAAACTTACCCTATAGACAGGGCAATCAAGTAATCACTCTATTTGCGAGCTTGATCTGCTCACCTAGCCGGCTCACCTGAAAAATGTTAAAGTAATGAGGTGAGAAGACGCTTAGTAAGTGGAAATATGCTATTACTAGTGTGTGGTGATTAAGTTGCATACTAATTTAATAACATCTGAAACTGTATAAAATGGTAAATATGTATAAAGTATATCATACATTTATCGTAGTTTAAAATATAACTGTATCATCTGATTTTCTACTTTTCTTACGTCTAATATCATACTATATTGATCAAAATCTGTAAATCTGTATACATATACATAACTGTGATTTTTCCTGGAAATATGTATGTCATGATTTGACCCCTCATGACAGGGTTGTGTGGCTCGTAGGCGAGACTTAACACTAGTTGGCCTACTAGGTAAGTCACTATACTCTACACTGTTGACCTTATAGGTCACGCCCGATTTTGATAATGACAAATACTCTTGCATTTGATGAATATCTAGTTCTTGTGCAGATCTACATTAGCAAATACATTGACGGAACGAAGAGAAAGTGAAGTTGAAGACCAAATCTCCTTTTGTAATGCATTTCGTATCTACTTGGTCTATAATAGTAATTAGGACATTTGGTCTGTAATAAGCTCACATACATCACATGTATGATCTATTTTGTAAGCTCAAACCAGATGCGAACTAAAAGTGACCTTAGAAAGGCCTTAGGGTTTTGGTCGATCGACACCGGACTTTTTTGGTGTCTTGAAATTGGACCCCAAGTGACTCTAGGACAGACACATTTACACATATATTTGTTAGGAACCTGAATAGGGTTTGTATGCTTCAAAATGGGATCGAAATGCACACTTGGTGCACTTTCGGTCGACTAGGCAAGTCAGTTCATTTTGACCTGGTCGACCGAAATCTCCTTGGGTCAACTGATTGACCAAGGTTCTGGTCAACCAAGCCAGAATAGTTCAAAAAGCCTTGATCTATTAAAACCCTCTCGGGTCAACATTTTGACCACTTGGTCGATCGAACAGGTAGTTCAAAAACCCTGGTCGACCGAAACCCCCTGGGGTCAAAAGTTTGACCATCTAGTCGACCGAGATAGAAATGAACTCCAACTACCTAGTAGACTAAGGGTCCACGGGAGAAATCCCAACGGTCTAGTCGACCGAACCAGCTAGTTCAAAATGGCCTGGTGGACCGAACCTTGGAAAATTGAGAAATCGCCCTCTCCAGGTCGATCGAGCCCTTAGTTCAAAATCCCCCTAGTCGACCGATCCATATGAGTCTTGGTCGACTGAAACTGATCTGGTCGACCGGACCTCTCGGGTTGCCCTGATTTTTACCACGATTAAATATTTTTAAAACAGGGTTAAAATGTTTTAAATGTCATTAAACTTTTCCAATAATTCCTAATAGGTCCCCAACGGTAAAAAATTCTAGTATGTCTATATATACTCTTTCATTTGGGAGAATTAAGTATCAATTAGAAAAAATAGAAAATCAAATTCTCCCTCAAGCAAAATATTTCTCATTGCTCATACTCTTCCAAATACACTCTAGCTTACCTTCAAAAGTTGTTAAATCAAATCCAAAAATGATGATATGCTCCTTGTTCAAATCTATGTGGACAATATCATTTTTGGAGCAACTAATGATGAGTCGTGTAATGAGTTTGTAAAATGCATGCAAAGTGAATTTGAAAGGAGCATGATGGGTGAGCTTAGTTTCTTCTTCTACAAATTAAGCAAGCTAATCATGGAACTTTCATATGCCAATCTAAATACATTAGGGACTTGCTAAAGAAATTTAATATGGAAGATTGTAAAATTCTTGGCACACCTATGAACTCTTCCATAAATCTTGATAAAGATGAGCAAGGAATCCCTGTTGATGTAAAACTATATCGTGGCATGATTGGAAGTCTCCTATATCTCACTGCGAGTAGGCCCGACATTATGTTTAGTGTATGCATGTGTGCTAGGTTTCAAGTTGCTCCTAAGGAATCTCATCTAAAAGCTGTTAAACGAATCCTTAGGTACCTAGTTGGGACTATTGAATTAGGATTGTGGTACCCTAAGCATACTACCTTTGAGATTGTTAGTTACACTGATGCTGACTTTGCCGGTAGTAAGGTTGATAGAAAAAGCACTAGCGGTACTTGTCATTACTTAGGACAATCTCTTGTTTCTTGGTTCTCTAAGAAACAAAACTCAGTTGCCCTATCCACAAACGAAACTGAATATATTGCAGTTGGAAGTTGTTGTGCCCAAACTCTTTTGTGGATTTGGATTGCACTATGAAACAATACCGATTAAATGTGACAATACTAGTGCAATCAACATCTCTAAAAATCCTATCTCACATTCACGAAAAAAACACATTGAGATTAGACATCATTTTCTTCGTGATCATGTGCAAAAAGGAGATGTAGCTTTTGAGTTTGTATGCACTAATGAATAGTGGGCCGACATATTCACTAAACCACTATCTGAGGATAAATTCATACAAATTAGACATGAGTTAGGCTTAATGCATAGTAGAGAAGCTTCCTAAACTTGAATGTCTCATATCTTGCATAACTTTAGGGGGAGCTCTCTCATAGGAACTTTTCAAGTCTTAGCAACTAATTCTATCGTTGACTCATCTTCTTGCTTGAGACTTTATGAAAAGTTGATTGTATGCATAATTCATATTTTTGTCACATGCTTATACTGCTTATCATTTGTGTTGCACTACTTGTCCAATTCATATTCAAATTGATATTTTACTTGCTGTAATTGGATCATACTGAACTGTTTGAGTAACTATGGATAAATTGCTAAGAAATTTAAACTTAAACAGGTTACGTTTACACAGGATGTCTTTTGGAAAGTCCGATTTACAAACGGCACTCTGCCAAAATTTTTCAAAAATCTTTCCAAAATTTATCATGCATAAATATAGTAATCACCCATTGCCTAGGATTTTAATTCAAATAGCCCTTTTTGCTGTTGCCAAAAGGGGGAGATGGAAAGAGGCAAAAATAATGGGTAGAACGTTTATTTAAAAATACATTGGATGCATATTGTGAGGGGGAGCCTTTTTGGGCTTAACCCTATATTTTTCCAATCGTATTTGTCACCATCAAAAAGGGGGAGAATGTTGACCTTATAGGTCATGCCCGGTTTTGATAATCACAAATACTCTTGTATTTGATGAATATCTAGTTCTTGTGCAGGTCTACATTAGCAGATACATTGACGGCACGAAGAGAAAGTGAAGTTGAAGACCAAATCTCTTTTTGTAATGCATTTCATATCTATTTCGTCTGTAATAGTAATTAGGACATTTGGTCTGTAATAAGCTTACATACATCACATGTATGATCTATTTTGTAAGATCAAACCAAATGCGAACTTAAAGTGACCTTAGAAAGACCTGAGGGTTTTCCCTTCGGTCGATCGAGACTGAACTTTTTTGATGTCTTGAAATTGAACCTCAAGTGACCCTAGGACACACACATTTACACATATATTTGTTAGGCACCTGAATAGGATTTGTATGCTTTAAAACGAGACTGAAATGCACACTTGGTGCACTTTCGGTCAACCAGCCAAGTTAGTTCATTTTGACCTGGTCGACCGAAACCTCCCTAGGTCAACTGAATGACCAAGGTTTTGGTCGACCGAACCAGAATAGGTCAAAAAGCCCCGGTCGACTGAAACCCTCTCTAGTCAACATTTTGACCACCTGGTCGACCGAACCAGGTAGTTCAAAAAGCCCTGGTTGACTGAAATCCCCTGGGGTCAAAAGTTTGATCATTTGGTCAACTGAGACAGAAATGAACTCCAACTACCTGGTCGACCGAAGGTCCTCGGGAGAAATTCCAGCTGTCTGGTCGACTGAACCAGCCAATTCAAAATGGCCTAGTCGACTGAACCTCAGAAAATTAAGATATCGCCCTCTCCTAGTCGACCGAGCCCTTAGTTCAAAATCCCCATGGTCGACCGAACCATATGACTCCTGGTCGACCAGACCTCTCGAGTTGCCCTGATTTTTACCACGGTTAAACATTTTTAAAATATGGTTAAAATGTTTTAAATGTCATTAAACTTTTCCAATAATTCCTAATAGGTCCCCAACGGTCAAAAATTTAGTATGTCTATATATACTCTTTCATTTGGGAGAATTAAGTATCGATTAGCAAAAATAGAAAATCAAATTCTCTCTCAAGAAAAATATTTCTCATTGCTCATACTCTTCCAAATACACTCTAGCTTACCTTCAAAAGTTGTTAAATCATCTGTAAGTGTTCTTGAGTGTTTAGATTGAAAGGTTTGCTCTCTCTTTGTTGTGAGATTGTTTCATTTTGTTGAGATCCAAACCCAAAAGGATTCTTAGGGGACTTTGCTGATAAGTTCATCCTAAGAAGACTTTACTAGATCTTCTAAGATTGCATATTCGTTGCAACATCTTGAGAAGTTCGCATTTGCTTTTGGTTGCGAAATATTTTCAAAATCATTTACCAATATCTATTACTCTTTATTTTGAAAACCATTTGAGGAGATATTTGTTTTTGAGGTGAAACATCTTTCTTGCAATATTTATTCACTCATATGTTTTTTTCTGAAAACAAAGATCATATGTATTTTGAAGTCCAAGCATATACATATTTATGTGATTGAGATATTCTACTGATCGATACTTTTGAGGCTTGCTTGATATTTTGTGTGAGCATGTTTGATTGAATATATTGAAATATACAGATTGTCGTTGACACTCTCACGTACGTACTACACTCATATAAAATATATTTTAGAGTTGAACTATCTTGACCACACTGAGCTTACATATTAAATCATCTGTGGTGTTTGTGATTGTGCGCATTTGGGGTACAAATTTTTTTTACGTGAAAGTACCATTATACTGTACCTTTTGTTTGTATATTTGAGAGATTCCAGGTGTGGCCTGAGGGGGCAGTAATTCAGCCCGGTAAGGATTGGTGTAAAGGTTGAGGTCAGCCCTGTCTTAATTTGACCTGGTTTGTATAGGTGCCGCTCCACTCGTTTAAGTGAGCAAGTTATTGTGATAATCCTTGTGCTGGTTAGCCAAGGCGGGGACGTAGGCAGTTGGTCAAACCTCGATAACATATGTGTGTGTTACCCTACTCATTACTACTTTTTGGTGCATGTGTAATTGATTAAACTGCTTTAATTAACTTATGATATTACTTGCACTAGATTGACTATAGGGTTGTGAACATACTGCTATTAGGACGAACACCTAGGGGATAGAAATTTTAAAAAAATACCAATTCACCCCCCTCTTGGGATCGCGGTAAAGCTAACATACACTACCTCAGCCCGACCAAACTGCATCTTGTCCTAGGCGCGAAACTGGACTACTACCTCGTCAAACCGGCCCCCTCAACCCAGCATACAGGGAAGCTACATCCACGCCGAGCGCAGTTTGATGGTACCCACACATTATCTGAGTATATGGTTGCACTCTATCTATGATAGCAACGGTACCATGCTCTGTTATCTGTATTTGTCTGTAATATTTTCACAGGGATCTGATACTGTACATATATATACTATTATAATTATCTTACTGTTTTCATCATGTTTCCAAAATAACCATAACACTATAACTCTATACGGGAAATACTGTAATATCTGAATAATATAACCGTAGCACCTGGATGCTATATCTGTATATCTGACTGTATAATCTGTCTATATAAGTTGTCTGTATAATTTGAGTGTTATGGTATTAGGAAACATGACATTTTGTAAATACTATAATATACTAATATGAATAAATATCTGTGTATATCAGTCTATATATGTATATACTGTATAACATGATATGCTAGTGAAAGCTATATAAGTTCTATATTAGATAAATATCTGCTCAAACCACACAAACATTAAAAACTCTTATTCTATAAAACCTGGATAACGAACTAGTATATATATATATATATATATATATATATATATATATATTGTTGAAACTCTTAGCATAGCATATTTCCCTTACCTAGTTTCTGAAAAGCCCTTTTCTATATCTAGTCTCACACCTGCAGGGTTCCCCACTCAACATCCTGAAAACCACATCTCCCAGAACAAAATGTCAATATTACTGTAGATACTACATTTCCTATAACTATGGGAACGTCAAATACTGAATAAAATGTCTTACCCTAAAATTGGGATGAAATTCAAATCGCTTTCACCAACGATCCACTTTGGTAGATTTGTAAAGAACTTTCCCAAAAGCATCATGGTGGCCTCAGATCATCAATCCGGTGAGGAACAGGGCTAGAATTGAAGAGATAAGGGGAAAGGGACGTTTTAGAGAGCGAAAAAGAGTTTCCTGTGCAAGTTTTCCCATGAAAATTCAGTTTTTAGTGTATTTATAGACCCGAATTTGTCGACGAGACATGTCATCTCGTCGATGAGTCTCTCAAAAAGTCTGTCTATGAACCCGCATCCCTTGTCGATGAATTTCATACTGCCAAAACCCCCCTCTCGGTATCTTATCGTCAACGAGACATGTCCTAGTCGACGAGGCCCTTATATACTCTTGTCGACGAATTCCCTGTGTTCATCGACGAGGCCTTGTTTACTTCTTTGGGCTATTACAACTATAGTCCTTTATAGGACGATGCAATACTGTATAAAATCTTACCACTGTATATATATTTTTATCATAAAAGCTGACAAATCTAATTATACATGACTTTCAAGCTCATGCCACATAGATTGAGTGATAACTTATACTATAATAATATTCTGCTGAAAATACTGGTAAAACCATCTCTAGGGTTTTACTCAACTCAATAACCCAATTTTCTCAAAACATACATATATCATTTCAATTTCCCATTTTCACAAGTTTGTATACTCGGGCAAACACATATAATATTCTGAAGTCACATACTCTAATTTAATCAGTTAAAATTCTAAAAACGTTTGACATAATCTATTCCCCTTACCTCTTTCTTGGAAATGTGTCTGCAGGGATCCCAAAACTGTGCTTGTGGCGCTCGCACAAACCATGTATCCATATGCTCTAACTCAATCAGCTCAACCCTAGAATATTTACTGTTTTAATACTTCTAAGCACATACTCTTCCAATAACTAATTAAACTTGAAAAACATTTTCCTTACCTTACTTTTGGAGTGGTGCCTAGAAAGCCTAAACAGCAAAACCGCTCGAGTTAAACTACGGAGAATCTCGTTGGGGTCCCGAAATGCCATTTATCCTTCAATTCGGGTTGAAATCGGGCCCAAAATCGAAGAGATGGAGAGAGAGAGAGAGAGAGAGAGAGAGAGAGAGAGAGAGAGAGAGAGAGAGAGAGAGAGAGAGGGTTTTAATTTTCCCAAAAAAAAAAAAACTTGATCCCATTTTAAAGGTTTCTCACCCGCAGCAAAATCGTTGATAGTTTTCCCAAATCATCAATGGTTTGGTTTTAACCAAACCTTTTTCTTACTGTTTTACCCTTACCTAACCGCAGTAACTCAAAACCGTCAATGGTTTTCTGAGCTCCACCAAAACCGTCGACAGTTTGGCCTGTGCCAAACCAAATTTCCTCTTTCTTTTATTATTTCATTAATTACTATCTTCAGAATCTCTACAATCTCCGTTTTCAAGAAGGGACTCTGCCCTTTAGATATTTGGGTTTTCCTCTCATCACAAGAAGGCTCTCTACTTCTGACTGTAAAACTTTATTGGACAAAGTTATGAGTAGGATTGAAGGATGGAGTTCCAAGAAAATTAGTTATAGTTGCAAGTTGTAGCTGGCCAAAACGGTCCTTTCTTCGGTTGCTTCATATTGGATGTAAATCTATCTCCTACCGAAAAAAACTATCTATGACATTAATAAAAGGATTAGGAGGTTCTCGTGGTTTGGTTCATCTTAACTGAACAGAACCTCTAAGGTTAATTGACAAGATGTTTGTAGTCCTAAAGAGAATAGTGGATTGGGCCTTCTTGATTTGAACCTGTGGAATGTTGCGATGATAGATAAGCTATTATGGAAACTTCATTACCTTCCCCAATCTTCTTTATAGTGTAGATGGATAAACTCTAATAAATGCAGGGACACCCGTTTTGTAACGCCCTAAAAAATTAATAAGCATAGTAGTGTAAAATAATAATAATAAATAAATAAATACATTAAAATTAAAATTAAAATTTAATAATTAAATAATATAATATAATATAATATAAAAATATATTACAATATATATATATATATATATATATATATATAAGTTAAGGAAGCTTTAAGATTGCAAATTGGATTTCAAAATTCCCCCCCCCCCCAAGTGGTCAGACTTCACTCTCTCTCTCTTTCTCTCTCTCTCACTCATTGTCTCTCTCACCATTCTCTCTCCTAGCCCCCACTCTCTCTCCTCATTTTCTCAGCAAATACTCGACCGATCAGAAAATAGAAAATATCGGTGGGTTCCATTCTCCGCCATCGTCGATTTAACTAGAGTGGATTTTTCGTAGGAGCATTGTAGACACCACTCCTTGGGTAAGATAAACCCACACTCTCTCTTTAATTTCTCTCCAATTTTCAGCTAAATCGATGATTGGACACAACCACGTGATCGTAGTCTCGATCGTCGTCATTTTAATCATAGTGGATTTTCAATTTGGGTTTCCTAGGCACCACTCTAAAGTTAGGGTAAGGTTATGGAATTAAGCAACTTTTTAGTTTTGGGGATTTTAATTATTTATTTGAAGTTTATGAGTTTAGGAAATGTGAAAAAGAATGGTATTTTATTTAGGGCGGTATTGATAAACTAGGGTTCATGAATTTAGGGTTCGGGTGAGTGTTGCGGGTATAATTTCGAGATCCCTGTAGGCGTAGTTCAAGAAACCAGGTAAGGGGAATAGATTAAACCAATAATTTTGTAATTCAACCGATTAATATATATATCATGTGGGTTTTGAAAAGTTAACCATTTGAACTGTGATTTTGAGCCTAGGGTTGTGTTATTAGTTATTATTTGTGAAAATGGAATGATTAAAGTAATGGATTTTCTGGATAAATTGTGGAGATAATTTAACGTGTATTTTTAGTAAAACAGAGGATGAACATGGGTTGACTTATTATTTCAGATGATATAATTTTGCGTATTATTTAAATCATGTGGCATGAGTAAAGTGAATATACTATGGTTGAATTATTATATATTTATGAGATGTTGTAAATAATGAAATGTGTTGAGAATATATATTGTTTGTGATTGTTTAAAATAGAGTTAAATGTGAATGTTAAATTGCAAGTTATGGTTTGAGAACTCCGGTGGACCATAGTAGGCACAATACTGTTGCGCGTGATTTCTTAAGAGCTAGTGCACCCACACGTCTTAGAGAGAGTGTGGAGATGGGATGGTCGATTGTACCGAGAAGGGTAGAGTCCCCCTAGATTCTAGACCAATATGAGAATAGTTAATTTGACTTACAAACAGAAGAGGTTGTTATTGATTTAACTTTGGTGGGCCGACCAAGGTTAAGTCCAGCTTTCGGCGGGCTGCACAACCCATTTACGGGGGAAGCATGATAGTATTTATCCATTTGGTAATGAGTTCTAAATGCATAATTTTAAATTTAACCAATGTATAACATGAGAACAGTGAATGTGAATACAAATTATGTGATGTGAAATGTGGGAACAGATTATGCGATGTGAGATATTATGCGATGCAACATATTATGTGATGAGAAGTATTATGTGATGTGAAATACTGAGAAATGTGAAAACTAAGATTATGAAGAGATAAGTATTACAGAGATAACAGGGCGCATAGTAATGTAATAAAGTAATAAGTGTATTACATATTGTAGTATTATATGCATTTGGGGCGAGGTAAACTCTCCGTCCAAGGGCTTGCTGAGAAAGGCGAGTGTCCTGATAAGTATCAGATGTAGCAATACTGGGTTGCATAACATATTAGGGTAGAGGGAAGCTACTTGTATGGGCGGGTAATCTTCCTTATCCTCAGGAACCTTTGCTGATAAATAATTGTGCGATTGTGTGTGAATACGAGACAAACTATCCACCCGAGGGCTTACTGAGTAAGGTAAGTGCCCTGATGAGCATCAATTGTAGCCATACCCAATTGCGTAAGGTATCAGAGCAAAGGGGTGCTACTTGTATGGGCAAGTAATCACCCCAATCCTTGGAAAACTCTCATTAATAAAATAAGCTACATGTGTGTGAGTAAGGATAGAGAATGATTTTATAATTATGGATTAATTTGTAAATGATGATTATATTTTGTCGACAAACCTCATGATACCCACACATTGGTATTAATCTATTTCGTCTTATTGAGATGTGTCTTACTCGATATTAATTTCATATTTTTCAAGACCTCCACATGATTGAGCATAGTGAGCTCGGGGCTAGTCTAGTAGTTTAGAAAGAGAGAGAGAGAGAGAGAGAGAGAGGGTATAACTTTGGATATATTTTTTGGCTGTATTATATTTATGATTTTTGAGTTGTATATTTGTGAATATTGGACTTTGGAGAATACTTTTTTGGGATATATATATATATATATATATATATATATATATATATATATAGAACTCTAGTATGTTATAAAGGATGTTAGTTTATTTTCCACTGCGTAATTGAAGTTATAGTATGAGATACAGGTAAATGGAACATGTGGCACTCGGGCCTCACTTGGCAGGTTCAAGGCATCGCAAGGTGGTATCAGAGCATTAGGTTTTAGGTTTTGCAGACTTAAGGATGATTAATACCAGTGTATAGGAACAGAGACAACGAGAACATGGATTGGGTAGGTTAGGTGTTGAGAGTTATAGGATTTTGTCTTGTAGCCTGTAGGCGGAAGTACGTTGGCGGCTTTCTGTGATTTTTCTAAAGTAGTCAATGATTTTAGAAAAGCCACGGCAAACCTTAAATGATTTTTCTTCTAAGTTGTGGGACTGGTCCTTAAGTTAGAGATTTGGATGTATATTGCATTTTAGTTTAATGATTGTGTTGAGTAGGTTATGATAATAAATTCTTAACTCTTTTCTGTCCTATTTTCAGGATGGACCCTAGAGGGAAGAATGTAGAGGTTGAAAGAAAAGATGACTCTGAGGCTTCTAGTGAGGAGGACTTTGATACTTCCACTATACTGTGGGGTATAGCCCGTCAAGTTAGGGTAGAGATGAGGCGAGATCCTAGAGAGCAGAACTGCTCATTTATAAATTAGGGTTGTAGCATTAAGGAGTTCATTAGATTGAACCCTCCGACTTTTGCGGGAAGACCTGATGTAGTGGCTGCAGAGAACTAGGTTCGGGAAATTATGGAGATAATGGAAGTACTCGGTTGCACGGATGAGCAAAAGGTCCGTTATGCCACGTTTAAAATGACAAGTGATGCGAAACGATGGTGGCTTTTAGTGAAGCTAATAGAGGGACAGAGGTTAGTGAAAGTGTCACTGACCTGGGAATGATTCAAGGAGCTGTTCTTTGACAGGTACTTCCCCTCGTTCACTAGAGAAGAAAAGGTTGAGGATTTTACCAACCTGACCTAGGGGAATATGACTGTTGGAGAGTATGAAGCGAAATTTGTGGAGTTATCTCGCTTCACACCATTTATGATCCCGAATGAGGCGAGAAAGGCCAGAATGCTCGAAAAAGGCTTAAGAGAAAATATCTATGAACTTGTGGTGGGGTTCCAGGTCCAGAACTTCTCACACTTGGTGGATAAGACATTGGTAGTGGAGAAGAGCTTGTAGGGCGGTACAAAGCCGTCAGAACAGAAAAATAGGCCTGCACCTCCTAGTTTTCAAGCTGAGGCTAGTTAGGGTTTGTGGAAGAGAGAAAGGGTGGTGGGCCCAAGGCAGGAGAAGAGAGATCGAGATTATTATGGTTATCAAGATGATTCGTCCTATCCTATATGCCGCAGATGTAATAGGAGGCATAGGGGTGACTGCTGAGTTGGGGGTCCCAACTGCTATAGGTGTGGTATGACAAGGCACATTGCTAGAAACTGTTGTGAATTACTGCCTAATGCACTTGCACCTAATCAAATCTGGGGAAACGAGCACGTACCCCGAGTTGGAGGTGGTCCAGAACATGTATACACGATGATCCTGACCGAGGCAGATATTGCCAACGGCACAGGCACAGGTTTACGTTTAAGATAATGATGGTTTTATTTAATTATAGATAATGCAAAAATTCATATGGTGGTATATACTGGATTGTGTGGGATATAGTTAGTTAATAAATTGTAGAAATGTGGAAATGAACGATTAGCAAAATTTTGAGGATGGAAAAACTTTTTTTTAAGAGGGGAGAATGTAACGCCCCAGAAAATTAATAAGCATTGAAGTGTAAAAAAAAAAGTTAAAAATAAAATAAATAAATTAAAATTAAATTAAAATTAAAATTTAATAATTAAATAATTATTATTAGGATTGCACAATTCCTCCCTCGGTGGCCGGATTTCACACACACACACACACACACTCTCTCTCTCTCTCTCTCTCTCTCTCTCTCTCTCTCTCTCTCTCTCTCTTTCTCTCTCTCTCTCTCTCTCTCTCTCTCTCACCATTCTCTCTCCTCGCCTCCACTCTCCCTCTCTCTCTCTCTCCTCATTTTCTTAGCAAGTACTCGGCCGACAGGAAAACAAAAAATACTGCTGGGTTCCATTCTCCGCCATCACCAATTTAACCGAGGTGGATTTTTCGTAGGAGGGTTGTAGACACCACTCTTGGGGTAAGGTAAACTCACTCTCTCTTTTTAATTTCTCCCAAATCTTCAGCTAAATCAACGATCAGGTACCACGACGAGATCCTAGTCTTGATCGTCATCATTTTAATTGAAGTGGATTTTCAATTTGGGTTTCCTAGGCACCACTCCAAAGCTAGGGTAAGGTTATGGGAATAAAAACAAATTTTTAGTTTTTGGGAATTTAATTATTTATTTGAAGTTTATGAATTTAGGAAATTTGGAAAAGAATGGTATTTTATTTGGGGTGGTATTGATAAACTAGGGTTCATGAATTTAGGGTTCGGGTGAGCGTGGTGGGTATAATTTTGGGATCCCTGTAGGCGTAGTTCAGGAAACCAGGTAATGGGAATAGATTAAGCCAATAATTTTGTAACTCAACCGGTTAAAATGGAAATTATATGTGTATATACATGATTATCATGTGGGTTTCGAAAAGTCAACCATTTGAATTGTGATTTTGAGCCTAGGGCCATGTTATTAGTTATTATTTGCGAAAATGAAATGATTAAAGTAATGGATTTTCTGGATAAATTTTGGAGATAATTTAACGTGTATTTTCAGTAAAACAGATGATGAACATGGGTTGACTTATTATTCTAGATGATATAATTATGCGTATTATTCAAATCGTGTGGCATGAGTAAAGTGAATATACTATGGTTGAATTATGATATATTTATGAGATGTTGGAAATACTAAAATGCGTTGAGAATATATATTGTGTGAGATTGTTTAAAATAGAGTTAAATGTGAATGTTAAATTGCAAATTATGGTTTGAGAATTCCGGTGAACCATAGTAGGCACAATACTATTGCACGTGATTTCTAAGGAGGTAGTGCACCCACATGTCTTAGAGAGTGTGTGGAGACGTGACGATCGATTGTTCTGAGAAGGGTAGAGTCCCCCTAGAGTCTAGACTAGTATGGGAACAGCCAATCTGACTTACATATTGAAGAGGTTGTTATTGATTTAACTCTGGTGGGCCGACCAGGGTTAAGTCCAGCCTATAGGTCGTACAACCCATCATGGGGTGAAGCATGACAGTGTTTATCCATCTAGCAATGAGTTCTAAATGCATAATTGTAAATATAACCAACGTATAACATGAGAACAATGACTGTGAATACAAATTATGTGATTTGAAATGTTGGAACAGATTATGCGATGCGGGATATTATGCAACGTGACATATTATATGATGTGAAATACTAAGAAATGTGAAAACTGAAATTATGAAGAGATAACTATTACAGAGATAACAGAATGTGGAGTAATGTAACAAAGTAATAAGTGTATTACATATTGTAGTATTATATGTATTTGGGGCGAGGCAAACTCTCCGCCCGATGGCTTGCTGAGAAAGGCGAGGGCCCTGATAGGTATCAAATGTAACCATATCAGGCTGCGTAACTTATTAGGGTAGAGGGAAGCTACTTGTATTGGCAGGTAATCATCCCTATCTTCGAGAACCTTCACTAATAAATGATTGTGTGAATGTGTGTAAATAGGAGACAAACTATCCACCTGAGGGCTTCCTGAGTAAGGTAAGTGTCCTGATGAGCATCAATTGTAGCCATACCCGATTGCATAAAGTATCATAGCAGAGGGGTGCTACTTGTATGGGAGGGTAATCACCCTAATCATTGGGAAACTCTCATTAATAAAATACGCTACATGTTGTTTGAGTAGGGACAGAGAATGATTTCATAATTTTGGATTAATTTGTAAGTGATGATTATATTTTGTACACAAACCTCATGATAGCCACACATTAGTATTAATCTATTCTGTTTTACTAAGATGTGTCTCACCCGATATGAATTTCATCTTTTTTCGGACTTAGGGATGATTAATGCTGGAGTATAAGAACAGATGAGAATGAAGATAGGAAATGGGTAGGTTAGGTGTTGAAAGTTATTGGATTTTGTCTTGTAGCCGAGAGGCGGAAGTACGTCGATGACTTTTTGTGATTTTTCTGAAGTAGTCGACTGTTTCAGAAAAACCACGGTAAACCTTAGATAATTTCGTTTCTAAGCTATAGGACTGGTCATTGAGTTAGAGATTTGGATGTATATTGGATTTTAGTTTAATGATTGTGTTGAGTAGGTTATGATAATGGAATACTTAACTTTTTTCTGTCCTATTTTTAGGATGGATTCTAGAGGGAGGAATGTAGAGGTTAAAGGAAGAGATGACTCGGAGGCTTTTAATGAGGAGGACTTTGATACTTTCACTATGCTACAGGGTACAGCTCGTCATGTCAGGGCAGAGATGAGGCGGGATCCTAG
Organism: Malania oleifera; assembly: GCF_029873635.1. Taxonomy (NCBI): domain Eukaryota; kingdom Viridiplantae; phylum Streptophyta; class Magnoliopsida; order Santalales; family Ximeniaceae; genus Malania; species Malania oleifera. The sequence goes on from NC_080419.1 coordinate 18,198,633, forward strand.
AGAGCAAAATTGCCTATTTGTAGATCAAGGTTATAGCATCAAAGAATTCATTAGATTGAACCCATGAAATTTTGCTAGAGGACCTGATCCAATGGCTGTAGAGTACTGGGTTCAGAAAATTGAGGAGATAATGGAAGTACTTGGCTACACGGATGAGCATAAGGTCCGTTATTCCAAATTTAAGATAACAGATGATGCGAAACGTTGGTGGCTTTCGGTGAAGCTGCTAGAGGGATAGAGGTTAGAAAAAGTGGCATTGACCTGGGAACGATTGAAGGAGCTGTTCTTTGATAGGTACTTCTCCTCGTCCACTAGAGAAGAAAAGGTTGAGGATTTTACCAACTTGACCTAAGGGAATATGACTATTGGGCAGTATGCAGCGAAATTTGTGGAGTTATCTTGCTTCGCACCTTTTATGATCCCGAATGAGGTGAGAAAAGCTAGAATGCTCGAAAAAGGCTTGAGACGAAAGATCTATGAACTTGTGGTGGGGTTTCAGGTCTAGAACTTCTCGAACTTGGTGGATAAGACCTTAATATTGGAGAAGAGCTTGCAGGGTAGTATAGAGCCGTCAGAACAAAGAAAGAGGCCTGCATGTAACAACCTGCTAATAAAAATAAAATAAAGTCTTTTCCCTTATTTTAATATCAAACATTAACCTAAACAATAGAAAGCCAAATACATAAATAGAACCACATAAAAATACCAGAGCGTCTATTTATACCATAAATTATACATATATCACTGTTATCCTCAAAACTATTCCCTATTGACGTCAGAGCATACAAAAAAAATACTACCTAGAAATACTACTCACCCTTAATAGGGTAGACTAACAGCCCTTCTACCTGCAAACCTGATCCGCTCGCCTAGTTGCTTCACCTAAAAAATAATTCAACACTGGGCTGAGACGATGCTTAGTAAGATGAAACATGCTATTAGTAGTGTGTGGCTAGTGAGTTATATTTCTATATAAATAATCTGATTTTAAAATAATATCATGGATATCTGAAATTGTAAATGCTGGTATAAATAACATACATTAAAACTACATAAATTTACTTATCATAATACTACTACTATTTCTAGAAATCTATATATACTTGTAATATTTGAGAAAATTTCCTTGGATGGTTGTATGTCATGATTTAACCCCTCATGATAGGGTTGTACAGCCCAAAGGTGGGACCTATCCTGGCTGGCCGACCAAGGTAAGTCAATTGAACTCCGACAGTCTGATCGGCCCCCTCAATCCATATCTGATGGAGAGCCTGTCCAGACGTGGGCACGATCGACCTCATACCACTTACTATCTGAGTAAAGTGGTTGCACTCTTAATTGAATGTCTATAGCTACGGTACCGTGCTCTGCTATCTGATCCATCAGGGTCTGATACTATATAGGTAACTGATATATATAATATACTGTTTTTACTATGGTTTCTAAAATAACCATAACCCCATAGAATTTATCTGAAATTCTAAATAAACCGACTGAAAATCTGATTTCTGTATAACTGAACTGCTGCCTAAATATCTGTATATCGGGGCGTTATGGTACTGATAAACATGTTATTCTGAAATTACTGAAAATGCATATTTTTGAGTATACTGTACACTGAAAAATTCATCATTCTATAAACATGCAAATATCGTGGTATTTCTATTAATAACTATAAACATGGTATTCACAAATTCTATAAATATAGCACTGTTATGTTATCAACTCAAGCCACACAAATAAATATTAATATTATCAAGTTCTGGAAACTGTAAATATATATATAATCTGAAAAATAATTTGATAAAAACTTATAGTTCGTACTATAATCGTAAAAAGGTTTTCTAGCATAGCATCTTTCCTTTACCTGACTACTGGAAAGCCCCTACTGAATATCTGTCCTACACTCATGGGGTTTCCCACTCAACTCCCTAAAAACAACATTCATCAAAACAAAATATCATTATTTCTCTGTCTACTTCATTTCCTACAACTGTTAGAAAGCCTAATTTTGAATAAAAAGCCTTACCCAGATTTTGGGGAGAAATTCGACTCGATCCCACCAATGATCCACCCCAGCAGACTTGAAGAACTCCTCCAGGAGTGTTGTGGTGGCCTCAGATTGTCGATCTGGAGAACGATGGGGCTGAAATCGAAGAGAGATGGAGGAGAGACTGTAGGAGGGAGAGAGAGAGAGAGAGAGAGAGAGAGAGAGAGAGAGAGAGAGAGAGAGAGAGAGAGAGAGGAAGGTTTGCGTTGAATTTCTGCGGTTAAACGAAGTTTAGGGCTATTTATACTGCAGCCTTTGTCGACGAGCCACGTCATCTTGTCGACGAGGTCTAGAAGGAGGTTCGTTGACGAATACCACCTCCTCGTCGATGAAATTCAGAATTTGAAAAACAGCCGCTCGGTATTTTCTCGTCGATGAAATGCTTCCTCGTCGACGAGGTCCTCATGTACCCTCGTCGACGAATCCCTTGTATTCGTCGATAACGCCTTAGGAAAAGTGTTGGGTTATTACATTCCAAAATGCAACCTCATCAACTGCCTCCTTATGTTACTATTTCCATTTCCTTCCCTCTTTATTATTTAAATATCATTATTCTTCGGGTCGTTATACTGCACCTCCCAGTTTTCAAGCTAAGCCTAGTCAGGTTTCGTGAAAGATAGAAAGGGTGGTGGGCCCGGGGGAGGATACGAGAGATCGAGGTTATTATGGTTATCAGGATGATTCGTCCTACCCTGTATATCGTAGATGTAACAAGAGGCATAGGGGTGACTGCCAAGTTGGGGGTCCCCACTACTATAGGTGCGGTAAGTCAGGGCACATTGTTAGAAACTATCATGAACTACTGCCCAATGCACTTGCACCTAATCAGATTTGGGGAAACCAGCACGTACCCCTGAGGTGGAGGTTGTCCAGCACGTGTATACATGATGATCCCGACTGAGGCAGATATTGCTAGGGGCGCAAGTATAAGTTTATGTTTAAGATAATGATGGTTTTATTTAATTTTAGATAATGCAGAAATTTAGATGGTGGTATATACTGGATTGGATGGGATATAGTTAGTTAATAAATTGTAGAAATGTGGAAATGAACGATTAGCAAAATTTCGAGGACGAATTTTTTTTTTTTTTTTAGGAGGGGAGAATGTAACGCCCCAGAAAATTAATAAGCATGGAAATTTTAAAAAATTAATTAAAATTAAAATTTAATAATTAAATAATATAATATAATATAGTATAATAATATATTATAATATATATATATATATATAAAAGTTAACTTCCAATTGCAAATTGGATTTCACAATTTCACCCTCCCCCCAATGGCCAGATTTCACTCACTCACTCTCTCTCTCTCTCTCTCTCTCTCTCTCTCTCTCTCTCTCTCTCTCGCCATTCTCTCTCCTCGCCTCCACTCTCTCTCTCACTCTCTCTCTCCTCATTTTCTCAGCAAATACTCAGCTGATCGGGAAACGAAAAATACCGCTAGATTCCATTCTCCGTCATCGTCAATTTAATCGAGTGAATTTTTCATATGAGCGTTTTAGACACCACTTCTGGAGTATGGTAAACCTACTCTCTCTCTATCTCTCTTTAATTTCTCCTTAGTTTCCAACTAAATTGATAGACACCACCACAGGGTTCTAGTCTTGATCGTCGTCATTTTAATCGGAGTAGATTTTCAATTTGCGTTTTATAGGCACCACTCCAAAGTTAGGATAAGGTTATGGGAATTAAGCAAATTTGTAGTTTTTGGGAATTTAATTATTTATTTGAAGTTTATGAGTTTAGGAAATATGGAAAAGAATGGTATTTTATTTGGGGTGGTATTGATAAACTAGGGTTCATGAATTCAAGGTTCGGATAAGTGCCGCGGGTATAATTTCGGGATCCCTACAGGCGTAGTTCAGGAAACCAGGTAAGGAGAATAAATTAAGCCATTAATTTTGTAATTCAACCGGTTAAAATGGAAATTCTGTGTGTGTGTGTGTGTGTGTGTGTGTGTGTGTGTGTGTGTGTGTGTGTGTGTGTGTGTGTGTATGATTATCATGGGGGTTTTGGAAAGCCAACCGTTTGAATTTTGATTTTGAGCCTAGGGCTGTGTTATTAGTTATTATTTGGAAAAATGGAATTATTAAAGTAATGAATTTTCTGGATAAATTGTGGAAATAATTAACGTGTATTTTGAGTAAAACAGATGATGAACATGAGTTGGCTTATTATTTCAGATGATATAATTATGCATATTATTCAAATCATGTGGCATGAGTAAAGTGAATATACTGTGTTGAATTATAATATATTTATGAGATATTGGAAATACTGAAATTTGTTGAGGATATATATTGTGTGTGATTGTTTAAAACAGAGCTAAATATGAATGTTAAATTGCAAGTTATGGTTTGAGAACTTCGGTGGACCATAGTAGGCACAGTACTATTGCACGTGATTTCTGAAGAGCTAGTGCACCCTTACATTTTAGAGAGAGTGTGGAGATGGGATGGTCAATTGTGCTGAGAAGGGTAGAGTCCCCCTAAAGTCTAGACCAGTATGGGAACAACCAATTTGACTTACATACTGAAGAGATTGTTATTGATTTAACTCTGGTGGGCCGACCAGGGTTAAGTCCAGCCTACAGGCCGCACAACACATCATGGGGGGAAGCATGATAGTGTTTATCCATCTGGCAGTGAGTTCTAAATGCATAATTGTAAATTTAACCAACGTATAACATGAGAATAGTGAATGTGAATACAAATTATGTGATGTGAAATGTGGGAACAGATTATGCGATGTGAGATATTATGCGATGCGATATATTATGTGATAAGAAGTATTATGTGATGTGAAATACTGAGAAATGTGAAAACTGAGATTATGAAGAGATAAGTATTATAGAGATAACAGGGTGCAGAGTAATGAAATAAAGTAATAAGTGTATTACATATTGTAGTATTATATGTATTTGAGGTGAGGTAAACTCTCCGCTCGAGGGCTTGCTGAGAAAGGTGAGTGCCCTGGTAGGAATTAGATGTAGCCATACTGGGTTGCATAACGTATTAGGGTAGATGGAAGTTGCTTGTATTGGCGGGTAACCTTCCCTATCCTCGGGAACCTTCACTGATAAATAATTGTCTGAATGTGTGTGAATACGAGACAAACTATCCACCTGAGGGCTTACTGAGTAAGGTAAGTGTCTTGATGAGCATCAATTGTAGCCATACCTAGTTGCATAAAGTATCAGAGTAGATGGGTACTACTTGTATGGGAGGGTAATCACCCCAATCATTGGGAAAGTCTCGTTAATAAAATATGGTGCATGTGTGTGAGTAGGGACAGAGAATGATTTTATAATTGTGGATTAATTTGTAAATGATGATTATATTTTGTACATGAACCTCATGATAGTCACAGACTAATATTAATTTATTCCGTCTTACTGAGATGTGTTTTACTCGATTTGAATTTCATCTTTTTCAGGACCTCCGCGTGATCTAGTTCAGTGAGCTTGGGGCTGGCCTAGTAGTTTAGAGAGAGAGGGAGAAAGGATACAACTTTGGATATATTTTTGGGCTGTAATATATTTATGATTTTTGAGTAGTATATTTGTGAATACTAGATGTTGGAGAACACTTTTTTTGGGATATATATATATATATATATATATATATATATATATATAGAACTATGGTATGTTATAAAGGATGTTAGTTTATTTTTCCGCTGCGTAATTGATGTTATAATATCAAATACAGGTAAATGGAACATGTAGCACCTGGGCCCCACTTGGCAGGTTAGGGGCGTCACACCTTTTCTTGACTTGGATGTGAAAGGCTCGATGTCGTGGTGTTGGAGAAGTGTTCTTAAAGTCAGATTTCTTCTACGAGAGATTATCTTGGATAACTAGGACTACTCAACCGTTATTAGTTATAAGCTGCAGGTCAATCCTGGTGAGAAGGTAATTTGGTTTAATGTGATCTAGAGGGGATCGATCACTAAACACAACTTTATTGTTTGGCTTGCTGCCAAGAATAGACTAGTTAATGCAGATAGAATCCACTATTGGAATGATTATATTAATTCCTTTTGTCCTTTCTGCTTTGTTGAGGAGGAGTGTGTTGAGCTGTAACGTCCCAAACCCGCCAAGTGGGGCCTGAAGATTACATGTTTTATTCACCTGTTTCTGATACCATAAACTACAGTCATGTAGCGAAAATAAATAAAATACCCTCAATTTAAATACCAATATCTATCTATAAATCTCAAATAAAATAGCAGTATCCATATATTTATATTACATCCCAGTATTTAAAACATAAACTATACATAAACTGCTCTCATAGTCTCCTCAAAATTTACCAAAAATACTACCCTGCTTAGAGCTCTAAGCTAGATCACCTGATGGACCTGAAAATATCATCATTTGCTAAGGTGAGACATATCTCAATAAGGAAGAATAAACTATAATAATATGTAGCAGAGAGTTTAAATAAATACAAAACATAATCATTTGATATTCAACATCAGTAGAAGAAGCACATACAAATTACACTTGCACAAACATAATTATTTTTAGTGATAGTACCTGAGGATAGGGAAGATTACCTGTCTATACAAGTAACTTCCCTTTACTCTAATACCAGTACCAGGGCACTCACCCTACTCAGTAAGCCCTTGGGTTATATATATAGGCAAAGTATCTGAGAATAGGGAAGATTACCCACCCATACAAGTGACTTCCCTCTGCTGTGACACCAACAGAAAAATACCAGGGGACTCGCATTTCTCAACAAGCCCTCGATGGAGAGTTTTACATTACCATTAATATACATACAATTTGATTCAATTTCCATATATCTTATCAAAACATATTCCACATCAATTATCCACACGGGAATTTATAGTCCACATAGGACTCACATCCACACCAGAAATACCGTCCACACATGACTCACATCCACACAGGAAATACCGTCCACATAGGACTCACATCCACATAGGATATAGCGTGGCTCGCACAGATATCACACCAGCTTCCGCGACACGTGACTCATATAGACACCACTATTCACCAGTATCCAATCCCCATGACCTACCCATAGTAAATCAGTAGAAAAAACTCCTCAGGCTTGCCAATGTTCTACCTCAATATATAATGATAATATAACGAACTCCTCAGGCCTGCCAACGTTATATCGTGCTCATATCTAGGCCATATAATGAACTCCTCAGGTCTGCTAACGTTATATTGTGATACACACGAATAACAACACATAATGTCCCAGTCACATACATCAAAGTATTCATCACACAATAATCACAAGTAGCTAGTATTTGCAACCAATCTTTATTCACAAATAAACTGTAATCACATTCAGCCCATATTCACAAGCTGTTCGTATTTATCACCAATCAATATTCACAACAGCCAGTAGTTGCAACCAGTTAAATTATGAAAGTTATATTTATGCCATACAATTTTTCCCATATATAATGTATCAAAAATCATTATTTTCCAAATGTCTAACTATTCAGAGAAATTATACCTAAGTATATTAATTTGTATAATTGAATTTAACCGATTCAAACTTAGTAAAATATGCTATAATTAATTCCCCTTACCTGCTTCCTGAAAAGTTTGCTAAAATCCTAACCACACCCGAGACGTTCAAAACTCCAAACCTTGAAATTACATTATCCCCAATAAAATCAATTCAAACCTAGTACAAAAATCATTTACTACCTTTCCTAGGCTAGTATATTCCAAATACAAATATAAACCCTAAAATATCTCACTTACCCTGATTTTGGGATGCTGCCCTCGACCCACAAACTCAAAATTTGCTCTGCCTAAGTTGTAGAGAATCTTTCTAGGAATCTCGTGGTGGTTCCTGATCGTCAATTCAGGCTTTAACGGATTTGGAATTGAAGAGAGAGAGAGAGTGAGGGAGTAGGGTAGAGAGAGAGAGAGAGAGAGAGAGAGAGAGAGAGAGGCGTGAGGAGAGAGAAAACGTCGCTTAAAATGAAAGCAACCCTTTTTATAGGCAGGGATTCGTCGATGAGACACGTGAATTCGTCAACGAGTCAAAGAAGACTATTCCTCGACGAAGCCGTGAGTTCGTCAACAAATCTCAGAAATATTTGAAACCTCTCTCGGTAAATCTTCGTCAACGAGACACGTAAACTCGTCGACGAAACTCAGAAGGACGCTCGTTGACGAGGAGCACTAGTTCATCGACGAGTCCTTGCTTGATATCCTTCTCAAATTTTCTTTTCCCTTTCTTTTATTCTTTTTTTTTCCTTTATTCATTTTTATTTTATTTACTGGGTTCGGGTTACTACATGAGCACCAATTCTTCAATTGTAGTTGGACGATGGAAATTTAGAGAAGAATTCTTGCGTCTAATAGCATTATTAGATTAACTGGTGGATGGACTCAAGAGCTAGATCGGATCATTTTAGCCACAAACAAATTCCTTTTCCAGCAGCCTATTAAAGACCTCATTCAACGCTGCTATTTATCACATATGGAAGGAACGAAACAATAGAAGATAAGCTGGAAATAGTTATTTAGTTCAGACAGTTTTAGCCTTGAGAAAAAAAAGACATTAGAGTTAGATGTCTATGTTTAGAAATGTGAGAGATAATTATTGTAATAGGACAATCCAAAGATTGTGGAATCTCTCAACCTCTATTTTTCTAGCAGGTTAGTTGCTTGTACTCTTAAGGGTTCGCTCCCTTCACACAGTTTTTAAAATACTAACATTTCACTCAAAAAAAAAAAGTGTTCTCCCAACTTGTTCAATTTTATTATGTTGCACTGAATATAAACTACAAATTAATAGTCAAACTCAACCCATAAAACAAGCAAATCACTAGAGAATATAAGCATACTTATGCACGGATTGGGATTAATGTATTACTATCGTGTCATTCTAATTTGACAAATTTTAAGATAAAAAATAACATAAATATAAGGATGTTTTTTGAGATTTCACAAATCTCATAGACCTTTTCTAAGGTTTCACACATTCCACAAATCTTTCCTAAGATTCGTCAAAAAAGATATAAACCTCCCCTTATATTTAGAAAAAGATAAGCTTTTTAAGAGGTTGTACGTGTCTCAAAAATCAAATGTTAGAGGAGGTTCGTGGGATTTTAAAAGTCTTACGTTGCGTTTGGGAGCATGCAATTTAGACCTTAAATTTAGATAAATTTAACTATAATTTCATATATATATATATATATATATATATATAGATCATACCAATAATATAATGGGTAAATAAAAAAGTAATGTGTAGAAGGTAAGTTTAACATTTCTGTTATCCTAAATTTTAATATGTAAGAAAGTAAATTAGAAAAGAAACTTGAGAAAGTAGACTTTTTTTTCTCGAGAAAGAAACAAAAGTATAATATGAAAGGAGACGGGGGAGGGGGCCCACGTACGAGCATACGGACAGTGTATCCAATTAGAATCCGGGGCGCTGGAACCGGGTGCGTGGGTGGGTGAGTGGGGTCTCCACTCTCACTCTGCTCTCCACATTCTCAAATTTTGTGCGCGTGGTACAGTGCCACTCACCTCACGCCCCCCCCTTTGGTTTTTGCTCAAATACCAAACATAGAATATATATATATATATATATATATGTGTGTGTGTGTGTGTGTGTGTGTGTGGAACAACTTTCCACATGTGTGCAAAATGGTGTGCGCGTGCAGAGAGCATTGGTGGCGGCTGGAGGCCCGGCCCAGCAGAAAAAAAGCATGGATTATGGGCAGGGGGGGGTGGAGGGCCTGGTGGGGACGTCCCTGTCTGCCTCAGCCCATTTAAGGGCCCATATCCACCATTGGACCCTCCCCTTTGTCCATGTGTTGGGGCACAGATTGGATGATGTGTAGTTGTGTGGGCCAGCCCACGCTGCTTGTCGGGGCACCACCCAATCATGGGGTTGGGCTCCATCATTTGGTTGCAGATGCAGATTGAGATGGACATGGACACATGGAGATCTCTCTCTCTCTCTCTCTCTCTCTCTCTCTCAGCCTGCCCTAAAAGGTTCATTGTTGGTCCCAACATTTTTTTGGATTAAGCCCTTGATTAATTTTTTTCTATGGGTTTTTGAGAAGAACTGAAACATTTTATTTTATTAACTTTTAATTAAAAGTATAATCTCTAAGCTTAGAGAAAAACATGAATTTGTGCACTTAGACCTAATAAAATAGATAAAAATTCATTAATCCGAATGAAATTTGACCCGCTTCAATTGACTCATAATCGATCTGCACATTAAATGAGTCAAATATGGTTTGAACTTTTTTTTTTTTTTTTTATTTGCCTCTAAATAAGCTGGTTGGCAGATTTACGATTTTATCCGATGAATATTCGCTAACAACTAATGTTTAAATTCATTGATAATTTCATATGCTTATGCTTATTAGATATCAAATTAATTAATATAAACTCTATTGGTCAAGGGCTAACCCACACTCTCAACTCTTGCCCACATTCAAACTCAAGCTCAAATACTCAGTTTTCTTATGATCAAAACAAAAGTCTCCAAATTCATGCTCTGAAAAATTGAATAAAAAAATTTATCATTTTTTGATTAGTTATTAAATGTTTAATATATTATCAAATTATAATTTTAAAAATAACTTCAGTAATTGTGTTACAAAATAAATTATTCATTGGATGGTAAAAAAAAATTATATTGGGGCTGAGAATGACAGATTATCTGTCATCCGCCACAAATTATCTGATTCAAATCGCCATAAATCTGCAACTTAAATGAGTCGGATATGGATTGGTGCTTAGTGGAGCTGAAAGAGTATGTCAATGATCCATGACCCTCATGAAAAAATAGACTCTAAATTGTTGTAAAGAAGGTATTTTTAGGAGAAGCATTACTGTTAGCTAGCTGATATGGACGAAAATGATTTATTGCATCCTATCAATTCTGATGCGATAAAAAGATATTTTGCTTGATATATTGTATGCCTCACGATGCAATGAATAAAATTTCTACACTTTTTACTCCAACAATATTGTGGTCAGTTTCTTATAGAAATTAAAATTGTATTCTAAATCAAATAATAGGTGGCCATCTTTTGCCAACTAGTGTATCCAAAAAAAAAAACCAAACAAATACATCAATATACCACTTGATAACCCGCTTGAGACGTGAAGTTAAACTAGCTTTTTCTTGAAGTTTGTTTTCCACAAATTCAACTTAGGTTTCGGGTCCCCAAGTGTTTGGCAAGACAATAGAGGTAGTGGTCACTACCAATTAGAGGGATGGTAGACCATACTTTTGCTACTTGAAAAGAAAATTGAAAAAAAAAAATCCCTTACTAGCCATGTTGAGCCTAAAGAATTATTTTCTTGAAAACACCGTCAAAGGATTATTCCCCACACTAGGGCAATTTTAAGGAGATCAACATAAAGCCCCAATAAAAATTCAAAAGGATGAATGAACCAAGCTCCCCTCACAAAAGAGAAAGCATAAGATATAGTAAAATAGGGGAAGTAAAAAAGAAAAAAGAAAAAAAGTAAGCAGGGGCATACTTCGTGAGTGATCCTTGGTCAATTTAACCTTTGACAAAATAATGATATTTGGGCCCTATTAAATCTGTTTCTTCTTTAACCTATACCCACGACCTACATTACGATCCAAATAAAAGTTCTAACCTGATTGGTATGTACCACTGTCCCGAATGAATTGTCGGACTCAACATTGAGTATGAACTACGTTATGAATTGATCATAATAAGGTAGGCAGCTTGTTAAAAAAAAAAAAAAAGTTTGGTTAATGCTTTGCACTAATTGGGACATTAAAATGTCATTCTGAGAAGGGATTTTTGAGCCTTAGTTTCCCTTTTTCTGAAAACCCATATCCTTAACCTATGTTTCATCCCATGTCTTAAAGTCTAGTTTAAGATTAGAACACCTAATGAGAAACTTACCATAATTCAGGATAAAAGTGTTGAAATGAGAACATCATTAGAGGATGACATCAAAATTGTAACACCCTGATCTTAGAACCATTTTTTTTTTTTTTATAAAATATTACTACTCTGATAATATTCTAACACCATGATATATAGTCAAAGTCAACCCGAACCCATAGCTACTGGGAATTTACCTGTTTATATATACATATCACCTAAGCAGCGGAACCAAAATACACTTTACATATATACAATAACCAGAGTTTTATTATTTCTACATATACATATATATATATATATATATATATATATATATATCCCAAAACCCACCATGAGTTTGACCCGTCTACTTACCCTGCAACCAGGTAGTACCTATGAACTCCTCTATCACGAAGCTCGCTCCACTCGTCTGTCGAGATTTCCTAAAATATTTGTAATGTTAGGGTGAGACACCTTTCAATAAGAAAAATAGACTAATATCAGTGTATGACAACATGAGTTTGTCATATCATAAACATATACTGCAAATAATTTAATTGTAGTATGACTTAAGTTGTAACTGATAATGCATGGAAATTTGCACCTATAAACATAATCATAAAGAATTTGCATAACATTAAATCATTTGATAAATCTATATAATACTGAAATTATACCCTAGATGTTTGTGTATCACGACTTTATCCCTCATGATTTGGGTTCTACGGCTCGAAGGGTGGACCTAACCTTACTGACCTACCAGGTTAAGTCAAGCATAACATAATATGCACGATTGCCCACCCAACCTGGCCTGTCCATACTATTACATTGTCACACACTTCTAGAGGGTAGGTAACACAGTGGGTATCCTACTAAACCGTCACACTTTTGGGCTAATCAGCCACCGACCCACACTTCCTTACAAGTGAGGTTACACTGTCGACTATACCCAATCTAGTTCGCCCAACCTACTACACAATCAAAACCACTGGGGTCGACACTCAGTGGGTATACTTACTACACCAATCTAACTAGCTAGCTACGGTACCGTGTTCTTAACGTAAGTAAGCATCCGGGTTCTGATACTATATAATACATTTCACATAATATATACTTCTGTTCATAAATAACATTTTCAAATTCCTGAAATAGAATATGACTTTTACATATTTCTGAATAAAACTGTTATTTCATAATTTTTGAATCATAACGTCATAATAATACTGATTACGACATCTGTGCCGGCTATCATATCTCAGCATCTACGCCGACTATCATATCTCGGTAGCTGCGTTGGCTAGCATTTCATAATACATTGGAAGTATCTTTAATTTCTGTACTGATTAACATCTTTCTAAAATCTCTGTAATAACATGCTTATTCCATGAAATAAAAACATATTCTGATATACTGTTAATAAATTCAATTTATATTCATGCCGCATAAGTGAGTAATTCTATATAATACTATTTGGCCTAGAAAATATAATTTTCTGATAGAATATTAGTAAATATAAAATCATGATTTACTCAGTTCAACATCAGTATTTCCCAAAACTAATTATATCATACAAATAATCTGAAACATATACTATATAATAAACGTTAAAATTTTATGAAAAATCTGACTTAATCTATTCCCTTACCTGATTCCTAAGAAGCCTGTTAAAGCGCTAAATCTAGGCCCCTACGGCGTTCGAAACTCAAATCCCTGAAATTATATTTTTCCCAAATTAATCAACTCAATTACTAGAATATTTATCAGTCAGTATTTCTTAAGCTCTAAATACTCCAAATAAACCATAAAACTAATATTTAACACCCTAACCTTAGTTTTTGGATGATGCCCCAGAACTCCAAACTAAAATTTCGCTCCACCTACATTGTAGATAATCTTCCCAGAAACCCCGTGGTGGTTCATAATCGTCAATTCGAGCTTTAACAGAGCCGGAATCAAAAGAAATTAAGTAGAAGGTCATGGGTTTGCATAAAAGAGAGGAGAGATTTTGTTTTTAATTTTTAAATGGCTATCGGTACTTTTATATCTTAGTTTTGCAAACAAAAATCATCGCTGGTTTTCTTGGACTGTCAGAAAATCATCATCGATTTTCTATTTAACCGGCTCGGTTTCACCGTCGCGCGGTGGATATCCAAAATTGTTGCCGGTTTTCTCCGAATAGTCACATTCAAGTTGCACTAACCATTAACACTCCGAGTTGCTCTATCTATTTCTCCAAAGAGTCACATTCAAGTTGTACTAATCACTAAAACTTCAAGTTGCCCTAACTATTTCTCCAAATAGTCACATTCAAGTTGTACTAACTATTAACACTCCAAGTTACACTGGCTATTCCTCCAAATAGTCACATTCAAGTTACACTAACCATTAACAATCCAAGTTGCTCTAGCTATTTCTCCAAATAGTCAAATTCAAGTTGTATTAATCATTAACACTCCAAGTTGCTCTTGTAATTTCTCCAAATAGTCACATTCAAGTTGTACTAACCACTCACACTCCAAGTTGACCTGGTTATTTCTCCAAATAGTCACATTTAAGTCGCACTAACCATTAACACTCCAAGTTGCCCTAATCGTTTCTCCAAATAATCACCTTCAAGTTGCACTAACCACTTATATTCAAGTTTTCCTAGGTATTTCAGAGGCATGTGGCATGAGATCCCAAATCCGAATAGTTACATTCAAGTTATTCGGATTGCCTCAAGGGCCTATGGATTTAGTTCCCCAAACCTGAGCAGTTGTTTTGTTCACCTTACTCTGCAAGTTTGTCAAGTTGACCTAGAAATCCATACATCTTTGTAAATCCACACATTTTTTTTTTCTTTTTTCATATAAGGCTTGATCCAAAATTTGTATCTTTTGTCTTTATAGATTTGTTACTGAAAGATGACAAAAGACGACTCTTACTGGCATCTTAAGTAATAAACCTATAAAGAGGGGAAACTGTAGACATCCCATTTTAATTGGGGCCTCGTATAAAAACTTTTGGCATTTATTTCACCGTTCATACAAACATAGTAGAAATACAAATACAGTGAAATACAGGAAAATATAGCAATACAAAGAAAAATATAGGGGAATACAAAATACAGGAGAATATACAGAGAATATTTAAAAGGCCTCTACTAGCACCTATATATACACACGGACAAAGAAAATATTAGCGCAAATCAAACCAATAAAAGGGAATATTTTTTTCATAAAATTGGTTGATTCTGCAAAAAAATTGAAGGATTTATTTTTTAAAGTTGAAAGATTAGCAAAGAGGAAGAATGATTTATTTCCCAAACCAATTGCTTGGCTGGAAACCCATATGGAAAGAAATCGGTGAAGGGAATCCAATTTCAATAAGCCTCAACTAGGGATGGGAAATCTCTGTAGGAAGGAAAACATGCATATGGGAAGTTAGAACACAAGGAAAGTAAGGAAAGTAACAATTGGAAATGGGTGATTTACCGCCCAAGAGGATTGATATGGTCTTAAATGCTAGCCAAGACCCTAACCCTATAAATAGGGGGTCTCCGCAAGGGGAGAGCACACAGACAAGTGACGTGATAGGTGACGTCATGTTGAGGTCACCCTATCACAGTAAATAAAAAAAGGGGGGGAGGGGGGAGAATCATCAGGTGCTGACACGTGGCAGGTAATGTCATCCTACTACAGTAAATTAAAAAAAATAAAAAGAAAAAAAGGGTTGCCACGTGTCCCCCAACATGGGTGGCACGTGGCCCATCCAAATCCAACTGGGCTAGACCCAACCCAAACCAGGTGAATCGGTTTGGTTTTTTCTTATTTTTATTTTACTTTGTTTTATTGTATTTATTTTTATTTCATTTTGTTTTTTTTTTCTATGTAAAATTTAATTTCAATTGGATTTTTAATTTAAAAAATTGGAAAAATAAGAGAAAAATCAAGAAAAATACAGAATTATTAGGAAAAATATTTTTCAAGTCAGAAAAAATAAGAAAAAAAATTATTGTTTGTGGTTTTTCAAGTCAAAAATAAATGAGAAAAAGTCTTTAAACATCTCAATTTTTTTTTGAAAATTTTTGAAAAATCACAGACTAATTTTATAAATGTTGGAAAATTTGGGAAATATTTTTAAAGACTCTTTTGCCCAAAATTGAACGGGTTTTCCTAATTTTTTTCTTAGGTGTGTCCCTATGACTTTAAAAAAGGGCAATGAGGTATTTCATACCTCACTTGTGTTAGATATGAGAGAGGGGAGGGGGGTTTGTCTAACAAGATCCCCTCGTTTGGAGGTTTTATTAAACATTCCTAAAACACACCTTAATTTTCATTTCCCTTTTAAACTTTTACTAATTTATTTAGTTTATTTTTAAAGGAGTTAATTAAAGACCATCAAATTCAATTTAGAGATAATTCATAATTAATTAAGTATCGTTCATTGAACGGCTGCCTAAGATGTGCTGATACCTTCCCCATGCATAACTGAACTTCTGATCCAAACTTTGGTAAAAACAGATTGAGGCTACTAATTCCTTGGTCTAGGATTAATATAAAGACTAATCAAATGAGTAGTAATTAGGCGTTCGAACCGCATCTATCTAAAGAATAGGTTAGTGGCGACTCCATTTCAATTTTCAACATTTATAATCCCTCGCCAATCTAGGGCACATTCTGCCCACTGAGGGCATGTTGCGACACCTATTATAATGAAAGATTTCAACAAAAAAAAAAAAAAAAAGGAAAATCAAATCATTCACAAGTAATATATATTTCGATAGGTATCGGTTTGATAAGAGGCTCGATCATAAAGGAGGTTCATTTACATAGAAAATTTAATAAAAAATTTAAAAAATAATGAAATTAACCTCGAATTGACACAATATTTGTGTCTCTAACACATGTCAGGACTTTACTGAGTTGGTTGTGTATATATATATATATATATATATATATACTAGCCAGGTGTACTGAAGGGATGGGGAGGAGAGAGGATGGTCCCCATTTCCAATCAATTAATTCTTGTGTTTGCTGTTCACTTTTTTGACCATACTTTCATTAATTTACCCATACTCAAAGATTTACCCATGTTAAAAAACAAAGTTGGTAGAGGATTTGGATACTTCTTTTGATGTGAAAAGTAGGATTTTGTTGAGGATGTGTTGATGAGGCTTTTCAAAGGAGATTTGGTTTTCTCATCTTTGAAGTTTGGGAAGTGGTTGACCATGAGAGAGAGAGAGAGAGAGAGAGAGAGAGAGAGAGAGAGAGAGAGAGAGAGAGAGAGAGAGAGAGAGAGAGAGAGGGAGGGAGAAGGGCGATGGGGGTGATGAATGGGTATGTGGGAATGAATGAATGAATATGAATAGGTGGGATGGACACAGAATGGGTGTGTGAGGGTGATGGATGGTGAATTGAGTTTGGTGGGGTGCGCATGCAGCAGAGGGAGAGAATGGGGATGGGGTCATAATGGGGGGTGCCAGCCAGCCAGCCAGCCAGCCAGCCAACCCATAAGATTATTCATGACGGCATCTATCTTAAAAACTCCACACAATTAATCTTGTTCATTCTAAACTCACCATTTCTCATCATTGCTTATATCCCTTCTTGCCTTCTTCTCCCTGCATCTTTGTTCAATTGTTCTCCTTCAAGGGAAGCCCCCTCATCCATTGTTTTGTCCCCCTAGCAGTCTTACTTTCTATCTAGCTTTGCAAAAAGCTTCCAAGGCCATGTATATGCATATATACATGTATGCATTACATGTAATGTATGTACCCATTTTTCTAGGACGTTAATTTGCTCGTCATTTGGGTTGCGAAGAAGCTTAGACATGTCAATAAAAATGGTTTTGATTAGTTAAAAAAGAACATTATTTGCATATTTATTAAACAAGTATCTCTCTCTCTTGAAAGGTATAGAAAATGCACACCATTCTATTTAAGAGGTCAAGGCTATTGTGAATATGCTAGCTAGGGTTATGCGGAGTTGTATATGCTATTCTTAGGCGGACGAAATTATAATTTTTTGATTAAGTAGAGATGTAAAACCATGTTACATATTTATATATCCAAATATTATGAACTTAAGTATAATCTTTTAAGATGGGTAAAATAAAATACTATAAATTTTGGAGAAGGAATTGGGGCCAATTAAGTTTTATGTTAAAATAATTAAAATTTTATGGGATAAATGTTGAATTTTCCAAAAGTGCAATGAGATCATAGGTGTCTTCTATTTTAGTCACTTTGCCATCCACGCCAAACCTTTTTTGTGACTTTCTCTTCTTAAGTGGACCTTCTAAATATGAACCACAATTCCATAAAGTTATTTTATGAGCATATAAAATATGTCTAGTGATGAGAGATTAATTATTTTTAGCAGAAAGAATTTCCTAATAAGTGTTGATTTTTTTCCTAGGTCATGCGTTTGACCTACATCGCATTAAAGAATTTTGCCTTCTCTTTAATTAACAAAAAAGGAAAAAAAAAAGAGTATTATCCAGCACGCCCCTCTACATGCAACTATTATAGCCTTGGATTAAACTTAAGGCAAAATTTAGATTCTGTATCATTTCAAAAATCATAAGGGTGGCGACACCCATAATTTCAATAATTTTTTAAATTAGCTAAGCTCTAATAATATATCATTCTTTCTTTCTTTCTTTCTTTTTTCAAAAATCAATGGACTTTCACTGTTTGAAAGCTAAAATGATTATGACAAAAAAAAAAATCTAATTATCTAACAAAGGTAAGATGTTTTCACCCTCTGATAAATACTACGTATAAGAATGTGTAATATCTTTATCCTTATTTTTAATTATTTATTCTAAATGCAAAAGAAAAAAGAAATTTATTTTCCTTCCACATAGGCTTGTTTATTAATGGGTATCATTATCAAGTTTACAAAGAGGATTGGGTTACATAAAAGATGAGCTAATATTTATCAAATGGCAACCATTTACTTCTACTAGCCTCCTTTAAATACATTTTTTCAAGAATAAAATAAGTTTATAGTAAAAAAAAAAAAAACAAGGAAAAAAAATAAGCAATCATTTTGCTCAGCTAGGAGAAACATTTATATGAAAGCTAAAATGATTGTGATCAACTTCATTTCATTCCATTGGTAAATGAAGCTCAAAATCTCTGCTCAACTCATCATGAAATTGGAAAAAAAAAATAATAATAATAATACAACAATCTTATGGGCATATAAATTTTTGAAAAAAAAAATAATAAAAAATAAAAAATAAAAAATTACCTAGGTCACTGAAAGTAATATTTATTTGGGTCAAAAGGAAAATGAAGAGGGGGCATGTAAATGATTGTAATTTAATCGTTTAAGTCTATAATCATTTAAGAAGTGAGTTAACATTGTTTATCTTATGGCATGCATGTCTAATTATTTGCTTTCTTTAATAATAGAGTCTTAGGGTTCTAAGACACCCTGCCTAATCCTCAGCCTTTCAGTTAAAAAGGGAGTACTAGCAGCCATTTTTCAAGAAGGGCATTAATTCTCTCACCTTTGAGATCATGAATATTTGATTTTATATTTGGACTATATAGATTTGGACAAAAATATAATATAATATTGCAGTATTTTTTATTTTTTTTAAATCTACACAAATTCAAATTCAAGACCCAAAATCAGAACTTTGAGACAATACGTCAAAGTGGAAATAAGTTAAATTTGAGACTCTAGCGATTCTATGGTCTAGTGAAACATACCTTTCTGCTGAATTTAACCATATTTGTCAATTAATAATGCTAACTAGTTAATATTAATTTTTATACTTTCTTTTTTGTCCGTCGAAGATCTTAAGCCACACTATAAGATGAGAAATAACACATCTCTCATCCCATACCTTTTTAAAATTCAAATCCAAAACCTTTAACATTAAAGTTTGAAACTTTATTAACTATTAGGATGTTCCTATTCCTTTGGAGACTTGGCACATTCTAACTATAAGTTGTGTTGAACAAAATATTTAGTCATGAAAGTGCATATTGAAAATTTCTTATGAATTAATTTTTAATAAAATAAAAAATGGTTGTCCAAAAAATAGATATGCAAGAATGGTAAACCCCCACAAATTATTATTATTATTATTATTTTATTTATTTATTTATTTTTAATTTTTGGCACATACCCCATTTGATGTACTTTTTAAATACAAGTGGGTTGCATGTCGCCATTTTGAATAGTGTGACAATATAATGTGGTAATAAAATATTAATTACCATCATGATTAATTACATTATAGTCTTCCTAGACTTAAACTTCTAGCCAACTAACAGTTGATAGTTAGGTTATGAATAATATGTGTGCTAACCTAAATTATGTAATTAACACTACCATGCATGCAATAGTATAGTGAAAATAAACAAACAGGCAAGACAAATAAAATGTAGGGATGGGATATACAATTTGTAAAGAAAAGATTGGAATCTTTGCCAATATCCATTTTTCCCCCTCCATGTATGGTTAGTTTGTCACCTAATTATCTATAGATTTTTATGTAAGTTATAATCGAAATCCACTAAAATAGTAAGAGTACAAAAATTTGAATATGGATATGAGAATAGGTATTAAAATAGTAACAATCTTTAATATGAAGGCGACCTAATTAACTAATGAGTTATATATCGTAGGTTAATTAATAAAGAAGACACTCTAATAAAACACACTCTCTTAGACAAACTGACACATTCTCTAGTAGTTAATGAATTGATTTAACAACTAATTTAAAATAATACATAAAATACTCGACAAATCATTCACTTGTGCAAGTTACAAATAAAAACAGTGTGTTTTTAACAATTTGATCCTTTAAATATTGATTCAATGTGCTTTTGGCGTGCAATCATGTTAGAATGAGTTAGAATTCTCCCATCTCAAGATTGAGTGTTTTCAGGGCCATCAATATGTCACCATGAAAGGAACTCCATATAATTAAGCGTCCAACTATTATAACACTAAGAAAATGTTATTATTATCGTAATTTTAACATTTTTTTTTTTAAATTTTTGTAAGTGATCTCCATGGCCTCCTAGGTGTGCCCAATATTTTAGGTTAATTTTTTTGATTATAGTACCTCTTATCTTTAGTCTATTACTAAGCTTAATATGGTTTTTAGTCAATTTCATATTAAGTATTTGGCTCTTTCTAATTTGATATTTATTCTTTAAGCTTCTTGGTGTGTGGCACTCCTCTCCTCCATATTCTAAGGACATCCTATCATATATTCTTTCAAAGATTTTAGATTCTCTTACAGTATGTTTGGAAAGTCCTTAGATTTGGACTTATGTCAGTTTTGGATAAGACGTAATACAAAATTGCATTGAAATTTGTTCAAATCTACCTAAATTCAAATTCAAGATCTGAAATCCATACTTCCAAAGACAACGTTAGCCCTTTTGCTTTTAATTTTTATTTCTTTCTTGGAAATTGGTTTTTCTTCTTTTCTTATATTCTTTCCATTTAATATTTTTTTCGCTCTTGAATTTTAAATAAGAGTGTAGCTTTACGTCAACTTTCCATCCCCCACACAACCCACTAAAACAAAGTGTATTGAGGAATGATCAATTATGAAAGGAATAATGCAATTAAGAAGCATTCAAACAAACTTAATTTACAAGGAATATGTATGTGTGTGTGTATATATATATGTTTATTTATTTACAATGAGATCCTCAAGATTTCATATATTCTCTTCTTAAGGAGGAGGGCAAGAAGAAAAGTGAAAAAAAAAAAAAAAAGACTTGTGTACATGAGTAGTAGCTAGCAATACATTTACCAGTAGAGCAACGAAAAATGCAGTGCATGTTGATATAGGTGGGGGATGGGGTAGGAAGTGGGACACATTGATGGGATAAGATCTTATCCTCAGTGTGGCTTTGGCGGGGAGGTATTAAAAGTGGGGATGCAGAAAAGGAGGCAATATTTAGTAAGAAAGGATTGTCATTGGCATATGGTACCTTGTGTCCCAAGCTGTCTGCTTAAACATCAGCCTACTGCGTTACTTTCCCTCATCATATCATCAAGGTTGTTAAGCTCCAAAAGTTAATTTGACGATTTCATTCCACCTAATTCTCCCATTGACCATTCAACATCTCCCATCCTTCCTTCTCCTCTTGTTTTTCCTTTCAAAATGGCTATTTTCCTCTCTCCCAAACACCCTCTTAATTATGTATGCATTATTTGGATGGACATTATCCTTATTCACAAACTTACAATACATGGATGAGTAGCAATTTCATTCAAATGTTAAATAATTGTGTCTCAAGTCTAACCATGCATATAGACACCCATCGTGCTCTCATTTTTTATAATATAAAACAAGTTTGCAAGTAATATTTTCAGCAATCTTCCACTAATTTGTTAGTTCCAACTACTCGTTCCTTAAGTGAAAAATTGTCTCTCTTGTGGGAACAAGTTCAATTCTCCAACAATTATTTAAGTGGATCTTACTTCCGTGTCTTACATGGCTCGAATTGCATCCCACGTACTTTTGAATCAATCCTACTTCTCAAATACATCTTGTCTCTATTTAGATCCATTTACACAACCTAAATGATCCTTATTGGCCTTGATCATGAACTTGGCCCTTCAATTGTTAGCACGTACATTACGAGAATTTACTTTTTACACCTTGATTTTTATAATTTTATTTGCTATATAGACTCACGAACCATTGAATTTGACACCACTTATTAGGACCGATGGAATTGTCACACAGACTTAACATACATAGATGAGCACCAATTTGACTCAAAAGTTTAAGCCATTAGGTATTGAACTCAACCATGTATGTAAACATCCACCATACACTCATTTTTTCTGATGTGAACAAACTCATAAGTGAAATTATATATATATATATATATATATATATATATATATATATATCTGTGTGTGTGTGTGTGTATTGCATTCCTCCTAATACAAGGTACAAGCTTTAGTTAAACTAAATAATCTAACTACACAAACCACCTTTCTTTTGACACTCCCTCATGCAACACTCGTGCTAAAGGGTGGTGGTTTTAGGTTCGAACTCTATATGCCTAAACATTTTGGTCTTGCGTATTTATTATATATAAAAGGCCCTTTAAAAATATTTGGGATAGACAAATATAAGGGCTACTAATTATAATAGGTCACTGTTGTGAAATAAGGGCGACTTCTCCCAATAATGCGCAGCGGAATGAACGTTATATAAAGAATCACACATACATACTTGCAACAAACAAATTTGTGATAAACAGAAGCATTCCACAACCATAGCAATATAAAGAAAGTAAAAAAAAAGAGCAACGACACTGGGAATTACGTGGTTCAGCAAAGCCTATATCCACAGCAGCAATTGGTAAGATATTTCACTATATAAATCAAAGTCTCACAATACAATGATCTTCTCTCCTTCTCTTACCATCTCTTACATGTCAAAATATGTCCAGAAGAGCATATATAACAAGCCCTCGGAGGTTTCCTTCCAAATCCTCAACTGTCACAATGTCTAAATTCAAAATTCAAATCACTTCTCGTAGCCCAGTCACACTCGTCAACGAGTATATGGAATTTGTCAATGAGACAAAGAAGCCCACTCGTCGACGAATCTATCCTCTCGTCGACGAGTCTTTAACTCTGAGATTTTCTAACTCTCGGTATCTTCTCGTCGACGAGCATAGGGCACTCGTCGACGAGTCTTCTGCTGCCAACATAAGAAGACTTCTCTCATATATTTTTCCTTCCTTTGTTTGTGATCCCACTAAGTATAAGAGTCACACACAAATATAACAATCTCCACCTTGGCGATTATATGCCCCTTAGGAGAACCCAAAAAACATGACTGATTTCTCCACCTTGAACTTGAAATGCTCAGTTGGATTATGTCTCCCTTCTAACACTTGGAGACAAATACCAGGTTATGTCTCCCTTCTAACACTTGGAGACAAATACGAAGTCCATATATATATATATTTGTGTGTGTGTGTGTGTGTGTGTGTGTGTGTGTGTATTGCATTCCTCCTAATACAAGGTACAAGCTTTAGTTAAACTAAACAATCTAACTTCACAAACCACGTTTCTTTTGACACTCCCTCATGCAACACTCATGCTAAAGGGTGGTGGTTTTCGGTTCAAATTCTATATGCCTAAACATTTTGGTATTTTGTATTTATTATATATAAAATCCCCTTTAAAAATATTTGGGACAGACAAATATAAGGGCTACTAGTTATAATAGGTCACTGTTGCGAAATAGAGGCGGCCTCTCCCAACAATGCGCAACGAAATGAACATTGTATAAAGGATCACACATACATACTTGCAACAAAAAATTTGTGATAAATTGAAACATTCCACAACCATAGCAATATAACTAGAGTAAAGCTAAGAGCAACGACCAAGGAATTATGTGGTTCAGCAAAGCCTACTTCCACAGGAGCAATTGGTAAAAGATTTCACTATAAAAATCAAAGTCTCACAATACAATGTGTTGACCTGATAGGTCATACCCGATTTTGATAATGACAAATACTCTTGGTATTTGATGACTTTCGAGTTTGTGTGCAGGTATATAATTAGCAGATCAACTAGCGGCACATAAAGACTCAAAGGCTAAAGACCCCGAAGACTTCTTTTGTTGTATGTAATAATCTCTACATGTCATGCATGTAGGATTTGTAAGCACAAAATGACCATTGAGACCGCATGACCTTAGGGCACCCTTTGGTCGACTGACGCCAGGTTTTTGGGCGTACTTGAAAAGACCTTAGGTCCCAACACATATGCACTAATGAGTCCTCATATCACTTACATTATCAGGGGAATGAATTGAAATAAAATTGGACAAAATAGGGAAAGTATGAGAGAGCTCAGGTGACCGAACCCTAGGTGAACAAATCACCTCGAGCGCCCGAACTGTTAAGAAGAAGTCAACAGTTTGATCATGCTTCGGGCGACCGAACATATTTTGAGCGTATTTCCCTCGAGCACCCAACCTTGTGTCAAGTTCCTTTTCAACTACCTGGGCGCCCAAACGATCACATTCAGAATAGGGCTCGGGCGACCGAATTGGCTGGTTTGGTTAACCGAACCTAGGACAGGGCACCCAAACCTATGAACAAATGTTTCTAACTTTTGTTCGGGCTACCAAACCTACACTCAAGTTGCCAAACTAATTTAAAGAAAATTTATAACTATGTATGTTCGGGCGACCGAACCTCGATTCAGCCACCTAAACCTTGGCGGGTTAAAATTAATTTAACCACGACAAAATCGGGTTATGTTGGGTTAAGTGTGTTTAAACATTTTGAATCTTTTCTAATAATTCCCAACATGTCCCAAATGGTTATAATTTTACTCCTGCCTATAAATATGGGTTCATTTATGAGGATTGGAGTGAGATTAGCCAAAACTAATTAAAAAAAAAAAATCCTCTCTATCTCAAAATACTTTTTTTGTCCAAATACTCTCAAATTTCTATTCCCTTGATACATTTTAGAATTGTGAGAGTATATTGGTTGTACTAGTGTATACTAGGTATTGCTAAAAACTTCCACTTGCTTGTGTGATTGAGATATTATTTTTGGGGAGTTTAGCTTAGGTTTATCCCAAAGATTTTCATACTATAAATCTTGTGTTGAGATAATCTAGTAAGCTTAGGATATTTGCATTATTGTTGCAAGTGTCCAATAGCTTTGTGTTTGATTGTGTAAAGATATTTTCAAACATGTAAAATATTTTCAAACTAGTAGTGTGCCTATTTCATTGAAGAAAATCTTCTTGAACTAGTTTGGATATCTGATTGATATCTTTAGAATACTAATTTTCTATTGATTTGTGCTTTGCTTAAACTCCAAGATATTGCATGTTTAGAACACTCTTGAGCATATTAGATATCATATCTTATTGAGTGTGACTTGCACAAAAATATACATCACTGAGCTTACATTACCTACATTGTTAATGTGTATGTGATTAAGTATACTGTGCGTATTGGGGTACATATCTACTTTACATGAAAGCATAATCACTATACCAGTTTCATTGAGAAAAATACTGTTGTATTTCCAGGCGTGGCTTGAGGGGGTTTGATCTAACCCGGAAGGATCAGGTTGGGGTCAGCCTTGTGAATTTGACCTAGGGCCTTCTCCGCCCCGCAAGGAGAGTTTGTAAAGGTTGAGGTCAGCCCTGTGCTAATTGACCCTGGTTGTAATCGGTGCCACTCCACACATTAAGTGAGCCTTTAGTGGAATCCTCGGGTTTGCGAGCTAGAGGTAGGGACGTAAGCACAGTTGGTTGAATCCTGATAACACATTGTGTGTTTTTTTATATTTCTACACTTTATATTTACCGCACGTGTATGTTATAGTTTGAATGATGCGCATGATTTGAATTTTTGCATATTATATTTATCTGCGCACTTGGGATTGTATAGAAAGACCCTAAGTTGTAATATTCTGCTAACATATGGTTTAACCTAAGAATAAGATTTAAAATTCTAATTCACCCCCCCTCTTGGGAATACACCAAAGCTATCACAATGATCTTCTCTCCTTCTCTTACCCTCTCTTACTCTCTCACATGTCAAAATATGCCCAAAAGAGCATATATAACAAGCCCTTCGAGGCTTCCTTCCGAATCCCCAACTATCACAACGTTTAAATTCAAAATTCAAATAACTTCTCGTAACCCAGTCGCACTCATCGACGAGTACAGGGAATTCTTCAAAGAGACAAAGAAGCCCACTCGTCGATGAATCTATCCTCTCATTAACGAGTCTTTAACTCTGAGATTTTCTAACTCTCAGTATCTACTTGTCGACGAGCATAGTGCACTCGTCGATGAGTCTTTAGCTGCCAGCATAAGAAAACTTCTCTCACATATTTTTCCTTCCTTTGTTTGTGATCCCACTAAGTATAAGAGCCACACACAAATATAACAATCTCCACCTTGACGATTATACGCCCCTTAGGAGAACTTGAAAAACATGACTGATTTCTCCACCTTGAACTTGAAATGCTCGGTTGGGTTATGTCTCCCTTCTAACACTTGGATACAAATACCAAGGCCAAGCAATACCGCTTGAACTTACCGATGGCAGCTTCAACTTCTACGATCAAGCCCGATGCAGTTGTAGATTTATCACCCAAAGACTTCACCCTAGGCTTCCAACAAAGCCTTCCAACAATAGTAAACAAACACTGCTACAAGCCTTATATCACCAAAGTCCCCTGCATAGTCTTCAACAAATCTCACAACTGACGGTCTACTCTGTTGCCTACTGAAACACCCCATTTACACAATCATGGAGGACCTTTGACATATCCCGGATATCACAACTCATCCTTGGGTACCGAGCGGTAGACATTTCACAACGATTCTCCACGGAACCCCCTTAAGATGGAAAACGAAGTCTTCCTATGATTTCGTCCACAAAGCCACCCTGAGATAATACCAATCTCCCTGCAGCTTTGTCCATGTGAATCAACAAACCAAGACCCATCTTGGTCATACCCAACACATTCATATCAAAAACCTTCAAAAGAGTTTCCAATTGATTAAAGCCTCAGTTAAAGCATTTTCAGCCAATAACATGTCATTCATACACAACAAACATATCATTCCACTGCATCTTATCACCTTTTTCCATATTGGAAGCCTCACCACCTCACACACCAGAGTAGTGGTCTGATAGTGCACATGAGCCTACCATGATTCTGCGAATCTCCCGAGCTAAAACTCCCTACAATATGACCAATGCCATCTCTGCCCTAAGTCTGTTGCTCCACCTGCATCACAAGCCTATTTAATCCATGATATAGTTAACCTGAGTTAGAACTCCCCACATTTCTTCCTTGATTCTCTAACTCCATCTGAATAAAATAATTGCTGTTGCCGCAGTTTTTTGGCATTTCTATTTCTTTTCTTTTACCTGAATACGCTGCCCCATGAATTTTTCAACAAAAAGTCGTGTCCTCAATCACCCCTTTGTTTGCCACAGGATCACCCAACTTGCACCCTCCTTTCTTAGTGAATAAGGAAAGAGGTACTTTTCGGAAAAAACACCAAGCCTAGATCCTCCATCACTAGAATAGTACACTAGTGGACATCCACTTACAACCGAGTAGTCTACCACAAAAACATGCCCACAATTCACTTGCAACTTTCCCATCTAGCGATACCTTTGGCAATCGATTACTCGAGAAACGCGCCATACTCACTGACTTCACCAAGAAGTACCCTACATATAACATGCTTTGCTCAAAAAAATTATTAAACGAAACCAGCGTACTCAGTCCCAATGTTTGACTTGAGAATCTCTCTTCCAGTATGGTTCTCCACTTCAGCCACTGCATGAGGTACACCAAGACGCTTCGTGATAACCTCACGAAAAATACATATGTATGTCTCTCCTTTGATGCTATCATCATTGATTCCCAAATATTTAAATACATGTAGTCACTCATATGCTTTAGCCGGATATGCCACAGGATACCTGACTCGGATTCAACAGTTGCAACTCGACCTACAACCGTAACACCCTACAGTGCATAGATATTTCCTGCTTCTTTATCTCCCTTCATCACTATCCATTTACCTTCACACACTTTCATTTCTCCATATTTAGACTCGTAACAATATCCATTACGGTCTAAAGTTCTCAATGAAATACCATTCTTCCTTAGACCCGATTCATGCTTTACATTACATATGGTTCTTATAACACCATTATACATTTTGATTTTGACATTTCCAATAACAAATATGTTGTATGAAATATTATTTTCAATAAAACTAGAACCAATATAAACTGACATGTGGATGTCAAACCATTTTTTAGGACAAAAGCATCCGGTATCTAAGATTCAAGAATTACCCGTGAGGCAATCCGAACCTGATGAAACATGTAGAAAATCTCTATCACTACATTCTGAGTCTTCCTCCACTACACTTGCAAATTTTGTCGAACCCTTAGACATATATTAGCATTCCCGTTTTCGCCAAACTAATGCCAGAGAATTCTCATCCACGACGTGATACAACACGTCTCTAGTCAAACAAAATTGAATGATTGCTCCCAATTCATTCTAAGTTGTTGCATCCATGCTATATGGTTGAAATTCTATATAAAACTTTCACCAAACCTTGTTACACAAAGAGATCCTTCAATTTAGAGGCTATACAACACGCTTTGATACCAATTGTTGTGAAATAAGGATGGCCTCTCCCAACAATGCGCAGCAAAATGAACATTGTATAAAGGATCACACATACATACTTGCAACAAACAAATTTGTGATAAATAGAAACATTCTACAACCATAGCAATATAAAGAGAGTAAAGATAAGAGCAACGACACTAGGAATTATGTGGTTCGGCAAAGCCTACAGCCACAGGAGCAATTGGTAAGAGATTTCACTATGAAAATCAAAGTTTCACAATACAATGATCTTCTCTCCTTCTCTTACCCTCTTTTACTCTCTTATATGTCAAAATATGCCTAGAAGGGCATAAATAACAAGTCCTTGGAGGTTTCCCTCCAAATCCCCAACTGTCACAACGTTCAAATTCAAAATTCAAATAACTTCTCGCAGCCCAGTTGCACTCGTCGACGAGTACATGGAATTCGTCGATGGGACAAAGAAGCCCACTCATCGACGAATCTATCCTCTCGTTGACGAGTCTTTAACTCTGAGATTTTCTGGCTTTCAGTATCTACTCATTGATGAACACAAGGCACTTTTCAACGAGTCTTCTGCTGCCAGCATAAGAAGACTTCTCTCACATGTTTCTCCTTCCTTTGTTTGTGATCGCACTAAGTATAAGAGCCATACACAAATATAACAGTCACTTAAGAATGTACCAATATATAACTCCTCTTTTCCAACACTCCCTCATGCAAGCCAATTAAAGGTGTTCAAACTTACCACTACCGCAATTGGAAGGTAGAAAGGTGGCAATTAGACTTATAATTTTTGATGGTGTGTTTACAAATTTTCTCTTTTTTTTTTTCTTCAAAAAATTTCACGTTCAGTATTGTTATATATATGTGTGTATATATGTGTGTGTGTGTGTGTGTGTATTGTTGTCCACACCCTAATAGTTTGAGCTTATTATTCTTTGTTTATCTCTCCACGTGTAATCAAGCTACATGGGTAAGGGAGTGTTAAAATTTAATAAAAATTGTTGATCCATAATCTAACAACTTAAGTTTTGCAAGTGAAGTGGTAATCTAACAATTAATACTAGATAAGGTTTTTGGTTTTGCCTTAATCATTTTTCATCTCTTGTATTTGATAATCT
The DNA here is from genome assembly GCF_029873635.1 of Malania oleifera. Lineage (NCBI taxonomy): Eukaryota > Viridiplantae > Streptophyta > Magnoliopsida > Santalales > Ximeniaceae > Malania > Malania oleifera. Next base: position 18,228,855 of record NC_080419.1, read on the forward strand.
ATCACCATAAGAGCATTTGCATGGTAGCTCCACTAGTTAGAATCTTCGTGTTTTTGGTTGTGCTTGTTTTGTTTTTCTCTACCGACATGGACGCACTAAGTTAGAGCCTCATGCTCATCTCTATTGTTTCTTTGGACATGATATTGAACATAAGGAGTATATATGTTGGGATCCAATTTCTAAATGGCTTCAAATATTTTGTTACCTTCTGCAAACTTAAATGTTTTCTTCTCTCTCACCATTTCACATCTCTCCCTCGAGTATTGCCTTCTTTACTAACTATTTTTTGATTTGTTTCCTAATGCATTCTTTTGATGTAGGTTCTTCTACTCTTCCTCCTTTCTCTTTTTTTGTAGATTCCTCATCTGACTCCACTATCGGTTCGACTAATGATTCAACCACGATCCTTTCTCCAAGCTTTGCTCCATCTAGGAATGCTAATCTTGAGCCCCTCCATTGGCCCACTCAGTAAGCAATCCTCTTACCCTCCTTCAAGATTATCAATATTATTTTTCCATTGCATCTTTACATGCATGAACCTTAAATTTATCGAAAACCTAGTAATAATCCTATTTGTAAGCAAGAAATTATATAGGAGTTGTGAGCTTTAGTAAAAACTCAAACTTGGGATCTTGTTAATTTGCCTTCTAAAAAATCTACTATCAGTTTTTGGTGGGTCCACATAATCAGGAATCAATCAAATGGTTTTGTTAAGCTTTATAAAGCCCACTTAGTTGCCAAAAGCATCAATTAGGAATTTCATTACAAGGAAATGTTTTCTCCAATGCCCCGCCTTACTTTTGTTTGCAGTTTACTATATGTCACCTCAACTCGTTTGTAGAAGCTATTGTAAATGCAAGATACGATCTTGAATGGTGATTTATCTAAATAAGTATATTTGGCTTCTACATCAGGATAAATACACCCAACTAACCAAGTATGTCGCATTTTTCGTGTTCCTTATGGATTTAAGCAAGCTCCATGCATCTAGTTTAAAAAATTCAACTACACTTTGTCTATACCACCAACCAAGGTTAGGTTTTTTTTTTTTTTTTTTTTTTATTGCTTTATGTTGACTACCTAGTTGATGGTTAATTTTTAGGGTATTGAAAATCCCTAATAGTATCTTAATCAACATTTTAATATGAAAGAATTGGGTCTTCTATGCTATATTCTTGGTCTAAAAGTCTCCTCAAATCACTCTAGAGATCTTTTAACTTAGATTAAATATGCAACCTATCTGGTTTCTTGAACCAGCATGACAAACAATAAAGTAGCCTCCACACCCATTGAGGCTAATGCAAAATTACTGGCCCTCGATAGCATACCTTTGAAAGATCCAATGCGTTACAGACAACTAGTTAGAAGTTTTTTCTACCTTATTATTACTCATATTAACATAGTGCACCTATGCTATTTATATTGGTAGTTAATTTACATTTACTCCTTGCACCACACATTATGCAATTGTTCTTTGTAGTCTTCACTATATTCGAGGGACCATGGTTGTTGTAACGACCTGCTACTTATTTAAAATTTTTGTTTCTATCTATATATCATAAATGTCATCTATCTGAAATACTACTGGTAACCTCAGGCTTAAGGGAGCACTGAGAAAAACTCTGTATGTCATACACACCTAAGTAGCGGTAATTGTAAAAAACTATAAACTGTCATATATACATGTACAATACCAGAAACTATAATATTCTGAAGTATATATTTACAACCCCAAACATACCTAGTGGCAACAACAAAACCTGGAAACTATTCCCAAATCACTAATACCCAAAAATACACCTACCCCTCCAATAAGGGGAGCTCAAGACAATCTCTAACCGCGAGCCTGATCTGCTCGCCTAACCGGATCTCTTAAAAAATAATAAGTCACTGGGATGAGTTGACACTCAATAAGAGGAAATATGCTATTACTAGTGTGTGGTGGCTGAGTTACACATTTAAAATACTGATACTGTAATATAATTAAGCTGCTAAACTGAACAGAATATATATAAATAATTAAAGTATCTATGTGTCTATGAATATGCTATCTGAACATACTGCTAATATAATAATTATAAATTGCTACTGTGTAATATATCTCATGATAGGGTTGTGCGACCCGTAGGCTGGACTTACTCTAGTTGGCCTACCAGGCAAGTCAAACTATATCTAAAACATCCGCCAATCTAGCCCACTGCAATCTCTCCGGGCAACCTCCATCTCTATCATCGTCTAACCGACCACCTCAACCCAGCTCGCTAGGGAGACTGCAATCTCTCCTGGCACTGGTACGGTTAGACGGAATCCACATACTATCTAAGTTATGTGGTTGCATTCTATTCTGTAAGAGCAACGATACCGTGTTTTACTGTATTTATATCTGTCTGTAATTTTCACAGGGTTCTGATATCATGTAATACTGTATACATATATAAATATATATTTATCTTACTACTTTTAACTTGATTTCAAAACAACCATAACACTGTAAATCTGAAATATCTATAATCTCTATCTGTAATTTCTATTTGCACTATCTGTCATTTCTGTCTGTAATATCTGTAATTTCTGTCTGTAATATCTATAATTTCTGTCTGTAATATCTGTGATATCTATCTGTAATATCTATAAAATCTATCTATAAAATGTGTTTGAGTGTTATGGTTTAGAAATTATGTTATTTTGAGAAATACTATAAGTCTCATTCATTACTAATAATATGTATAACTGAATATCTGTAAAGTTGTATAATCATCATACTATACTGTAATAAACTCATGCCACACATTTGAGTAATCAAAATCTCATTCTTAATTTCTGTAATTCTACTGTAAAAATAATCTTCATGATATTCTGGAAAAATAATCTGATCTGCATGCTTGTAAATACACATTCATAATCTTTTGTTATACATATTATAAATCTCTAGCATAGCATATTTTCCTTACCTTATTTCTGAAAAGTCCCTACTGTACTCTGGCCCTATACCCACCAGGTTCCCCGCTCAAATCCCTGAAAAAAAACATCCCCCAAAACCAAACATGAGTATTTCTTTGCATACTACATTTCTTATAACTGTAGGGAAAGCATATTCTGAATAAAATGTCTTACCCTGAGGTTGAGATGAATTTCAAACTAGCCCCACCAATGATCCGCTCTAGCAGACTTGCAGAGAACTTCACCAAGAGCGTCGTAGTGGCCTCAGATTTTCGATCCGGCGAGAAATGGAGTTGGGATCGAAGAAAGAAGGGGGGGGAACGTTTTAGAGAGAGAAAGAAGGATTCCTGCGCTGAAATTATGTCAAAAATTTGGGTTTAGATACTTATAACCTCAGATTCGTCGACAAACATGCACCCCTTGTCGACGAGTTTCAGACTGCCACAAACCCTCTTTTGGTATCTTCTCATTGACGAAACGCATCCTCGTCGACAAGCCCAAAGTGTCATGTCGTATGCTGCCTCTTTTGTTTATTTACATTTATCTCTCTCTTTATTATTTAAATACCATTATTTTTCGGGTCAGTACAGTTGTGGTCTTCATTTATCCTCTTATCTTGTGAGGCTACTCTAATGATGATTATGCTAAAGATCCTAATAATCGACAGTGCTAGTTATTGCTTCTCTCTTTAGGACTCTTTGATTTCATGGTATAGTGAAAAGAAAACTCGATCTTACCTCTCGATACCATGCATCCTAAAGCTGAATATTGCACTTTTAGTGACGCAATTGAAAGAACTTCTTTGGTTGGTTATTATAGGCCATCGACCTTCCTCATTTTTTGGCCACTAATATTTATTATGACAATCAGAGTGCTGTTCACGTTGCTGACAACGAGTGTATCATGAACGCACAAACACATTGAGACTAATGATCGTTTGTTTAGCAATATATTACTTGTGGGTCAATTCGCCTTCACTTCATCCCTTCTTTGGATCAGTCTGCTAACATTTCACTAAAACTCTTCAGAGACCTACTTTCCAAACTTTAATTATCTGTTCACCTAAGCGAATCCGAATAACTTGTCCGAATCGGAGTTTTGAATTATCAAAAGAAAAAAATGATATATAATTCATCCAATGTATGAATAGCCCATTTTTTATTTTATTTTGAATATACAAGAAATATAAGAGAAACAAACAATTTCTCTCTTATCTTTTGTTTATTTCACTTGTTCTACTAATAAGCTAGACACACCCATTGTTGAAAAAGGGAGTTTGGGAAAGCAGTATGCTTGGATAAATACAAAAGAAATGATGGATATTGGGAGCAGCTCGAAATTGCATGGAGGATAAAACATGATGTGAATGCCTCTGATTTTTCGTACGGCCCCCCTAATTTATGGATATTCTCATTATTTATCTGCCACGCCTGATTCCTTTTGCCCTTTTTTTTTTTTGTGTCTCTTTTGTTTAATTCTTTTGAGACCCCTAGTGTTTTGCATAATTATTAAATTTCCACCATAAATATTAATTGAGGACATAGGGGACGTCTAGTTTTGTTAAAATAAGCCCATGCCCCCTCTCCAAAAAGACAACACTGTCCCTGCCAGGCAGTGGAAAGTTCACCCCAGGCAGTGAAAAAGATGCAGAGGTCATAATTGGGAGGCAGAAAATGTGATGATCAACAACATATATAGGAGTGCCCTCACAAGTACTGCCTCCCGAGAGGCAGAGGGATGGAGTGGAGTGTGTATTTGTTGTGGGTGTGTAGGCTTTGTTTGGTTCCTGAGTTTCTCCTCTTTTGGTCTGCAGGTCTGGTGTGTCCACTTGAGAACGCCTATAAATGGAAAATGAGCTTCTCCTAGCAATAATTATTGTCATGCATACAAACCCTCTGCTGGTTTATTATTGTGTTGGGTCTTTTGGAGCTGCCATATGATTGCCCATGAGACACAACTATTTCTTTCGTAGGGAAAATTTTCACCCAATTCAATTAAAAAAAAAAAAAGAATTTTTATTTGACCAACAAGGTGTGATTGTGCCAATCAAATAATTAATTGGGAACTATTCGTTATAAGGTTATTTTTTATACTTAAAAGGGGAAAAAAAGGGTAGGTACGCACAAATGCGGCATATTTGTTCAAAAGATTACTGTGACCTTATGGTGTGGTATCTCCCCCTCCAACTTTTAAAAAAGTGCTAATTCAGGTTGTTAAATTTGGCACTCTAATGCTAACTGTTGATGCGAATGTGTAGCGGAAGACCCCGCAAACTCGAATCAAACATGAACGAGTAATACAAGCACTCAACGATGAATATTCGAAACAAGCAATCATCCACAATGAGAATAAGGAAAGCAACAAAATTAAAGACGCAAAAATTTACGTGGTTCGACAATTTACTTACGTCCACGGGAGCAAGCGGTTGTTTTTCATTATCACTTGTGAAACTTACATCAAGCTTACCTCAAGGGTTACAAAAATATAGTATATATACAAATCCTATGTGTACAGAAGACTTAGAATACATTTTAAACACTTCTGTAGCGATCCCCTAGAGGAAAATTCTCCAAAATATCTCAATCTACTTATCTCCGATTCAAATTTCGTGACTTGCACCGAACGAAACCGTCAACGATTTCAGGCAAACCGTCGACGAAAAGATACCGAGACTAAAACCTACAGCCAGCTTCCTTGTTCTCTGCATCACTATGCTTCCCTAACCCATTCGTTCCACTCAAATATGAGCCACATCTCCAACAATGTCCACCTTAATTGGAAAATATTCACCACTTAGGAGAAATCTAGAAGCATAATCCCGCTGCTCCACCCGGGATGGCAGATTGGGACCGCCTCCTGTCTAGCACCTGGAGACGTAAACCAAGCTCAAGCGACACTCTAACTTGCCTGTGGTAACAGGAACTCCGCCTTGTTGCATACCCAGCTCCTTGAACAATCCTTTAAACCACAATACTATCTTGGCAACCTCAACCACTGCCAAGTACTCCGACTCAGTTGTTGAAAGTGTAACCTGAGACTGTACCCTGGACTTCCAACAATTAGGTCTTTTCACAACATACCCTATTGTATACCTTCTATCGTCCAAGGCTCATGTAACGACCTACTTACTTTACTACTTAATTAATCACATTAAATACTCTGATACCATTAACATAAAACATAACAACATCAACCCGAACCTGTGGGTAACGGGGACACACCTCTCACACACAGCGGATACCTAAGAAGCAGTATATATAAATTTCATTCACCCAACCATAGAATACAATATACTAGAGTTACCTACATTCCACCATATTTCTATAGATATATATATATATACAATCCTCAAAAACATCAAAAGATAAAACTTGGATCTTATATAAAAAACCTACTGACCCTAGTTCAAAAGACTCACCCTCTTAGCGGGGTAGTATAACTGCCTCACTGGCGCGGAGCTCAGTCCACCTATCTTTCTAGGTTCCCTGAAATGGTTTAAGTTGGGGTCAGACACCTCTCAGTAAGAGAAATAAACTAAATGTAGTTGTGTGGCAACATGAATATTTGCATGCTATAATAAATATACAGTACATGTCACATGCTTGAAAACACTGATAATATCATAATTAAATAAACATACAATTTCATAGATATACTAAATCATACTGTATCTCACTGTTCATGAAATCATTTGCTATAAATAGTAGTTTTGAAATTTGCCCAGGGTGAATAGTTAGTTGATGTCATGTATTACCCCCTATGACGGGTTATGTAGCCCGAAGGTGGGACCCAACAATGGCTGGCCGACCATTGTCGAGTCAAAAATGTCTGTAAGTACGATGGGCCCACCACACCTTGGTCTGGACTGCTAGGTTGACGTCTACAACTCTACACTGAAAGCTGCATCGACTATCCATCTCTCACCCCCTCAACTAGCAAGGGTAGTTAGCACAAGTATGAACTGAATTGAACTGTATAGTTATGGTACCATGCTCCTAAAACTAATCTGAACTATCATTCGGGTTCTGATAACATACAATACATGACAATATACTGTTTTAACATAAATAGATTGATAGTATTTTTTGAATTCTGTCATAATATAAATAATCATAGCCTTGCGCCGAACACATACATAATTGCGGCCTTGCGCCAAAAAACATGCATAATTGCGGCCTTCTGCCGGCTATCAACCACGACCTTGCGCCGAAAATATCATAAATACTGAATTGAGCATATGTATTGTTTATCATATATTCTAAAATCATAATTTTCTATATTATCATGTTATTCTTGAAAATAACTGTAAACATGTTTTTTTTTGTAAAACTGAATTAACATAATACATTATACGTGAAATAATATGCATGCCACACATACTGAATAAAATCATGAATTCTGCTCTGAAATCACATTTCATGACATTTATACTGAAAGCATATTTCTGTGTAACAACAATATTTTCCCAAATATATATGATTTCCCAAATAAACTCATACATAATACATGTTTTATAAAAATTAGTCTACTATTAAATAATAATAATTTTCATGAAAAATTACTGTTTTAGTTTACTTCCTTACCTGACCATTGGAAAGCCCCTAAAATGACTAGTCCTACACCCATAGGGTTCCCAGCTCAACACCCTGAAAACAATATTTTCCTAGACAAAATTTCATGTAACGACCTGCTTAATTTTCACATATATTTTTATTTTTCTTAAATAATAAAATAATATATCAACATATTAAATCCAGTAGGTTATAATCAACCTGAACCCGTGGGTTCCAGAGATATACCAGAAACACAATACGAAAACCTAAGCAGTAGGAAACATAAAATCATATAATATCATAAACCCAACATCACTCATCACAATACCAGAGTTACTACAACTACCGTATTTATGTATACATAATACACAACCCAAAAGAAACCTAAGTTCACCTTCCACAAAATCCATCTGACCCAACCAAAACACTTACCCTTCTGTTGGTCATACCTAGTTTTGATTATGACAAATACTCTTGGTACTAATGGTTGTACTGAGAATTGCATGCAGGTTCACCTTGTGCGCGCTTTAGGACTAAAAGACTTATCATGATGGTGTGTGGTGTTCATGCCGATGAATGAAGAATCTTGTGCTGCATTTGTATTTATTATTCAGTTTCTTCATTTTGGGATGTAATTTTATTATGGACTATAGACCCATATGGCTTGTAATAATTTGCATAATGCATGATAGGTAGGTATGCTCAAATCGACCTTAGTTGGACTTTAGGTACGTACGTGGACCATAGAAAGACCTTAGGGAACACCCTTCGGTCAACCAACACCTGATTTTTTCGGTGTCTTCAAAGGACCCAGAAATGACTCTATAACACTCACTATTGCACATGCATGTGTTAGCTTTTTGAATAGGGTGTTTGTTGCATGAAAGAGGACCGAAATGCACACATTGTGCACCTTTGGTCGACCGGCCAACACACTTCATTTTTGGCCTGGTCGACCGAACTAGACCTGGGTCAACTATTAACCAAGGTCTTGGTCAACCGAACTTATGCAGTTCAAAACCCCCCGGTCGACTAAAACCCTCTTTGGTCAACATTTTGACCATATGGTCAACCGAACCATTTTTGTACACCAACTACCTAGTTGACCGAGGGTCCTCGGGAGAAATCCCAATGGTCTGGTCGACCGAACTAGCCAATTCAAAATGGTCTAGTTGATCGAACCTTGGAGATTTGAAAAATTGCCTTCTCCTAGTCGACCGAAACATTTCTGGTCGACCGGATCTCTTGGGTTGCCCTGATTTTTACCGCAGTTAAACATCTTTTAAACAGGGTTAAAATATTTGAAATGTCATTAAACTTTCCTAATAATACCCAATAGGTCCCCAATAGTCAAAAATACCTCCTTGCCTATATATACCCATTCATTTATCATTATTAGCAAGGGATTAGCAAACTTGGTTAGACAAAAATTCTCTCAACACCCAAAATCCTTTATTAGCCAAATAATACTTCTAAACACTCACATACTCCTCATTCTTGATTTCTACAAGAATTATGAGTATTTTCTAAGGCTATTGTGCTTGATCTTTGTAGCTAAAACTCTCATTTACATTATTGTTTGATTAATTTTCTGTGAGAGTTTAGCATCAAGGTTTTTCCATCAATTTCATTTGATAAATTTAGTGTGGAAAAATTCTGAGGGTTATGATTCTTGCATTGTTGTTGCAAGATACCTAAACCTAGATTTTGTGTGCAAAAATATTTTTCAAGAGCTAGTACTTCAAACAACTCTAGTGTGCTTTGAATATTAGAATATTGTATTGAGTTTGTTTGTTTGAACTTGCTTAACATATTTTGAAACCCTGATATGATATTGTATTATTCACATAGTGTGTTTCAAATATTGCCTGGGTATACACTCTAGATCTGAACTGAAAGCTTATACGTGACTGAGTGTTTAGCACACATTAGAGCACTGAGCATATCTACATATCATTCGTGCTTGTATTATTGATTGAGTTGTATTGGTGCACACATCTGCTTATCTAGAAGCATATTTCTGTGTACAAATTTTATACACATCTTTTGTATTTCTAGGCATGGGCCTGAAGAGGGAGACTAGCCCTATTGAATAGTCCTGGATTAGCTTAGACCCAGTTAGGAAAGTTAGGAGCGTCATCCTATTAAGGCGTGTCGGTTGAGGCCTGCCCCTTGAATTGACCTGGTCATATTAGGTGCCGCTCCACCCGTTTAAGTGAGCATTATAGTGGTAATCCTTGTGTTAGTGTGGCCAAGGCGGGGACGTAGGCACAGTTGGCTAAACCCCGATAACATATTGTGCGTGTTCTTTACATTTCCGCAATTTACTTACTGCACGTGTATGTTATATTGTAAATGATTAAGTTTACATTTGCATAGACAAACCCTAGGTTAAGTAATATTGTTTATTTGGTTTAACCTAGGTGATAAATTTTAAATACCCAATTCACCCCCCCTCTTGGGATTTGCACCAAAGCTAACACCTTCCGAAAGGGCAAACTAACTATTGTATCTATCTCAGCGGAGCTTTATCCGCTCTCCTATTAGGGGCTCCTGAAATGATCATATAATTAGGGGTGAGACACCTCTCAGTAAGGGAAATAAACTAATACTAATGTGTGGCAACATGAGTATTTCTGTGTTCTATATAAAATCATACATAAACATATCAGTATAACTATCTGTATCGTATTTGGGAAACATATATTCTCATATCATGGCAGAACATACATAATTTTCATAAGCATAATTCATCTCATATAAATATAATACGAAAAAATCCTAATAGGTTAGTTGGATGTTGTCATGTATTACCCCCACATGACTAGGTTGTATGGCCCAAAGGCAGGACCTGACAATGGTTGGCCAACCACTGCAAAGTCAAAAGTACAGTTTGTAAGTCCGATGGGTTTGCCAAACCTGGTTCGTACATCAAGGGCGCTCACACTTCTTAAAACCACATTGACTATCCGTCCTCATGCTACTCCATACAGCAGCGTTAACACAATATCGTGATGATCACGAACACATAGCAGCGGTACCGTGCAAGTGCTAGCCTAAACCAAGCCAACTAGGTTCTGATATCATATATCATATAATGAAACTATGATATATGGATATTTCATACCATTAATTACCAAATCAATATCATTATATCGTTTTGCATATATACGTATATCATGAAAATCATCGGCTCGTACGACAGTATTTCACATTTTACCATAGCTCGGCCCGTATGCCGGCAAAACATATCCATTGCTCGGCCCGTACGCCGGCCAATCATACACATAACTCAGCCCATACACCGGCAAAATATATCCATAGCATGGCCCATGCACTGGCAAAACATATCCATAACACGACCCATACACCAACAAAACATATCCATAACATGGCACGTACGCCGGCAAATCATGTCCATAGCACGGCTCGTACACTGGAAAAACATGTAAAAATTCCCTACCCATAGGCCAGTTTTTCATTATAAAAACCCATATTTTATTATATTACCAAAAAACAGTATTTCATTATAAATTCTGCTCATGCCACACAAAATAGGTTTTATACATATTTAAACATATCATCTTTTACAACAGTATTTCCCAACATAAAGCATATATAAATATATTTATTCTCCTGAAATCAGATGTTGTAATAACATACATACATTCTTTTAAAATAATTTGTTGGCCTAACAAGGTCTTTCAATTGGTTTTGGTGATAACAAAAAAAGGATGCTTTAACTTGAAAAAGGTTGAGTTTTGGTGTTTCAGGAAATATGGATCAAGTGTGGCTCAAAGCAAAGCTCAAATATAGCTCAAGTATGGTTTAAGAGAAGAATAAGTATAAGTCAAGTATGAAGATAATTTCTCAATGATCCAAAGAGGGTCTAATATATTTGAAGCTCAAGAAAAGTGTTCAAAGAAACTCAAGAGTAAAGAGAACTCAAGCATGAAGGTTTAGGAAACATATTTGTAAGTATTTTAAAAGGCAAAATATCTTTGAAATATATTTTGAAGCTTTTTTCTAAGAGATTATCAAGGTTTAAAGACCTATTTAAATATATTGAATTAAGTTTTTATAAAATTCATGGGAGAGCAAAACAGTTTTAAAGAATGTTTTTTTATAAAACAGATTTTAACAAGCTCAGATGACAGAAGTAGAGACTTCAAATAACTGAACTTTAAGTTTATACGTCTGAAGAATTACTTCAGATGTCTGAAGAATAAGTACAGATGACTGAAGAATTTCCAAAATAGGCAGAGAGTTGCAGTAGCAAGTTCAGACGTCTGAATTGGCAACATCATACGACTGAACCTGCGACATCAGATGTTTAAACCCTGACTTCAGATGACTGACCCTATATCCAATTCTATTTTTTAAGGGTTTAAGGAACTTCAGATGACTGACCTCAACACTTCAGACGTTTGAACACTGTTCAACGGGAAAAAATTTTACAACTCTTATTTTTTAAAATTGTAGCCGTTTGAAACCCAAATTTTCTAACAACTTGGGAAACTCTTTAAGGAAACTCTTGCAACAAGGAAACCTATTCGGAAGTCTATAAATACATGGTACTTGTGAATCAAAAATTTATCCCAAGCATTGAAATTCTCTCAAAGCTCTCTTGCTCTCAAAATCTCTTTTACTCAATCTCTTGCAAAGCTGAAAGTATTGTTGTTCTGATCTTTTGTTCATTAAATCCTAAAGAATTACTGATTTCTCATATGGAGAAAATGATTTTGGTGAATTCTTTGAAAAGCTTCAAAAGTTTATTTCATTCTTGATATTTTATCTTTTGAAGTACATAGTTTTGATTTGTACTAATCTGCTATTTGTGTGAGCTTCTCATGTACGCCATATTTTGATATTTCTCTTGTAGATTTTTTGACAATTCCAGACTATTGTAACGTTGACCAAACAAGGGCATATTGTTTGGAGAAGGCGGGCTCTAGCCTTGATCAAATGAGTGATTGTAAACAGGTGTTGTTCCACCTGGTAACAGAACTGCTATAGTGGAAACCTTTGGTATTTTGCCAAAGGCGAGGACGTAGGCTGTGTTGAAGCCGAACCTCATAAAAAATCTTGTGTCTTTCTCTCTATCTTATATACTATACTTGCTGTGTTGTATGATTTCAAAGTACTGGTAACAAAGTTCAAAAAGAAATAAACAAAAACTCTTGGTATTTAGAAAATACGTTTCGATTAACCGTTTGCGGAAACCCAAAAGGGAGTAGGTTGGTTAATTTGCAGAAATCTTAATCAAGAGAAGCGCCTACTAAAAGTTAATTCAAAGAAGGTGATAAATATTCACAGGGAAATCAACAAAAGCAATATTATCCTTGATTGAGTGATTGAATTATTTTAGCTTTATTAATTGTCTTGTTCATTTAAGTTACAAGTGTTCTAAAGTGTGTTTATAAATTATTTGTTGTGCTTTCTTCAGTATCTAAAAAAAAAGATTAAAAATTATCAAAATATAAAAATATTCCAATTCACCCCCCCTCTCTTGGGAAGCTATTCCTAATTTCATAACTAGCTTAGTTTATCCCTTTACCTGATTCCTGAGAAGCTCCTAAAATAAGCAGTCCTGCACTCGCAGGGTTTCCCGATCAAAACCCTGAAAATGACATCTCCCATAACTAAATTTCAGTATTTCTACGTGTACTACACTTTCTGCAACTGTCAAGAAGCCAAATACTGAGTAGAAAGTCTTTCCTTGAATTTGGGATGGTCTCCAACTTAGCCCCACTGACGATCCACTCCAGCAGATTTGAAGAGAACTCTCTCAAGAGTGTCGTGGTGGCTTCAGATCATCAAACCAACGAAAATCTGGCCCAAAAATTAAGAGAGATGAGAGGGAAACCAAAGGGAGGAGAGAGAGAAATATTTTACGCCAGAAATTTTGCTGGAAATGAAGTTTACTACTATTTATACACTGGCCTTTGTCGACGAGCCACGTCACCTCGTCGACGAGGTCATGAAGGAAGTTCGTCGACAAACCCTATTTCTCGTCGACGAAATTCATAAATGAAAGGATTGCACTTTGATATTTTCTCATCGACGAAACGTACCCTCATCAACGAGCCCAATTGTAACTTCGTCTACGAATGAAGAGGCCTGCTGCGTCTTTCTTTTCCTTCCCAATTTCTATTTCCTCCCACTCTATTATTATTTAAAATACCATAATTTCCCTGGGTCACTACACTTTAGTATTTCTTCAAATACTGCCTTTTCTATAATTTTAGGAATACCAAATACACAACATAAAGCCTTACCCTGAATTTGGGATGGAGTCCAAGTTAGTCCCACCAACGATCTGCTCTGGTAGACTTGAAGAGAACTTCCCCAGGACTAGTGTGACGGCTTCAGATCATCGATTCAGTGAAGAATGGACCCAAAATCTTAGACAGAGGCAGAGGGACGAACAGGAGAGAGAGAGAGAGAGAGAGAGAGAGAGAGAGAGAGAGAGAGAGAGAGCGAGAGAGAGAGAGAGAGAGTTTGGTTTATTTGAAAATTATGCACTAAAATCCGAGTTTAGGGCTAGTTATACTCCTACACTCATCAACGAGACACATCACCTCGTCGATGAGGCCACGAAGGGAATTCGCCAATGAACGTTTATTCCTCATCGACGAAATTCAGAGCTAAAAATAGCCCCTCAGTATCTTCTCATCGACAAGACGAGTGTCCCCGTCGATGATCCTATCAAGTGTGTTCGTCAACAAAACCCCTGTTGCATTTCAATTACAATTTCCTTTCTCTCCTCCTCCTATTATTTAATTAATATAATTCACTAGGTCTCTACAACTCATGTGTATTTTGCATTGACATATTTCACAACTTACGGATTGCTATGTTGCCTGCTGAAGCACCCCCACTGCACTAGCGTAGGAAACCTTTGACATGTCCCAAAAATCACCGTCCATCTCTGGGTACTAAGTGATAGACAGTTTACTTTGATTTGCCATTGGTGTACCACCCTAAGATAAAAACAATCTCCCTTCCATTATGTCCACAAAGCCACCCTGAGACAACTCCAATTTCCATATAGCTTTATACTTACGAATCTTCAACCCAAGAATCCTTTTAGCAATATCCAAAATCTTCATGTTAATTCCTTTCTTAAAAGAGTTTCCAACTAACTAACCTCAGTTGGAATCTTCCCAACAATTAGCATGTCATTCACATAAAACAATAGAATAATTACCTACTTGCATCCTATCACCCTCTTCCCTTTTAAAAGCTCCACCAACTCCGACACCTGATTCTTATGTAGTAACTCCATCTCCTCTGCCATAGCACTCATCCATTTATTTTTCCATTTGCTATGCACTGCATCTTGAAAAATAATAGGAACCTTACTGGTAGTGATGAATGCATAAGACATTATGTCATCAAACTTATACCTAGGCAATGGTCTGATAGTGCACTTAGGCCTATTATGATCACGCCGGTCTCCCGAGTTAGAACTCCTTGCAATATAAACAATGCCATCTCTACCCTAAGTTTGTAACTCCAATTGCATCACAGCTCCTTTTTACTTTAGTTTATACTGTGATGCTACAGGTCTCCTAAGCTAGAACTCCCTGCACTTCTGCCCCGAGTCTCCAATTCCACCTGCACAACATGCTCGTTGCTACTGTAACTTTTTGGAACCTGTTTCTCTTCATTTATACACTGCACCATGAATTTAATTACAAAGACCATGTCTCCACCGATCACCACCATATTTTTCATTGGATCAAAAAGTTTGAACCCATCTTTCTTACACCCTAGAAAGATGTACCGTCTGAACATTACCAAGCTTAGATCTCACGTCACTAGAAACGTGCATGGCTAGACCTTCAAACTCTCTTAAACCAAAGAAGTCTACTGTATAACCTGTCCAAACATCTCCTGTAACTCTCCCATCCAATGATACCTTTGGCAATCGATTAATTAATGAACACATCATACTCATTGACTTTACCAAGAAGTTCCTTGCAAGCCCTGCATATAACTTGTCATGCTTACAAAACTCCTTGAATACCAGCGTACTCAGCTCCAATGTCTGACTTAAGGACTTTCTCTCGGTCTGGTATTCCACCTCAGCCATAAGTAAAACCTGGCAAACATCTCCAAGTTGTGCTGCATGAGGTACCCCCAAACCTTTTGTGCTAAACTCACAAAGTACCCATGTTCAATTCGTGATGCTACCCTTACCAGTCCCCAAACATCCAAAACAATTTCTCTGCTAACCTATTTCTCTTCATCACGATCAAGACACCTTTACACAACTTCAATATCCCACTTTTAGACTTGTAACTAAATCCGTTATAATCCAAAGTGTCCAATGATATCACATTCTTCTGTAGATCAGGTACATGTCTTACACCACATAATGTCCTTATCACACCATCATATATCTTGATTTTGATATCCCCTATTTTTGAAAACTTTACAAACGACATCATTTCCCATCATAATGGAACCAGAACTCACCAATCTGTAAGTAGTAAACCAAGTTTTGTTGGGAGTCATATGAAAAGAACATCCCGAGTCTAGGATCCAAGAATCCAAGAGGCATTATAAGTCTGATGAAACAGAAAGCAAATCACAATCACTGCTCCCTAAGTCTCCTTATTTCACTACACTCGTAGATTTTAACAAACCCTCTTAAGTATTTGCATTCCCCTTCCTCCACTATGGACACTCTAATTCTATGTGCCCAATTTTCCCGCACATAAAATAGTGAACGTCGTTACTTCTATTGGACTATGATTGAGTTTTATTACCACTCGATTCGCTCGAGGATTTGCCTCTCCCACGATCTTGATTACCCTTCACCATGAGCTCTTCACCTTGCAAACTCTCATTGCTAGCCTTCTTCCTCTTATGGAACCCCATAAATGCACTCATGATATCCTCCGACTCCATGGTTTCTTTCCCCTATGTTAGAGTCATAACAAGATTCTTGTACATAGGAGACGTAGGCAGGGAATTAAGTAGCATTAATGCTTTGTATTCTTTCTTGAACTTCACATTAACTCACTTCAGATCACTAATAATTAGAGTGAATACGTTGATATGGTGAGTCAGGTCAAGACCCCTGCTATCTTAAGCCAATATAGTTTTTTTCTTAAGATACAACTTGTTCGTCAATGACTTGGACATGCACCGACTCTCTAGTTTAAGCCAAATCATTGTCAGCAATTTCTCATCCATGACGTGATATATCACGTCATTGGCTAGACAATGCTTGATAGTAGACACAACTTTCACTTCCAACTCATGTCATCCACACCTTCCGAATTCTTTTCGTATAGTGCCTTCACCATACCTTGCTACACCAGCAAGTACCTAACCCTCCTTTGCCAAAGTCCGAAATTTCTCATTCCATCGAACTTACTAACATCGAACTTCAACGAAAAGATCCCAGCCATTACAACCAATAGCTCTTATACCAGTTGTTGAAATTGGTGCTCTGATACCATTTTTTTTTCCAAACGAAAATCTCAAATTTATTGATCACCCTCACTTATGGTGGATGAAAACCGTGGTTACAATCATGCCACAAGGGATTTACAAAACCAAAACAAGCCTAACAAAACCCATACCAAAAACTAACTAAAACAAAGTAAACAAACCCAAAAGTAATCAAAACAAACAAACAAACAAAAACAAAAACAAATTACCTGCAAACTAATATCAATACCTGGAAACCCCCCCCCCCCCAAGGAAAATATAGGAGAACCAAATGATGACAATTAAATACAGAGGTTTGGAAAACTCATCTTATCCATACGAATTAGACCTCTCATTTTACTCAGTAGCTCATCACCTACAAAATATCTTCTCGTGTTTCCTGCCTCGCCTTGACGAGCCAAGTAATCCGTCACCTGATTACCTTCTCTAATCAGGGGTATTACTCCCTTTTAATTCTTATCACCTCCCAAGTCGAGGCAGTTGAAAATTTTCCATTATGGAAGGCTTCCAAACAAACACATCAGGCCTCAATTTGTGCTTTATAGACAATAGCAAAATCTCATTCATTTTTGGGACTCCTACCAAATCTTTCAGCATATCAGTATCCCAATTCTCAGACTCCCATCTGTCTTGAATCTTAAGCTTAGGATACTGGACCGTGTAAGAACACTCCGTAAGGGGACCACTGCTGAACCACTTATCAAACCAAAAAAGAAGTAATTCCTTTTCTAACCTTCACATAAACATTCTCATAGACCTCTAGAAATATCTTTAAAGTTGTCTTCCAAAACCAAGAGCCCGTAGGAGTATAATTTATTGAAGACATGTGACCTGATTTGATGCAAATGCCCAGCGGAAAACCTTGCAAACTCGAATCAAACTGGAAAAAGTAATGCAAGCGCTCAACGATAAATATATGGAATAAGAAATCACTCACAATAAGAATAAAGAAAGTAAAAAAAATCAAAGACACAAGAATTTATGTGGTTCGACAATTTTCCTATGTTCACGGGAGCAAGTGACTATTTTTCACTATCACATGTGAAGTTTACATCAAGCTTACCTTAAGGGTTACAAAATATAGTATATATACAAACCCTATGCGTACATAAGACTTAGACTACATCTAAAACACTTATGTAGCAATCCCCCGAAAGAAAATCCTCCAAAATCTCCCAATATACTAATCTTTGATTCAAATTTCGTGACTTACACCAAACAAAACCATCGACGGAAAGATACCGAGACTAAATCCTCTGCAAGCTGATACCATTGATGGTTATCTCCCTAGATTGAAACCTACATCCAGCTTCCTTATTCTTCACATCACTATGCTTCCCCAACACATGCGTTCCACTTAAATATGAGCCAAATCTCCAATATAGGTTGTTGTATCAAATCGCTAACCACGTCAAAGCTGACATTTTGGTCAGAATGAATTTGTTCCAAAGCATTTTGTGATCCAACTCTAATTGTCTACTCGAGCTACCACACTAGATAGCATTATACATGTTTGCCATTGTGAATGCCTTACTTTTGGATGGTTTCCAACTACAAAAGTCTTCTCAACTTCATACAAGATTGACATTCTTCAGCATATCAAGCAATCCCTCCAGATCCACTGCATGATCATCTCAAAGTCTTCTAGTAAAAATAAGATTCCAAGTTGGGTTTTCTAGATTGTCTTTAGCTATAGTGGCAACCTTGGCCTTTTTGTGGATGACTTATTTAAACGAGAACAAATATTTTAGAAATTTTTCAACTGCCCAAATATCTGACTAGAAGGAGGTTTTCTTACCGTTCTTGCTAGATATCTTTGTATAATTCTAGATAAATTCATCGTTCTAATAATGCCCTTCTAGATGCCATTTCCATACTCTTTTTTCTTTCTTTTTTTTCTGCTAACTAACGAGTTCCAAGACTCAAAACAATACCCATATTTTAAACACATCATATTTCTCTACCAACTATTTGTTTTAGAGCAAAAGTGCCAACTCCATTTGCCGAGAATAGCCATACTCACCCATTTCAGGTTTTTGATCCCCAACCCTCCTTGTTGCATCTTCAAATAGACATGGTCCCATTTGATTAGGGCATATTTGAAGGACTCTGAGTTACCTCTCCAGAGCAAGTTTTGTTGGAGTTTTGCAATTCATTTACCAACACTTGGAGACAAAGACAATAAAGAAAGAAAATAGATAGGCAGATTAGATAAAGAAGATTTAATCAAAGTAACACTACTTCCTAACGAAAGATATCCATCCTTCCATTTAGATAAATTGGACTCTAATTTTTCCCACAATGGATCCCATATATGGATAGCTCCCTCATTGTGGCCAAAAGAAAAACCCAGATAAGTCGTGGGGAAATTTCCAAGTCTACACTTAAGAATTCCTACAAATCTTTCTATATGGGCTACGTTTCCTATAGGGTACAAATTGCTCTTTGAAAGGTTCACCTTCAACCAGTAGCAGCCTCAAAACACGATAGTATAATACTTAAATTTCTAATATCTTCTTTAAAGTCCCTCCAAAAAATTATTGTATCATATGCAAAAAAGATATGTGAGATAATAAAAGACAAACCACTCTTACTAAAATTAACACTGATAAGAAGATTCATCTTGGTTGCCTTGAGAATCATTTGTGATAAATCCTCCATAATCAGGATGAATAAAAAATAAAAAAGGTGATGGTGGGTCACTTTGTCTCAGCCTTCTGATGCTGTTAAAGAATCTTGTCACTTCTCCATTAACCAAAATAGAGAATGAGGCAGAAGAAATGCAATAATATATCCAATCAATCCATTATTTCCCAAAGCCCATAATCTCTATTATATTAACAAGACACTTCCAATTCACATGGTCAAAAGCTTTTTCTAAGTCTAATTTGCAAAGTAAGCCTTTCCATTTTGTTTTCCTCCAAAATGCAAGGCATTTATTTGCCATTAAAGAAACATAAAGTATCTACCTATTACTCAAAAATGCCAATTGATTCTCTAAAATTATAGAAGATAGAACATACCTTTCTGAGTCGAATAACAAAGGTTTTGGCCAGAATTTTGTAGAAAGTTTTGAGAAGACTGATAGGCCTGAAATCTTTCACATTTTGTGCTCCCCCTTTTTTATGAGGACAATGAATGTGGCATTTAAGCTTTTACAAAGTGACCTACCGAAGCAAACTCCCTGAAGGCTTACATGAATTCATTTTTTAAGGATCCCCAACAACTCAGATAAGGGAAATGGACTTGCCATTGGGTCCCGGGGCTTTGTCCCCATTCAAGGATTTAATCACATTCAACACCCCTTCCTCCGAAAAATCTTCTTCTATTGTCTCTCTCTTCATTGAGATTTTCTTAAAGTTTTTGGTATCCTAAAGATGCAGTGGGTCATGCCATGCTTCTTTAATAACTTGATCGGGAGTTGGGGACTTTTTAAGTTTAAAAGGTCCTTTAAAAAAACTTAGAAGATCTATCATGGCAGCAGTAGTTTGGGGGATATGGAAGGAAAGGAACAACAGATTTTTAAAGATCAAACTAGGCCATGTGTAGATGTAACCTCAATAATTCTAAACAATCTTTTTTGCTAGTGTCGTGAGAGTGCGCATCTGGCAAACTTGGAGTGGGGTGATTCCGTGTAGCTGATGGCTTTCCAAGAAGATTAGGGAGAAGCTCACTTCATCCATATGGTCTTTGGGGCCTAGCCAAGGAAGTCAGTTAGCATACTTTTCGTTTATGCTTTAAGTTTGTTCTCTTGTTGTTTTTTTTATATAGCTGCTCCCTTCATATTGTTACTTAAAGTGTTCAAGTGTCTTGCTTAAGCTCCATGTTCTTGGCTTAAATAAAAATTCATTTTTACCTCTTAAAAAAAAAGAAAATGTCTACTCTTCCCTAATGTGAAAAGAAGTTAGGAAAAAAAACTAATCACAAATATTGTAAGGTAAAACGTATCTAAATATGTTTAAAATGATTAATGATTCATAATTTTTAAAGTATTTGAAAAAAAAAATAAGGACATTCATAAAGAGAATGATCTGTTGGAAAAATTAAATGTTCACAGAAAAAAAATTAAAAGTTGACTTTTTTAAAGTAGAAAAAGTTATTTACCAACTTACTAAGCCTTTTTTTTTTTTTTTTTACTTTTTAAAAGGACAAACTTATCCAATAAGGGAAGATTTTTTAAAGGGGGGGGGGGGTGTGATGTAATGCCCCAAAAATAATTATTACAAGAGGATGTAGTGATTTAAAAAAAATATTATTAATTAATTAATAAATTAATTAGTTAATTGATTAATTAAATGAATAAAATGAATAGTATTAAAATGAAAAAAATTAATTAAATGGGAATAAAGATATATATATATATATATATATATATATATACACACACACACACACAAATATATATATAGGATAAGCAATATATATGTGTATATATATATATATATATATATTTATATATATATATAATAATAATATTGTTATTATTACTATTATTATAATATATATGATTCCTTCAGGAAGTATCCTAAAGGAGATCAATTTCCTTCTAAAGATCTAGAGAGCTACACTCTCTCTCTCTCTCTCTCTCTCTCTCTCTCTCTCTCTCTCTCACACACACACACACGCGTTTCTCTCGTCCCTCCTCATGCCTTCCCCCCCCCCCTCTCTCTCTCTCTCCTCGATTTCCTCGGCCTAACATGCACCGATCGGAGAATGGAAAATACCCCTGAGTTCCATTCTCTGTCACCAACATTTTAACTGGAGTGGATTTGTCGTAGGAACGATATAGGCACCACTCCTGGGGTAAGGAAACATCTCATCCTCTCCTCAATTTTTCCTTAAATTTCTAGCCAAAATAACGATCGGACACCACCACAGGGTCCTAGGTTCGATGCTCGTCTGTTAACCAGAGCAGATTTTTGAGGAGTACAAATTATGTCAATTATTTTATAAATTCAACCAATTAAATTGTAATAGGTGATTATTAAATTGGAGTATTGGATTATATCATATTTTGGGAATATTTTGGGATGAAGTTAAATTGTAGGGAATTGATTAAATGGAATTTTGGGGGAATATTTTGGAATTAGATTAAAATGTGGGGATTTGATCATACTTGTATTTTTAAATATGTTAAAAATTAAATTTAAGTACGGGAAGTGGATCAAACTCGCGTTTTTAAAATTTAACCTGTTAATGGGAGCGTGTGAGCCTAGGAAATGTTAAAAATAATTGTAATTCTAGGGTTGAGTTAATTGAATTGGAGAAAATATGATTTTAGGATTTTGAACTCCGTACGCCACGGGTGAGGGTTTTAAGATTTTTAGCAGGCCTCTCAGTAAGCAGGTAAGGGGAATAAATTATAACAGTTATTTTTTGAAATTACTAGTTAAATAAAATTGTGGAAAAGAGAATATGATATTTATGACGATTATGATACGAATGTCAAATTAAATTGTGTGGCATATGATTTATACTAGAAATGTGTTTGAAACTGGGTTATGTGATTTGCACTGAGAATAATGAGACTATGATATATACATATTGTAATGTTTTATGCAGAAATAAAGATAAGGAAAAACCTAGTTATGTTTTATATACTGAATTGTGATGATATGTGATTTGAAATAATGAAAATGATGAATTGTGACATACCAATGTGTATTTTATTGGAAAAGGTTGGAATATGATATGTATGTATAGAAATGTTTTCTATGATAAACGAGGAAATAAGGAAATATTGATATGTTTTGTTGAGAAATGTTGAAATACGTGAAATGAGATATATACTATTATGAGAATGGAATGTGTGAAGAAATGATGAGAATATTACTGGTGTAATTAGATGAACGAATATACTGAAATGAGAATACTGAAATGTGAATACTGAAATGTAAATATTGAAATGCGAATACTAAACTGTGAAAATGAGTTCCTACTGATGCCAATGAGGAGGTATGCTCAGTATGGAAATTGTGTGTGTAGTTTCTACTGATGCTGATGGGAAGGTATGCTCAGTATGCAAATTGTGTATTTGTTGTTCCTACTGATGCCGATAGGGAGGTATGCTCAGTATGGAAATTTTTTGGGTAATGTTCCTACTGATGTCATTAGGGAGGTATGCTCAGTATGGGAACCATATTGTGAAGTTCCTACTGATGTCGTTGGGGATGAATGCTCAGTATGGAAAGTAAGTATGTGTTGAGAGTTAAAATTAGGTGATATGTTGTATTATGTAAAGTACATATATGTGGATTTACGTATGCATGAATATTTATTGAGCTAGAACATGTTCTTGAGAATGAAAGCTATTGAATATGAATTTGAGAAATGAAAGCTTATGAAAGCTATAGAGTATGAAATGATAAATGAAAAAGTGTGTATTTAATGGTATAAATAATTAGGGTGAAGCAAAAGTCTCCGCCTGAGGGCTTACTGAGTAAGGTGAGTACCCTGATAATTATCAGTTGTAGCCATACCCGAATTAATCGGGCAAGGTTACAAACGAAATCAGAGCCAAGGGGTGTTACATGTATGGGCGTGTAAACTCCCCTATCCTCGAGAACTCTCGCTGATAATTTTTTGTTGTAAATTCATGAGTATGAGAAATGGTATCAAAGCTTATAAAATTATATTTTATACTTATATGATCATGAGTACATATCTGTCTATTTTATCAAAAAAATATAATCATTAAAATGAGTGTAATATGATATAACTACACTTATGTACCACACACTATAAATAATTTATTCCATCTTACAAAGAGGTGTCTCACTTAGAAATTTAAACTTTTAAGGTAATGAGGACTGAAGAGTAAATAGAGCTCTGAGATAGAGAGGAGTTGGTACCTTGATGGTCAGGGTAAGTGTTTTAGACTAGGGATGTATGATTTCCTAGAGTATGTTATGGATTTTAGGGATGTGTATGGATGTATAAAACTCTGGTTATTTGTATTCGGGATGTATATAAATATTGACTTCTGTTGTTAGGTATTTGTATGTGATAAACTGGTTACCTAGTACCCCACTTCGGGTCGGGTCTTGATAATATATGGTATTAGAGATATTGGATAGAGATATTGATATTTTTTTTATGAATATATGATTGACTCATTAATTATTGTTTTAAAAAATGATATGAAAATTGGGGGTGTCATAGTTTGGTATCAAAGCCTACGTTTCTAGGTTCTGCAGAATTTAGTAAACAGCGGAATACAATACCAAAGCATAGGAATGGATTGTGAAGAGAATAGAAGATGGGTAGACTGGGATATGAGTTAGCCATTGTGAAAGATAAGATTGAAATTTAGGGTTCTATCTTGCGATCTGGAGACAGGAGTTTCGTGGTTGTTTTTGTGATTTTCCTAAGGTGACGACTTTAGAAAAACCATAGTAAACGATCACTGATTCTTGTTTCTTAGTGGTAGGACTGAATCTTAAATTGGGATTGAGGATGTTAAAATGAATGGTTATAGAAGATTATTTTATAGACCCTAGTTTGTTAAGTGTATTAGTGGTATTATGAGGAAAGAATTCTAAGGCTATTTTGTATCATTTTCAGGATGAAGCTTAGGAGTAGCAGTGCACATGCTCGAGGTGATGAGGCAGGGACTTCCAGTATAGGTGGTGGAGACCCCCGATGCAGTGCTACGTAGTGTCACCCAAAAGGTGATGGCAGAGAGTGCTAGGAGTTCTGGGGAGCGGAGCTGCACGATTAAGTAGTTCGCACACATGAGACCCCTATCGTTTTTCAAAGGGGCTAACCCACACGTGGCTGAGAATTGGGTCCAGGATATAGAGGATATGTTGGCAGTGCTCCCTTGTACTGAGGAGTAGAAAGTATCCTTTTTTGTATTTAAGTTGTCTAGAGAGGAAAAACACTGGTGCGGATCAGTGAGATTACTAAAGGAGCAGAGATCTAAGCCTGTAGCAGTGACTTGGAGCCGCTTCATGGAGTTATTCGAGTGGTACTTCCCGCTACTGTTAGAAGTGCGAAGGAAGCAGCATTTTTGCACTTGACGCAAGGGTATATGACAGTATTACAGTATGCTTCCAAATTCATCGAACTGTCTTGGCTTACCCCGTATATGGTGCTGGATGAGGAAAGAAAGATGAGGAAATTTGAGGAGGGCCTGAGACAGTGTCTGTATGAGCATGTAGTGGGTTTTTAGGTCCAAACCTTCTTAAAGCTAGTATTTAAGGCCACAATGATTGAGAACAGCATACAAGGAGGTTTCAAGATGTAGAATCAGAGGAAGAGGCCCATACCTTCTGGTTTTCTTACAAGTATGAGTTAGGGACTAGGGTGGGGGCATGGTAACAACAGGGGTCGGATACAGGAGGTGGGAAATTGGACATTTTAGGGTAACTCATCATACCCTATTTTTCCTATGTATAACAAAAGGCATGGGGGGATGCCAAGGGCATCTGGCCTATGTAAAAGAAGTGTTGGAAGCGGAGTGGAGGTTAAAGGATATCTCGATAGTGAGGGATTTTTCTGATGTATTCCTCGAGGATTTGTCGGGACTGCTACCTGATCGTGAGGTAGAATTTGCTATTGATTTAGTTCTGAGGACAGCACCGATTTCTAAAGCACCATACAGAATGGCACCGGTCGAACTAAAGGAGTTAAAGGAACAACTACAATAATTATTAGATCAGGGGTTTATCAGGCCCAACATATCACCCTGAGGAGCACTGGTATTGTTTGTGAAAAAGAAAGATGGGTCAATGAGAATGTGCATCGATTACATATTTCCATATTTCCATAAGTCAACCAAAATAGTGGGGACTGTTTAATTCCAAAATTAATATGCCTATAAGAATGTAAGATACTAAGTGGGCAACTATTGGACTCCTATATTTTGTGGAAATTCTTTATTCCCTAGGAAGTGATGTTATCACCATAACCTGAAAACAAGCATGAGAATAAGATGTCATGGGCATCACATTGCCAAGTATCTTGAAAGATCCTGTGAATCAAATAACACCTAACATAATCATCTTTATCAACTTACTTAGAAGAAAAATCATAATGATACTCAGACCTTTAGAAATCTGCTATCCAGAAGGAAAACCATATATGTTAGGACCTGGAGTTTATCTTTTTTCTCTATCTTGTGCGAATCCTACTTGGCAATGGGACACCAATTTAACCGCTTAGGCATCGGTTTGGTTGGGATTTGATTTGTATATAGCTTAATGCAAAATCTTCTGTTGTCGTCTGCAATTGATTGTGGCTTTTGAAGCCATCTTCAGAATCTAATCCTTCTACCATTAGCAACTCTCTAGTAAAAATGAATATCATCCTTTCCTTCCTGGCCCATTTCACACATGATTTATGCTGCCAGACAATGTCTAATCACTGATCATAGCTTACTAAACAACTTCATTAGTACTGTATTTTATACCGAAAAACCAAGACACGTGTTTATTGCATATTTGTCCAGTCACTAGAGCAAGATCATGGTTGACTTGAAGTCAGTATATCAGGACTTAGACTTGTTGTTGATTAAGGTGTAATCCCAAGAGGGGGGGTGAATTGGGTATTTTAAAAAATTCTTTGAAACCTATTTACCAATCAATCCCTATATCTAAGTTTAATTAGTCACTTATCAAGTTGGTGTGAAATTATTCAACATACACAAGCAAGCTGGAAATTGAAATACGATGTGGAAAATAAAAAGGATAAGGGAAGAGAGAATGCAACCACGATTTTATGAGGTTCAACCTACTCGGCCTACGTCCTCACCTCGAGCAACCACTCAAGGATTCACTAACCCTACTCCTTAAAGTGCAATGGAGCTTCCCTTACAATTCGCTGCTTACAATAGGCACAACTTCCTTCTACTCTGCTGCTTACAAGAGATACAGCTCTCTCTTCTCACACCGGTTCACACACTGAACCGTGTATACAATAGAATCTGGAAAATACACTCAAAAACAATGCTTCTAACAAAAGTTGGTGAGTACAATTCAAATTCCTAAAACATTGACATATGATATAACTTGAAGCTCGTGAATGAATGAAAACGATAAAATCATTTTATGTGTGATATGCCTCAACACACAAATCCCTTTTTAACCAAAACTTTCAAGTAAAGATAAATTCAAAACGTTTTGGAATAATCTAGGGTTCTTGGTCCACTTTGCAAAAATGCACACTTATATAATTGAAGTGAACTTGTTGGAAAAAACTTTGTCTTGAATATACACTCAATCAAAATCACAAAGTTCTATTTCAAGTACTCAACCACAAAACTGAGTATATTAATTTGCAGAAAAATATCCCTCAATTAAAATTATAGTTATAAGTGTCATAGTTATAAGTGTCAAGGATATTAAATCAAGTTCTAATGTATCTAAAGATAGATCCTTTTAGAAACCACACACTTGAATCAAACCTTTCAATAAGTCACACACCATAAAACAAATAATGATCTTGTTTAAAATAGCTTGGTATATATAAAGATACTTTCAAGATCATTCTTTTAATCAAAGCTAGGTTTTTCAATAGGAAGCCCTTTGAGAAAATATAAATATAAATATATATATATATATATATATATATATTTATATTTATATGCTCTTGAACCAAAATTTAATCTACCAAGTTAGATAAACTTTCTCAAGTAATGATCTCTTAGAAAAATAATTTTTGTACGAAAGGCACACTCAAGATCAATACTTTTCAATACTAGTCAAGAACAAGCAATGAGATGATATGTAAAAATCACAAGACTAATAGCTTGAAAGATCAAACCTCAATACTAGATTGAAGTACAGTAGAGTAAACAAGTTCCCTTTTAAAATCTAAATTGATTTGCCCAAGCTTGAAGATATGAGATTGATGTATAAGCAAACGAATAGCACTAAGAATAGATAATCAACAAACTTGCAACAAGGTGTGTTCTTCTCTTTCTTGTGTGTCTCACTCTTGTTCTAAGGTTTAGATATTCATAATATATAGTATATTACCCTTAAGATTGATCTCAGTTGTTGGATCAATAAGATACCTCGTGTGTCCTTTTAATAAAGAACTGATTTTTAGGCTTTCCCACGAGTTCAGGCAACCGAACTCGACTTCAGGCTCTTGAAGTGTCAACTTCAAGCGCCTAAGGTTCCAATGTCAAGCGACCGAGGTACCTCTGCTAGGTTTTGTCTTTTCCATTTAATTTTTTAGGCTACCGAACTTAATCTTCAGGCTACCGAAGAAATTCTTCAGGCACCTAAGGATAACTTCAGGCTACCGAAGTCCCCTCTTTCACACATATTCATTTCCAGTTTAAAATTCTACTTTAATTCTTTGCTTGGGTCTTTTATACAACAAGTTTTCCATGATTTTAAAAACATTTCTAAGCCCATGTAAGTAGTCTAATGATGTACATGAAATGCATAAATCCTAAAATCATTCTAAGTTGTATTGAGCCTCAAGATAAATTATACGAAAATGTAGGTATATGAGTTCTAAATACCCATTCCCAAGACATTCTTGAACTTTGCCACTTGCATCTTGATACTCATACTCTTTGAGTTCCATGGTACTTTCTAATATGCATTAGCTTTACTTTATGGCGTCCATGACCCGTTATCTTTCCGTGCACGCTCAGTGTATTCACAAACTCAATGCACAGATCAAATATCAAGTGATTTGTCATTATCAAAAACCGGATTGGATTCATAGAGTCAACACTTGCCATAATTGCAATCTATGTTTTTCATTGAGGATATTTTCCAACTATGTTTTTATATTCAACGTGTGCCACCAAAGGTTAGAAGTTGAGCCTTAAAAATTGTTTAAAGCAAGGAAAAAAAAAAACCTAGGAACCAATTTGGTAGGAAAATGATACTTTACCCTGATTTAAAAGTGTAAGCATGTGCATTAGGCATTGAAAAGGAATTGGATTATTGGAATTCTGGGAAATGTTTAGAAGCTGATATAATTTTTACTCAAAAGAATTACAAAGTTGTGGTAAGAGTTTTGAAGTTCCTTTTATGCATTTGATCTGATAGGAAAATGATTACACATCCTATTCTGAGATGTCCCAGCAGGTATGGTCCTTGATGAGTATAAGTTATCATTGCAAGTTCTCTGTTTAAAGATGAGGCTAACCATTGGTGGTTATCTATTTATCATACACCTAGTTGATTATTTTCAAAAGAAAGTAGTACTCAGAGATCCAAATGGAGTGATGAATTTTTATATATTCTTTCAGATGATTTATTGGGGTTACCTCCAAGAGGAAATTGAATTTAATATTGATTTGGTGCTAGGAACAGAGTTTATGTCAACTACTTCATATAGAATGACATTAATTGAACTAAGTCAACCTAGGATGCAACTAGAAGATTTTCTTGAAAAAGAATTTGTTCAACCTAGTATATCATCATAGGTTGCACATGTGTTATTCACTAAGAAACATAATAGGACCTTGAGGCTATGCATTAATCATTGGAAGTTGAATCATGTTACATTAAGAATTGGTATCAACTTCTCAGGATTGGTGAATTATTTGATTAATTGTAAAATCCCAAAATTTTTGAAGGTTGATTTGAAATTAAATTATCACTAATTAAGATTTGGGAATTACACATCCCAAATACAGAATTGAGTACACAGTCAGATCGCTATAAGTTTCTGGTGTTACCAATTGGGGTTACTAATGCACCTTACATTTTCATAGATATAATGAATCAAGTTATTCAACCATACTTGGATCAATTCATTATAATTTTATGAATGATTTTTGGGGTGTTCAAAGACTCAAGAAGAGCATGAACAACATTTGTGATTTACAAACATTATGAGAGCATCAGTTATATGCTAAATAGGAAATGTGGGTTCTAGACAACTAATATGAAATTTTTGGGTTATGTCATAATCAAAGGATAGTCATCTATTGATTCTTCTAAAGTTATGTCAGTGTTAGATCTTTGGAAGACTGGAGATGAAAATTAAAGTTGTTGAGTGTTGGTGTTAAAGTAAGGTGTAATAGGGCAAGATGTATAATCTATCAATTTATGTTAGCTACCAATTTTAATAGAGTTATTTAAAAGATAAACTCAAAACTTGATAATATAAGGATGGATTTTACTTAGGGTGGTATTTAGCAAATTTCGAGGATGAAATTTCAATGAGGGGAGAATGTAACACCCCAAAAATAATTATTATAGAAGGATGTAGTGATTTCAAAAAAATATATTATTAAATTAATTAGTTAATGGATTAATTAAATAAATAAAATGAGTAGTATTAAAATGAAAAAAAAATAATTATATGGGAATAAAGATATATATATATATATAATATTATTATTATTATAATATATATATAATTCCTTCCGGATACTTCTAGAAGGAAATCAATTTCCTTTTGAAGATCCAGAGAGCTATGCTCTCTCTCTCTCTCTCTCTCTCTCTCTCTCTCTCTCTCTCTCTCTCTCTCTCTCTCACACACACACACACACACACGTTTCTCTTGTCTCTCCTCATGCCTTCCCTTTCTCTCACCTCGATTTCCTTGGCCTAACGTGCACCAATCAGAGAATGGAAAATACCCTTGAGTTCCATTCTCTATCACCAACATTTTAACCGGAGTGAATTTGTCGTAGGAGCGACGTAGGCACCACTCTTGGGGTAAGGTAACCTCTCATCCTCTCCTCAATTTTTCCTTAAATCTCCAGCCAAATTGACGATCAGACACCACCACAGGGTCCTAGGTTCGATTCTTGTCATGTTAGCCAGAGCAAATTTTTGATTTGGAGGTCCTAAGCACCACTCCAAGGCTAAGGTGAAGAGTACAAATTATTTCAATTATTTTAAAAATTCAACCGATTAAATTATAATAGGTGATTATTAAATTAGAGTATTGGATTATATCATATTTTTGGGAATGTTTTGGGATTAAGTTAAATTGTAGGAAATTGATTAAACGAAATTTTTGGGGAATATTTCGGAATTAGATTAAACTGCAGGGATTTGATCATACTAGTATTTTTAAATATTTTAGAAATTAAATTTAAATACGGGAAGTGGATCAAACCCGCATTTTTAGAATTTAACCAGGTAATGGGAGCATGTGAGCCTATGAAATGTTAAAAATAATTGTAATTTTGGGGTTGAGTTGATTGAATTGGGGAAAATGTGATTTCAGGATTTTGAACTCTGTACGTCGTGAGTGAGGGTTTAAAGATTTTTAGCAGACCTCTCAGTAAGGGGAATAAATTATAATAGTTATTTTTGAAAATTACTGGTTGAATAAAAATGTGGAAAAGAGAATATGATATTTTTCCTGTGATGATTATGATACGAATATCAAATTAAATTGTGTGGCATATGATTTATACTGGAAATGTATTTGAAATTGGGTTATGTGATTTGCACTGAGAATAATGGGACTATGATATATACATATTGAAATGTTTTATGCAGAAATAAAGATAAAGGAAAACCCAGTTACGTTTTATATACTGAATTGTGATGATATAAGATTTGAAATAATGAAAATGATGATTTGTGACATACCGATGTGTATTTTACTGAAAAGGGGTGGAATATGATATGTATGTATAGAAATGTTTTCTATGATAAATGAGGAAATGAGGAAATATTGATATGTTTTATTGAGAAATGTTGAAATACGTGAAATGAGATATATATACTATTATGAGAATGGAATGTGTACCAAAATGACGAGAATATTACTGATATGATGAGATGAATGAATATACTGAAATGTGAATATTGAACTATGAAAATGAGTTTTTACCAATGTCGATAGGGAGGTATGCTCAGTATAGAAATTATGTTTGTAGTTCCTATTGATGCCGATGGGAAGGTATGCTCAGTATGCAAATTGTGTATGTGTAGTTCCTACTAATGCTGATGGGGAGGTATGCTCAGCATAAAAATTGTGTGGGTGATGTTCCTACTGATGTCGATGAGGAGGTATGCTCAGTATGGAAATTGTGTATGTGTAGTTCCTATTGATGTCGATGGGAAGGTATGCTCAGTATGGGAATCATATTGTGAAGTTCCTACTGATGTCGTTGGGAATAAATGCTCAGTATGGAAAGTAAGTATGTGTTGAGAGTTAAAATTAGGTGATTTGTTGTATTATGTAAAGTACATATATGTGGATTTACGTATACATGGATATTTATTGAGTTAGAACATGTTCTTGAGAATGAAAGATATTGAATATGAATTTGAGAAATGAAAGCTTATAAAAGCTATAGAGTATGAAATGAGAAATGAAAGAGTGTGTATTTAATGGTATAAATAATTATGGCGAAAAAAACTCTCCGCCTGAGGACTTACTAAGTAAGGTGAGTGCCCTAATAAGTATCAGTTGTAGCTGCACTCGAATTAATTGGGCAAGGTTACAATGAAATCAAAGTAAAGGGGCATTACATGTATGGGTGTGTAAACTCCCCTGTCCTCGGGAACTCTCGCTGATAAATATTAGTTGTAAATGCATGAGTATGAGAAATAGTATCAAAGCTTATAAAACTATGTTTTATAATTATACGATTATGAGTACATATCTGTATATTTTCTCAAAAAAAATATAATCATTAAAATGAGTGTATTATGATATAACTAGACTCATATGTCATATACTGTAAATAATTTATTTTGTCTTCTTGAAAGATGTCTCACCTAAAAATTAATCTTTTTAGGGAATCAAGACCAAAGAGTAAATAGAGCTCCGAGATAGAGAGGAGCTAGTACCGTGGTAGTCAGGGTAAGTATTTTGGACTAAGGATGTATGATTCCCTAGAGTATGTTATGGATTTTAGGGATGTGCATAGATGTATAGAACTCTGGTTATTTGTATTCGGGACGTATGTAAATATTGACTTTCGCTGTTAGGTATTTGTATGTGATAAACTAATTACCCGATACCCCACTTCGGGTCGGGTTTTGATGATATATGGTATTAGAGATATTGGATAGAGATATTGATATTTGTTATGACTATAGGATTGACTCATTAATTATTGTTTAAAAAAATGATATGAAAATCGGGGCATCACATGTGAGGTCTCTTTATGCCCTCAAAAAGAAAGAAACTCCCACAGTGATCATTGATCCACAAAAAGATAATTTCTTAGGGCGTCCAAAGGAATTAGATGCATTGAGAGGTTCTTCCTTCCTCCCAGTCTGTATAAGAATAACCCTCTCGAATGACATGATTCAAACAAACCCCAACTATGAAAGTGCTCAATTCTCAAATTTCATATATAAATCCTTTAGTTAGGTGAAAATAAATCAGAACTAAATATTGAATTCCAATGTAGGCTTCAAATATCAATACGAAGAATGATATGTTAGACTTCCATATCCTACACAAAAACAAGCCCATTTTTTTAGATGCCTTATAACACTTTATTTGAATTTAGTGACTTGGAGTTAGAAGAAAAGAAAGAAGATCATTTCTCTCCAAATCTTTCGTTGGGATTGCACTTTATAAAATAAATAAAGAGACGGGATTAGAATGGAGGAAGAGTCTCATAATTAACCTTCTTTTTGAATATCTTCGAAAGTGGAAAGATTTTAAGAGAAAAGAGATTAGCTTTATTATAATATTTTAAAATATAAGAAAAAAAAAATCCAAGAGAGAGAGAAAGAATATTTGATTATGAATATTTGACATCATAATCAAAAGATAAAAGGTCAATTTATAAAATAATATTAAAACCCTTTCTTTTTTCTTCAATTATCCCAACAACATTGGAGAATCATTTTTTTTTTTTTAGTTTCTCTTCATTTATCTAAATAATATAGGCGATAAATCACCCTCTTCTCCTTTCTTCTCTTGATTAGAAGAAATAACTATTATTTATTTACTTTTCTTTCCTAATTACTCAAACAAAGTGTTTGTCTTCTCAATATTAATAAAACTGAATTTTCATATTAACGTTGACATTAAGTCCTATTGAGAGCTAACAAGAAAAACATGTCAAGCAAGAAACCATAGGCATCATACAAACATGACTTTAAAAAAGCAAATGCATATCTCATTTGAGAGATTGATTTCCAAATCTAATGAGCTACTTCTATAAAAATGTCACTTTATCAATAATAATTTTGATCCAGGATCACCATATATCATAAAGATAGCCACATAAATCTTAATCGTTGAAGTATGTAACCCTATAATTATTTCAACCACTCATGTAAATTTTTTTTTTAAAATAAGGTACATATTTTGATAGAAGTAATCCAAACTTGAGAAACATGCCAACAATCCTAAGTTGTTGCTTGATTGCATGATTAATTAATTAAAAATAATTACTTTAAATTGGCTAACACATTTATGATCCCAAATCCAAGACCAAGATGCACCCCAATATCTAGTTGTATTTGTTGTCATTGTACGTTTTGTAGGCTATCTTACCAAGAGATTACCATGAAGGGTAAATTTCCAAATGAGTTTACTTACATGTCTGTTACCCAATCATATTGGTATGTACCTTTTTATGAATGGTAGGAGAGTATTAGTAAAAGATAAAAAGTTGTGTAGTAGAGATAATGCACATTGGTTAATAAAAAAAGGACTTGAAAACTATAGAACTTGTTAACTTAAAAGGCTATGTAAGGACCTAACCTGAGAAATGTGGATTAAACAAATAAGAAAAGGGGAACAAATTTAAAAAGGTGAAAACAACAGGGTTCATCGACGAGATTCCTTCTCTCGTCGACGATGTCTTTTCTGTGGCTCGTCGGTGAGGTTCAAAGGATCGTCGACGAGTGGATGCCAAGAGATTTCTGGAATTTTGGAATCTCAGGCTCGTTGACAAGGCCAACTCCATCATCAACAAACGACCTTCTTCTACTCATTGACGAGTGCCCCACTTCGTCGACAAGTCTGGCTGAGTCAACTAAATTATAAATATCTATTCATTGCTTCATGGTTAAGAAACTCAAACTCTCTCTCTCTCTCTCTCTCTCTCTCTCTCTCTCTCTCTCTCTCTCTCTCTCTCTCTCTCTCTCTCTCTCTCTCTCTCTATCTCTCTAGGATCTCAAGCCGTCTATTACCCGAAGCAATGATCCAACATTACTACATGGATCAGGGGAAAAACCTCAACGATTGAAGCAGATCGGATCTTCATTTTGAGGATTTACGAGTTTTATTCTGAAATCGAGGTAAGGGTCTAAGTTCTTTTTTGGTTCGGTAGATCTGTAGTAAATTGGATTGTATTAAAGTATTGTTCTTTGGTTGTTAGGTTTTGGGAACGCAGTTCACTATTTTGGAGCCATATAGTTTGTGTTTCAGTATTCGAGGAAAGGTAAGGGGATTTGTTTACATCAGTATTTTTGGAAAACTAATCCACTAAAAAGTTAGCTTGCTTAAAAATGTCGGTTTTACGATTTTGGTAAAAAGTTAGGTTTTGGCATATGATTTCCAAATTTTCTAAAACTACTTTATTTGTATTAAACCTAACGTAAGAGATGCTTGGAACCCTTGTTTTCTATTTAAATGATGCTTTTCAAACTATATACTATGTATGGTCTGTTTTTACCCTAAACGAGTTTGACATATGTTATGGAATGGAATATATGGAACTGATTTATACGTATATGAACTATGAAACTTGTAGGGACTTGAATTCGGAAAATAAATAAAGGAAAAGAGAAGGGAAAGTAAAAAGGATAAAATAGTGAAGCCCGTCGACGAGGCTCCATTCTTGTTGATGAAATCTCTTCTTTGGCTCGGCGACGAGAAGCAGGGACCGTCGACGAGAAGATACCGAGGAATTTTTAGAGCTTCTGAAATCTCAGGCTCGTCAA
This sequence comes from Malania oleifera, assembly GCF_029873635.1. Lineage (NCBI taxonomy): Eukaryota > Viridiplantae > Streptophyta > Magnoliopsida > Santalales > Ximeniaceae > Malania > Malania oleifera. The sequence continues at coordinate 18,264,613 of NC_080419.1, forward strand.
CAAGGTAATGTTCTCAGTCACAAGTGACCTTCTTCGGCTCATCAACGAGAACTCCGACTCATCGATGAGGTTGGTTGGATCAACCTTGTTTATAAATATAATTTAGTTGCTTAATGAGGAAGAAACTCAATTCTCTTTCTCTCTTCCTCTCTCTCTCTCTCTCTCTCTCTCTCCAGAACTTGAACCAACCCTCTATCTCTCTCTCTCTCTCTCTCTCTCTCTCTCTCTCTCTCTCTCTCTCTCTAAGATTTCGTGTCGTCTATTGTTAGAATCAATAATTTGACATCACTGCGTGGGTTAGGAGGAGAATCTCTAGAGTTATAGTGGATTAGATTTTCGATTTGAAGATTTTTGGGTTTTTCTATAAAATCAAGGTAAGGATCTGATTTAGTTTTTGACTTGGTAGTTATGTAGTAGTCGAGATTATAGTGAAGTAATGTACTTCAATATTTAGGTTTCGGGGATCTGGGGTCGTTGTTTTGGATCGATCTGTTCATGTTTTGATTTTTTGGATTTACGTAAGAGGTTTTGTTTACATCGGCATTTTTAGAAAACGAATCCATGGGATATGTAGCTTATGTTAATATGTACTTATTGACTGCTTATTTGCAAAGTTTTACAAGGTATAAATGTCGATTCTTATGATTTTCCCGATTTTACAATTTCGGAAAAAATGAGGTTTTTGGCATATGATCTCCAAATTTCTTAAACTACTTTATTTGCACTAAGACTAAAGTAGGATATGCTTGAAACTCTTAATAACAGTAGAAATGATATTTTACGAACTAGTTTATATGAAATGTATAATTGACCAAATAAGTTTGACGTGTGATAAGAATTGAATCTATGCTGATTTGAGATGTATGTATATGAACTATGGGGACTAAGGTTCCAAGTGATTATCAGAAAATGCTGAAAATAGGTGCCGGTTAGATACCATGCCAAGTATTAAAAAATGGGTAAAACTAAGAGATTACAGTCAATTTTTACCATAGTATGAATGAGATTGTGAAAATACTGGAAATGCACTAGTGATTATGTTTTAATGTAAATTATATATATGATATTGGGACCGCAACTTGTCTCAATAGTATATGAAGCCTTAAAAAACTTATCTTATGTAGGCTCGGTATCGTTGCCAAAAGAGAGGTACAGTGCAACCACACACAGTTATTTTTCAGTGTGGGTACCTAGTAGTAGGCTTGGTAAGAAGGGCCACTGGTCAAAAGGAACAGTGTGCTGATGGCCAAGTCGGACTGCAATATGTTATTATGCTTGACAATATATGTACGAACAGGGCTCGATCAGTGCTTTCTTATCACACAACCCTTGCCACGGGGAGTTACTAGCATAGTTATGATAGCTTCAAGTTGTATGGTATTCTAAATATGCATATACATGATTTAAAAGCTTTAATGGGCAAAGTCATAGGTTTGAGTACCGGGCGGAGGGATTGTACAGTGTATAGGCCTGTACGCTACCCTAATTTTGGGAACTCTCACTTATAATGATGTTGAGTTATCTAATATCATGAATTTATATACGTACTATACATATTATAGTATTGAGAATGTGCAATCTATGTAACTGTTTTCCAACAAGAATATAACTGTACAGTCACACACTGATGTGATATCTTCCTCCTTACTGAGAAGTGTTTCACCCCGAATATACAACCTTTGTTTTAGGTCTTGTAGAGTGTTAGCTTTAGTTGGTAGTGGACTTTTGGAGTGAAGTATAGTTGTTAGTTACGTAAGTGTTTTGTTTATGTATTGGAGTTTAGTTCAAAATGACTTTTAGGAATGTAATACAGTTTATGTTTTATGTTCCTGTGAATGTTTGTAAAGGATAGTTAGGTACTCTAGTATGTCTATTAGAATCCATATGAATGTTTATGTTTTCCGCAATATATGTGAGCACAGATTATTATGGAATACCCGTATGTCCCTGTTTAGGGCGGGTAGTTATGTATCTTTTCAGGATTTGTACAAGATATGTATGTATAGTAACACTTCGGGGTTGTATTAAGGCCAGGGCATTACAGAATTGAAGTTCCAAATTATTATCAGGAAATGTGGAAAACAAGTGCCAGTTAGATACCGAGCTATATATGTGAAAGGGTTAAACTAAGAGTGTGTGTGTTGATTGATACCACAGTTTGAATGAAAGAAAGAATGTATGAAAGAATGCATGAATGAGATTGTGAAAAATATTGGAAGTGTACAGGTTAATGTGTTTTATTGTAAATTGTATATATAATATTGGGACCGCAGCTTGTTACTATGAGAGCCTTAAGAAGATCAACGTTATTATGAAAGCCTTAAAAGCTTAATGTTATTATGTAAGCATGGTATCGTTGCTAGAATATGAGATATAGTGCAACCACACCTATGTTCTCAGTGTGGGTATCTATGCAGTCGTCTTGGTACGAAGGGCTACTAGTTGATCACGAACTAGGGTGGTGATGGCCAAGACGGACTGGAGTAAATTACAATGCCTGACAATGCCAGCACAAATAGGGGTCAATCAGTGCTTTATTATCACACAACCCGTGCCACGGGTAGTGTTGGCATAGTTATTATTGTTTCAAAGTTGGACGGTGTCTAAACATACATATGCATGATTAAAAAACAAAAATAGGCAAAGTCACAGGTTTGAGTACCGGTTGGAGGGATTGTATAGTGTATGGGCCTGTATCCTACCCTAACCTTGGGAACTCTTGCTTGCTACAATGCTGAATTAGCTATTGCAGGATTTATATCTTATATCTCCTATATTACAGTATTAAGAATATGTTATATATGTAACTGCTTGCAACTAGTTTAAACCTATGTTGTCACACACTGATGTAATATCTTCCACCTTACTGAGAAGTGTCTCACCCCAACTTACAACCTTTGTTTCAAGTCCTTCTGGAAACTGGTCCTAGGCTCTTAGAGGGACGTCGAAGCTTAGTACTATTTTTAACTTACGTAAGTGCTTTGTATGCGTCCTAGGTTGTTAGCCATAATGGCTTTTGGGAATGTATTACAACTATGTTTTAAGTATGATCACATGTATGTAAGAAGTCAGTTGGAAACTCTAGTAAATCTAATAAATGAAGTATGAGTGCTTATATTTTTCGCAATGTATGAAAGCACGGATCTATATGAATACGCCCGTATGTCCCTGTTTAGGGCGGGTAGTTTATATATGTTATCAGATATGTGTAGACTATGTATGAATAGTAGCACTTCAGGCCCACCTCTTGGGTCGGGGCGTTACAAGATGGTATCAAAGCCCTAACCAGTTGGAAGTGTGATATGAATTACACTGCCTGGCTATGGTAAATTCTTAGAGCTTAGGTTGCTAGGTTCTGTATACTAGATGTTACCAGAGTTTAGGAAGAATTAAGACTCTTGGGTTTTGCTTAGTAGACCTAGAGACGAAAATCCATTGATAGACTTCTGTATTTTTTTGCATCAATCAAAAGGTTTAGAAATCACGGCAATCCATCAACGGTTTTTATTTCTGAGTGGAGGAGCGGAACTTGAGTTAGAATGAGAATGTTAAATTATTGGACTACATTAATGTTAGGGATGTGGATTTGGGGAAGTGAGTTTATAGTATTGTGGTATTATCTAGTATGTAGGTTATTAAGCTTCTAATCGATGTTCATAATTGCTTTTCAGGATGGTGTCTAGGGATATACTGCCAATGTTGGAGGCAGTAGTAGTGAGGGTGTCGGCCATGAGGCTGGCAGCGACTCCACGAGTGTGCTATGGGATTTCACACAACAGCTTATGGCTGAGGTGGTGAGAATGAATAGGGGGCAGGACCATCCCACAGCTGATATGGGATGCTTCATTGACTAGTTCACTAGGATGAAACCTCCTGTTTTCATAGGAAGTGCAGATCTGAGTCACTTGAGAATTGGATCCAGGAGATCAAGAAGCTCCTGGATATTCTGAACTGCACAGAGAAGCAGAGGGTAACCTTTGCAACGTTCAAGTTATCAAGGGAGGTAAAGCTCTCTGTCTAACAATTCCTAGGACTGTTCCTTCAATTCTTTTAATTCTTCCAGTGCCATCTTGTACGACACTTTTGAAATCGGCACCATCCCCAGTACTAAATCAATAGAAAACTCTACCTCACGATCAGGAGGTAGTCCCAGAAAATTCTCAAGGAAAACATCAAGAAAATCCCACACTACTGGAATATCCTGAATCCTCAACTCTCCTTTTGAAACTGCCTTTACACAGGTCATATAACCTTGACAACCCTCGAACAACAATAGCCTCACATGAATAAAGGATAACAATTGTGGTGGGGTACACACGAGACCCCACAAACATGTACTCTTGTTCCCCGGGAGGTCTGAACACTACCTCCCTCTTATAACAATCTATATTGGCATAGTGAGCAGCTAGCCAGTGCATCCCCAATATTACCTTAAACCCATGCATATCCAAAACCACTAGATCAGCTAATAAAATCCTTCCCTAAATTCCTACCAGAAAGTTACTAAGTACTTTACCACATATCCCTATGAAATTAGGAATAGCATCCCAAGAGGGGGGGTGAATTGGTTTTTAAAACTTTCATTTTAGTTCTTTTTAAGTCCTTAACTTCTTTTAATATTTAACCAATTCTTTTACTTGTTTATCTATTTTATCAATCAAACAAGAACTCGGTTTCTTTTAAACAATCAACAAGACAACTAATAAAACATTCAATCTTCAACCACACTTTGAAAGTAAAAACAATCAAACAATTAATCACAATTTCCAAACCAACACGACCAATTTGATTGCCAAATATAAATTCACACTAGCACAATAAGATTGATGGAAGCATTCAAGATTAGTATATATAACTTTTAGCTTTTATGTTGTGTTCAGCCCTATAGTAAATATGAGTTTGAACAAAGCCTTGTATACATGAAATTTCTTCTTCAATATGATGTTCAATATAAAATCTAATTACTTTTTCTAAACTTCAGAATTCAAATAAACTCTTAAGTTAATTTATCTTTGGGGTGTTTAGTCAAGTAACGTACCCCCGTATGGTTTCCACAACCCAAATCAAAATCAAACTTTAAGGTTTACTTGATTTTCAAATATACGTAGTTTATATGATTTTCAAATTTAAACCATCCACGCAATTTAAATATGTACGGAAAATAAAGAATAAGGAAAGAGAGAGTGAGACGGAAATTTTTACAAGGTTCGTCTTATACCCAGCCTACGTCCTCGCCTTTGGCAAACCACCAAAGGATTACTAAAGTTGTTCCTTTAACGGGCGGAACAATACCTTTACAACACTCCTTGGTTAAGGCTAGAGCCCGCCTTCTCCAAATGATATCCCCTCGTCCGATCACTCCTTAACTAGGCTAGAGCCTGCCTCTCTAAGCAATATCCCTTTTCTTAGCCAATGATCCAAACAACCCTTGGAATCGTCAATCTACAAGATACAAATCAAATAAATGTGTACAAAGAACTTGTTCCTTAAAGAGCTGGTTAGTACAACAATTACAGCACAACTAATATACTTCAAATTCAAAATATTAAAAGAATGAAGTAAGAAGCTCAATATAAATATCACCGATATGCTTCTCTTTGATGAGGATCAAGATTAAATCAAATACTTCAAAGAAGTTGTAAAAGCTCAGAGATTTCTCAGAAATTTTGCAGCAATTCAAAGCTTTAAAAACAAATAGCAAGAAACTTTGAGTGAAAGAGATCTTGAAGGAATTTTCAATGCTTGGTGTATTTTGATTCTCATAAACCATGTATATATAGGCTTCAAAAACACTTTCATTCATGCTCCCAAAGTTTGCTTGGAGTGTCCTCAAAGTTTCCAAAAATATTAGGGCGCAAGTCAATCAAATTTAAAAAAGAGAAGTTTAAAAAATCTGCCCATTGCCGTACTTCGGTTGCCTGAAGTGCAACCTCAGTAGCCTGAGGTACGTTCAGGAGCCTGAAGACACAGGGTCAGGCGCCTGAAGGTACACTGCCTGATTGATTTTCTTCAGCAAAAATCTTTAATTGCCTGAGGATTTAACCTTAGTCGCCTGGGCAATACAAAACCACTTTCCTTCTTTCTTTTTCAAAGACATTTGGTTTCTTTGCTTTCTTACTTTTGAAAAACATTTTCTAGAGTATTAAAATAAAGTCTCTAAGTACATCTTTATCCTCTAATGAGCTTCATTTCATTTGCAATGAAATTTTTAACTTTGAAGTACTTACATGAAGATTTCCTAACAATATGAACATTTCTTATTCTTTGAAACTTCATGATCATCTTGAAGCTTTAGGTTCATTTCATCTTCAGATGTCTTCATGCTTCCCGGTTTGATCATTTCTTGACACACCATACACCTTTAAGCTTGATAGTGATCTTTTGAAGCTTTGTTGAGTTTGGTTTTTTTAGATTCCTGAAAACATCATTACTTGAACACATAATGTCATTAACCTTTTCTTCATTTGTTATCATCAAAACAAGAGGTGAAAGCCTTAATAGGCTAACACCCCACAGCCTCTATCGGCGTAGCCACTGACAAACTGACACCCAACTACTGTGTTTCTAACTCATAAAATTTAAAAAAATCTCAGGGGATAAAAGAATGAGTCACCCTTGAATCAAATAAAGCAGTAGCTGTAAATGATAGAATTGAAACTGTACCTGTCACCACATCTCCTGCTGCCTCTACATCCCCTGGTGTTAGTGCGTAGACTCAAACTAGGGCAATATATTCCTCTGTTGTCCACCTCGAGGTGCCTCATAACCTCCTTGGTATAATCTATAAGCTAGCACAGCAACTGGCAGTGCACGACAACCCCTCGCCATATGCCCAGGCTAATAGCACCGTTAACGTATCACCTTCTTGACTCAACATTCTCCCGAGTGTCTCTTGTAGCATATAGGACAAAGAAGGGGCATTTGATCACCCTGTACAACCCGATCTCTCCCTATCTGTCTCCTTCTACCTCTACTATCCTACCTCGTCCAAGGGCCTCGACTGGACCCTGCCTGAACATCTGAAGACGCGAGCCTTTTCCCCTAACTCTGTGCTGTGGTGCCTCTCTGAAGGCCATCCTCAATCACTGCAGCTCTATCTACAACCTCTGTGAATGTCTGAGCTCAAAAACCTATGACCTGCTCAAATAGAATCTGCCTCGGACCCTCCTCAAATTTCCTCATCAAGTACCAATACGGAGCAAACCGAGACAGCTCAATAAATCTCGCCACATACTATTGTACTGTCAACGGTCCTTGCGTCAGATGCAAAAACTCTGCCGCCTTCGCACTCCTAACAGTAGCGGGAAAATATCTCTCAAATAAGATCTCACTGAAGTGGCTCCACGTCACCACTACAGGGTCCAGTCTCTGCTCCTCCAACAATTTTGCTGTTCTCCACCAGCGCTTTGCCACCCCAACCAGTTTAAATTTCAAAAATAAAACTTTCTACTCATCTCTACATGGAAGAACTACTAGCATGTCCTCCATATCCTGGACCCAATTCTTAACCACAAGTGGGTTAGCTCCTCTAGAAAACGACGGAGGTCTCAACTGCGTAAACTGCTTAATCGTGCAACTCCGCTCCCCTAAACCTATGGTCATCTTTGACATCACCTGCTGGGTGACACTACGTAGTACAGCATTAGGGTCTCCCCCACCCACACCAGAAGGCCTTACGTCATCACCCCCAGCATATGCACTATTACTCCCTGGATCCATCCTACAAAGGTATAAAACCATTTTAGAACTCTATCATCATATCTCACTAACACACCCAGCATACTAAAATCCAAAAATTATACTGCTACAAACATTCCTCAATCCCCATTTAAGAGCCAATCTTACCACTCAGAAACAAGACCCAACAGTAGTATCCATGGTTTTCCTAAAATCATCACCCCAGTAAAAACACAAAAACAACCCTGGTACCCCTGTCTTTAGGTTGCAAGATAGAACCCTAAATTCTAATCTCATCCTCTAACAAATACTAACTCATATTTTGTTAATATCCATTCCTATACTCTAGTATTGTATTCTGCTCTTTACTAAAGTCTGCAGAACGTAACAAACCTAGGCTCTGATACCAAACCGTGATGCCCCAATTTTTCATACGCTTTTTTTTCCATGTAAATATCACATATAACCATAAACCAGCCATGCCAACCACTGATACCATGATACATAACCCGACCCAAAAGTGGGTACCGAGTATACAATCCTACTCGTATATAACCCTAATAGCAGAAGTCATTTCATAAATGTATACACACATACCACAGCGAATGCACATACCAAAGTACTACCATCCGTATATACAAGTCAACCATGGAAACTCTAGGGGGAATCAAACCTCCCTAGTACAAAATACTCACCTTGACTACTCAAGGTATCTGCTCCCCTCTACCTCGGAGCTCTATCACCGTCTCTAACTAGGTTTCCTGAAATATTTAAATGATTAGGAGAGACACATCTCAATAATACAGAATAAATTATCTATAGTGTGTGGCAGTATAAGATTCATTATATCATAACATCTCATTTAGTAATAATATCTTCTGAAAAAATACATCATTTCCATAATCATAATCATATAGATATAAACACAAGCTTTTAAAAGCTTTTACTTCCATTTCCAAAATCATTCGTTCGTAACGCAAGTTTACCGGTGAAGTTCTTGAGAATAGGGAAGCTTACCCGCCAATACAAGTAGCTTCCTCTTGCTCTGATATCGTTTGCATCCTAACCTGATTAACTCGGGTTCAGCTACAACTGATACTTATCAGAGCATTCACCTTACTCAATAAGCCCTTAGGCGGTGTGTTTTACTTTGCTTTAATTATATATTAACTCATGCAAATTCATTTCTCATTTTATTTCGTGATTCCAATCTCATTTCATTTCCATTTTCATTTCTATTTCCATATCAAACTCATGAGTGTCACCATAACTAATACATCTATGTCTATACTCATGGATGCCCTGACGATATCGCTCCACGTCATGCTTCCCCCTATGAATAAAGTTGTGTGGCCTAAAGGTTGGACCTAACCGCGGTTGGTTGACTCGATTAAGTCAAATATCATCATATAACTCGTATCTGTAGTACGACTAGCCAGCCAAAAGCCTTGATTTGGACTCAAAGGGCACAACAACTCTACTATACTTCTCAGTCGACTGTCACGCCACACGCTCCACGAGTTTGTGTGGTTGCACAAACTCCACTAGCAACGGTACCGTGCTCTCTATATCACAAACCATCATTAGGGTTTCCATATCCCTCCATCAGGGTTATCACTACCACATACCAGTAATCATTATCTGCTATTGGCATTTCATCAATCACATGTATGTATCCCCTTTTGAAATTTCACATTTCATTTCTCACAATTTAATATTCATATTGCAGAATTAACAGTGCAATATTCACATTTCACATAATCACATTTCCCATAATCATATTTCTCATATTCACATTTCTCATTTTCATATTGTAGAATTAATATTACAATATTTTCATTTCACGTATTCACATTCCATATTCACATACCAATATTCACATATCAACATTCTCATTGCAGTATTATCATTGCAATGTTCACATTTTCAGTATTCATAGCACATTCATCATTTCAAAATTCAGAAAGGTGTGTGTTCAAAACCCTAGATCCAGAAAGGTAAAAGAAGAAGGAAAACAGAGAAATGACTTAACTACAATTAACAGAAATGTTTCAGAATCCAAGAAGGATAGAGAAACAACTGAAGTTGATTTTGTTATTGAAGATTTTCTGGGAAGGACTCCAGAAATTACGAAAGGAAAAAGAGATTTGATAGAAGGGTTAATTAATAATCCAGCGGTCCCGGCAAATACATATTTTTCAATTAATTTAAGAGAAGTGGTGGAAATATTGGAATAATTTGAATCCATTATTTCGGAAAACTTCAAAACTGTGAGCAGGGAAAATACATCCGAACTCATACATCAGCAGATTAAACTCAAAGTTGAAATGGATATTCAGTTAAAGAAATATAATTTTACTGCCAGAGTGATAGTAGGTATTTCAAAATATCCCAAGTTGAAGAAGTTTTGGATGAGAAGTGGTCTTCGTATTCCAAAATTACACAAACCTAGAAATATTAACCTTGAGTTGCTAATAGCAGTATAGAAGGCCTTAAAGGCGGGAGAAGTCAAATTTTTTGGATTTTGCAAAATAGGACAAGCTTTTGAATTTCTTCCATCAATGGTAAAACATGTGCTAAATTTCACTAATCTAGGACGATTATGGTGGATTGGATACATCGAACCTATTGAGTTGAAATCAAGAAAGGTTTTGTTTTGGAATCTCCTTCCAAAAGATTGGAAAGACGGAGCGGTCTCAGATTTTCATGAAGAGGAACCAAACTAGGAAGATTTCCAGAAACACAAAAAGTTTTTCGATTTGGTTCAGACCTTATGGGGAATTTATCTCTCAAAGCTAGAATAGCTTTAGACTGTATTTTCTTCACGGATCATGAAAATTTGGTTGCTATTGAAGGAAAATTTCTTTAGAAGTTTGAAGAAGCATCTTTAGCAGAATTTGCTATTGAAGCTAGAAAAGTTAGGAGGGGAGAAGTCCAGTTTTTTGGATTTTGCAAAACAGGACAAGCTTTTGAATTTCTTCCATCAATGGTAAAACATGTGCTAAATTTCACTAATTCAAGACAGTTATGGTGGATTGGCTACATCAAACCTATTGAGTTGAAATCAAGAAAGGTTTTGTTTTGGAATTTCCTTCCATAAGATTAGAAAGACGGAGCGGTTTCAGATTTTCATGAAGAAGAACCAGACTGGGAAGATTTCCAAAAACACAGAAAGTTTTTCAATTTGGTTCAGACCTTATGGGGAATTTGTCTTCTTGAAGTTAAAATAGCTTTATATTGTATTTTCTTCACGGATCATGAAAATTCGGTTGCTATTGAAGGAAAATTTCTCTAGAAGTTTGAAGAAGCATCTTTAGCAGAATTTGCTATTGAAGCTAGAAAAGTTATTAATCAGATTAAAAATTGGGAGCATCATCTTTCTTCAACCCAGGCCATGAAGAGTGATCTTCAGATAGTACTTGCAGAACTAGTAAAAAAGGAGCACGATGAAGAAATCATTACTGCCCTGAGAGATCTCTAAAGAAGGATGAGATCTGTTGACAGATGTACAACGTAGATGATAGTCTAGGAAATCATCATATCTTAGGCCAGATTGAGCGGACTGCTCAAGGTCATATCAAACACTGCTCCAGAGTGGAACAATCCTAAGGCTCAATTACGAGAAGGATCCCGCAATTGCGATTGATGATTGGGCAATGGATATCAAATATCATATCCTTAGTAGAGGAATTGAATCTATGGTCATTCTATGGAATTTCTAAGCTTACAGGAACCTACATGCATGACATGCAGAGATTATTACAAACCATATCCTAATTACTATTACAAACCCAAATAATATTACAACAATTAATAAACATTCCGGGTCTTCATTTTCTTCAAGTTGCCATGTGTCATCAATATGATCTTCTAATTATATACCTGCACACAAACTCGAAAGTCATCAAATACCAAGAGTATTTGTCATTATCAAAACTGGGTGTGACCTCTAAGGTCAACAAATTATTTATATATTCAAGAAGTTCAATATTCCTATACATGTTATAAAGCTTTGTGTCTTATTTTTGCAAATCAAGTGTGGTCAGTCCCAACACGTCTGTGATATTGACCTGGATGTGCCAGATCTAACGGTGCCCAAAAACTCCTCCTCGAGAGTTTTTTCCCCACTTAGAAGAAAACTTAGAATATAAAAAAATTTAGTAAACTTATTTCAGTTAAAGCACCCAGGTGTCCAAGTTGCACATACGAGGTCCAAACCAAAAGTCATTAGTCCTGACACATCTGTCACATTGACCTAAACGTGTCAGAGTTGACAGTGCTCAAAAACTCCTCCCCGAGAGCTTTTTCCCCACTTAGAAGCAAACTTAGAATGCAAACAAATTTAGTAAACTTAGTTCAGTTTAAGCACCAAGGTGTCCAAGTCGCACAAATGAGGTCCAAATCGAATGTGGTTAGTCCTAACACATCCGTCACATTGACTTGGACCTACCAAAGCTGACGGTGCCCAAAAACTCTTCCCCGGGAGCTTTTTCCCCACTTAGAAGCAAACTTAGAATACAAACAAACTTAGTAAACTTAGTTTAATTTAAGAAATTAGGTGTCCAAGTCCCACTTACGAGGTCTAAACTGAGTGTGGTCAATCTCAACACATCTGTAACATTGTCTTGGATGTCTCAGAGCTAATGGTGCTTAAAAACTCAATGGAGATTGAAAATTATGTGCTTAGAGGTGAACTAAATATACTTAGTTGAATTTAACCACCCAAGTGTCCAATTCAGACATATAAGGTCCAAGTTAAGTGTGGTTAGTCCTGAAACATCCGTCACATTGACCTAGACGTGTCGAATCTAACGGTGCCCAAAAACTCCTCCTCGGGAGCTTTTTCCTCACTTAGAAGCAAACTTAGAATATAAACAAACTTAGTAAACTTAGTTCAGTTTAAGCACCCAAGTGTCCAAATCACGCATACGAGGTCCAAACTGAGTGTGGTTAGTTTCAAAATGTCAATCACATTGACTTGGATGTGCCGGAATTGATGGTGCCCAAAAACCCAAGGGCTTTTTCCCTACCTAAAAGCAAACGTAGAATATAAACAAACTTAGTAAACTTAGTTTAGTTAAAGCACGCAGGTGTCCAAGTCGCGCATACGAGGTCCAAACTAAGTGTGGTCAGTCTTGACACCTCCGTCACATTGACCTGGACATGTCGGAGCTGACGGTACCTAAAAACTCCTCCCCAGGAGTTTTTTCCCCACATAGAAGCAAACTTAGAATGCAAACAAACTTAGTAAACTTAGTTCAGTTAAAGCACCAAGGTGTCCAAGTCGCATATACAAGGTCCAAACCAAGTTTGGTTAATCCCGACACATCCATGACATTAACTTGGGTGTGCCGGAGCTAATGGTGCCTAAAAACTCCATGTTAATTGAAAATTATGCGCTTAGAGGCGAACTAAGTACACTTAGTTGAATTCAACCACCCAAGTGTCCAATTCGGGCATACAACATCCAAACCGAGTGTGGTTAGTACCGAAATGTCTGTCACATTAACTTTGACATGCCGGATCTGACGGTGCCACAAAATTTTTCCCAGGGAGCTTTTTCCCCACTTAGAATCAAATTTAGAATATAAACAAACTTAGTTTAGTTTAAGCACCCCAGGTGTCCAAGTCGCGCATACGAGGTCTAAACTAAGTGTGGTCAGTCTCGACATGTTTGTGACATTGACCAAGACGTGCTAAAGCTGGTAGTGCCTAAAAACTCCTCCCCGAAAACTTTTTCCCCACTTGGAAGCAAATATAGAATACAAACTAACTTGGTAAACTTAGTTCACTTAAAGAACTTAGCTAACAATTTGGGTATACAAGTTTTGAACCGAGTGAGGTGAATTCCGACTAATCAAATTTAGTTAGTTACAATTGAATAATTTTTTTACACTATCTCTAAATGTCCGATCATTTTTCTATCAAATCATTTTTAATTATACTATATACATATATGTTCAAACATTGTATACTAGCTAATTTCTCGTATATAATCATTATTTTGTAGGGTTTGCAGGTTGTCAGAACACTACGACGATGTCAGGCACTACGTCGGATGCGCTTAGCTTTTGACTTTTCCTATATTTCTTGTTATCTGAACAAAATTAATTTGTAGCTTTAAATTTGAATTTGTATATTTGTATGTATTTGATTTTTGAACAATTTGTATTTTAAATTTTAATAATTGATGAATGTTTTAGTAATTCTTGATTAATATTATGTATGCTAAAATTTAATTATAGGTTTTTACAGGAATTTTAAAAAAAATAATTATTTAAAAGTATTAGTGACGATTGAAAAAATTGTCACTAATAATAGCTTGATGAAGTATTAGTGACGGTTTCTAAACCGTCACTAAAAGTCAAACTCCGTCATTATAGAATGAACATTTTCTCAACTCAAATTCGTCACTAAAGGTCATAGATTAGTAACGGTTTTATATCCATTACTAATAGGACATTATTAGTGACGATTTTGAATTTCATCACTAAAATCGTAGTATTCGTGACGGTTTTTTTTTGCCATCACTAATGAACAGAGAACATGTGTTTTTTATAGTGATGGTAATATGCTTTTAGTCACGGCATAAAACCGTCATTAATACTTGACCTTTAGTGACGATTTATAAATTCGTCACTAATAAATATTAGTAACCGCAGATATGACAACTAATTTTAAACCGTCACTAATACTATTAGTGACGGTTTTTTTATTATTAATGGCAGTTTTGATCCTTCACTAATAACCTTATTTCTTTGTAGTGTTGGGTCAATTGATCTGATCTAAATAATAGATCAAATCCAAGTCAATGAGTCCAAGTAATGGGTTAGATCTTAGGTCAATAGGTCAAAATAACGAGTTGTTTTCGGAACAAATTAGAACAAAATTTTGCTTTTTTTAAATCATTGGATCTTAAAAAATTTGTGCAATTTAAAAGAAAAATTAAAACAAAACAAAAATGAAACCAACCTTAGTCTTCAACTCCTTCGGTCTTCAGATTCAATATTAGCCCTTCAATTCTTCTTTGATTCTGTCTACAATCCTCAAACCTTGAATTCTAACTCATGAACTCCGACTACCTTTGCTTGAGCTTCTCTGAATTCTTCCTTTTTCTTCATAGTACCTCCAATTCCCAAGCTATATAGCTCACCCTCGATCAGAACTTTCTAATTTTATCACAACTGCCTATACGATTTCTCTCTGTGATTATGTGTCAATCATAATTCTCTGAATTTTCTTATGATTTGCTTATGCTCTCTTTGTGATTCTGTATCTCTGTGAATGTGTGAATATGTGTTCTATCCCTCTTAGAAAGCCTCTATTTATAGACTTGGGAGCATTTATCAACATTAAATTTGATTGATAAATCAACATTTAAACTTGATCAATCAAATTAAAAAACGGATCAATCAAATTAAGAATGGATCAATCAATCTTTATTGCTGAATTTTCTAATGGCTTATTCTTTTATATGTGTGTCCTATCCCTCTCAGAAAGTTTCTACTTTTAGGCTTGTGAGCATTGATCAGCATTGAATTTGATTGATAAATTAATATTTGAACTTTATCAATCAAATTAAAAATGGATCAATCAAACTAAAAACAAATTAATCAATCTTTATTATTGATTTCCTAACAGCTTATTCTTTAATGTGTGTGTGCAGGTGTCAACCTGGAGAATTGAAGAATAAGATTTTTTTTAATTTTTTTTCTTTTTTCTTCTATTTTTTTTATTTTCAATGTAAAATTCATTTCTATGTATCTCAATATTTTTCAATATTTTTTTATATTATAGAATAAAATTTTGCCAAGTTTGTTATATCAACCTCAGACAAATTGGGGTGCCTACAACAAGTAAATAGAATTCTTAAAAAAGTAGCATGTTTTTAATATTAGTAATGTTTATTTAAGGTGCATTTAGATCAATAATTTTACATGTTTATTTAAGGTGCATTTAGATCAATAATTTTACTTAGGAAAAGGAAAGGAAAGGAAAAGAAGGAAAAAACTCATTTTTTATTATATTTTCCTTTTTGAAAGTCAAGGTGTTATCCCGAGAGAGGGGTGAATTGGGTTTATAAAAATTCTTCTAAGTGTTATTACAAATTTTTAACCTTTTGTAAACTTAAGCAAATCACACAAGAATGTTATGGTTTTTAAATACTCAATCTAACCACATTCACAAACACAAAAATAATAATTACCCAATCACACAATAGTTAACCAACTTTGTGAGAGCTGCAACACTATGCAAGATTTTAGTTTATAGCCTTGTATGAATGAATTTTTATGCTCTCCTTTTAATCAAGAGTTCCGTAAGCAGTTAATCAATGTACTCCCTTTAAGGTTTCCGCAAAAGATTAACCAAACGTACTTTCTTAATTTAAAAGGTCTTCTCAATCTCTATTTTCAACAACCCTGCACTTTGAAAAACAATTTGTATATGCTAAAATTTCAATAGAAAAGGGTAGAGAGTGAGACCGAGATTTTTTACAAGGTTCGGCTTATCCCCAGCTTACGTCATCGCCTTAGGCAAGACCACCTAAGGATTCCACTAACTCGTTTCTTTGTGGGCGGAACAAACGATTACAACCCTCTTTTAGGGTGGAGCCCCCTCTCTAAGCGATACCCCACGCTCGATTACAACGATCCAATCGCCTGAATCGTCAAGAAACAAGAAACAATTTATTTTGTATAAATAATGCTTTCAGATAGAGCTGGTTAGTACAATTGAAAGCACTATATACTTCAATAATAAATATTAAAAGAAATGGAGTTGAAACTCAAGAACAATTTCACCGGATTACTTCTCTCAGATAAGAATCAACAATTCATATTGTAGTGCTCAAAGAAGAATGATTAGTGCGTCAGAATATCTTAGCAATTCAGAATGAAAGAGTGAGCAATAAAGAACTTTGAGAGAACAAGAGAGTTTTCAGCTTAAGAGCAGATTTTCAATTGCTTAGTATATGTTTGATTTATGAAAACATGTATTTATAGGCACATAAAGGTTAATTCATGCTCAAGTTTACTTGGAGTGTTTCCCAAGTTTTACAAAATTTGAGGCACAAGAAACTTAAATTTGAATTTTAAAACTTTTTTAAAAAAAATATAGACGTTAATAACGTTCAGTTGCCTGAGGTGTTGGGGTCAGTCGCCTAAGGTTCTTTAAAACAATGAAATTTTAACTGAAAACAGGGTCATGCACTTGAGGTGAAAACAGGGTCCGACACCTGAGGTGACAAGGGTCAGTTGCTTGAGCTTACACTGCCTCTTCAGAAATTCATCAGGAAAATCTTCAGGTGCTTGAACTTATTCTTCAGTCGCTTGAGGAAAATCTTCAGGCACCTGAGCTTACACTTCAGTCGCTTGAACAGACAAATTTTCTATTTTTCAATTTAGTTTTTCAAAAACACTTAACTCTCTTGCTTTGTTACTTATAAAATCATTTGCCAAGGTTTTAAAACAAGGTCTCCACGTCCATGATAACCCCTAATAAGCTTCAAACCATTTCCACATGATATTCAATTATTAAGTACTTACATAGTTTATCATAAAACCTTAAAAACTCTAGGTTTGAAGTCTTCATGGTGTCTTTGCTTTGAATCCTCTTAGACTTGAGCTTGAGTCAACTTAGTTTTCCATATGCTTTGATCATTTTGGTTCACTTAACTTCCTTTGGATCGGTTTAAAGATGAGAGTGGCTTTGTGGTCCTTGGTGATCTTGAACTTGAATTTCCTTTGATATTTTGAACTTTGTCAATTAAGCTTCCTGAAACATCATCACTTAACAACAATATGTTAAATCAACCTTCATTTTTTATCATCAAAACGAGATTCAAAAACCATGCTAGGCCAACACTTTTATATTAAATACTATTGAAAATAAAACTTTTTTTAAAATATGATTAAAATATATATATCAACAACAACAACAAAGAGAAACCTTAAGTCCCACTCGGTGGGTCGACTATATGAATTTTTTTCTGCCAATTTATGCAATCATAGACCATTTCTTTTGATAGATTTAGGAATAGTAAATCCTTACTCAGTATTTCATGCATTCCAAATTATTTTAGGTCTACTTCTACTTCTTCTGCTACCCCCCCCCCCCCCCCAATAGTATCTAACTCACTTTTCCTTACTGACACACTATGTAGCCTACGTTGCAAGTGTCCATACCATTTAAGAAATCTCTCCCTTATCTTATCTTTTATAGGAGTTGCACCTAACTTACCACAAATATGTTCATTTCTTAATTTATCTTTCAATGTTATACCGCTCATCCATCTAAGCATTATCATTTTGGCAACTTTTACCTGTTTGATATAATGTTTCTTCCTAACATTCTGATCCATATAACATAACTGGTCTTATAGTTGTCCTAGAAAATTTTCCTTCT
This sequence comes from Malania oleifera, assembly GCF_029873635.1. Classification (NCBI taxonomy): domain Eukaryota; kingdom Viridiplantae; phylum Streptophyta; class Magnoliopsida; order Santalales; family Ximeniaceae; genus Malania; species Malania oleifera. Next base: position 18,282,694 of record NC_080419.1, read on the forward strand.
AATTTTAAGGGTATTCTACGATCACAAAGCACACTTGAAGTACTTCTCCATTTTGTCCAACCTGTTTTAACTGTATGTATTACATCATCTTTAATTTCTCCTTTAGCTTGCATAATAGATCCAAGATATCGAAATCTACAAGTGCTATTTATTTTTTCATCATCAAGTTTAACTTTCTCTCCAATTAATATTCCTTCTACCATTACTAAAATTACATTTCATATATTCTGTCTTATTTCTACTTATCCTAAAGCCTATAGATTCCAAAGCTTCTCTCCATAATTCTAGCTCAACCTCTACTCCACCTAGTTTTATCAATCAATACAATATCATCTGCAAATAACATACACCATGGAACCTCATTTTGAATACTCTTAATCAGTTGGTCCATCACTAAAGCAAAATGATAAGGGCTTAAAGTAGATCCTTGATGTACACCTATGGTGATTAAAAATTCTCTAATTTCTCCATCTATAGTCTTTACACTAGTCATTATTCCATCGTACATATCCTTAATGACATCAGTATACCTGCTAAATACACTTTTTTTTTAAACCCACCATAGAACTTTTCTAAGTACCTTATCATATGCTTTCTCTAGGTCAATATATATCATATGCAAGTCCCTCTTCTTTTTCCTAAATTCTTCTATTAATCTTCTTAAAAGATATATAACTTCTATGGTAGATCTCCCAAACCTAAAACCAAATTATTTTTTGATACTTTTATTATTTCTAGTCTTAATATTTGTTCAACTACCCTTTTCTATAGTTTCATCGTATGACTCATAAGTTTAATTCCACGATAGTTTTTATAATTTTGAATATCTTCTTTATTTTTATATATAGGTATTAAAGTATTTTCCCTCCATTCATCTAACATTTTTATAATTGTATTAGATAAATTAGTTAACCATATAATTATGTTATCACCTAAACATTTCTAAACTTCAATTGAGATATTATCCGGTCCTACAGTTTTCCCTTTTTTTTTCTTATTTAGTGCAAACTTAACTTCGTTAACTCAAATTTTGTGAATAAATCTCATATTTTTAGTCTTTTCCACATTTTTCAAATCTAAGTTTAAGCCTTCTATTTGATTTTCATTAAACAACTTACTAAAGTAATTTTATCATCTTTCTTTTATGTCTTCCTCCTTACCCAAGACAATATCATCCTCACTTTTTATACATTTTACTTTTCTAAATCCTTACTCTTCCTTTATCTAACTTTAGCAAGTTTTAATATATCTTTTTCCTCTTCCTTTGTATATAATTTATCATACAAACTATTAAATGAACTGTATTTAGTTTCACTAACAGCATTTTTTACATCTTTTCTCGTCCTTTTATACTTTTTAAAGTTATCAATGTTTCTATATTTTTGATACATTTTATTACAAATTGTTTTTGTCTTTACGACTTTTTTGACATCTTTATCTCACTACTAACTTTCTTTACTATTTGATAATTTTACCCTTAATTCACCTAAAATCTCTTTTGTTATCTTAAATATTAATAATGAGTAGAATTTAAATTTTGTTCATAAATTTGTTGTGTTTTTTTTTTTTTCATTTTCCTTGACAAATAAATATAAAAATATGAATTGTTTTAAATTTTCCTGAAAATGCCAATTGTTTTACATTTTCCTTTAATTTGCTTAGTATTTCCCGAGATCCAAACGGAGGCTAAGGGGTGGTGGATAATTAAAATGGGAATGAAATAAATTGTAAGTTGTGGGGAGGAATTAGGATGGATGAGAGGGAATAGAGTTGAGGACGGGAGGAACAAACTAAACTGAGCAAAGCGAAGTGGAAGGAAGGAATAGTGCGCATGGGGATGCAGAGAAATCCCAGTTCCCCTGTTGCTGTCTGATGAAAGATCTCACAATTAAAAAAAGAGAAAATGGGCATATATCACCCTCTCTCTCTCTCTTCATTCATTATGCCCGCAATCATTATTCTTGGTTGCCTTCTCTCTCGCATGCTCTCCCCCCCTCTCTCTCTCTCACCCCTCCTATAAATCTCATCCAACCCCTTCTTCTCTCTCTCACCTGTAGTTAACTCCCCACCTCTCCTCTCTCGCTCTCTCTCACTCACTAACTACCCAAAACACAGTTGAATTCATCTCTTCTCAGTCAATTCCATCTCTGGCTAGCTAGCCTTCATTCTGATTTCATCAACACATATAGTTAGTTTAATTATCGATCAATGGCCATCCCCGGGTTCGAGGGTTTCGAGAAGCGCCTGGAGCTCCATTTCTCCGGCGACGATCCCGCCGCCACCCTCAAAGGCCTCCGCCACCTCGACTTTAACCTCCTCGAAGAAGTCCTCCGCGCCGTCCAATGCACCATCGTCTCGGCGGTGGGCAACCCCCACTTCGACGCCTACGTCCTCTCCGAGTCCAGCCTGTTCGTCTACCCCACCAAGATCATCATCAAGACCTGCGGCACCACCCAGCTCCTCAAGTCCGTCCGCCCCCTTCTCCACCACGCCCGCGACCGCCTTCGCCTCACCCTCTCCTCCTGCCTCTACACCCGCGGCTCCTTCATCTTCCCCTCCGCTCAACCCTTCCCACACACCTCCTTCAAACAAGAACTCCTCTTCCTCGAAGACAGCCTCCCCCCCTCCTTCCGCTTCCGCAAAGCCTCCGTCCTTCCTTCCACTCTCCTCTCCCGCTCCTGGCACGTCTTCTCCGCCACCGACGACTGCTCCACCCCCCACCTCAACAATTCCGATCCCTCGTACACCATCGAAGTCTGCATGACAGACCTCGACCCCCTCCTAGCCCGCAAGTTCTTCCGTTGCCCCGCCGACGCCCGCACCGGCGCTGCCGCCGGCAAGGAGATGACCGAGGCCACCGGCATCGCCGACATCACCCCCGGAGCCCTCATCTGCGACTTCGGATTCGACCCCTGCGGCTACTCCATGAACGGAGTCGACGGCGACCGCTACTCCACCATCCACGTCACCCCGGAGGATGGCTACAGCTACGCCAGCTTCGAGTGCGTGGGGTCCGTGTACGACGGCGGCGACGACGTGGCCAGGATGTTGAAGAAGGTGGTGCAGGTGTTCCGGCCGGCCACCATGACGGTTTCGACCACCTGCGTCATGGGAGAGGTTTGGCGGCGTGTGGCCGGCGCGCTCGAGCCGCTCGGGTTGAAGTGCCGGAGTTGCGCCGCCGACGAGTTCCCGGCTGCGGGAAGCGTGGTGTTCCAAATGTTCACGGCTCGCCGGAAGTAAGCCGGCAAAGGATGGCGGCCGGAGGAGGCTGCGCGGCCGTCGTGGAGCTGGTGGTGGGTAGATATGCAAGATAAGGGTCGAGGTCAAAGAGACAATGGAGGGAGTAGGAGTTAGAGTTAGTTGGGAGGAAATTTTACCTAGAGAGCTAGCTAGCTAGGGAAGAGGCCAGGATGTGCATGCATGGATGATGATGATGATGCATGATGCATGGATGAATGGATGGATGGATGGATGGATGGATATGCATGGATGGATGGGTTGACTTGTTGGGAAAGGCAAAAGGAAGAGGAGATGTGGAGGCCAGGAAGATGGGAAAAGTGGGGGATCATGATAATGCACCCCACTTGGCTTTGTCACGCCTATGATTTTGAGAGCTTCTGTTGTAGTAGTAGTATTAGTGCTCATCTTGAGGTTACATGATCTCTTCTCTCTCTCTCTCTATCTCTTCTCTGTCTCTCTCTCTATTCTTTTTTATGGGTCTGTATTTTTTTTTTTTTTTGGGTCTTTTTGTTTCCCCTTACTCCCTCCATTATCTCTTGTCATGTTTTTGGTTTAGTTTTTGAAAGGGAAAATTATACTTTTTATTTAATTAATATTTTTTTTTCTTTCCATTAAAGTTTAGGAGAGCCCAAATATATATTAGCAGAACCCAAAATGCAACTCTATAGTGAATATATATATATATAGACAAGGAAGAGCAAGGAGGGGTTCTAAATTTTGGAGAGTTTGGTGAAAATATGTGTATGCATTTGATGAATGGGGGTCCATATGTGCACATATATATATATATATATATATGTTTATATATTCTGAGGTTGTCTAAACTTTTAATAGCAAGATTGTTACTCTGAATTCTTTTATGTTTCTTTTTCTTTTTCTTTGGGGCATTTTCACAAACACATTATTGCAGTTTGCCATTGCATTCACTTGGAGTGATCATTTGCTTCTCACGTGACCTTTACTGATTACGGCATGCAGCAGCTACCAGCTAGCTAGCCATCTCAACTACCACAGAATACAGATCAATATACAATAGCTTTGTATATAAACGGCATAGAGGAGTGGGTTCATCAGCTTTATTCTTTCTTCTTATATATCCTAATTAATCTTTTCTTTGAAGTTAGGATAATTTCATGAACCAATTAGGTCATTAAGGGAATCCTTGCTTTTTAATTATGACACGTTTGGAAGCATGAAATGTGAGGTTGCTGAATTTGCCGAGAAAACCATAAATATATATGGTCCAGTTTGAATTAATAAAGTGGACTTACTAATAATAATAATAATAATACAGAACCACAGGTAAAATTATTGATGGTGATTTTATCAAGCCCAGTGGGCCCATGTATGCCGAACCATATTTTTGTTGCTGGATTGGGCCCAAACAGATTTAATGCCCCAATTTTGTGATTGGGTCATCAGCTAGCCCAAGCCCAGTTGAAGCTCAGTGGAGAAGGCCTTTATTTGTCAACAAATGGCAGGACAAGAGTGCTCTCTTTTATTTTCTCTTTGCAAATAAATGGCATGAGAAGCCCTGAGGAGGGTTGGCTGATCCATAAACATGGTCATTTCCTAGTAGAGAATATTTACAAGAAAGGATAATACCACTTTGTTGTGTTTACAAAAGCTGTAATTTGGAAAGGGTTCCTTTTGTTCTTCATGTCATTTAGATAAAAGAAAGTGATTAGTTTTTAAACTCAAATTTTCATTCATGTTTTTATCTCACAATCTCTACTTGCCACTTAATTTACACAACGCTCGAAGGTTCAATGGCTCAAAGTTGTGTTATTTTGGGTGTGTCGGTACGTCACAATGAAGAGAAGTTTCTATTTAAAAGAAAAAATCGAGATTAAAATCCAATTACTATTCTAACAAGCTAATCCTAATCATATGTACCTAGATATGTAGATAGTATAAGTACATGACATGGTATAATCTCAACTCCATTTCCTATGCTTCTTCTCTACTTAATGCCATGATATTTCATGGCTAAAAGATTTCACTTTCTCTGTTTCCTTCATATTCTATGACTATTTGTCCCAAACTTATATGTACAACATCTAGCTTTCTATGTTATCTATGTCTCCTAATGCGTGTATAACTTTATTTTCTACCAATTTATGACATTCAAATTGAGGTTACTGGCATTACTGTTATGTTTTAAATACACAACTTTGTATTCCATCCATTTTCTTATATTTAATTTAAGAGCTATTGCTATTATTAACTAGTCAGCTTAGTAACTACACACATGCATCACTCTTCAACCATTAATTTCAAGTGGTAGCACGTGCACATGCATGTTTGTGTATGATGTTCCAATTGTAGTGACTTAAAACTTTACTAGTAGGAGTAGGAGTGTAGGACTATCAATTTTGTTGACTAGTCAATGCAAAAAATATATATGAAATAAAATAAAAATTATAAGTTTGAACAACAATCTAATTTGTTGAATATAGGCTAAGGTCGAGCTAGCCTAATCCAACCCGAATGTGACTAGCTTAATTTTTTATTATATATTTTATAAACGTGTACAATATATTTATTAATATTTGTTATGTTTTGTGACTCATATCTTTGAGTGGATAATTTACACAAGAAAGAAAAGCATAGTAGAATTAGTACTAGGGGGAAACCATCGGCGATTTGGCTCTAACCATTGACGATTTGGCTGAATTTCAAAAGACCTGCTCTCGGCTTTTATCCATTGAAGGTTCCGTCGACATTTGTCTGAACATGCAAAGACGGTTTGGTCTCGATATCTTTCCGTTAACAGTTTGACCATAAACCGTCAACGATTTGGGCTCTAATCGTCGACAGTTTGCTGAAACTGTTGAAGGATTCGTTCGGGAGACCAATGCTAATTTTAAATTTTGAGTATGAATGTTAGTATGGTTGGGTGTTTGGAGGGAAACCTCCGTAGTGTTTATAAATGCATTGTTCTGGGTGTATTCTTATTGTAAGAAGATCATTGTATTGTGTCCTTTGATACCAAGATAGTGAAACTTTGTCGATTACTCCCGTAAATGTAGGTATCGTCGAACCACGTAATTTCTTACATTATTGTTCATACTTTCAAATATATTGCGTGTGTGTGTTCCATATTTGTTCTTCATTGATTACTACGTTTGATTTCCGCTGTGCAATTTTGAGTTTATTCACAGCAATTGGTATCAGAGCATTTTTGTTATGGCATCAGTCATTTCATTTGCAAAATTTGACGTTGTCAAATTTGATGGAACCAAAAACTTTGGTTTGTGGCCGAGAATAGCGAAAGATTTGCTTGTGTAGTAAGGGATGGTGAATATAGGAACCCGAACAAAGAAAATTAAAAGAAAATTAAAAAAAAAAAAAAAAGAAAGGAAAAAGAAAAAAAGGAAACGGTTTGGGACAAGACGACAATTTGAGGAACCTAAGGAAAACCGTCAACGATTTCAGAAGGGCCACGATTTGGTAAGATCAAACCATTGACGGTTTCAGAAATCTCAAGAAAACTATCGATGGTTTCCCCTGGGTTGAGCTTACTTAAGAGAGAAGTAAGCTTAAATTTTCATAACTCTCATATTTTTTTTTCTCTCATTAGGGTTTTAGAGTCTCTCTCCCCTCTCACCCTCTCATGTCTCTCTCTCTCTCTCTCTCTCTCTCTCTCTCTCTCTCTCTCTCTCTCTCTCTCTCCCTCTCTCTCTCTCTCTCTCCTAAGTTCATCCAGAGTCCTCTTTCGCTCTCCAATTGTCTCCCTCTCTCCTCCTGACTTTTCGGTCCTCGTCCTCGGTCAGTTACGAGGCTCGGGTTTCGTTCTCCAAAGTTGTAAGTAGTTTTTCAAAAACAGGTAAGGGGATTAGATAATATCAATTATTTTTGAAATTTGAACCGATTAAACTGAAGTATACGGATACAGGTATACTATGTATGATTTTCTGATTGACTCAAGCATATAAAAATGGGGGTTTTGGTATTTTATACGTATTTAAGGAAAACTAAAGTGAATGGGGTGATCATCTCCTTTCCCTGAAAAAACATATGTATTGAGTTAAACTAAACCCTAGAGATGATCATGCCTTTATTTTCAGAAAAAATATATTTTCTCTGGGTAGTTTATTATATTATGATCTATCACTCAAATCGTGTGACATGAGAATGTTTATGATTATTGCATAATTACACCTGATGGTTTATGGTATTATACAGAATTATGATATGACAGGCTTTATACAGATTTATAAACATGACGGTTTTATACCGAGATATGATATGATGGTTTTATACCGAGTTATGAATATAACGGTTTTATACCGAGTTATGATATGATAGGTTTTATACAAATTTATGAACATGACAATTTATACTGATTTATGAAAATGATATCATGTTATAGTTTTTACTATGTAAATTATATATATGGTTTATGAATCCTAGGGGACTAGCTCTTATCAAAGTTCGGTACCATAGCTAGAATGATATGTTAGTGCAGCCATATTGTAGTGGAAGTGTAGGCCATGGAATAGTCAATTTGGTCGTGAAGAGTTGTTGTACTCTCTGGAGTTCGGACCAAGCTAGGTAGGCAAATCGTACTTACAGACAAACATGTTTAACTTAGCTTGGTGGCAGCCATGGCTAAGTCCAGTCGTCGGACCGCACAACCCGATTATGGTTATTATTCATGATATTTATGATGACCTAATAAGAAAGGTTCTCTATCCATGTATGTAATTTATGAAAAAATGAGCTATAATGAGTCGAAAGTATGTTATCAGGAAATTATGTATTTTCAGATATATATATATATATATATATATATATATATATATATATATATATATATAGGTGTGAGTACAGTTTTCAAATGTTTTTTCACCTGTAGCTAAATATATGAATGTATGATGATCACACTAAAACTCGTGTTAGCCACACACTGATGATAATCTAATCCGTCTTATTGAGAAGTGTCTCACCCTAATATTCATCTCACATTTCAGGTCCTACAAGGAATCAAGCCTAGCATGCTACGGGGCTAGGTTTAGATTTTGTAGTATTGTAAGTGTAAGTGAGACACTTGTTTATTATGTTTTTGTTTATTTTGGGATATAATATATAACATGGAGATATATATGTGTAGCTAGGATGGTTTAGAACTTTGGTAATGTGTTTGAGGTTTAATTTTCTTCTGTTGCATGTTTTATATGGAGTTATGGGCAGGAAACACTTGAGACCTCCTTTCAGGTTTGGGTCGTTATAATTATAGTATCAGAGATATATGTACGGTAAATAGCACTTCGGGGCCCACCGGGTTCGAGGCGCTACAATTGTGGTATTAGAGCTCCAAGTTGATAGGTCCTGTAAACTTTGACAAATGATCTTACCATAGTATAGGTTGGAGTTAGGATGATGATAGGAACGGGTAAATGAGGATACTAGTAGGTTATTTTGAGTTTTTTCTCACAGCCTAGAGGCAGAAATCCCTTGACGGTCTTTTATGTTTTTCTTGGAATGATGGTTTCAAAAAAATGTCACGGTAAATCCATCAACAATTTTTGTTTATGAGTAGAGGGATTGGTACTTGAAAATTAGAATGGGAACGTTAAGTTGGTTAGATATGTCATAATTTCTGTTGTGATTAGAGGTCAGTACCTTGAAATGACTAAATGTATACAAAAAAAAAAAGGATTAGTGAAGTTTTCAAGGGCCAAACCGTCGACGGTTTTCCGTTGTGTTCACAAATCGTCAAAAGTTTCCTTGAAAATAGGCTCTCGGGATCTCAAGTTTTCCGTTGACAATTTCAAAAGTCTCAGTAAAACTGTCAACGGTTTTGTGTCTGAACAGTGTGAATGAACCTTAAATTGAGAACTTGGACATTATATTGGTTTCTGAGTTTAACAGTTGTACCAATCATGTTAATATAGTGGAATTATAAATTCATTTATGTCCTATCTTCAGGATGGATCCCAAGGATAACAACGTGAATGCCGGAGGAAGTAGCAATGAGGGGGCTTCCAACAAGGATGACATTGATTCTACATCAGTGCTTTGTGGTTTTTCCCACCAGTTCATGGTCGAGATCATGCAAAGTTCTAGGGGTATAACTGTCCCACCACTGACCTAGGTTGTACTATTGAATAATTTACCCGCATAAACCCTCCAACCTTTGCGAGAGGAGCTGACCCAATCATAGCAGAGAATTGGGTTTAGGAGATCGAGGAAATACTCGCAGTATTGTGTTGCACTAACAAGTAGAAGGTACTTTTTGTCATGTTTAAAATGACGAGAAAGGCCAAGCGTTGGTGGATAGATGTGAAGCTTCTTAAGGAATAGAGGCCAGTACCCGTAGCCCTGACATGGAACCATTTCAAAGAGATCTTCTTTGATAGGTACTTCCCTGCCTCCACTAGAGATGCCAAGGCGGAGGAGTTTTTGAACTTGACCTAGGGGCACTTGGCAGTTCAGCAGTATGCAGCCAAGTTCGTTGAGTGGTCTCAATTCGCCCCATATATGGTTCTAGATGAGTCCAAGAAGGCGAGAAGGTTCGAGAAAGGCCTGAGATAGGGGATCTACGAGCAAGTGATGACATTTCAGGTGTAGGATTTCTCAGAGTTGGTGGATAAAGCCACTATGGTAGAGACGAGCCTACAGAAAAGTGAAGAGATTCAGAATCAGAGGAAAAGGCCCATGCCTCCTGGTTTTCGCGCAGGTGCGAATCAGGGTCCTTAGAGGAGGCATGGTAACAATGGAGGTCAGAGATAAGAGATGGGGAACCGTGCGTATCAAGGTAACCCATCATACCCTACTTGTCCTAAATGTAACAAAAGGCATCCAAGGGAATGTCGGAGTGGATCAGGTACCTATTATCGATGCGGTAAACCTGGCCACATTACACGAGACTGCAGTGGCCCGTTGAACAGTGCACCCCCACCTAATCAATACCGGGGAGGGAATCAAGCACCCTGAGGCAACTACGAGAGGAACACCACCCAGGAACGGGTTTATTCTCTTACCCCAAAAGAAACAAAAAATATGGGAGACTTGGTGATAGGTAATATATTTATGTTTACAAATAAAACTATTATGTTATTTGATTCAGGAGCAACACACTCTTTCATATTGCTAGGGTATATCAAATTATGTGGGGTAGAAACTCAGCTATTAGATGCCAAATTATCTGTAGTCTCACCAACAAGAATAGTAGTGGTATGTAGAAAAGTGATTAGAGATTATCCGGTAGGTATTTAGGGAAGAATGCTAACTTCTAGCTTAATTGTGTTTGACATGCATGGATTCGAAGTCATTTTGGGGATGGACTGGCTAGCCACCAATTATACTAGTATAGACTGTCATATGAAAGAAGTAGTGTTTAGACCTCCTAGGGAATAGGAGTATAAATTTGTTGGGGCGTGCGTGCGCACCTCACCACGGATTCTATCAGCTATTCAAGCAAAGAGGTTACTCTTAAAGGGATGTCAAGGGTACCTAGCATGTGTGAAAGAAGCACCAATGAAAGAACTAGAGCTGAGGATATCCCAGTAGTAAGGGAGTTCTTAGATGTTTTTCGGAGGACTTACCTAGGTTGCCTCCCGATCGTGAGGTGAAGTTTGCTATTGACTTACTTCTAGGTAAGGCACCAATCTCTAAGCTTCCGTACAGAATGACTGTAGCTGAATTGAAGGAATTGAATGAGCAGTGTTACAGGAATTACTAGACAAGGAATTTATCAAACCTAGTGTGTCACCCTGGGGAGCACCAGTGTTGTTTGTAAAAAAAAAGGATGGGTCGATAAGGATGTGTATCAACTACCAGGAAATAAATAAAGTAACGACCAAGAACAAGTACCTGCTACCCCGTATTGATGAACTATTTGATTAATTTCAGGGAACACAGGTCTTCTCAAGATTGATCTTTGATCCGGGTATCATCAGGTGAAAGTCAAATCAAAGGATGTACCAAAGACTGTGTTAATTTAGGTGAATTCTCAAGAGGGGGGTGGATTCGGTATTTCAAGAAGTGTGAGTATGACTGTTGCGTGTATGTGAAATACCTTGATGACGGTTCTCTTATTTTCTTATTGTTGTATGTCAATGATATGTTAATAGCTGCAAAGGATTTAACTAAGGTAAATCATTTAAAAGATTTGTTGCATAAAGAATTTGACATGAAGGATCTTGGTCTAGCCAAGAAGATACTAGAGATGGAGATTCGCCGGGACAGAACTGTAGGGAGTTTGTGGTTATCTTAGGGCGGTTATGTGGAGAAGGTTTTGGAATGGTTCAACATGGTTGATGCTAAACCACTATGTTCACCTCTAGCGAGTCACTTTAAATTGTCTATTACTGCATGACCAAGTACAGATAATGATATCCGAGGCATGTCAAAGGTCCCCTATGCTAGTGTTGTGGGGAATTTAATGTATGTCATGGTGTGTACAAGACTAGACTTAGCACATGCAGTGAGTGTGGTGAGTAAGTTTTTTTATAATCCAGGTAGATAGCATTGGGAAGCTGTCAAATGGATTTTTAGATACTAACAAGGTACTTCTAACAATGGTATCATGTTCGGTAAGCAATAGAATAGTTCATCAGTTATAAGGTTTATTAATCCTAATTATGCAGGGGATATGAATGATAGAAGTTCTATAACGAGTTCTGTATTTACGCTTATTGGAGGACCCATCTGTTGGAGGTCCATAGTATAATCCAGGTGGCATTGTCTACAACTGAGTCTGAATATATGGCAGTTTCCGAAACTACAAAAGAAGTCTTATTGCTTACCGATTTGGTCAAGGAGCTGGGTATACAACAAGGTGGGGTTGTGCTGCGTTGTGACAAAAAGAGTGTCATCTATTTGGCGAAAAATCAAGTGTACCATGCTAGAACCAAGCATATTGATGTAAGGCTCCATAGGGTCCAACAATTGATTACTTCAGGTGAACTTATACTGGAGAAGGTTCAGACATCTAAAAACGCTGTAGACATTTTGACAAAACGGGTTACTAGTAAAAAGTTCAAGCAATGCTTGGACTTACTTCATGTCTCCAAGTGCTAGGGGCTATGTTTTTGAATTTCTCCTAAGGGGCAAATATTCGCCTAGGTGGAGATTGTTGTATTTTGTGGCTCACATCTTTGAGTGGATGATGTACACAAGGAAGAAGAGCATAGTCGAATTAGTACTAGGGGGGAAACCGTCGACAGTTTGGCTAAATTTCAGAAGACCTGCTCTTGGCTTTTATCTGTTGAAGGTTTGGTCGACGATTATCTGAACATGCAAAGATGATTTGGTCTCGACATCTTTTCGTCGACAGTTTGGTCATAAATCGTCAAAGGTTTGGGCTCTAATCATCGACGGTCTGCTGAAAGATTCGCTCGGGAGACCAGCGCTGATGTCAAATTTTGAATATGAACGTTAGTATGGTTAGGTGTCTGGAGGGAAACCTCCGTAGTGTTTATAAATACGTCATTCTTGGTGTATTCTTATTGTAAGAAGATCATTGTATTATGTCTTTTGATACAAGATAGTGAAATTTGTCAATTGCTCTCATGGATGTAGGCATTACCGAATCACATAATTCCTTGTATTATTGTTCTTACTTTCAAATATATTGCGTGTGTGCGTGTGTTCCATATTTGTTCTTCATTGATTGTTGCATTTGATTTCTACTGTGCAAATTCGAGTTTATTCACAACAATATTAATAAAAAAAATTGATAATTACTAATCTAGTTAACATTCATAGGCTTAATCTCAAACCTTATAAATCTGGGTTTTCCTATATACAAATTCTACTTTTAAAAGTATAAAACTTTTTTCTTGGTAGTCAATTGTGATAAAATTTATTATGTCTATTTTTACCTCGCTATATATTTAATAGGTTCTCAATTTTAGGTATAAAAAGCATCCATTCTCTAATACTCTCTTCTCTTCTGCAAAAAACTATTGTCCCAAACTTTTTATTTCTTTCCATTTCCTCTTCTTCCACTAATTCTTCTCCTAGCTTTTTCATTTCATTATATTTCATTTTTTGCCTTCTACTATTACTATATTTATAAGCCAAGAAAATGGTCTAAAACTCATTCCAAAGCAAAACCCAAATGTTTGTAGAGATAAAAAATTGGGCACTGAGTATAAGTGGATTGTTGAAAAAAGGAGATTGTGAATAAGTCCACCTAGTTTAACGATTGTCACTCTTGAGCGAAAGGTAGGATTTAAGAATAGAGTTTTCAACATGTAGGATCTTAACTTTAAAAACCTATAAGAACATGTCAACAATAATACTAATACTAATGCTTAAATTTCAATTAGATGATCACTATACATATGATATGCATATGATGATCCTAAGCATAATTATCTAAAAAAGCATATATTCTTGATCAAATGATAACATGGATCTCTCTCTCTCTCTCCACACACACACACACACACACACACACACACACACACACACACACACACACACATATATATATATATATATATATAGATTTATATAATTAATACAATTTGATTACTGCAATACAATGATTTAAATTTATTTTTTTACGAAAATGATCTAAACTAATATAGATATTTTTTTTATCATATATTTAAATGTAGATTTATGAATTTAGTGAAATACGTGTAATTAAAAATCAAGGTAAAAGACATTAACCTACCTTGAGATTTCAAAAATCTCATGAACCTCTGCTGAGATTTGTCAAAAAGACAAAAACATTTCTTTATTTTTACAAAATTGATTCCATTCCTCTCGATTTTATTCAATTTTTACGTATCAAACATGTAGTTAGTGGAATAAAATTCTAACTTATAAATAAATTTATTCACGTGCAAACCACGTCGACATGTACACTTATATTTCAAATTGAGCTTGAAATATAAGTGTACTCGAATAGCATGGGCCTAAAATATGAATTTGAAGCCCAACCCAAGCCATCCCATCCAAGAGACCCTGTTCAGGCTAAACCCACTATTCCAACACTTAGTCCAACTCCATTTCAGGCCCAATGCTGAGCCCACGTGAGCCATAACAATGTTGACCCGGTGACCTTGAAGTCCATTTGTTGACCAATTGAGGTGCTGCTAAATGTCAATGTTAATAGTAGTTTAGTGTGTTGAAAAATTAGGTGATGAAAGTAAATTTAGTCTTTTTAAATATTTTTTTCCTTTACCAACTCATCCATAGCTTTCATAACCTTTTTTACCATCAAGCAAAATTTGGTACTAACCATATTAGCCCTAGTCTTTGACTTCCAAAACACAAAATGGTTGGGCTCAAAGTGATTTACAAGTCAACTTATATATAAAAAAAAGTTTAACGTACATAGGTAAATTTTACTTCGAATATTCTGTTTTTTTTTTTTTTTCAATTGATGGAATCTATAGATGTTGACATAAAAGCCCTTTGTTCAAACATTTCAAAACAAATCCCGAAACTTTAGTAGGCCAAATATCAACGAACATTAAAGAAAAAATATTATTCCATATTATAGAATAGACTTGTCTCTTCACGTGATTGCATGTACCTTGTGCCTACGATAAATGTTGTTTGTTTTGATTAAATTTTTTATAGATTAAATTAAACAAAAGGAGTAAGACCCAAATTTATATAATGAGCACTTACAAGCTTTCTCCTAAAGTGGGACTAATTGGAGGCAACAAAGCAAAGACAACCCTGTTCTATTTCTTCAATCAGTTATTGGGCTGGACCTTTGCCCCCCCATGACTTAAAGTAAGGATCCAAACACTAATTGGGCTCTGGATGACATTGGGCCAGGGCCTGCTAGACAATCAACAAGGGCCCATGAGACAATACAGGGCACAGGAAAGCTGGAAATATGGGTTTGAGTACAATAATTGGTGAGTAGAGGTAGTAGGGTACTGCCTCTCTTGCAGTACAGAACAATAATGGAGAAGGTAACTTGAAGTTCTGTTTTCCCTCAACTTTTTGGATTTGTCTTTTTAACATTTGCAGAGACTTTAGCAGCTCCAGCTCAGTACTCTTTCTTATATATTCTATTTGTATAGGTATCTGCATGCCTACCAAGCCATGAGTTGTACATTTCTTCTCTCTCTCTCTCTCTCTCTCTCTCTCTCTCTCTCTCTCATGGTAGAAAAATGTGTGGGTGGGTGTCAACTAAATTGTAGATTTAATTAATGTATGTAGTGGGGGTCATGTGTCTAATATTACTTGTAAGAATTAGTCATGATAAAAAATATTTCAAGGATGAAGATCTATTAAAGAAAAAGAATAAATTGAGCAACAAGTAGGAGTGCAATTTCAGAACTATGGGGTAGTAAATAGAATTGATTGTGAGGAAGAATTTGATAGCTCTTAAATTAATGAAAGAAAATGTCCCCGGTAAGATGAATGATTAAAAAAAAAATTTATCTAACCTAACTTTAGACTTGCTATTGTAGTATTATTTGTAAATCACGTAATGTAGCACTATATTTACTATTTTTTAAAGAACGATGAAGAGTATGGATAATGAAGAGTCATATATGGATAGTTTTTTAAAAATATATATATCATTTATTGATTTATCCATGACTTAATCTTTTTATTCTAACTTTAAAGATTTAGAAGAACAAAAGAAAGGATATTCCAATAATAATGAGGAAAATTGTCTTCATATGGATCATTTAAAAAAAGATATATCTCATTTACTAATTTATCCATGAATTAAAAATCTCATTTTAATTTTAAATTTGTTGAAGAAGAAAAGAAATGATGTTTTAAGAATAATGAGGAAAATTGTCATTATTGAAAGCTACCATAATTAATAGTATAGTGGAAAACTAATTCACTCAGTGTAAAATGGCTTAAAAATCATTTCGTATATGTCAATTGAATGCTAGGTTACATTTGATTAGCATAATAGTATAGGAGTGATATACAATATAAGGGGAAAATAATTTACAAAATAGATTCATATAAAAAAAAATTTATTTCATTCAATATAGAATATGATAAGAATACACATTTTTATGATAAATTTTGGAAAGGCGCGTGATTTATCTGTTTCATGTAATGGGATTAATAAAAATTTTATATGGTCATTTGCTTTATTATGACAATATTATTTTGGAAGCTAGATATTCCATTCATATACTTTACCATTTATAATCTACTCTACTTTGTAAACCAAATGTCATATAATTTACTTTAAGTGAGGCTCCAAAAGTCATTTCATACGCACTTGAGCAAGTCTTAAGTTTAATTATTAAATTTTTATAATTAAAGAATATAAAAAATGTTCAAATAATGATATATATTGTCCAAGATTAAGATTCCTCACTATTGTCCTCCCTCGGGGTCAAGGCCTTGTCTCAGTTTTAGTGTGGTTGATCATTCGGAAAGACTAGCTAAGCTTTTGTTGTTTGCGAATGTGCAGCAGAAGCGTCCTTTCACACACTCGCAAATTAATCAACAAACAACTAGTGCAATCACTCAATGATGAACAATACTAATAAAGCAAACACTCCGTAATGAGAAGAACGAAAGCAACAATCAAATGACACAAGATTTGCGTGGTTTGACAATTTGCCTACATCCACGGGAGCAACAACTCTGATTCTCACTATCAACTATGTCAAGCTTACATTAGGGTTACAAAACAGTGATTATATATGAACCCTAAGCATACAGGAACCATAGATCCTATCTAAACCATCCCTGTAGCAATCCCCGGAGGGAAAACCTTTGATTTACAAAATCTACTGATTTCTCGGTTTCAATTACGTGAAGTTCGCCATTAGAAACCATCGACGGTTTAGGCCAAAAATTTGACAGTTTGGAGTAGAGAAATATACTTTTGCCTAATGCCTAAAAATGTTGACAATTACAGCCCAAACCGTTGGCAGTTTTCCCTCTTCCTACAACCTTCTCTCTTACTCTTGCTCCTCGCTTCACGTAACTTTCTCGGTACATGTGTTACACTCAAAAGATGAGCCATATCCTTAACAATCTCCACCTTGGCAAATATTCACCACTTAGGAAAGCTAAAAGCATAACCGCCGCTCCATCCAGGATAGTAGATTGGATCCGTCTCCCATATAGTACTTGGAGACGTTGATCAAGTCCAAGCAATGCTTGAACTTGTCCGTTGTGACCGACTTCATTAGCATATCAGTCGCATTGCCTTCTCAAGTAAAAGTTCTCCTGAAGCAATTAGTTCCCTGATCTTGTGATACCACACATCAATGTTCTTTATCCTCGCATGGTACATTTGATTCTTCGCCAAGTAGATGGCACTCTAATTAGCTATCATACTGCAGTCGAATTCCACCTTACTGGATACCCAACTCTCTGACCAATCTCGTAAGTCACAATGCTTCCTTGGTAGCCTCAGCCACTGTCATGTACTCTTACTCAGTAGTAAATAAAGCTATGAGCGACTGCACCATAGACCTCTAACTAATAGGTCCTTCCACAAGGGTAAATACGTACCTTATGGTAGACCTCCTTTCATCCAAGTCTCCTGCGTAGTTAGAATCCACGTACCCTACCACCGATGGATCACTCTATTATCCACTGAACATAATATCATATCCAGTCGTACCCTTCAAGTACCTGAGAATCCAGTTGACAGCATCCCAATGTTTTCGACCCAGATTTGAGAAGAACTTGCTCACAACACTAAAAACATGTACCAGGTCCGGCCTCGTACACACAATGGCATACATCAGACACCTCACTACACTGGCATAGGGGACCTCTGACATATCACAAACCTCATCATCCGTCCTTGGGCATTAGGCGATAGACAACCTGAAATGACTCGCCAAATGGGTGCTCACCAGCATAGCATTAGTCATGCTAAACTTTCTAGCACCTTCTCCACATAGTCACCCTGAGATAACCATAGTCTCCCTACAACTCTGTCCCTACGAATATTCATGCCAAGTATCCTCTTAGCTACACCCAAGTCTTTCATGACAAATTCTTTTTCCACTTGAGTCTTCAACTGATTTACCTCGATTATGTCTTTAGCAGCAATCAGCATATCGTCAACATATAGTAGCAGAAATATGAGAGACCCATCCACAAGATTCTTCACATAGATGTAGAAATTGTACTCACATGTCTTGTAGCCAATACGGGTCATATAGGCATCAAACCTCTTGTAATATTGCCTCAGAGATTGCTTTAGTCCATATTGTGACTTTTTCAATTTTCAAACTAAGTGCTACTGTCAAAGTTGACTAAACCTTTCTAGTTGTGTCATGTAAATCAGCTATAGATCACTATGGAGGAACGTCGTCTTTACGTCCATCTACTCAAGATGCATATCATGTTGTGCCACTAGTCCCAACAGTACTCTGATGAAAGTGTGTCTGACCACAAATGAGAAGATTTCATTATAATCTACTATCTTCCTCTGTGAGTATTCCTTTGCTGCTAAGTGAGTCTTGTACTTTTCTTTTTCCCATTCTGAAACTTCTTACTGCTTCCTTCTTCTTGTATACCCACTTGCATCCAATTGCCCGCTTCCCAGCTCCACCAATTCCCACGTCTGGTTCTTATGCAAAGACTCCATATCCTCCACCATAGTGCCTATCCATCTACCTTTCTCCTGGCTATGAACGACCTTATAAAAGGTAGTAGGATCCCCCTTTGCTAGTGATAAATGCATAAGACACCAAATCGTCAAAATCGTACCTAGGGGGTGGCCTAACGACGCATCTGGGCCTATCTAAACCTATGCTACAATGTGGCTACTGGTCATCCAAGCTAGAACTCTCTGTTTAATCTCCACCCTGAGTTTCTAACTCCACCTACACCGCAACTAATCTCTCAAGCTTGGACTCCCTAGATGTTTGCCCTGAGTCTCTAACTCTACCTAAATCGCATGCTTGTTGTTGCTACAATTTTTTTGCACTTATTTCTCTATTTCTTCCTAGGTACGCCGCAACATAGTTTTCTCATCGAAAGCTACATCCTTTTTTATCACCACCTTATTTGCCACTGGATCCCATGGCTTGAACCCTTTCATGCCTTTCTGATATATCAAAAATATGCACCATCTAGATTTCACCTCAAGTTTAGATCTCTTCTTACTAGGAATGTGCACATAGGCAAAACACCCAAATACTCTCAATTCAAAGTAGTCTACCTCATTACTTGTCCATACCTACTCAGCAACTTTCCTATTCTATGATGCCCTTGGTGATATGTTTACCAAGAAACAAGTCATACTAACCACCTCGGCTCAGAAATTCATGGCAAGCTTAGCATGCAACCTGAGGCACCGAGTCCTTTCAGCTAAGGTTCGGTTCATCATTTCTTCCACACCATTTTGTTGCGGTGTTTGGTGTACTGTAAAATGTCTCCTTATGTCATGCTGCTTGCACAAGCCTCTAAAACTCGATTTTGTGTGCTCAATTCCATTGTCTCTCCTAAGGAACTTGATCTTTTTCTCGATCTGGATCTCCACCTCAGCTTTCCACAGTTTAAATTTGGCAAACATTTCTAACTTGTGCCGTATGAAGTAAACCCAGACCTTCCATGAGTAATCGTCGATAAAACTCATGAAATACACATGTCCCCCTCGTGATGCTACTCTCACCGTTCCCCAAACATTCGAATGAATGTAGTCCAGTATCCCTTCCATCTTGTGTGAGGCAGTCATGAACTGAACCCTGTTCTGCTTTCCAAGCATACAATAGTTGTAGAACTCCAGCTCACATGATTTAACCCCCTTCAAAAGATTTCTCTTGTGAAGTTCCTTCATCCCACGCTCACCCATATGCCCTAAACATATAAGCCACAGAATGGTACTATCAAACTCAGACTCTATGGCCACAACTCTACCTAGAATCGTGGTACCCAGTAGTGTGTATATATTACCTGACACTTTCTTCACCTTCATTACGGTTAGAACTACTTTACCCACCTTCATTACCCTACCTTTGGATTTGTAGCTGAACCCGTTACAATCCAAGGTGCCTAATGAAACCAAATTGTTCCTCAACTCTAATATGTGCCTCACATCACACAACGTCCTTACCACTCCATCGTACATCCTAATTCTGACATTCTCCATCTGGATCACTTTGCACACGACTTCGTTCTCCATCAAAACGAAATAAAATTAACCAATATGTATGTAATGAACCAATCCTTGTTGGGTGTCATATTACAAGAACATGTCGAGTCCAAGATCTAAGAATCTACGAACTCATCCAACCTCGATGAAACCGAGAGTATATCACCGTCACCGCTCCCAAAGTCTCATTCTTCTACTACATTAGCTATGTTTGAAGATCCTTCCTCGCTAAAAGAAAGGAATTCCCCTTCTTCCTTTACGGACACTCGGGTTTTATATGCCATATTTTTCTGCACTTCAAACACCATACGTCCTTCCTCTTCTTGGATTTGGATCGAGCCTTATGGCTACTCGATCCACCCTGGAAGTTGCTTCTCCCATGATCCTGATTCCCCTTCACCACGAGCCCTTCAACATGAGAACCCTCATCGTTGGCCTTCATTCTTTGGTAGAACCCCAGCAATGCACTTGTGATGTCCTCCAACTCCAGGGTTTCTTTCCCCCAAGTCGGCGTCGTAACCAAGTTTTCGTATGTCGAAGAAGTTGGTAGGGAATTCAGTAGTGTAGTGCCCCGACCCTCTAGGTTGCCCCGGAGTGCTACTAACATGCATACCTTCTGATACCTTACATATACAACCCGCCCAAATAAGGGAAAATGGGTGCTCCATACTAATCTGTATAAACATACACAGCGGAAATGCAAACATCATCTAATGCATACCAGAGTTTCTAACTATTCTCCGTATACATCCCTACATAATTTAAAACATAATCTACTACTACAATCCCTAAAAGACAGACACTGACTAACATCTCACCAACTCTGACCAGGACTATCTACTATCTAACTCAGCCTAGAAGAGCGCTAGGCTCGATCTCTTGGAGGACCTAAAAATACATTTGTATGTTAGGGTGAGACACCTCTCAGTAAAATGGATTATATCATCATCAGTGTGTGGTTAACATGAGATTTCGTGTTTACATAATATTGTTAACATTAATCATTTAACTGGCATTTAAAACTATACTAAAATGTATATATGTAAATACATGCTTTCATAATAACATACTGCTAGCTCAGCATAGCCCTTTCTATAGTAAATGTGTCCATATATGCCTAGAAGATACAGCCTGGTCTGTAGGACTAGCGTCGTCATGCCATCACAAACACGTGTGACATGCTTCTCCCCATAACAGGTTGTGCGGCCCGAAGGCTGGACCTAGTAAATGGCCGGCTGACTAATACTAAGTCAAACATAAAGTAGTACGATGGTGCCTACTCAATCTATACTCGAAGGCTGAGTCATACGAAATTACTACATTAGATGGAGCCCCATAAAACTTTTGGGGAGTACTTTACCCAAGTCACAAATCACCTTTCCCATCCACACTATCGATGTGTAGATTGCACCTATCATACATTTAGCTACAATACCGTGCTCATAACATAAGATCATCATAACAGGGCTCTACTATCGTATATGGCAATTTACATCGTATATAAAACTATATTCATAATTCATTTCATAAAAATTGTACATACTTCTGCTACATATCTGCTGGATACTGGCTCGGTAAAAATCGACGTATCATAAACTTGGCATATAAAGCTGTCATATCTCATCTCTTGGCATAAAGCCATCATACATATCTAGGCAAATAGCCGTTACATTTCAGTATTACACAAAACTTGCTCATTTAATGCCAATTACAAATATACTCATGCCACACAAGTTTTCATCTGCTAACTCATACATACATTATCTGCTTTTAAACATAACTGCTGCTGCTAAAATTGGGGTATAAATATCTCCACGTTGTTATTTTTACTAGATATAAATATATGGCTAATTATGGAAAAAATGGAGATAAACAACTCTATCGTCTTTGTATGATTTTAAAACAAGCTTATGGTTTAATTTAAAAATTTCCTAACCGGTGAAAACGTTTAAAAAATCCATTTATATACTTTAAAAATAACATACTTAAATTAACGGTTGGTTTCGAAAATAAAGTTAGTTAACCGAATCCTAGGCCTGAAAACCTTAGAAAATCCATAACTAAGTATATAAGCATCATTTTAACATTCCATTCAGCTAAAACTCTTAAACATAACTGACATAATATAACCCCCTTACCTAATTCCTAGAAACAACCCGAGACGCTCGAAAACCGAACCCAAACTTTTCCCCGAGTTCTAGAATCTACTCCGCTAGACTCATATAGATTTGTCCCCTGATCGTCGTGGTATCTTCCAATCATCGGAACGGGCGATGAACAACGAACAATCAAAGAGAGAAAGAAAGGGTGTTGGTGTGAGAGAGAGAGAGAGAGAGAGAGAGAGAGAGAGAGAGAGAGAGAGAGAGAGAGAGATGGATAGATTTTTAGATTTCTTAATGAAGAAGCAAACCAAAATCCTATTTATAGCCCCTTGACCTAGTCAAATTCGTCGAAGAAATGGCACCTTTGTCGACGAACCACGAAAGGTTGTTCATCAACGAAGGGAGAACCTCGTCGACGAACCCTAAGCCTAATATTTTCCGGACGTTCTGGATCTCTTCTTCAACAAGGTTCTGAATTTCGACGACGAAGTACAGAATGGCCTTCATCAATGAGAACACTGGCTTCGTCGACGAAGCCTATTGTTTCATGTTGAAATTTTCCTTTCTTTCTTTCTTATATAATTCCCGAGTTTGGGTCTCTACAATATCCCCTCCTTATAAAATTTTTTCCTCGAAATTTGCTACCGGTTCCTAACATATCATCTGAACTATCTTGCTCTGACTCTAGGTAGAGCCAGCGGCCACCCACATAGCAGTCTCGTCCCAAATTTATTACCTTCCCTTACTTATGGCAAAGGAATACTGTGGTTACACATAAAGTTTCGGGAGATTACAATATCAAAACAAAACTCTCCCAAAGACCCAACTTATGCTAAATCATAACCAAACCTACTCTAGCCATTATACATACATGAAAACTGCTTACCTACTGATATACTTACCTGACTAGCTCTGGGCGTCTCTGAAAAGGTGAGGATACTTCTGACATACCTCTCACTCTAACTCCCATGAGGCCTCCTTTACTGTGTGATTACACCATAGTACCTTTACTAGAGGAATCTTCTTTGTACGTAACTCTTACTCTCTATGATCTAGGATTTGAACTAGTATTTCCTCATATGCTAATGTGTCCCCAAGATCCAATGACTCGTAACTAATCACATGCGAAGGATCTAGAACATACCTCCTAAGCATGGACACGTGGAACACGTCGTGAATCCTAGACAATGCTGGAGGTAATGCTATCTTGTACGCCACCACAGTAACTCTCTCCAAAATCTCGAACAGTCCGATGTACCTAGGGCTCAGCTTGCCCTTCTTACCAAACTTCATCACTCCTTTCATCGGAGCAATCCTTATAAATGTAGCATCACCTACATCAAATTCTAACTCCCGTCGGCATGTATCTGCATAGCTTTTCTGCCAACTCTGAGCTGCTTTTAATTTGTTCCCTGATGAGTGTGACCTTCTTTGAAGCTTGTTAGACTAGCTCTGGTGCTAGAATCTAATGCTCACCAACTTCATCCTAGAACAACGGAGATCTACACCTTCAACCATATAGTGCCTCAAACAGTGCTATCCCGATACTAGCCTGGTAACTATTATTGTAGGTGAACTCAACCAATGGCAAATATCTAATCCAATTGCCCCCAAAATCCAACACACATGCCTATAATATATCTTTTAAGATTTGGATGGTTCTCTCAGACTGACCATCTGTCTGTGAGTGAAACGTTGTACTAAACGTACGTTGAGATCCTAATGCTTTTTTAAGACTCTTCCAGAATAGAGAAGTAAACCGTGGATCTCTATCTGAAACAATAGACACCAACACTCCATGAAACCTGACTATCTCCTGAACATAAAGCTCTGCCAGCTTATCCATGGAATAACTACACTTCATTAATATGAAATGGGTTATCTTCGGCAATCGGTCAACCACAACCCATATCGCATTCTGCCCGTGAAGTGCTGATGGCAACCCCATAACAAAATCCATGAAGATGTGCTCCCACTTCCATTTAGGAATAAGAAGTGGTTGCAACGGTCCCCCCAGCCTCTTATGCTCGGCCTTTACCTGCTGACATGTCAGGTACTGCTCTACGAAAAGGGCAATCTCTCTTTTCATGTTAGACCACCAGAAAGATTCTCGTAAATCCCTATACATCTTCGTACTCCCTCGATGTACCGTGTAAAGCGAGCGGTGTGCCTCCTTTAGAACAACCCATTTAATCTCAGTGTCATTCAGTACGCAAATCCTGGTATAGAATCTCAATACCCCCTCATCTAAGATGTTGAAATCTGGCTTCAATCCATTCTGAACTCCCTCCATAACCTCTACCAGCTCCGCATTTGTCGTCTAAGCTGTTCTAATCCTCTCCTGTAAGGTCGGCTGTACCACCAAGCTAGCAATGAAGGCCTGATGATTTCCTTCCACTACTTCTAAGCCCAACCTTTCCAAGTCCATACAGATCTGATGTTGAACTCCCACTACTGAGATTGACACATCAACTGACTTCCGACTCAGAGCATCAGCTACCACATTAGCTTTTCCTAGGTGATAGCTAATGGCACAGTCGTAGTCCTTTATCAGTTCGAGCCATCTACGCTACCTCATATTCAGCTCCTTCTAGATGAAAATGTAACAACCTGCTTAATTAAATGGTTTTTTTTTTTATACACTAATATTTTTACATGCTTTGATACTATGCTGGGATAAATCCATCCATAAGCCTAAGCAACGAAAAGCATAAACTGAATAAACATATCCATATTATACAATATCAATACCAGAGTGCTACCATGTTTTTCCCAAAATATACACATATATCTGCTTTCCCAAAATACCCTCAACTAGCTAGGGTAATACAAAAATGCTCCCAAAAATGATACTCACTCTCTGTCAGGGCACTACTGAGCCCTTCTATTTGCGAGCCTCGTCTTCTCGTCTACCTGGATCACCTAAAAAATATATCAACACTGGGATGAGCCAATGCTCAGTAAGGAGAAGTATGCTATTACTAGTGTGTGGCAAATGAGCTACTATATATATATATATATATATATATATATATATATATATCATGAAATCTGTGTTCATATAAACATGAATAGCTGAATACAAAGTACAGTACTAATAATAAAATACAGCACCCCTTTTCCCTATTGCTTAACATACAGTATTATGGTTATAATTCAAAATACTTCTAGTGTACATAAGTAGAATCCCTGTTTCTGTAAATTCGTACGTATGTAATAGTAACTGAAACTGTTCCCTGTGGCTATCTGTGTAATGACATGCCCCCTCATGACAAGGTTATGCGGCCCGTAAGCTGGATTTACCCTGGCTGGCCAATCAGGAATAAATCACTGAACTCCGTCAGTCAACCTGCCCACCTCAACCCATATCTGGATGGGGAGCTTAACCTCTTCAAGAGCCTAGGTGGTCGACTTTATCACGTATTATCTGAATAGATGGTTGCACTCATAAAGTAACACAGTATCTGCAGCAACGGTACCGTGCTCTATAGCTGCAAGTCCAATAGGGTCTGATATCATATAATATATTTCTATATATATATATATATATATATGATTTATCATGATTCTGAAGTACTGAAATAGCCATGATGCTGCATAAACTATACTGTAAATCTGAGAACTGCATAATCATAATACTATAACTGCGTAATCATAATACTGATGTTCATATAATCATGGTACTGAAGTATCATAAAATCAGAATACTGAAATATCGTAAAACATATCTCTGTACTGTATTCATAATCACAAGTCACACATTACTTAAATACATAATTTTCGTAATTAAATAAACTGTATCATATTTTAAGAAATGCCTAGCATAGCATATTTCCCTTACCTGACTACTGGAAAGCCCCTAGGGAATACAAGCCTAACACCCGCAGGGCCTCCTACAAAACACCCTGAAACCAACATATGCCAGAACAAAATATCAGTACTTTTCCGTCTATATCATTTCCTATAACTTCCAGAAAGCCAAAAACTAACTAAAATGTCTTACTCTGAATTTGGGATGAATTCCAACTCTGTTTTCCCGATGATCTGCTCCGGCAGGTTTGCAGAGAACTCCGCCATGAGCGTCGTGGTAGCTTCAGATTGTCGATCCGGCTACTGGTGGGGCCAGAATCGAAGAGAGAAGGGAGAGAGAGTCATAGGAGAGAGAAAGAGAGGAGAGAGAGAGAGAGAGCGGTGAGAGAAATGAGAAATATCCCGAGTTTCCAATATTTATAAGGCCAGGTTCATCGACGAGACACGTCATCTCGTCAACGAGCTATTCATAAAATTCGTCAATGAGACCCTGTGTTCATTGACAAAATTCAGAGCAGCCCAAACCGTCTCTCGGTATTTTCTCGTCGACGAAGCCCTGTGTTCGTCGACAAAATTCTGAAAACCTTCGTCGACGAGACCCTGTGTTCGTCTACAAAGCTAGGCAAATTTCCTGAAATTATTTTGATTATTTAATATTATCTCCCAAATGCAATGTCGCGTTCGTCGACGAAGTCTACGGTCTCTTCTATTTTAGTATCTATTTTCTCTCCCTCTTATTATTAAAATGCTATTATTCTTCGGGTTACTACAGAAAAGGTACTTAAGACTTTTATAATCAGTAAAAATTTCGCACCCATCACCATACAGGTAGTGCCTCTAGATCTTCAATGCATATATTACCGCTGTTAACTCCATATCATGTGTCAGGTAGTTCTTCTCGTACTCTTTGAGTTGACGAGAAGCATAAGCAATCACCTTACCCTATTACATTAAAACACACCCGAGACCCTTCTTAGAGGCATCATTGTAAATAACAAATCCACCAATCCGCTGCTGCAATTCCTAAAAAATCTGCTCACACTCATCAGTCCAATCATACTTCACATTCTTCCTCGTGAGTCGTGTTAATGGACCCGATAAACTAGAGAACCCTTCTACAAACCGTCGGTAAAATCCTGCAAGACCTAGAAAACTCTTGACCTGTAACGACCTACTTATTTTTCCAAATATATATATTTTTTATAATAATAATATCCAAAGTAATAATCATCCTAATAAATCATAACCCACCTAGACCCATGGTACCAAGGATATACCTGAAATACAATACTGATACTTAAGCAGCAAGAAATGTAAAATCATATACATATCAAATTGTCCAACCAATACAATACCAGAGTCTTTCTACAACTATCATAAACATACACAAATCCCAAAACATCCAAAAGTGGCGTAGGGTCACCACCCAAAAATCTATCAGACTCTAACAACAAGACTTACCCTTCAGATAGGGTAAAACAACTAAACTCTAACGATGTGGAGCTTTATCCGCTCTTTTATCTGGAGCTCCAAAAATGTTTGTATAATTTGGGGTGAGACACCTCTCAGTATGGGAAATAAACTAATATCAGTATGTGGCAACATGAGTATTTTTGTGTTATACATATAACAGTACATAAACATACTTGATAAAAATGTCTATATCATATCTAAGAGAAACATGTTTTATCATATCATAGTATAACATACTGAATTTCTATACACATAAATCATCTCATATAAGTGTACATAGAAAACATCCTAGATGGTTAGCTAGCTGGTATCATATCTTACCCCCACAGGACTGGGTTGTGTGGCCCGAAGGCAGGACCCGACAATGGCTGGCCGACCACTACCTAGTCAAACAAAAGTCTATAAGTACGATAAGCCTACCCCTTCTGGTCTGGACACCAGAGGGATACCTGCACTACAATAAACCACATCAACTGTCAATCTCCCACTGCCCTGTACGGCAAGTGGTAGTACTAACATAATCATGATCATGATCATATAGTTACGGTATCGTGCTTTGTGAAAGCCTAAACCAAGCGAACCAGGTTCTGATAACATATAACATACTTCCAAATAATGATACATGGTTATTTCATAATAATAACAGTCAAGTTAATATCATCATATAATTTTGCATAACATATCGTAAAAATCTTCAGCCCTTATGCCAGAATTTTGTATTTTATTAATCATGGCCCGTACATTGGTATTGCATATCATAAAACCCTTAGCTCGTACACCGATATATCATGTAGAAACCTCAGCCCGTATGCCGATATATCATGTAGAAACCTCGACCCGTACGCCGATATATCATGTAAAAACCTCGGCCCGTACGCCGATATATCATATAAAAACCCTATATCATTTTAACATTTTCCTCAAAGCAGTAAAAACATACTTATTTTGTAAACATAATATTCCATCATTATAATTTTCCATGGTAAATTTCACTCATGCCACACAAAATAGGTATTATTCATATTTCCGATCAACAGCATTATTCCCAACATAATTCTACAACTTACATATTTATCTAAAATTAAAGGTTGTAAAATAATAAATACATTTTCATAAAATACTAACTTAATTTATCCCCTTACCTAATTTCTAAAAAGCCCCTACAACGTTTAGTCTTACACCCTTAGAGTTCCCCGTTCAATGCCCTGAAAACAACATCTTCCTGAACAAAACTTCAGTATTTTCTCGACTACTACATTTTCTACAACTGTAAGAAAGCCAAAAACTAAATAAAAAGTTTTACCCTGAATTTGGGATGAAGTCCAAGTTAACCCCACCAACGATCCACTCCAACAGACTTGAAGAGAACTTTCCCAGGAGTGTCATGGTGCCTCGGATCGTCGAACCAGCAAGAGTTTGGCCCAGAATCTTAGAGAGAAGAAGGACGGGATGAACGAGAGAGAGAGAGAGAGAGAGAGAGAGAGAAAGAGAGAGAGAGTGTGTGTGTGTGTGTGTGTGTGTGTGTGTGTGTTCTTCGTGTGATTTCTGAGTGAAAAATCGAGTTTTAGGCTATTTATACACCTGCACTCGTCGATGAGCCATGTCACCTCTTGGATGAGGCCACGTAGGAAGTTCATCGATGAACACCTATTCCTCGTCAACGAAATTCAAAACTGAAAATAGCCTCTCGATATCTTCTCGTCGACGAGACATATGTCCCTGTCAACGAGCCCAATAAGCCACTTCGTCAACGAGCGCCCCGCATTCGTCGACGAGGACCTACTGTGACCCCCTTTATAATTTCCTTTCCCTTATTCTTTTATTATTTAAGTACCACAATTCTTTGGGTCACTGCATTATCCCCTCCTTATAAAAATTTCATCCTCGAAATTTACTATCCATATGATTCACCATCCCTTAAAGACAAACAGTCTACTTATTTTATTACCTACCCTCACTTATGGCAAAGGAATACCGTGGTTACATTCAAAGTTCTAGGAGATTACATATATAAAATAAAATTCCCCCAAAACTAAAATACTACTTACTAACTAAACTAATACATATATTGACTAAGCTGTAAAAGAAAAATTACATAATTTATGTACACTTTACTTGGTTATAACTGAACCCCATGGAACAATTGTGGGTATTTCTGTCTTATCTATTCCTCAAGTTTCCAAGAAGCTTCTTTTATTACGTGATTTCTCCACAGAACTTTTACTAGAGGAATCTTCTTATTACATAATTCTTGCTCTTTCCTGTCTAGAATTTGTACTGGTACCTCCTCATAAACTAGTGAATCACTGAACTCTAATTCACCATAACTGATTACGTGAGAAGGGTCTGGGACGTATTTCTTCAACATGAAGACATGGAATACGCTATGTATCCTAGACAACACAAGTGGTAAAGCTAACCTGTAGGCAACCGACCCCACTTTCTCTAGAATTTCGAATGGGCCAATGAACCTAGGGCTTAGCTTACTTTTCCTTCCAAATCTCATAACCCCTTTTAACGAAGCTATTTTCAAACATATGAGCGCTAATATCAAACTCCAATTTCTTGTGCCAATTATCGGCATAACTTTTCTGTCGGCTCAGAGCTGCACTAATTCTATCTTTGATGAGTCGAACCTTATCATACACTTGTTGTACTAACTCTAGCCCCATAACTCGCCACTCACCCATATTATCCCAATATAAAGGAGAACAACATCTCCTACCATAGAGCACCTCAAGCGGTGTCATGCCAATGCTGGCCTGATGATTGTTATTCTACACAAACTCCACTGGCGGCATAAATTGGGTCCAACTACCCCCAAAATCTAGCACGCATGCTCGAAGCATATCTTCTAATATTTGTATCGTCCTCTCAGTCTTCCCATCTTACTGAGGATGGAACGATGTGCTGAAAGATAACTGAGACCCTAGAGCCTCTTACAAGTTGCTCCAAATTCGTGACGTGAAACACGGGTCTTGATTTGACACTATAGACATTGGCACTCCATGAGAACGGACTATCTCCTAAATATAAATCTCTGCCAAGCGGCTAAGGGAATAGCTAATCTTGATAGGAAGGAAATGGACGGTCTTAGTCAAACGATCTACAATCACCCAGATCGCATTATGGCCATGCAATGCGGATGGCAGCCCTAAAACAAAATCCATAGATATACGATCACATTTCCACTCTGGGATAAAAAGTGGCTGCAACTGGCCTGCTGGCCTTTGGTGCTCAGCTTTTACCTGCTAGAACGTCAAACACTATGCTACATATTCAGCAATTTCTTTCTTCATACCACTCCACCAATAAGATTCTCGCAAATCTCTATACATTTTCGTGCTGCCGAGATGAACTGTATACAAAGATATGTGAGCCTCTTCTAAGATGGTCTTCCTAATATCAACGTTTGTTGGAACACATAATCTAGAACGGAATCGCAAAGCTCTATCATCTGTAATACAGAATTCCTTTCCCTGACCATTCTATACTCTGACCATTACCTCTTCTAATTCTAGATCCTCCTTCTGAGCAACTTTAATCCTTTCCTATAGAGTAGGCTGAACCACTAAACTGGCAACACATACCTTAGGGTTGCTCTTGACAAACTCTATGTCGAGTCTCTCCAGATCCATCATGATCGGATATTGTAATGACCTATTTATTTTTCCATATATATATATATATATATATTATAATAATTATAATATCCAATATAATAATCATCCTGATAAATCATAACCCACCTGGACCTATGGTACCACAGATATACCTAAAATACAGTACTGATACCTAAGTAGTAGGAAACGTAAAATCATATACATATCAAATTGTCCAACCAATACAATACCAGAGTCTTTCTACAACTGTCATAAACATACACAAATCCCAAAACATCCAAAAGTGGCCTAGGGTCCCCACCCAAAAATCTGTCAGACTCTAACAACAAAACTTACCCTTCAGACAAGGTAAAACAGCTGAACTCTAACACTGTGGAGCTTTATCAGCTCTTCTATCTGGGGCTCCTGAAATGTTTATATAATTTGGGGTGAGACACCTCTCAATATGAGAAATAAACTAATATCAGTGTGTGGCAACATGAGTATTTTTGTGTTATACATATAACAGTACATAAACATACTTGATAAAAATGTCTGTATCATATCTAAGAGAAACATGTTTTATCATATCATAGTATAACATACTGAATTTCTATACACATAAATCATCTCATATAAGTGTACATAGAAAACATCCTAGATGGTTAGCTAGCTGGTATCATATCTTACCCCCACAGGACTTGGTTGTGTGGCCCGAAGGCAGGACCCGACAATGGCTGGCCGACCACTACCTAGTCAAACAAAAGTCTATAAGTACGATAAGCCTACCCCTTCTGGTCTGGACACCAAAGGGATACCTGCACTACAATAAACCACATCAACTGTCAATCTCCCACTGCCCTGTACGGCAAGTGGTAGTACTAACATAATCATGATCATGATCATATAGTTACGGTATCGTGCTTCGTGAAAGCCTAAACAAAGCCAACCAGGTTATGATAACATATAACATACATCCAAATAATGATACATGGCTATTTCAGAATAATAATTGTCAAGTTAATATCATCATATAATTTTGCATAACATATCGTAAAAATCTTCGGCCCTTACACCGGCATTTTGTATTTTATAAATCACAGCCTGTACACTAGTATTGCATATCATAAAACCCTCAGCCCGTATGCCGATATATCATGTAGAAACCTTGGCCTTTACACCGATATATCATATAAAAACCATATATCATTTTAACATTTTCCTAGAAACAGTAAAAACATACTTATTTTGTAAACATAATATTCCATCATCATAATTTTCCATGGTAAATTTCACTCATGCCACCCAAAATAGGTATTATTCATATTTCAGATCAACAGCATTATTCCCAACATAATTCTACAACTTACATATTTATCTAAAATTAAAGGCTGTAAAATAATAAATACATTTTCATAAAATCCTGACTTAGTTTATCCCCTTACCTGATTTCTGCAAAGCCCCTATAACGTCTAGTCTTACACCCACAGAGTTCCCCGTTCAATGCCTTAAAAACAACATCTCCTTGAACAAAACTTCAACATTTCTTTGACTACTACATTTTCTACAATTGTAAAAAAAGCCAAAAACTGAATAAAAAGTCTTACCCTGAACTTGGGATGAAGTCCAAGTTAACCCCACCAATGATCCACTCCAACAGACTTGAAGAGAACTTTCCCAGGAGTGTCGTAGTGGCCTCGGATTGTCGAACCAGCAAGAATTCGGCCCAGAATCTTAGAGAGAAGGAGGAAGGGACGAACAGGAGAGAGAGAGAGAGAGAGAGAGAGAGAGAGAGAGAGAGAGAGAGAGAGAGAGAGAGTGTGTGTGTGTGTGTGTGTTCTTCGAGTGATTTCTGAGTGCAAAATTGAGTTTTAGGCTATTTATACACCTGCACTCGTTGACGAGCCACGTCACTTCGTCGACAAGGCCACAAAGGAATTTTGTCGAAGAACACCTATTCCTCGTCGATGAAATTTAGAACTGAAAATAGCCTCTCAATATCTTCTCATCGATGAGATATGTGTCCCTGTCGACAAGCCCAATAAGCCACTTCGTCGATAAGCTCTCCGCATTTGTCAACGAGGACCTGTTGTGACTCCTTTTATAATTTCCTTTCCCTCCTTTTATTATTTAAATACCACAATTCTTTGGCTTATTACAATCCTGAACATTCCTCAGTCTCCTTCATTCCACTACTGCTTCTATTATGCTCAGATTCCCTGATACCCCTTCTTTGGACACTACATGCCCCAGAAATGATACTTGCTCTAACCAAAACTCGCATTTCTTGAACTTAGCAAAAACTTCTTCTCTCTGAGTACCTGAAGTACTATCCTCAAATGAATTACATGCTCCTCAAGCTTCCTCAAATAAACCAGGATGTTGTTAATGAAAACAACCATGAATTGATCTTGATATTCGTGGAACGCCCTGTTCATTAAGTCCATAAATGCTACAGGTTCATTAGTCAATCTGAAAAGCATAACTAAAAATTCATAGTGGTCATACCTAGTCCTGAATGCGGTCTTTAGTACATCCTCCGATCTTACCTTCAGCTAATGATACCTGGATCGCAGATCGATCTTAGAGAAGACCTGTGTGCCCTGCAGCTAGTCAAACAAATCGTCAATTCTGAGTAATGGGTATCTATTCTTCAGTGTCACCATGTTAATCTCTCTGAAGTCAATGCACATCCTCATCGATTAATCCTTCTTCTTCACAAACAGCATCAGTGCTTCCGAGGGTGAAACACTTGGTTGGATGTAGCCCTTATCTAGTAACTCTTGTAGCTACTCCTTCAATTCCCTTAATTCCTCTAAAACCATATGATATGGAGTTTTCAATATTGGTGTCGTTCCTAGAGCCAACTCTATAGTGAATTCCACCTCACGATCAGGAGGTAGTCCCGGCAAGCCCTTTGGAAATACATCTAGGAACGCACTTACTACGGAAATCTCCTCCAGCTTAAGTTCTCCTCTCAGTGTTTCTTTCACTAATGCCATATACCCTGGGCATCCATCTTGGAGTAACCTTCTAGCTTGAATAGCTGAAAGGATACATGGTGTAGAACGCACACACGACCCTACGAACTTGAATTCCTACTCCCTAAGAGGCCTGAATATCCCCTCTCATCTTCGACAATCGATGCTAGTGTAACTGGCTGCTAGCCAATCCATCCCCAAAATAATGTTGAAGTCGTGCATCTCAAACACAATTAGGCTGACTGGTAATACTCACACCTAAATCTCTACAGGTAAATCCCGAATCACCTTACTACACACAACTATTGACCCTAACAATGTAGTCACTGCTAAGACAGCATCTAATAGTTGTGCCTCTAACCCACATAACCTGAGGAATCCCTAGGTGGAAAAGGAATGTGTCGCTCCTGAATCAAATAATATTATAGCTTTATTCGAAAGTATAAAAATATTACTTGTCACCTGCATTCTCGACGCCGCCAGGAGTTAGGGAATACACCTTTTCCTAGGTTGTACCCCTCTAGTATCCACCACGTGACACCTGAGTACCTCCTTTATATGGCTGTTGTGGGGGTGTGTTGCTCCCCGATGTGCCGCAATCTCGCATTAGATGCCCTAGCTTACCACACCGGTAGCAAACACTTGAAGCTATCATGCACCTCCCTGCATGCTGCCTACCACAAGTAGAACAAACAAGGGAAGATGAGGTCCCCTGAAATGTACCTCCACCAGACTCTAGCCACTAGCCTCCACCACCAGCATATTTCTTCCAAACGCCCTGTTAGGAAGTGCATTAGTATCAACAGTGGTGGCGCAACATCATATTAGAATGGATTTAGAAAGTCTTGGTGTGGAGTTAGTAGAGGGAAGTCACCAAGCATTTATTGCTAATCTGGTACTTCAGTCGACTTTGCTGGAGAGGATTAAGATTGCACAAATGCAAGATACAAAATTGGTAAAGATTAGGGATAAAGTGCAAAGTGGATAGGGAGACAATTTCAATATTTTGGATGACAAAGGTTTGAGGTTTTATGGCAGGTTGTGTGTACCCGATAACGCCAAAATTAAAAGGATTAGTTTAGAAGAGGCGCATCGTTCCTTGTATACAGTACATCCAGGAAGCACGAAAATGTTCAGGGATTTGCAGGTATCCTTCTGGTGGAGCAATATGAAAAGATAAATTGCTCAATATGTAGAGCAATTTCTAACATGTCAATAGATGAAGGCTAAGCATCAGAGACCGGCGAAACCGTTGCAACCACTTCACATTCCCGAATGGAAGTGGGAGCACATTTCTATGGATTTCGTCACAGGGTTACCGCCAGCACTTCATGGGTCGTACGCTATTTGGGTAGTCATTGACCAATTGACAAAAACTGCCCATTTTCTTCCCATCAAAGTCAACTACTCCATGGGTAGATTGGCATAATTGTATATACAGAAGATTGTGAAACTGCATGGCGTTCTAGTGTCCATCGTTTCTAACCAAGACCCACGGTTCGCATCTCAATTCTGGAAAAGTTTAAAGGAACCTTGGGATCTCAGTTAACATTTAGTATAGCATTTCATCCTCAGACCGATGGATAGATAGAGAGAACTATACAGATACTGGAAAATATGTTGCGGGCTTGCGTGTTGGATTTTGGAGGGAGCTGGATTCAATATATGCCACTGGTGGAGTTTGCTTATAACAATAGCTACCAAACCAGTATTAGGATGGCCTCGTATGAGGCGTTGTATGGCTGGAGGTTTCGATCTCCATTATATTGGGATGAAATTAGTGAAAAGTATATTTTGGGGCCAGAGATTGTACAGCGAACTTCTAATAAAATCAAGCTTGTTTAGGAATGAATTAAAATAGCTTAGAGTCAACAGAAAAGTTACACAAATACCCGCCAACGAGCGCTAGAATTTGGTATAGGAAATCATGTGTTCTTGAAAATTACACCAATGAAAGGAGTGATGAGATTTGATAAGAAGGGTAAGCCAAGACCTAGGTATATTGGTCCATTTGAGATACTGGAAAGAATCAGTCTAGTTGCCTACAAGTTAGTGTTACCCCAGTGTTATCCAGAATCCATGACATATTTCATGTGTCTGTGTTAAAAAAATACGTCATAGAACCATCACATATAATAAGTATATGAGGCATTGGAGCTTGGAGATACTCTATCATATGAAGAAGTGTACTCCAGATCCTAGATCATAAAGAGCAAGAACTACGCACCAAGAAAATCCCACTAGTAAAAGTACTTTGGAGGAATCATGCAGTTGAGGAAGTCTCGTGGGAGCTAGAGGAGGAAATGCGTTAGAAGTACCAAAATATATTTAGTGGGGCCAAGCATTAGCCAGAAAGAAAAGTAATGGTTCAGGTAAGGACTCATTGTAAGTAAGTAAGTTTTGTGCCGGTTAAGTAGTTCAAGTCTATTTGATTGTAAATTTTCATGTAGTAGTTTTGTGTTTTAGGTGGTTTTGGGAGAGTTTTGATTTGGTTATTGTAATCTCTCAGAACCATAAATGTAACCACGGTATTCCTCCACTATAAGTGAGGGTAATTAATAAAATTTCAGCGATTTTCCCTAAATGTTAGTATAAGTGAGAAATGACAAATTTTGAGGATGAAATTTTTATAAGGAGATGAGAATGTAGAGACCCGAAAAAATGATAATAATAATAATAATAATAATAATAATAATAATAATAATAATAATAATAATAATAATAATAATAATAATAATAAGTACGAAAAAGGAGAAATGATTTGGTGTAAGGCCAAATCGTCGACAGTTTTGGTGGAGCTCAGAAAACCATCGACGATTTTAGTTACCGAGGCTCAGTAAAAGGTAAAACAGTAGAAATGATTTGATTAAAAGACGAAACCAGTCAACGATTTTAAGGAAACCATCGACAATTTCCCCTATGCCAGCAACCTATAAATAGGCTTGAGTGTCATTTTATTTGTAAAAAAAAAAATCAAAACTCTCTCTCTCTCTCTCTCTCTCTCTCTCTCTCTCTCTCTCTCTCTCTCTCTCTCTCTCTCTCTCTAGCTGCGAAACCCTCTTTCTCTCTCTTCCATTTTTCGCTCAGTTTAAGTTCAAATCAAAGGGGACATCATTTCGGGATCCCGGCAACGATTCTCCGCAGTTTAATCAAAGCGGTTTTGTAGTTCAGGCATAATAAGCACCACACCAAAACTAGGGTAAGGAGGATGTTTTAAAGTTTAATTAGTCATTGGGAGTATGTGGGCCTAGGAATGTTAAAATGACTATTATTTTGGGGTTGAGTTAATTAAATTAGGGTTTATGGATACAGGCCACTACAAAAATACTGGTTTTTAGTAACGAAAGTATTAGTAACAATTTCAATTTCATCAATAAAAGTGGGTATTAGTGATGGTTTTTAAGAACCATTACTAATAGTCTAAGTATTAGTGATGGTTTTGACAATGGTCACTAATAAGGCACTATTAGTGACGGTTTTAAAATCGTCACTAATAATTTTATCACTAAAAATCAATTTTTCGGCTCAAACTATCACGGGAAACCATTTTTCGCGCAAAAATTATTCTGAAAAATAGTAGTGACGATTCTAGGAGTATTAGTGGCAAATTGAATCCATCACTAAAAGTCACTTATTAGTGATGATTAAGTAACCGTCACTACTAGTCTATTATTAGTGACGTTTTGGAAAATTCTTCACTAATAATATGGTATTAGTGAGGGTTTATTAGTGTTTTTATTTAAAATATATAAAAATAATTTTGTTAACAATATCAGTAATGGTCTGGAAAATTTGTCACTACTAATAGGGTATTATTGAAGGTTTAGGGATTCGTCACTATTAATGTTTTTATTTAAAAAATATAAAAATAATTTTTTAAACAATATTAGTGACAATTTGGAAAATTTGTCTCTAATAATAGGGTATTAGTGACGGTTTAGGGATTTGTCACTATTAGTGTTTTTATTTAAAAAATATAAAAATAATTTAGTTAACAATATTAGTGACAGTTTGTAAAATTAGTCACTAATAATGAGGTATTAGTGACAGTTTATGAATTCATCACTATTAGTGTTTGTATTTAAAAAATATTTTAAAAAACTAAGTTAACAATATTAGTGACGGTTTAAGGATTCGTCACTATTATTGTTTTTATTTTAAAAATATAAAATTAATTTTGTTAACAATATTAGTGATGGTTTGGAAAATTCGTCACTAATAATAGGATATTAGTGACGGTTTAAGATTCGTCACTATTAGTGTTTTTATTTAAAAAAATATAAAAGTAATTTAGTTAACAATATTAGTAATAGTTTTTAAAATTCGTCACTAATAATAGGACATTAGTAACGGTTCAGGGATTCGTCACTATTAGTGTTTTGTATTTAAAAAATATAAAAAAAAATTAAGTTAACAATATTAGTGACGATTTAGAAAATTCATCACTAATAATAGGGTATTAGCGATGGTTTAGAGATTCGTCACTATTAAAGTTTTTATTTAAAAATTATAAAAATAAGTTTGTTAACAATATTAGTGACGGTTTGGAAAATTTGTCATTAATAATAGGGTATTAGTAACGGTTTAGGGATTCGTCACTATTAGTGATTTTATTTAAAAAATATAATATAATTTAGTTAACAATATTAGTGACAGTTTGTAAAATTCGTCACTAATAATAGGATATTAGTGATGGTTTAGGGATTCGTCACTATTAGTAGTTGTATTTTAAAAATATAAAAAAAAAAAAAAATTAAGTTAACAATATTAGTGACGATTTATGGATTCATCACTATTAGTATTTTTATTTAAAAAATATAAAAATAATTTTGTTAACAAAATAATAGAACTCTAGTCATAAACTAAGAAAGACCTCCTCCCAATCGCACAACATGGAAAGCAAAAAAAAGTCCCAGTTAGAGAAATAAAGATCAAAAGCATACAAAAAATCTAGTCAAAATGAAGCTCTTGTGCACTCATAAAATTCATTACTGGTTGGATTATTGTAAACTGTTTATTGTAAACAACCAGGTTTGGAGCATACCTCTATGGAAAATGTCATATTTACAGATGAAATACTGCCAAAATTTTTCTAAACTTCTATAATTTTGGAAAATGTGATCCTATGGACTTTCGTGGATATCATTGTATTTATTTTTGAGTCCTAAGGTTGTCTTGAACACATTGAGCATCTGTATGATGCAAAAATCTTGTGAACTGCATGCTTTTGTGACTTGTAGGTTTGGGAAATATTCTATTTAGAAACGGCATGCTACTGAAAATTTGTTAGTTTTTTTCTAAACTAATCAAAGTCATATACCATATTTGTGAGAATGATTATAGTGTTCTGAATATTAAAACATTTTTGAAATGATAAGTGAAGTTCAAATGAACTTCGAATTTCATCTCTAAATTTACTTTTACATATGTTAAATGAAAATTCTATCAATTATGGACTCATTTGCATTATTTGATTATTATAGTTGTTTTTGAGTCCTAAGGAAGTCATGTAAACCATGAACATCACATTCTATTTTTTCATAAAACTATATTCTGATATAGATTGCTTGTGAGATGCATGAACACACTACATTATTTAATGCTTATTATATGAAGCTCTTGTGCACTCATAAAATTCATTGCTGGTTGGATTATTGTGAACTATTTATTGTAAACACACAGGTTTGGAGCATATCTTTATGAAAAATGTCCTATTTACAGACGAAATGCTGCCAAAATTTTTCTAAACTCATAAAACTTAACTATTTAAAATTGTATTTTTTTTAACTATGTCCGAATGTCCAATTATTTTTCTATCAAATCATTGATACTTATAGTACATATATCTATATGTTCAAAAATCGTATATTAATTTTTTTTATAATTCTTAATTTATAGGGTTTGCAGTTGTCACAACATTAGTACGATGTCATGCACTACAATAGGATGTAGATTTTGATTATTTTTTTGTATTTTTTTTATTATCTAGAACAGATGAAATTTCTGTATTTTAATTTGAATTTGTATAATGTATTTGTATTTGCTTTTGATTTTGAATTTTGAATTTTTTTTGTATTTTTTTCTATTATCTGAACAAATGGAATTTCTACATTTTAATTAAATTTGTATAATATATTTGTATTTAAATTAGAATTAGAATTTTGAATAATTTATGATTTTTTTAGTAATTATGGTTTAATGTTATGTATACGAAAATGTAATTACAGATTTTTACAGGAATTAATGATAAAAAAGTATTAAATTTAAATTATTAGTGACGGTTTTAAAACTTTCACTAATAATTTTCCATTTTTTAAGTATTAGTGAAGGTTTCAAAATTGTCGCTAATAGTAGAGTATTAGTGACGAATTTCAAAACTATCACTAATAGTAGAATATTAGTGACGATTTTAAAATTCATCACTAATAGTAGCTATTAGTGACGATTTTGAGCCAAGCCAATGTAGAATTCATAGTGACAGTTGTAACGACCCAGAAATTCATACCATATTTTTTTTCCATATACAAACTATAAAATTATATTACTCTGATACTCCTTATAAAATCTACTAAAATGTCTCAGTCCCAAAATGGACACCAAGAATCCTGTTCGTAGAAACAAAACACCTATGCAGCGAAAAACATAAATTACATCACCATAAATTATAATACCAGAGTTTCAGTAGTTTCCAAACATACATACACATCTCCCCAAAATCATCCAATACATCCCCTAGGAACTACTCAAAATATATCTCCCAAAATCACTTACCCTATAGATAGGGCAGTACAAAGGTCTTCTCTATCTTCGAGCCTGATCTGCTCATTTAATTGGATAACCTGAAATGTTTATAAATACTGGGATGAGACAACTCTTAGTAAGATGAAATATATTATTACCAGTGTGTGGCAAATGAGTTTACGTGAGCAATATATTTATTAATCAGGCTGTAACTAAGAAAACATACAAAGATAAGATACGTCACAACTCACACTTATGTCACTTAAAGTACAAGTGTTTATTAGCTTTCTAGTTAATCATACTTTTAGCTACTATATATATATATATATATATATATATATATATATATATATATTCTATTTTTCTGAAAATCTATATACATACATATAACTATGAAAACTTCCCTAGATGGATAACTCTATGTCATGATTTAACCCCTTATGACAGGGTTGTGCGGTCCGTGGGCTAAACTTAACACTGACTGGCCTACATGGATAAGTCAACTGAAAACCTCTATCGTTAGATTAACCGCCTCAACCTGGACTACCAGGGAGTCGTTGTCTCTCCCAAGGCATAATCAACTACTCATAAATTCTACACTCTATATAAGATGTGTGGTTGCACTTTGAACTATAATAGCTACGGTACCGTACTCTATAATCTAATCTAGTCCATCATGGTCTGATACTATATAATACTATTATATATATATATATATATATATATATATATATATATATTGCAATTTTACCATGATTCTGAAATAAACTGTGTTAACCATAACACTGTAATAAACTGAGCCGTGTAAATTGTAATATATGTATGATATGGTTCTATAATATTTGTATATCATAGCACTGTGAAAACTAAATATCATAATTCTGTAAATAAAACTATATAATATGTGCATCATGATTATGTACAAACTATATAATCATAATTCTGTAAATAAAACTATATATTTGTGTATCATGATTCTGTAAAAACTATATAATTGTAGTTCTAGAAAAGCTGGGTAAAAT
The DNA here is from genome assembly GCF_029873635.1 of Malania oleifera. NCBI lineage: Eukaryota > Viridiplantae > Streptophyta > Magnoliopsida > Santalales > Ximeniaceae > Malania > Malania oleifera. The sequence continues at coordinate 18,324,694 of NC_080419.1, forward strand.
TTTGTACTATACCAATATTCTTATGCCACACAATAATTAAAACTCATTAAATATAATCTGTAAAAATGTATAATTCTTACTCTGAATTATTCATAATCTTGCTCTGGAAACCCATAACCATATACAATATTTTTCTGGTAAAAATCTCTAATTTAACTGGCATAACATATTTCCCTTACCTAACTGACTGGGAGGTCTGACTCCAACTCTATCATCACACCTATAGCGTATCAAACTCGGAATCCTGAAATGATATATATATTTCCTAATCCAATCAACCCGAACTCAAAATAATAACTATACTCGCATTTTCCCCAAGCTCACATATCTCATTTTATCCATGAAATTCTAAACCATTAATTATTTATCAACTTTACTTAAGTTCTTGAGGAAACACCCGCAGGGATCCTCAATCCATACCTGCAGTGTTCACACCAAACCCTATATTTCACATCAACACCAGTTTAATCAATACAAATTTCGGTATATTTTTTTCTAACACAAATCCTCGGTCCAAAAATACCTAATAATCATGAAAACCTTAAAATAACCCACTTACTCATATTTTGGGATGGTGCTCCGGAACCCCAAATTGAAAATCTGCTTCGATGAAGTTACAAAAAACCTTCCCACGAACCTCGATGTGGTTCCTGATCCTCAAAATAGGGTTTAACAGAGCGAGAATAGAATTAAGGAGGGGGTAGGGCCGTAGGGTTTGAGAGAGAGTTTGAGAGAGTGATTTTTGTTGAATGAAGAATCAAGCTCGCGGGATCTTCTTATCATTCACACTATAAGGAAAACCGTCGACGATTTTCTATGACTCAGCAAATCGTCACCGGTTTTCTATTTAACCGGCCCAAAATTACCGTTTACCCATTACCGACCCATGATAAATCCCCATAATCGTCGACGATTTTCTATGACTCTAAGAAAACCGTCGTCGGTTTTCTCCTCCCCTAGCCAAAAATCCACTTTTTGCCAATTTATTTTATTATTATATTTTCTGGGTCTCTACAACGGTATTAGGATTTTAGTAATGATTATAATTTGTCACTAATACTCTATTATAGGTGACACTTTTAAGATTCGTCACTAATAAGTAGTAGTAACCACAGTTATAGCGACTATTTCAAAAACCGTCACTAATACTGGTCAAACCATCACTAATACTATTAGTGACGGTTTTTTTATTATTAGTGACGGTTTTGATCCGCCACTAATACCCTTATTTTTGGTAGTGAGGGTTTTGTACGTACATTACTGGCACGGTTTTAGGATCCCTGCAGACATTTCTCCAAGAATCAGGTAAGGAGATAGATTATGTCAGGTATCTTTTAGAAAATTATCGATTAAAATGCACTGTCTTTATGTCTATGATTTTTCTGGGAATCCAAGCATTTAGAAATGGCATTTATGAATTAATGTGTATTTTTGGGAAAACAAGCTTGGTGAGTTAAGTAAACCCTAGAAGCTGATTTAATACTAGTTTTCAGCGAAACATATTTTTCCCACGCAGAAAATATATTTTTGAATTATATTCAAACTATGTGTCCGGAGTTTGAATATTATACGAAATAGATAAGCATGTCAAAACATGTGCAGTTAGATAATGATTTTCATAAAATGTTGTAAACCTTACAGAAATTATGATATAATTCAGTTTCAGCCGACCTAATGTTGTGACAGATTAACTAGCCTAGTGCCGTGACAGCTCAGTTTCAGCCAACTTTATGTTATGATCAGATAGTTATCACATTATTTAGAAATTATGATATGACAGATTTTACACATAAATATGAAAATGAGATATGTTACAATTATAATATAAGAAATGTACTATATGATATTAGAACCCTAATGGACTAAGTATGTTTTGAGCACGGTACCGCAGCTAGTTAGCAAGATCCTAGAAGCGTTACGGAGAGCAGGATACCCCCCCTATGTCCGACCCGAGAAGTGTTGTGGAGTGCAGGATGGGTTCGGACTAGGCTGGGTGTACAAATTAGTCAGTGCAACCACACTTCTTAGATAGAGTGTTGGTATTGGATAGTTGATTAGCCCGTGAAGTGTTACGGAGAGCAGGATACCCCTCGGGTCTGGCCCGCGAAGTGTTGCGGAAAGCAGGATGGGTCTAGATCAGGCTGGGTAGGTAATCGTACTTATAGACTTTGTGTTTGATTTAGCACGGTAGGCTAGCCACTGCCAAGTACAACTTATAGGCCGCACAACCTAATCATGTGGGGTTATTACATGACGAGATTTATGAATGTCCTAGGGAAATTTTTACGTATGTATAGATATATTAGACGATTTACTTACTCGGAGGAATTTATTATGATAAAGAATGTTTATAAAGAAAAGCATGTATATTTCTTATATGTATGAGTACAAATTTACATGATTTACCAGTTTAACTTAATTATTTAAAGGTGATAAGTTATGCTACTCAAAACTCATGTTGCCACACACTGACAATATTCTATTCCGTCTTACTAAAAGGTGTCTCATCCCTATAATCTTTTAACATTTCAAGAGATCCAGGGAGCTGATCTTAGAAAGTTCCAGTCAGGATTAGTTAGTGGGGTTTGAAGATAGTGTTGGTGAGACACTACTATGTATATGTATATGGATACGTTTGGTATTACTTTTGCCTATAGTATTATCCTAATTTTTAGGAGACATGTGTATATATGATATGATGGTTCTAGAACTCTGGTATTGTATTCAGAATTATGTATAAGTTTCCGGTGCATGTTTTATTTGAAATATAGGTAGGTCAACCCGGCACCCACTTGGGGTTCGAGATATTATAGCATGGCATCAGACTTTAATATATGGAAAAAAAAAAAGCAGAATTATCGGGTCGTGACAATTGTTTTTTTCAATTTTTTGTTTCTATTTCTACACAGTGAAGAAATATATTATAAAATGTATTTGTTTATGTTGTTAGTTTTCTATTTATGTTGTCAGTTTTTTTATTATTCCAAAAATACTAAAAAACCAAATTTTATGGCTTTCAATTGTTATGTTCAATAAAATCTTTATTGAAAAGTAAATTTTGAAACTATAACAATTAAAAAAATTATAATAATTTTTATTTTTATTATAGTATTTTTTAAATGTGCATTATTTTGCAATTTTATTATCATAATCAGATTTTTATAATATTATTTGATTTAAAGATAAAAATGAATATTTTTTTAATTTAGTTTTTAATTTATTTTAGTTTTATAAATATTAAGCAGACAAGTTGTCAGTTTCTAATTTTTAATTTTTGTTTCTAATTTTAAGTTTTCGTTTCTGGTTTTTGTTTCTATAATTTTTGACAATGATACCAAATGACATCTAAATAAGCGAAAGCAATAAGCGATTCATGAAAACATGCAAATGACAATCAAGTGGTAAACATTAAAGTAACATATTGATTAACAACACCTACATAAGGAGTGTGTATTTAGCGAGGGAAGTAAGTATTTAGGTTAAACATGTTTAACAAATGTTAGTGAGTTTAACAAGAATGATGAACGTTCATCCCCTCCCCCCAAGCCCTTAAAGAGTTGTATATGTTATTTTAATTCTATAACTAAGAAACATCATGTTGTCCAAGATGGAGTCAATACTCCCACTTTACACTAAGGCTTACACACACTTAAAACATAAAACATATACTACTATTTATGTAGTAACTTGATCAAAAATAAAATAAAATATATAATAAATAAATAAAGAGATATTTTGGAGGTGATATTTTGGAGAAGATATTTTGAAAGGAGATATTTTGAGATATTTATATATAAATATTTTGGAGGAAATATTTATTTTGATTACTTGAAGGCTAAATTAGGTTTTTCTTTATAAACCCTCATTCTCTCTCTCTCTCTCTCTCTCTAGACACGAACTCCTCTCTCTCTCTCTCTCTCTCTAAGATTTTCGGACCGTGTGTTACCGATATCGACAATCTGATGTTGTTACGTGGATCAGAGAAGGAATCTCTATAGGTTCTACAGATCATAATTTCAATTCGGAGATTTTTTAGTTTTTCTCAAAAATCGAGGTAAGGGTTGGTTTTTGCTTTTGGTCTGGTAGATCTGTAGTATGCGAGATTATATTGAAGTGTTGTTCTTCGAGTATTAGGATTCGAGGTTTTCATGCTGTTGTTTTGAATCGTTTAGTTTCGGAGTTCGGAAAGCTAGGGCTTGAGTTTCAGATCATTTCGGACTCCGATTCACACGTAGGTAATGGTGTTATGTTAATACGGTGATTTATAGAATATGAATCAATTGAAATGTTGAAATAACTTTTAGATATCGAGTTACAACAGTTTTAGGGTTTCCGGGCCTCGATTCGGTAAACCAACTTTGTGATGACCCAAAAATATATATACGATTAAAGCATAATAATAATAATAATAATAATAATAATAATAATAATAATAATAATAATAATAATAATAATAATAATAACAAAAATGCTCATTAAGTTAATATCAATACAGAAGTGCTTTTCCGTAGGATCCTTGATTCCATGTTTGATGCCTAAGAAATACCTTGTCTTAGCAAGTGCTCAGAAACCATTACGGTTCAATCACTCCCTAGAGGTTGACCTGGTCAAAATGGAATTTCATAGGACAAACATGATAGACACTGTTTGTACACGTAAATAAGTACATATACATAAAATAGAGTTTTGACATACATAATTTGTAGAAATACATGGTATAATAATAATAATAATAATAATAATAATAATAATAATAATATAGGTATCCTATGTGGGACCCACAAGACTGTGTGAGGCCCACATGAGTCCCGCAATCGTGTGGGGTCCACATGAGTCCCGAAACTATGTAGGGCTCATAAAACCGTGTGAGAACTATTGGAATTGCATAAGACCCACTTAGGTCTCAAAATTGTATAGGGCTCACATGAGTTTTCGAAATTTGAATTTAATTAAAAAATACTAAAACATGGCTTAAAAATAACAACAATGATAATAATAATAATAATAATAATAATAATAATAATAATAATAATAATAATAATAATAATAATGATTTAAGAATTTTAAAAAATAAAATAATTAATTAAAAATTAATTAAATGGGAGTAGTGGCAAGCACTCCCACATGACTTACATCCCTATCCCATACCTAACCCATGCCTAACCCATCTCATGTCCATTCTTTAATTTAAAAAAATTATAATTTTACCCCTCTCCTTACACTTTTACAAATTCTATTTTCTTCCCCAAAATTTTCCTATAAATAGGAAACTTTCAACTTTCATTTTTCATAAAAATTTTTAAAGGAAGAGAAGGATTAGTGAGTGAAAGAATTAGTGGTAGAAAGAGAATTTTTGAGTAATTTCTCACTCACCCACCCTTTCCAATCTCATTTCTTAGAAATAGTCATTATGTTCGTAACACAAGGTAAAAGAAGAGGTAAGTAAATTTGTTTATGTTAGATTTCTATTTAAAATTCATACCCGAGTTTATTTGTAATTAAATTTCGATTATGTTAGTTAGTTTCATAAAATTCTCTTAAGTTTATTTTTACGCATATTTAATTATACTAGTTTTATCTTTAATATACTTGCATTTATTTTTTAGTTAAAAAATGTTCTAAACCCCTCGAGTATTTTATATCATTAATTTCTATTTAAGAAAATATTTTTAACATGAAAATTGTGTGGCATGAGTTTATTTATACGTTGCATATTTCACGAAAATATGAGTAAAGATTATATGAGTTTTTTTTTTTTTACGCTGCGTATTTCACAAAAATATGAGTAAAAATGAGATTTTCATGATATTATTTTAATTGTACAAATTATATAATAAAAATATTTTTAAAACCCCTTATAGCAAAGAAAGTTCAAAGTTACAGATGTTCGATACCGCAGCTTAAAGTTTAAATGGATTAAAGTGCACTCATACAGTTTACAGAGTAATTTTATATGGTAATGGATTTCTCCTGAGTGCACATATGGGTTGAATTAGGGTTTAATAGGGAAAATCTCACTTATGATGATGTACGTTGATTTAGTTTGGCCGGCCAGCCAGTTAAGTCCAGTCTTCAGACCGCACAACCCAGTCATGGGGGTAAACATGTCTTACGATTAACAAGCCTAAGGATGATTTCTACAGTATATGTATATACATATTTAATTACGAAAACAGAGTTATTGATGATTTGAAGGTCTTTAAGTTTATATGAATATGACCATTATTGTGCCTAAATGATGATTTAAAGGAAACGTATAATGAAAAGTATATATATGTATATAATTAAAAATTATAATTACAGTTTTTAAAGTCAAACGTTTAATTTAACAATTATAGTATATGATTATAAAATTTTACTATTGTAGTTAATGACAAAAGTTTTTATGCATAAATTTTTAAATTTACATTTATTTTAAAAACATTTTTAAAGCTATATTATTAAATATTATTTTACGAAATTAAAATATTTTGAAAGCTCATTTTGGTTACACACTAATAATAATCTTATTTACTTACTGAGTGTCGTCTCACCTCAATCATTATTTTACATTTCAGATCATTTTGAAGAGTGTACTAGAAATATGGCGTAGCAAGTGCATAGGCAGGAATAGAAATAGTAGAGTAGAATAAAAAAATCAGTATAATACAGATTAGAATATGTTTGTGTATTTTAAAATTTTAGAAATTTGTATTTTAATACTTGAGACATATATTTGTAATAAAACTAACTAGTGCTCTGGTAATAAAAATAATTTAGATTTATTTGCGTCCGCTGAAAAAATTATATGTAGGAACCCACTCGAGTTCGGGTCCTTACAGGCTTTATTTTCAAAACCAACTAGTCAAATTCAAATGTTATATTTTTAGAACTTGTCACTCTGGACCTTTTCACAGGTTGTAAATGTTGTTTTCGTTGTTTAAAACTTGTAATGTGATATTAATTGTTTATATTTACTTTTGGGTTGTTTTCGAATGTGGAAAACTGTGTGGTAGGTGTTGATGTTGTGAAATACTGGAACTTTTGTGAAAATGCAGGAAGTGTATTTGATGGCTATGGGTTGGATTTCACGTAATGATGTGTTTTGTCATATGATTTAAAAAGAATGTTTAAATTGCTTAAATTGCACGATATACTTTAGGAACCCTTGGGTCTAATAGTGTAGGCACAGATCCGTTGCTAGTGAGGGCACCATACTTTTCATATATATGAACTCGGGCTGTATTAAGATAGTAGGGGCGGTCTTAGTGTGAGTTTTGCCTCTTGATCATGTACCCAGGCTGTATTTAGACAATATGGGCGGTCAACCCCGATTGTGGGGATTTATACATGGTATAGAGTTTGAGGGCGTGTCCTATCCTGCATATCTATACATTTATGTAATTGTTGTTATATACTATGGGGCAGTTCATATGACGACAATGGGCTACGTATTTTACAATTATGGAAACGATGATTATATATATGTTTTTGTTTTTGTTAAACACTTAAAGCATGCTGGCCACACATTGTTATTAGCTTTATCGTCCCTTACTGAGAGGTGTCTCATCCTATCATACAAACTGTCTTTTCAGGTCCTTATAAGGTTGAGATTAGCAAGGACCTCCACGAGCTCGATTTTGTAGGATATGTTATAGGTTTTCAGAACTTGTAAAATGTTGTACGGCTCGAGGAAGCGTCGAGTATCATACAGTATTGTATATGGATGTTGGAATAGTTGTATGTATCTATCTAGAAGTTAGAACTCCGATAATAGTTTGATGGATGTTTATGTTTTCTGTTGTGTGTGTGTATATATATATATATATATATATATATGTGTGTGTGTGTGTGTGTGTGTGTGTGTGTGTGTGTGTGTGTGTGTGTGTGTGTTTAGAAGTATATTAGGTACACAGACGTCACTACAGTAACATTCGGGTCGTAAGTTGGGACCAGAGTGTTACAGGTGGTATCAGAGCCTAGGTTTGCTAGGTTTTGCAGACTTTGACGGTCAGTGAGTAAATTACCAGAGTATTGGCTGTAATGAGATAGAGTTGGAGAGTTAGTTGGGTTTTATTCTGGAGGCTCGGAGGCGGGATTTCCTTCGATGGTCTTCTGTGCTTTTTCGGGATTGATGATTTTAGGAAAATCATGGTAAATCCATCGATGGTTTCGTTTTTAGGTTGAGAGACTTGACTCGAATGTCGAGATGATAGGTTAGACGGTCTAGTGTGTATGGGATGTCGGTGTCTCGAATATGTGTTGTTTAATCTTCTTGTTCCATATTTGCATTTATTGTGTTAAATATGGAATGATTAAGTTGGCTTTTACCTGTGTACAAGATGGAACCCCAAGGGAAGGGGATTATGGCAGGAGGTGATAATCACCTGGATGCCTCCAGTGAGGATGAGAGTGAGGCTCCTATGTTCCTCCGTGATATAGCGAGGCAGGCTAGGAAGGAACCCAAGAGGGGTTCCAAGGAGCATAATCAAATGGTTACAGATAGAGTCTGCACGTACCAGCAGTTCTCCAGAACAAATACGCCGACATTTTCGAGAGGGCCAAACCCGATTGCGGTGGAGGACTGGTTACAAGAGATAAAGGATCTTCTGGAGGCATCTGAGTGCACAGAGGAATAGAAGGTTAAATACGTCGCCCTCAAGCTGGTGGGGGAGGCTAAGAGATAGTGGTGATCAGTTAGGTTGGTCGAGGAGCAGTGCCCAGGGTACGTGTCGACTACCTGGAGTCGATTCAGCGAGGTGTTCTTCGCACAATACTTCCCCATCACCACCCATAATGCGAAGTTTGAGCAGTTCCTCCACTTGACTCAGGGATCGATGCCGGTGCAGCAGTGCGCGGCTAGGTTCGTGGAGTTATCTTGGTTTGCGCCTCACATGGTTTCAGATGAGCCGAAGAAGGCTCGTATGTTTGAGAGGGGCCTGAAGCAGGCTATACGCGTGCAGGTGGCAACATTGATGATCCAAGGCTTTTATGAGCTTATGGATAGAGCCACGGTAACTGAAGCCAGCATTCAGAAGGGAGAGAGAGAGAGAGAGAGAGAGAGAGAGAGAGAGAGAGAGAGAGAGAGGCGAATTAGAAGAAGAGGTTTTTTCCCCAGAATTCGCAGTTAGGCTCCATCAAGAGTTATTGGAAGAAGTCTGATGGTCCTTCGGGCCAACAGCAGTAGCTGTCGGGATCTCAGGCTTCCTAAGGGAGTTAGGAGACCCCAATGTGTCCCAAGTTCTGGAAGCAGCATTGGGGCGAGTGCAAAACTCGATTCACGGGCTGCTACAGGTGCGGGGAGTTAGGGCATCTGATATGAGATTGTCGGGCGACAGTGAGTCTCCCTTCAGCACAAGCTCAGAACCGGGGTGGTAACCAGGTACCTCGAGGTGGTCACCAGGGAGGCATCGCTCAGGCTAGGGTGTACTCGATGACGTCGGGCGATATAGAAAATGTCGGCAATGTGGTGAACGATACCATTTATAGCTTATCATATAATGTTGTAATTCTTTTTTATTCAGGTGCAACTCACTCCTTTTATATCTCAAGAATTTGTTAAATGGTATGGAGTGGAGGCTCAACCGTTAGAGGTCGAGTTAGGTGTGGATACACCATCAGGGTTAGTGGTGGTATGTAGTAGAGTGGTCAGGGATTACCTGATAGAGATTCAGGGGAGGAGGCTACCTTCCAGTCTAATCGTGTTTGATATGTATGGGTTTGATGTAATCCTAGGGATGGATTAGCTAGCATCTAGTTTTGTGAGCATTGACTGCTGTAGGAAGGAAGTATTGTTCAGGCCTCCTAGAGAGCAGGAATTTCTATTTGCTGGGTCGTGTGTGCGTTCTGCACCATGGATCCTCTCAGCGATGTAGGCAAGACAGCTACTTCTGGAGGGTTGTTAGGGATACTTGGCGAGTGTGAAAGTGTCACCTAAGGAGGAATTGAAGTTGGAGGATATCCTAGTGATAAGGGAGTTCTCTGATGTCTTCCCTAAAGACTTTCTAGGGTTGCCTCTAGACAGGGAAGTGGAGTTTTCTATTGAGTTAGCACCGAGGATGGCACCAATCTCCAAGGCGCCTTACAGGATGGCTCCAGCTGAGTTGAAAGAGTTAAAGGAGCAGTTGCAGGAACTTTTGGATAAGGGGTTCATTAGGCTGAGTGTGTCACCCTGGGGTGCACCTGTGTTGTTTGTGAAAAAGAAGGACGGGTCGATGAGGATGTGCATCGATTACCGGGAGATCAATAAGATGATCGTGAAGAATAGATATCCATTGCCTCAGATTGACGACTTGTTTGACCAGTTGTAGGGCCCTCAAGTCTTTTTGAAAATTGATCTACGGTCTGGGTATCACCAGCTGAAGGTGAAAGCAAAGGATGTATCGAAGACTGCTTTCCTAACTCGGTATGGCCATTGTGACTTTTTGGTTATGCTGTTTGGTTTGACGAATGCACCTACAATATTCATGGACTTGATGAACAAGGTGTTCCATGAGTACCTGCATAAATTTGTGGTGGTATTCATCGACGACATCTTGGTGTATTCAAAGAGTCCAGCAGAGCATGATGCTCATTTTAGAGTAGTCCTTCAGGTACTTAGAGAGAAGGAACTATTCACTAAATTCAAGAAATGCGAATTCTGGCTTGAGCAGGTTGCATTTCTAGGGCACGTGGTGTCCAATAAGGGTATTCCAATTGACCCAGGTAAAGTTGAGGCGGTAGTTGACGGGGCGAGACCAAGGAATGTACATGAGGTTTGTAGTTTCTTGGGTCTGGTCGGGTATTATAGTCGATTTGTCGAGGAATTTTCTAAGCTATCTGGCCCTTTGACGCAGCTTACCAAGAAGGGTAGCAGGTTTGAGTGGACTAGAGACTGCAAGTAGAGTTTCCAAGAGTTAAAGCGGCGCTTGGTCATGACTCCAGTGTTGACCATTCCATCAGGGGATGGTGACTTCATGATCTACAGTGACACGTCCTTGAAGGGACTAGGTTGTTTTTTGATGCAACAGGGTAAAGTAGTTGCCTACACTTCTTGTCAGCTCAAGGAGTACGAGAAGAATTACCCTACGCATGATTTGGAGCTGGCAGCAGTTGTGTTTGCTCTAAAGATATGGAAGCACTATCTGTATGGTGAGAAATGCAAGATCTTTACCAATCATAAGAGTCTTAAATACTTCTTTACCCAAAAGGATTTGAATATGAGGCAGTGTAGGTGGCTTGAATTGATCAAAGACTACAACTACACCATTAGCTATCACCCCGGAAAAGCTAATGTGGTAGCTGATGCGCTGAGTCGGAAGTTAGTGGAGGCGTCGATTTTAGAAGTTGTGGAGAAGCATCAGATTAGGATAGATCTAGAGAGATTGAGGGTAGAGCTGATTCGTTGTCGGGTTGGTGGTTCAACTGACCTTACGAGAATGAATCAAAGCTGCTTAGTTGAACGATGCAAAGTTGGTAAAGATTGTGGAGAAGCTGCAGAGAGAACCATATTCAGACTTTAATGTATTTGAGGATGGAGTTCTCATATTCCACACCAGGCTGTGTGTACCAGATGACGCAGAGATAAAGAGGATGATTCTAGAGGAGGCTTATCACTCTCTCTACATTGTTTATCTAAGGAGCACAAAAATGTATAAAGATCTACGAGAATCATTCTAGTAGAGTAATATGAAGAGGGATGTGGTCGGGTTTGTTGGGCAATGCCTGACATGTTAGCAAGTGAAGGCTGAGCATCAAAGACCAGTAGGACCACTACAGCTGCTCAACATTCCTAAGTGGAAGCAGGAACACATCTCGATGGATTTTGTTTCAAGGTTACCTTCAGCGGTGCATAGATAGAATGCTATCTGGGTGGTGGTGGATCAGTTGACGAAGACAGCACACTTCATTCCAGTCAAAGTTAGTTATTCTATGAATAGGATGGCAGAGTTGTACGTACAGGAGGTAGTACGGCTCCATGGAGTCCCGATGTCAATCGTTTTAGATTGAGACCCATGTTTCACGTCTCGGTTTTGGAAGGGGTTGTAAGATGCCTTGGGGTCATAGCTCATATTCAGCACGGCATTCCACCTACAGATGGATGGGCAATCTAAAAGGGCGATTCATATTTTGGAGGATATGCTGCAGGCATGCATGTTGGATTTCCGTAAGAGTTGGATCTGGTATCTACCGCTCATAGAATTTGCTTATAACAACAGCTACCAGGCGAGTATTGAGAAGACACCATATGAGGCCTTGTATGGTCGTCAGTGCCGAACTCTGTTGTACTAGGATGAGGTAGGTGAACGATATTTTTTGGGACCAGAGTTGGTTCAGTAGACCTCTGCGAAGGTCGAGCTTATTAGAGAAAGGATTAGATCAACTCAGAGTCGGCAGAAGAGTTATGTTGATACTCGCCGATGGGAACTGAAATTTGATATCGGAGATATGGTATTTCTAAGGGTTGCTCCTATGAAAGGAGTGATGAGGTTTGAGATGAAGGGAAAGTTGATTCCTTGGTACCTTGGGCTGTTCGAGATCGTGGAGAGGGTAGGTCCAGTTGCTTATTGGGTAGCCTTACCCCCGACCTAATCTAGGGTGCATGATGTGTTTCAAGTGTCGGTGCTGAGGAAGTACGTTCCAGATCCGTTGCACGTGATCAGTTATGAGTCCTTAGAGATTAGTGAAGTGCTAGCTTATGGTGAGGTACTTGTTCGGATTTTGGATTAGAAGGTACGGAAGCTGCGTACCAAGGAGATACCATTGGTAAAGGTGCTATGGCGTAACCACGCGGTTGAGGAGGCTTCTTGGGAATTAGAGACTGAGATATGACAGAAGTATCCTCAACTATTCAGAGATGTTCAGAGTTAGACAGGTAATGTAGATATGTGAGTGTATCCTTTTTTGCTTATGGTAAAGGTATGTGGATTGTCACTGGGAGAGTTTGTATATGTAATGTGAGCTTCCGAGACTATTGTATGTAACCACGGTATTCCTCCACCATAATTGAGGGTAGGTAATAAATTTGGGACGGGGCTGCTATGTGGGTGGTTGCATACTCTTCCTAGAGACAGAGCAGTTAGAGTTCAAACGATGTGATAGGAACAATCAATAAATTTCGAGGATAAAATTTTATAAGGAGGGGAGATTATAGTAACCCGATCAAAAAAATATATAAAAAATAAATAATAAAAAATAATATATATATATATATAATAAATAAATAAATAAATAAAGAGATATTTTGGTGGAGATATTTTGGAAAAGATATTTTGAGATATTTATATATAAATATCTTGGAGGAGATATTTATTTTGATTACTTAAAGGCTAAGTTAGTTTTTTCTTTATAAACTCTCACTCTCTCTCTCTCTCTCTCTCTCTAGACATGAACTCCACTCTCTCTCTCTCTCTCTCTCTCTAAGATTTTCGAGCTGTGTGTTGCCAAAATCAACGATCCGACGTCGCTATGTGGATCAGAGAAGGAATCTCTACAGATTCTATGAATCAAAATTTCATTTCAGAGATTTTCGAGTTTTTCTCGAAAATCGAGGTAAGGGTTGGTTTTTGCTTTTGGTCCAGTAGATCTGTAGTATACGAGATTATACTGAAGTGTTGTTCTTCGAGTATTAGGTTTCAGGATTTTCGTGCCATTATTTTGAACCGTTTAGGTTTGGGGTTCGAAAAGCTAAGGCTTGATTTCTAGGTCGTTTTGGACTCCAATTCACACGCAGGTAAGGGGATTATGTTAATACAGTGATTTATACAATATGAATCTATTGAAATGTTAAAATAACTTTTAGATATTGAGTTACAACGGTTTTAGGGTTTCTAGGCCTCGGTTCGACAAACTAGCTTTATTTTCAAAACCAACTGGTCAAATTCAAATGTTATATTTTTATAATATTGTACTTGTCATTATGGACCTTTTCACCGGTTGGAAATGTTGTTTTCGTTGTTTAAAACTCGTACTATGATATTAATTGTTTATATTTACTTTCGTATTGTTTTCGAATGTGGAAAACTGTGTGGTAGGTGTTGATGTTGTGAAATACTGGAATCGTTGTGAAATGTAGGAAGTTTATTTGATGGCTATAGGCCATATTTCACGTAATGATGTGTTTTTTGAAATGATTTCAAAAGAGTGTTTAAATTGCTTAAATTACACGATATACTTTAGGAATCCTAGGGACTGATAGTGTAGGTATGGATCCGTTGCAAGTGAGGGCACCATACTTTTGATCTATATGAACCCATGCTGTATTGAGACAGTAGGGGCGGTCTTAGTGTGAGCTTTGCCTCTTGATCGTATACCTAGGTTGTATTAAGATAGTAGGGGAGGTCAACCCCGATTGTGGGGATTTATACATGGAATAGAGTTTGAGGGCGTGTCCTATGCTACATATCTGTACATTTATGTAATTGTTGTTATATACTATAGGAATATTCATATGATGAAAATGGGCTACGTATTTTACAATTATAGAAATTATGATTATATATATATATATATATATATATATGTTTATGTTTTTGTTAAACACTTAAAGCATGCTGGCCACACATTGTTATTAGCTTAATCATCCCTTACTAAGAGGTGTCTCACCCTATCATACAAACTGTCTTTTTAGGTCCTTATCGAGGTTGAGATTAGCAAGGACTGGGGCAGGGTAGCGATCTGTTTTTGAGTGAGCGTCTCCATGAGCTCGATTTTGTAGGATATGTTATAGGTTTTCAAAACTTGTAAAATGTTGTAAGACTCGAGGATGCGTCGAGTATCATACAACATTGTATATGGATGTTGGAATAACTGTATGTATCTATCAGGCAGTTGGAACTCCGGTAATAGTTTGATGGATGTTTATATTTTTCGCTACGTGTATGTATATATATGTTGAGAAGTATATTAGGTACACAGACATCACTACAGTAACACCCAGGCCGTAAGTTGGGACGGAGGTGTTACAATTTACATGATGATAACTCATCTCATACACACAATTTAGGTAAGTGGTCACAAGCAAGCAAAATGTCCTGAATAAGCTTGACTCATTATACATGTAGATATGATAATGAAAAGCCAATTAAGACTCATAGACATCCACAATGATTCTTTTAACAGCGGAGGAGTCCATAGATGGGCTTGATACACATAGGTGAACACCAACTTGACCCAAAAGTTTAAGTCTATTGGGTCTTGAGTCTAACCATGTATCCAAACACCCATCATCTACTCAATTTTTTCAATGTGGTACAAACTCGCAAGTGGAATTCTCAACAATTGCCCCCACACCTCCAACCTATTAATCGTCCTAGCCAATAAAACAATAAATTACAAACCCAAAGACAATTGTGTACGCCAATTGTTGTGAAATGAGCGGCAATTATGATGAATAGTATGGAAAAATAAAGAGACAAATAAAGCAATAAAAACACATAAATTTAACGTGGTTCAGCAGTATGCCTACATCCATAGGAGCGAGTGACGACTAAATTTCATTATATAAAAGTAGGGTTACATCATATGTATTTATACTAACCCTAATCATACAGAGGTATTAGAAAATTTTCTAAAATACCCATGTACTGTACCGTGGGGGCGTTACTCCAACACCCCCAACCTATTAATCATTCCAACCAATAAAACAATAAATTACAAACCCAAAAGACAGATGTTGTCGTTTCACTCTGCTCCACTTACAGCATTAGTCTGCTTTCTATGTACACGCTTTCCACTCGATATGAATCACATACTACAACAAATTCCACAATTCCCTAAAATGAATGTTTTTATTATAAATACATTTAACCAAAAAAAAAATTGCCCCTGGTAGTGAAAAGGCATGCTGCATGACAATCTACCATCTTGATTCTTATTGTGCTAAGTTTTTCTCTTTTTTTGTTCTCTTTTTTGCTTTTCTCTTTATCCCCTCTTCTTTTCACTTTTTTTTTTTTTTTCCCTCAACATCTTTACCATCTCAATCCATCAAACTGGAAGAAAAAAGAAAACAGAAAAGAATTGCACTCATACATGCTTTCTAAAATCTATACAAGAAGTTTTTTTCTTCTTATTTTTTTAAAATTGAACAACTAATTTATTGTTGAAACACTTACAACCCTCACTCAAGGGATAAAAGTTACTCTAAGGATAACAGACTGATCCTTCTCAAAAGCTCACATGAACGGAAAGATTTGACACCTCGATATCGACTCTTTGCTGCTTAGAACGAAAGTATGTTCTAAGAATTAGGCTGTTCGTCCCTAAAGAAAGTGCAAGTCTTGGAAAATTCTCTCAAAAGTCAAATTTCCAAGACCCCACATGTAATTGCAGATCTTCCATCAGCAGTGTTTCTTGACTTGTAACATCATGTCTAGCCAATGTTCGAATATGTTCCCATACATTGAGATACCCAAGGGGTCTGCACGAAGAACACGGCAAAGAAATTACAAAGCTCTGGACCCTAAATCATATACTTCTTTAATTAGTTAACAGATAAAGCCTATATTAGGCTTAACCCATTTAAAAAATAGCAGGACTAGAGTTACGGGAAGCTTAAAATGACAGAATCTCTGTGGGGCTCTTAGCCCATGTAAGACATCCTCTTGGTCCCCCTATCACCTTGAAATTGTTACCCAACCCAATAGAGAGAGAGAGAGAGAGAGACATGACCTATATAAACTAATACTGAAAGCAAAATTTCAAAATAGTTTATAAGTAAAGCTCAAGGATGCAGCATACCTGCCAGCTGATGTGATGGTGAACATGAAACCTTGTTTATATTGTAGCTAATATAGTTACTGTTATCTGAGTTGAGGAATTACACAAATAATCTTGCGTTTGAGAGCTACATTGGAATTCCCTTCTGTCAAACTTGGAACTTGTAATTGAGTGCCTTTTACTTTTGCATGGATGCTGTTAAATGCAAACTAATTCAAGGCCAGTTACCAAAATAGTAAGGTGCTTTTTAGTAATAAATTATATACCAGCTTTTCGTGATTAATTCAATAAAAACATGGACCAACAGCTCATGAAGGAAATCTAATCATGCCTATTTCACAAATTTATAATAAAATTTATCTAAAATTTTACTAAAAATGGAGTAAAAGCGGAAAAAAATTTATATATATATATATATATATATGTATATTCGGATTGATAAATCCTTCTTCTATGCTCAGTTAAATCTAAGATTCAAAATTTATGTCTTGTAGATAAAATATAGATTGAAATCTTTTGAAAGGAAAGTAGGCAGGGAGCAAATGGCTAATAATATTATCTGTATCTTTTCTATAGTACTTCTGTCATTGCTCTTGAATTGGCAATTTGGGCAGCGCGGCCAATGTTGAACAGAACAGAGAGTTGGAATTCTCAAACTTCATGGTGGCACAACCATTTCATTTTATTTTATTGAACTCAACAGAGGAAAGGGGCCACAAGACGCAGAAAACAACAAGAGTGCTCGTGCATGAATGATGAAACCCATTACAGGCAGCCCCTTAAATTCAAAATTTTCTGATATCAGTGATGAAACGAGACTGGTCCCTAAATCCCTTTCTTGGGTTTCTTTCTTCTTTTTCCAAAATCTTATTGGCATTGCTCGATTATAGCTCTCAGGCTTACGGTTACAGAGTGTTAATTTCTTGGAAGATGAGCTTTGGATGCAGGGCAGGCACACACCCTCTCCTCGTGTACATGTTAAAGCGTTAGAATCACGATCTTCTCTCTTGAAAGGAACCCCATTTTGGAATTTTCGTCGCCATCTCAGACCCTAGTTTGGACTGTTGCTAATTAGGGTTTCATTTATCTTGAATTTTTTGCTTTAAATGCTGTGTCTGCACTGTTTATAAGCTGTGATCTCGTGCGCAATAAAAGTGCAATATATAATATTTTTTTCTTCAACCCCACAGCTCATGTCCTCTAATGAGAAAAAGCTACTGTCGTAGGACCAGATGAAAATGTCTCAACTTTATGCTTCGCAGGGTTGATTTAGGGCTTTCTTTCCCCTATTCCGAGATGGGTTTGCTTTAAATTTCTCCAAATCGGTTTCTTCTTGTAGGGGTTATTCTTATCTTGAGGAATTTTTTCCGGAAAACCTTTCCTACCCGCACGAGAAAAGAATTGTCAATTAGTCATTCAAGGATTATTCTGCAGATACAGGGTTTTGGCTTTGGTAAACTGGTTTTCCTTAGGGTTCGTTGATTGTTTGTCAATTTGGCTTCCGAGAAAAAAAACCCAGATGCAATAGCCACAATGTTGATTTCAATGAGTACTCATTTCGATTTCGTCACACCCATCAAGAATTACTCTTCGGTAGATGCTGATGCATTGGACATGTTCCACTTTTGTTAGAGGACTTCCTTCAGCAACCTTGGTTACATTTGAATTTCTCCCTCAAGTCTTTGAATTGTTTCTTGAATCATGGGCTGCGTCCATGGGAAGTGCTGCAGGCGGTACATGCCATCAACGGACGGCGATTCTCGAGATTGCAGAGAAGGGAGTCGTTTTGGTGTTCATAAAAGGCATGTACTCACAGAAAGTTCAATAGAGTTGGCCCCTGTTCCTTCCCATAACTTCTGTCTGGAGTTCTCAGCCTTCACGCAGCGCGGATACTACCCCGACTCGCCAGATAAAGAAAACCAAGATAGCTTTTGCATCAGAACACAAATTCAAGGTAATCAAAATCTCCATTTCTTCGGAGTATTTGATGGGCATGGGCAATTTGGCATGCATTGTTCAAATTTCGTTAGGAATAGACTAGTGGAGATACTATCAGATGACCCTGCATTGACGGAGGATCCTGTAAAAGCTTATAATTCTGCTTTTTTAGCCGTAAATTCTGAACTACACAATAGTGAGATAGATGATTCGATGAGTGGCACGACCGCCATTACTGTTCTTGCTTTTGGCAATACCCTTTTTGTTGCAAATGTGGGCGATTCGAGAGCTGTGATTGCGACTAAGGATGGGAATCGAATTGTAGCTCAAAACTTGTCAAATGACCAGACACCATTTCGTAGAGACGAGTATGAGAGAGTGAAGCTTTGTGGGGCCAGGGTTTTAAGTGTTGATCAAGTGGAAGGGCTTAAGGATCCAGATATTCAAAGTTGGGGTGATGAAGAGACAGAAGGTAGTGATCCTCCAAGGCTGTGGGTTCAGAATGGGATGTATCCTGGGACTGCATTTACAAGAAGTGTTGGAGATAGTACAGCTGAGAAGATTGGCGTGACTGCTGTTCCGGAGGTGTCAATTCTTCAGCTTACTCCTGATCATCTGTTCTTTGTCATTGCAAGTGATGGGGTTTTCGAGTTTCTCTCAAGCCAAGAAGTAGTCAATATGGTATGACTGGAGAAACAACCTTCATTTTTTGTATATTTTTATTTATTTTTTCTATGTACCTGTCATTGATAAAATCACGGTTTGATTCCCCTGCTGGATATTTATGTTCCTCGATACAGTGATATCATAAACTTGCTGCTTCTAGGAATTTACCTTCGGCACCTTTTCAATATTTAGTTTTATAGCTCTTCATTAGTTTATATTAATTGTACCATTTACCAACAGATTTGAAACTGTTTAGTATAGTTTCCCACGCAGTTCTACATTAGTTTATATTGATTGTGAGTTTTATTGTATTTCATTACCTTTTATTGTGATATTTTAAAATATTTGTCATGTATTTCCCCTTTACATTTTCCTAAATAAGAAGACTACAAAATTCAACATGCAACAGGATCAGAGAAGTATGTGTAATTAAATTTAATAGGACTTTGTTGTAATGTTTGTCAAGCTATATGGGAAACCTGAAGACCGCATGTAGAAGAGATTCTAGATATGTACTTTTCTGTAAATTTTAAGTTGTATGTTCACACTATAAACAGAGTGATGATTTTGTTCACAGAGTGACAGTTGTTATAAGTTGATCGTTGTTACGACAGACCAAACAGTAGTCTGAAGTTCAGTCTTAATATGAACTACTTGCAATGCCCCTATTTGCCTATTCAGAATCTCCAGCTGTTCCATCAACTCTCTCTCTCTAGTTTCAAGAAATTAATTTAGAAAATACAAGTGCTTGGTAAGATTTTAACTCAATAACTGTTCAATTGAACTGCTAGGCATAGTTAGTCTCCCTTTTCTAGCCTAAGATGTGCTCAACATATCTGTGTCCATCAACTCTCTCTCTCTAGTTTCAAGAAATTAATTTAGAAAATACAAGTGCTTGGTAAGATTTTAACTCAATAACTGTTCAATTGAACTGCTAGGCATAGTTAGCCTCCCTTTTCTAGCCTAAGATGTGCTCAACATATCTGTATCTCTATCTTCATTAGTTAACCTTTTCTTTTGTTAATAGCCCATGTGTGCCTCTTTTTGGATTATGTCAAAACTTGCAAGTGAGTGGGCATTGAACCCCTTGGTGGCAGATATATTTTTGGGTTCTTTTTTGTCAAATGTGAAGGTGATTATTTGCAATGTTGTTACTAAAATGTGGAATTGAGTTGTTGCAATTCATTGAGCTCACTGGAAAAAAATTTATGTGGTGTGGATGCAGTAATAAATTCTGTGGCAGACAATTGAATTCATTTGCATTCTGTGCAATTCATGGTGTATTGATATAGTTCATGGCATAAAGTCCTCAACCGGACTTCATCTGTGTATTTCCTTTCACAAAATACTGTAGACATCAATACTGTACGAAGTTTATCACAATACTGAATTCATTTTTCTAGTGCTACATTAACTGGAGGAAACAGCAATTCACTTTTACCTTTGCACCCAGAGCACTTTAATTATCCCCTCTATTTCCTCTTCTTCGTAATTGCACAAAGATAGTTACAGGTGCAAAGTTATTCATATAACATGTTTGCTTCTGTTTTTTTTTTATAGTCTCTATTCATTTTTTGCCTTTTTAAACCAGACACAATGATGCATTAGATAATGTGTAGTCGGAATAAATCTCTGCCCATTTAGGGGGCGTTGGTTCACGGCATCTTTCAACATTCCCCGTAATGTTGACGCCCATGGCATCTCATTCCCATGCTTGTTTGGGCACTAGAATCTATCATGGCAGACATCTTAAAGAATGAAAGATTCCTAAAAAACACAAGCATGCTCTTCCCACCCTCCTCTATGGGCAAGTTTTATGAGAATCTCATTCCCCTACTTTTGGGACAAGATTGCCCTCTCTATTTTGTATAGTTGGACAACAATGCCCCCATAAAAATGGAAGTATTTTTTTTAGAACATGATAATATGATATTAAAGGAAGGGGAGCCTACATGCAATGGCACGTGTTCGAGGGGTGGAAACAGCCTCTTGTGAAGATGTAAGATAAGGCTGCGTACTATAGACCCATCGTGGTCCACTCCTCCCCGGACCTCGCATACGTGGGAGCTTTGTGCACTGGGCTGCCTTTGTTTTTTATTTTTTGATCATGTGCTATTAAAACCAATGGGATAGAAAGATACAAAAGGAGAGGCCATAGAAGGCCAAGACAAAAAAACAAATAGCAAGATAAAATTTAAAGCTCCTAAACTAGTGGATATGACTGTTCATGTCCTTGCTAATGTTATTCACGAAACCATTCACAGCAGCTAATTCCTCTGAATATAGTTTTATTTATGGCCAACTAGCAAAAATGAAAGTATTTATTATTATTATTATTATTATTATGGTAAAATTTTGGAGACCATGTTGCCCCAAATTATTTTTGTTAATTGGATTATTAAGTATTGAATTTCTTTAATTTAAGATTGTTGAAAGTTTTAGGACATGGATTTAATTAGGTGCAATTCTAGGTAGGGGTTTTGTGTTGAAAATATGAGTATTCTTCATTTATTGTTTATACACAGACCAAGGGTATAATGGTCATCCTTTTATAATGGTCCCATCTTGAAACATCCACTAGGATTCCCGAACTAAACATTGACACGGTATCCTGTGTACATCCTTCATTACAGTGCGAAGCAAACAAATTATTTCTATGAGGCAGCATCCCTTTCCTAGGAATGAGATTGCAGGGAATGTCTGTGAATCAAACACCCCCTTAAGAAACTCCCCTTAAGATAGATGATGATGAAAAACAATTAAGTGGGTAAGATCCTCTTCCACTTTGAACACCTCCATTTTTCTTTTGATAAGATGTGCGAACAAACATAAAACATGCCTTAGTG
Organism: Malania oleifera; assembly: GCF_029873635.1. Classification (NCBI taxonomy): domain Eukaryota; kingdom Viridiplantae; phylum Streptophyta; class Magnoliopsida; order Santalales; family Ximeniaceae; genus Malania; species Malania oleifera. The sequence continues at coordinate 18,346,818 of NC_080419.1, forward strand.
TCCAAAATTCTTAGTAGAAGTTCCAATGTTTATGAATTAATATCTTTGATGGATTAAGGATGCAGTGGGTATCATGGTTTAGTTCCTTCATCATCTTAATTCTTCCGTTTACCATCTGTGCCTGTTGATTTTTTCTTTTTCCCCCACTAGGGTCTAACAAATATATGGCAATCTTTGTGCCATGCCACTTTTGACCACTTTCAACCTGTTTAAGACAATTATTAAGAGAATCAACATGCTGATTTATCAGCAGTATTCTCCCCAACTATATTTATGATTTTTTTTCTGTATAAATTATCAGATTTTATCATAACTAGTTAAAGTCTTTTAATTCTCAGCCTTAAGTTTTGGATTGAATAAGCTTCAACTCAATTTGGATTTCTTTTTTTTTTTTTCTCCTTAGCCTCTTGTATACTATTCACATTACTTTAGAACCTCCAGTAATTTTGATTGTGGTTGGGCTATATCAATTTAATTGTCTCAGATTTCCATTTATTTATTTTTTCTTTTTATTACACCTTCAGTTCCCTGTTTCCTCCTCAACTTTTCTAATCTATTTCTGTACGTAGGTGGCAAGTCATTCAGATCCTCGGGATGCATGTGCTGCCATTGCTGGAGAATCATACAAGTTGTGGTTGGAGCATGAAAATCGAACAGATGATATAACAATCATCATTGTACACATTAAAGACCTTACTAATGTATAAATGATTCAAATATTTCAGTGGATTCTCATTTTACTAAATTTCCTTCACACTTGGCTGAATTCACGATGATTGGTAGCAGTAGAGTTACACGTCTAATAATGGTTTGGAATGACCTACACTTCATGAGGCCCTTTTAGGGAGATTTATGCGACAAATAGCAGATGATTGCTGATGACTTCTAGTTTAATATTTCTTGTGTTGCTTTGACCTTTATTATCCAGAAGAATGTATAACTCAAATGGTCGTCATCCACTTTGATTGAAGTGTTGATTTGGCATCGGGAAATCCTATAAGTCTTCTCTCACTTCCCCTGTCCTCTTTCATTCAATGAAGGCAGAGTATGAATGATATTAAAAGTTAGGAAGATGAAATCTCTTAAAATGAATGCTTGGTGCTTTCCTCGGTTTATTCTTGTGCCCTTGCCCCTGGTGAAATCCCTACCTTTCTGCTGGAGGCATTTTTCATATTTTACTTCATTAATTGCTTTACGATTTGTCTAATATTTCGCACGAATGCAGTAGTCAGGTGCCTGCACTTCGTATGGAACAAGTGAATACAATATAGCGATTGAAAATCAATCATTTGATAAGAAGCGATTTGTTCAGGTCTGCCTCCTCAGCATGCCATTTCAATGGATTGGAGCCCAGCAATTCGTTGCGTCTCCAACACATGGCAAGCCCTCGGAAATGGTCTGGTTTTACTAATGAAGATTTGTTTTTTATGTGATTAAATCATGTTCCTTGTATGCTGAGCCTGTCTTTTCTTTCAATTTTCCCAGTTATTCATTGCAGTGATCAAGTAGCAGGGGCCTTTACAAAATCATCGTGGCCTGTTTTCCTTGAAACGGTACCATCTGCATCCTCAAATTTAGTATTAGATTTCAGAATGCAGTTAAAGAATTTTAGCACGAGGCACCTAGGAGGGAAAGATAATCATGAGAGAAGAAAATAGTGAATGATGTTTCAACACATCTGCGAGTTGTGTTTCAAACATTCTTGTTAAAATACTGAATTGAGTTAATAATGTGTGGCAGGTTAGGTATGGCAAAACTGGTGGCCGGAGGAATTTGATCTGCCAGTGTTAGGCCTGCTGGTTCACTGATTCCTATGCCGTGATTGGTACCACCATTTACTTGCTGATTGCATGAACTTAATCACAACTGGGGTTGAAACCATTTGGGAGAATGAGTTCCATTCCTTTTAGGCAGAAACTTGCTCTGGCTTGTCATACATGAATGAGAGAAAGTGAACAGGGGGAAGTTGAAGAAAGGTCCAATGGGGGAACATAGGAGTTACAATTTCAAACTGGAGCTTATTAAGTGTTTCTGGTCAAGGTAATGTTTTGTGATTGTTGGATGCATTCATCTTGCAATATGCCATTTCCTTCCTTCTTTGTTTTGATGATTTCATTCAATCTGAGTAATGGTTGTGGATTTCACTCGAATAATTTAGTGCTAGTTTGGATTAAGGATTTTGTTTTGAAAAAAAAAATTAAAATTAAAAAAAAATTATTCTAATATGATTAAAAATAAAAAATAAAAAAAAATGTTAATGATGTGTAAAATAAAAAATTGTATTCATTTACTATATATTATTATGCTTTTTCTCACATTAGTTGATAATTAAATGTGAAAGTGAATTCTTTAAAATTTTCTTTTCTTTGCCTAAGGCCCTATTTGGAACTGGAGAATATGAGGGAAAGGAAAGGAAAACAAAGGAATCTAATTTTTCATGTTTGGTTATCAAGAAAATTGTAAGATAAAATAAAAAATATGTCAAATTAATGAAAAAAAAAAAATTTAACTTTAGGCATAATTCATGTTTAATTTTTCACATAAAAAGAAAAATATAATAAAAAATGAGTTTTATTTTTTTTCTTTTTTTTTTCTCACCAAAATCCTTGATTCAAACGGACCTAAATATTTCATTTCATTCAATAACTAGCAATAACTTGCCCAAAACAAATTATGATTAAAAAAATTGTAACCACAATATTTTCCAAAAAAACAATACTTGAAATCTTAATATAGTTTTTCGACTTTCATTTTTTTTATTTTTCAATTAGATGTCTTACATTTTAAGCAAAGAAAGAGAATTAATTGCAGAAATATCAAACAACTTACTAAAAAAGAAAATATGCCTGTCAAATTGGCGAATTTTAAGTTCCATTAGATTTTTTTTAATTTCAGTATGCAACAACTGTATGAAATAAACATACTAGGAGAAAATTTGGGTGTGTCTATTGTAGGATATATGCTTTTGAAGGTCAAGATCGTAATTTATATTAAATGTAACACATTTTAAAAATAAACCATGTTCACCAAATCATAGATAATAAATTTAGATGAATAATATTTTTTTCTTTTCATTTTTTCAATGCTAAACCAACAATCATATGAAATATGCAATAAAAAATTAATAGATATATAAAATATAAATTATATTAAAGTTTTTAAGTTTTATATAAATTTAAATTCAAAACTTGAAATTCATACTCCTAAACATTACCACATTATTCCATAACAAAAACCCATCACTACTATTTGCTCAAAAGTAAATGGATCACCATCACTTTTTTTGAAAGCTCAAAATTTCATTCTAATCATATTCCTAACAATCACAATAGAATCTCTCAACTTATTAACAATCAAATATTTGTATTTTGCATAACTAAAAAATTCATAGGTAATAAAAGAAAATATTATAAAATATACTAATATGATTATTAAAATAAGAGATGTTTTTTTTTAAACGATTGTGTCCGAGACCCTTTGTATACTCAACTAATCCATCGGTATAATGGATCTACCCCTCTACCATTCTCCACTTAAATATGAAGGTATTATCTCAAATAAAAAGTTGTAGTCCCCAAGACCCGAACACTGGTCATTTAATAATATAATTGATTATTATAATTATAAATATAATTATAAGTCTAATTAGTCTATTCTTTGGATATTTAAATAATTGATTTCAATTAGAAAGTCTACGGTTGCAAAAAATTTAGCTACCAAACAATTATTCAAGCAATCACAAAACAGTTAAAAATCCTATTGTTGATTTAAGACAATTGATATATTGTGTTTTAAAATTTTTGTATGATACTAAATTTAAGACATGTAGTTTATATGCAAGAGAATAATGCTACTAACCTCAAGCCATTGCTATTCAAGTGATAAGCCTCCAAGTGATAAGCTTCAAGATTGATGTATTACAAACTCTTTATATAATTGTAAGAGTAGACTAAATGACTTCTTTTGATAAAAGGAATATAATTAGTTCCTTCCAAAGCTTTATAGGAATTTGTGATAACAATTAATTTTGGCACTCAATGCTTATCCCAATATGTTCATTGCTTTATATGGCTTTTGTGATATTGATTCGATATCATAATTAATACAAATGCATGTATTTGACTATGTGTGAGACTAGGTCACATTAAATCTCTATTAGATTACCATAGAGAGATATTAAGTCTCCATTGGGAGAATTGCCAAAAATAGAAACAAAAAATGTCAAACATGCATATGACTTTACTTTGGATTATATTAATTCTCCTTGAACAAGATTAGAAAATTATGCAGGGCCCTCCATGTATAATTATTAGTACAAAAAATAAAGTAGCTGATTTAGTCGCATGGGCTCCAATAAGGGTTTGGTATCATTATGTTAATGAAAAATGGTTTGGTGGTATGTTAATGTATTAGTCCACTATAAAGACGAGACTTCATAGATTTAGGGACTTGAGAATGGAACAAAAAGTGAGGAGACTCAACCACCTTCTGGAAAGAGGTGCAGCTATGTTGAAGAGATAACTATCTCATTTGCAAATGTATCTGGATGGGATAAAATATACGACGGGTCTATGTGTCTATATTTTATATAGTGACCCGAAGAATAATAGTATTATAATAATAAATAGAGAGGAAAATGGAAATAGGAATAGAAGGAGACAGTAGACTTCGTCGACGAAGGTCTTCAAGATCTCGTCGACGAGACCCCATTTCGTCGACGAGAAAATACTAAGAGAAGAATGGGCTACTCTGAATTTCGTCGACGAAGGGTAAGATTCGTCGATGAATTTCCTTAAAGACTTGTCGACGAGATGAGGTGGCTCGTTGACAAATTCTGCAGTATAAATAGCCCTAAACTAATTTTTAATCGCAGAATTTCAGCCGAACCCTTTCCCTCTCTCTCCTCTACGGCTCCTCCTCCTTCTTCCGTCGATTTTGGCCCTGTCAGTCGCTGGATCAATGATCCAAAGCCACCACGACGCTCCTGGCGAAGTTCTCTACAAGTTTGTCAGAACGGATCGTTGGTGAAACTAGGTTGGATTTCATCCCAAATTCAAGGTAAGACCTTTTTAGTCCATTTTTGGCCTTCTGATAGTTATAAGAAATGATGTAAGCAAAGAAATACTGATATTTTGTTCTGAGATTTATGATTTTTAGGGTGTTGAGTGGAGAACCCTGCGGGTGTTAGACTCATTATAGTAGGGATTTTTAGCAAGAAACAGGTAAGCGAAATATGATATGCTAGGTTATATGAATATGTTTTCAGTATGAAATTATAAATGTTCCACCAAAGTATTGTTTACAGTAGAGATTTATATAATTTATTAAATGTGATTAATATGTTTTAAAATTACTGTGTGGCTTGAGAATATAGATATTGTATAAAAACATGCTTTACAGTATTTTCAGAGATGTGTTTTACAGAATATATAGACAGTGAATGTATTTTACAGCAATTACAGAAATACCATGATTATACAGTTTTACAGTACCATGACATATAGTTTTACAGTCTATTACAGAAACACAGTGATATAGATACAGTTTTCTACAGCATCATGGTTTATACAGTTATTATAGAATCATGGTAAAATAGATAGTTGTATTATAGAGATGTATTATATAGTATCAGACCCTGTTGGACCATACAGTTTACAGAGTATGGTACCGTAGGTACATATAGTTTATAGAGTGCAACCACCTATTCAGATAATACGTTATATAAAGGTCAATCGCATAAAACCCACGAGTGGACAGGCTCCCCATCAGATATGGGTTGAGGAGGGCTGATCAGACTTGGAGTATAGTGATTTATTCCTGGTTAGCAAGCCAAGGTAAATCCCACCTACGGGCCGCACAACCCTATCATGAAGGGTTAAATCATGACACACAGTTATCCACAGGGAAGTTTACAGTTATTATTATGTTTATACAACTTTAGAGAAACAGAAAACATATACATATTTTAGCAGTATTTTGAATAGAAACCTAAAATACAGAAATGTTAAGCAATAGGTAAAAGATAAAAATTATATTTCTAGTATTGTGTTTTACAGATACAGTGATACATGACTATATAGTAATAGATTTTCTCAGTATTATAATTCAATTGCCACACACTAATAATAGCATATTTTGTCTTACTGAACTTTGTCTCATCCCAGTGTTGAATTATTTTTCAGGTGAGCCAGTTGGGCGAGCGGACCAGGCTCGCAGATAGAGAGATCACAGTAGTGCCTTGTCAGAGAGAGTAAGTATATTTTGGGAGTATTTTTGTATAGCCCTCACCAGTTGAGGATATTGGGGGAACAGTCAAATATGTGTATTTTGGGAAACCTATTAGCACTCTGGTATTGTATATAATTATATGTGAATATGTTTATGTGATTTCTGCTTCTTGCTGCTTGGGTTAATGATTGGGTTCAATCTAGTATGGTATCAGAGCATGTTAAATAACATAGCATATAAAAAATAAAAAATAAAAACTCAGTTAAATGGCAGGTCATTACATTTTAGATGTTAAAGATGTGACAAATTAATTTTACATTCATTAATATCAAACATATAAAGAGGGTGACTTATTTTCAATGTGTAAAATTTAGGAAATAGGTGTAGAGACATATGGAGGAGAAGATCCCCTATATAATCTCTCAAAAAGAATGTTTAACTATAGAGACCTGGAAAATAATATTAATAAAAAAATAAGCAAGAAAAAGGAGAATTTGGTTTTGCATAGGCCAAACTGTCAACGGTTTTGGGTGAACTCAGAAAACCATCGACGGTTTTGCGTTACCGTAGCCTAACTAGTAAGGGTAAAATAGTAAAAATTGGTTTGGTTAAAAACCAAACCATTGAGGGTTTTACTCCGTGTCCAAAACCTATAAATAGGTTTCAATTCATTTTTTTAGATTAAAACTTATTCCTCTTCCTCTCTCTCTCTCTCTCTCTCTCTCTCTCTCTCTCTCTCTCTCTCTCTCCTCGATTTTTCACTCGGTTTAAGCCCAAATTGAAGGAGAAACGTGATATCAGGATCCTGGCGACGTTTCTCTGCAATTTAACAGGAGCAGTTTTGTGAGTTAGGCTTCCTAGGCACCGCTCCAAAACTAAGGTAAGTAAGATATTTTAAAGTTTAATCAGTTCTTGAGAGTGTGTGGGCTTAGGAAATATTTAATGGTTATTATTATTCTGGGGTTGAGTTGATTAAATTAGCGTATATGGATACAGAGGTTTGTGTGAATGCCGCAGACACTGTTTAGGATCCCTGTAGGCATATTTGAAGGAATCTGGTAAGCGAAATAAATTATGTCAAGTACTTTCAAAATAAACTCAATTAATTGAAAGTATAAGAATATGAAAAAGACTATATATATAGTTTTCTAACATATCGAGCATTTAAAAGTACTGGTTGAATTATCATGTATTTATCTAGGCAAATATTATTTTATGAAATATCATTTAAAATTTGTGTGGCATGAGAAATGTAATTTATGCTGGTTTATAATGAAATTTGATATACATACTGGTCTATGAAAATATTGAAAATACAGATATGATATTTTGATACTAGAAATGTGATTTATACAGATTTGATAATTATATATATATATATATATATATATATATATATATATATATATATATATATATAGTTAACAAAAGAGGGTGGCACCTCCATTTATTTATTAATATACCCTCACTTTTGGCGAAGGAATACCATGGTTACAAGATAAAACAAAAGGGAGAGTACAGAAAAACCCTCTCAAAAAAAAATCAACACCAACAACCAACCAAATTAGGACAAACAAAACTAAACGTAACTAACAACGGAGAAAGAAAGACGATAAAAACATAAACACGGCCAAAAACAAAATAAAATACATCAAACAAAACTTTAGAGTTGAACTAGCGACGAACGGAAACGAGACCCCACCTATCCATCCGAAGAATACCTTTCAAATAACGTGGTAGAAGGTGTTGTTCTTAGTAGATTACTTTGTTTCCCATTTCTCCTTTTTTAGCAAGAAAATCAGCCACACTATTGTATTCCCTATATTGATGCATCATCATGACAATCACTCCATCTAGCTTCACCACGAGCTCCTCCCAAAATTCCCAAAGATACCACAACGTACATCTACCTTTCTGAAGCCAATCAACTACAATTCGCGAGTCACTTTCAATAATCACATGATTTTTTATACTGAGGAATGAAATGATAGAAATGATAATGGTTACAATGAAATTATAGTGGAACTGTGAAAATGAGAACCCTGATGGACCAGTGTTGTATATGAGAGCACGGTACCATTGCTAGGATATGAGTCAGTGCAACCACACTTCTCGAGGAGAGTGTTGGCATTGGCAGTCAATTGGGCCTGCGAAAGAGATGTTGACTGCCCCTGCGTCCGGACCAGGCTACGGTGGGCCAATCGTACTATAGACGAGAATTGTTTTGACTTAGCCTAGTAGGCCTGCCATGGTTTAAGTCCAGCCTTCGAACTGCACAACCCGGTCATATGGGGTTATTACATGACGATGATGTATGTTTGTCCCCAAGATGGTTTTTCATTATAGACACGATAAATTTACGTTTACAAACATGTTAAGTTTTGGACTCATATATATATATGTGTGTGTGTGTGTGTGTGTGTGTATGGATATGAGCACAGTTATTATGATTTCTCAGTTAAATTTAATTATTTAATGAATGTGTTTCTAGGACCCTAAAACTCATTTGCCACACTGATAATAATTTATTCCCTTATTGAAAGGTGTCTCACCCTTATAAATTCCAACATTTCAAGGAATCCAGGAAATCAGACTTGAGCGCTCCAGGGAAGGGATAGACTGTGTTGCCCGGGGTGAGTTATAGTGTGACCCCGAGGTGTGTAAGGATGTGTTCTGTGTTTTTGGGAATGAATTATGGATGTATTATATTTTGGGATTTGTGTATGTATTTCGGAGATGGCAGTACTCTGGTATTGTATATGAGATGTATGTATATTATGCTTCCGCTGTGTTGTAGTATAACTTACGGACTATTGTATTCGGTTATCCACTTGGGAGTCCGGTGCTATATATATGGTATCAGGGTTTTATTTTTTATTTTTTTTTTGGTAAAAGAGGATGGCACCTCCTAACTTTATTAGAAAACACCGCATTTATAGCGAAGGAATACCGTGATTCCAAGGTATCAGGGTTTTATATAATGTATATATGTAGAATTTTCGGGTCGTCACATTAACTCTCTATTAAGTCTTTATTTGAAGACGCACCAACACTGAACCTATAAATAAAATAAATGCACACCAACCATGTGTAATAAATGCACACATGTTATACAATTATATATAATTCTTCATTGAAACTTATAATATTCGTGTGAATGTAGAATTACAACAAAGTCCATCAATCTCATTAAACAGTTATTAAAAACCAAAATTCTAAGTCCATTGCAATGGTTACTCATAATTCCTCTCTCTTCCCTTGGTTTCTCATTCTGATTTGATTGGGCCTCGGACTAACAACATTGGTAACCAAGTTATAAGTAGCAATATAGAATCAAAATTTTTAGAAATCAAATTCTTTGTTCCCATTTTGAGGAATTCGCACTTGCTCTAATAACCGAATTTTGAACAAAAATGTAATTTTGAGACTACTTAAGAGTTGCATAATTCTAATTTTTCAATGCATATTTCCCATGTTTATATAGAACTTTAATTCTAGTCCAAATAATCAGGTGAACATTCACATTGAATAGATGTCCTACAAATATCAACCCTCTCAAATATAGATATCCGATAGACATTAAGATTGTTGGATAAAAACATAGTATTACCCTTGTTCTTGCATAAAAAAAGTTTAATCATCTGCAAGAAGCATTAATTTTTTAATATGCCACACAATTGTGGAGATTGGAATTATGTTATTGACAAATTGTCAATGCTACAATCCCATGAAATTCCAAAAGCAATCTCAGACTGCATGCATCATTGGTTGAAATTGCAGAAACAATTGCGATGGTCTTACTAGCTTTGATCCACTGGGACTCATGATTTTGTCATATAAAAGACACATCATATGCTTGAAACACGAATCATCCTTGTTAGCTATGCAAAAATAATGAACTATTGAATGATTGTTGTATTTCTCTTGGCCTTGAAAAGCTTTATTTATACAAGTTGAATCTCATATAGGTCATATGGGCTAATTACAAACAATTTAGATTATACACATGTGTAGCATAGGCTAATTCATACATGGTATGTAAACAAATGTATCTTACTATTACATCCCCCTAAACTCAAGGAGGTAGAGAGACTGACTTGAATTTAGAAACTAAATGTTGAAAACTATTAGGATATAACAGTTAGAGATCAATAACAAAATACTAATAAATCTTTTTTAGAGTAAAGAAAGAGAATTAATTGCAGAAATATCGAACTTCTTAAAAAAGAAATTATGCCTATTGAATTAATGGGTAAGTACTACACATTTATAAATCTAGGTGAATTTAACTCGCTTAAGATTTTTTAGAAAAAAATTTCAATGTGCAAAAATTATATGAAATAAACATACAAGGAGAATTTTCGCAGGTCTATTGTAGGATATATGTTTTTGAAGGTCAAGATCATAATTTACATTAAATGTAACACATTTTAAAAATAAAACATGTTCATCGCATCGTCTGCTAAGCACTACACAAGCTAATAAATTTAGATGAATTTAGATGTATAAATTTTTTTCTTTTTACTTTTTTCAATACTAAACCAACAATTATATGAAATATGCAATAAACTATTGATAGATAAAGTTCAATATGTCCAATATATATCTCTGTGTGTGTGTGTGTGTGTGTGTGTGTGTGTGTGGATATATCCTGGACATAACTTACATCAGCGACTGCTTATCCTAATTTGGATGTCATAAATACACTAAACTATGTTTAGGAATATGAATTTTTGATTTTAAATTCAAATTGTGTGAATTTGGACAAAACAAATATATTAAATTTCTTCTAACTTCATACAAATTTAAATTTAAAATTCAAAATTCATGCTTATAAACATTACCTTAATATTCTATAACAAACCAAGATAACCATCACTATTATTCGTTCATAAATGTGAAATATATCTGAATAAATGAATTATCATCACTATGTGAAAGCTCAAAATTTCATTCATTATACTCATATTCCTTACCATCACAATTGAATCTCTCAACTTCTTAACAATCAAATTTTTGTATTTTACATAACTAAAAAATTCGTAGGTGACAAAAGAAAATATTATAAAGAAATAATAATATATCATCAAAATAGAAGAGAATTATTATTATTATTATTATTATTATTATTATTATTATTATTATTATTATTATTATTGAAGAATCTAATTAATCTGTTCACCATATATTTAAATAATTGATTTTAATTAGAGGTGTCAAATGTCTATGTTTGCAAAAATATTAGCTACCAAACAATTGTTCTAGCAGTCACAAAACAATTAAAAATCCTATTTGTTTTATCAAGCATATGTATTGTGCTTTAAAATTTTTTGTATAATACTAAATTTAAGACATATAGTTTATATGCAATAGAATAATGGTACAAACCTCTAGCCACGGCTATTCAAGTGATGATCTCAAATGGTGAACTCAACGGGGAACAATGATCTTCTAACCTATACAATTCCATAGTGATCTATCATTCATGACAATTGTAAGAGTAGAAATCCTATTTAATTATGTATAAAAAACCTAACCCGACTTCTTTCGACAAAACGAATATAATTAGTAACATGCATGCATCCTTCGGAAGCTTTACAGAAATTTGTGATAATAATTAATTTTTCCACTCAATGTTTATCCCTATATGTTTATTATTTTGTATGGCTTTTGTGATATTGATACGATATCTTAATAAATACATATGCATGTATTTGACTGCGCGTGAAAATAGTTCACACTAAATCTCTATTAGATTAGTTAAGCCACCATAGGGTGACATAAGTCTCCATAGGAAGAATTGACCAAAAAAAAAAAAAAAGAACAAAAAATTGAATATTTAAGTCAAATAAATTGGTACTGCTATACGTAATGATATGCATGCATATAACTTTACGCCCGGCATTTTAATTCTCCTTTAAAAAGATTGGAAAATTATACAACGGTCCGCCACATATAATTATTGGTACCAAAAATAAAGTAGCTGATTTAGTAGCATAGGCTCCAATAAGGGTTTTGTCTCATTATGTTAATAAAAAATGGCTTAATGGTGTGTTAATGAATTGGTCCACTACAAAGATGAGGCTCTATAGATTTGGGTACTTGACAACGGAACAAAAGGCGAGGAGTCTCAACCGTCTTCGGGAAAGAGATGCAGCTATGTCAAAGAGACATTTATCTCATTTGCAAATATATATGCGTGGGATTAAATATACGACAAGTTCGTATGTCTATATTTTAGATGTTAAACATATGATAAATCAGTCTTACATTCATTAATATCAAACATGTAAAGAGGAAAACTCATTTTTAATGTGTTAAATTTAGGAAACGGGTATATGGACACATGGAGGATGTTGACGCCCTATTTTTGTCTGGGCCAAATATAACAAAAGCGTTTTTTTACTATTATTATTATTAGTGTAAACACCCTATTTTTTTCCCGAACCAAATATAACAAAGGGGTTATTATTATTATTATTATTATTATTAATATTTTATTTTATTTTATTATTGTTACTTTACTATTATTATTTTTACTATTTCTATTTTTATTAGTATTATCATTATTTTCAAACCTTATTATGATTATTATTACATTACTATTATTATTATTAATATATTATTATTATTATTATTAGTATTAGCAATATTAGTATTATTATTATTACTATATTTATTATTACCATAAAAGTATAAAAAGAAAAAAAAGAAAAAGAAAAAGAATGAAAAAGCCTTTAAAAAGGCGTTTGAGGCACAAGAACATTGGAGACAAAAACAAAAAAGAAAAACCTAATTCTCCCTCTACTTCTCTTTTTTCCACATGCACACGAGATGGAATACAGAGGCTGAACACAGCAAGGGAGAAGAGGAGGAGCATATTTATATGATTATTGTTGTTGCTTTATGTATTTATTTGCATAGTTATATTTTTATTGATTTGCATACTTTATTGTATTTAGCTTACATATTTATTTTCATATTATTATTGCATTTATATTTTAGGTTTTGCTATGTTTCCTAATTATCACATGTTTCCATATTGTCCTTACATATGTTTGCATAATAGATTTGTAGTTTGAATTGTTTCCGTAATTTTGTTTCCATGTTGATATATTGTCTACTATTTATGAGGTTTAATTACTTTCGTATTCGTATTATCGTATTTATATATAATATTCAGTGTGCGTACTGTTGCTGTCATTATTATTATTATTATTATTATTATTATTACTATTTCTCTTATTATTGTTATTATTACGGTATTTATTATTATTATTTTATTTTGTATTATATGTTTATATTTAATTGTGTTATTTTTAGTATTTCATATTTGTATTAACTTATTATCATTTTGTTATTATATTTATTTTTGTTATTAAATATTTTCTCGATTTTATCCCTATGATTGCGATTAAAAAGGGTACAAGCTCTTTCGGATTTCACGTACCCCGGTTCTGAGGGAATATATATTGTATATGTTTTTGTTGGTATTTCAAAAATTCACTAAAAAGGAGTAATTTTAAAGACTTTTTAAATTTACTTAGGCATAATTTCATAATTAATTAGGTACCGCTCGTAAGAACGGGCGTATAGGGGGTGCTCGTACCTTCCTCTCGCGTAACCGAACTCCTGACCCCAGCTTTAGTAACGTAGACCTATTTTACCCTTAATTGAGTAGTAATTAAGCGTTCTAACCACACTAAAAGGTTAGTGGCAACTTCATTCCTATTTTTTTCTTAAAAAATCTAAAATAATTTTTATTTCGGGTACACGCGCTTCAGGACGTCGCGACAAAAGGGAAGGTTCCCTGCATAACTTTTCAAAGAGAATGTTTATTGTAAGTCCTTATTTGGAAATGCACCAACACTACCACAAAAATAAGAACCTACAAATAGAATAAATGCACACACGTTATTTTGAACCTACAAATAGAATAAATGCACACACGTTATTTTATAATATATATACGTGAATGTAGAATTACAACAAAGTCCGTCAATCTCATTAAACAATTATAAAAAAAAAAACCAAAATTCTAAGTCCATCTCAATGGTTACTCATAATTCCTCTCTTTTCCCTTGGTTTCTCATTTTGATTTAAATGGGCTTGGACTAACAACATTGGTAACCAAGTTAATAATAAATAAATAACTTCGAAAAACATAAGTAACAATATAGAATCAAAATTTTTAGAAACCAAATTCTTTGTTCCAATTTTAAGGAATTCACACTTGGTCTAATAACTGAATTTTGAACAAAGCAATTTCGAGGCTACTTAAGAGTTGCATAATTCTAATTTTCTAATGTATATTTCCCATGTTTATATAGAACTTTAATTCTAGTCCAAATAATCAGGTGAACATTCACGTTGAATAGAATGTCCTACAAATATCAACCCTCTCAAATATAGACATATGATAAACATTAAGATTGTTTAATAAACCCTTGTTCTTGCATAAATAAAATTATTTGCAAGAAGCATTAATTTTTTAACATTCCACACAATTGTGGAGATTGGAAGTATGTTATTGACAAATTGTCAATGCTGCAATCCCATGAAATTCCAAAAGCAATCTTAGGTCTATAACTACATACACCGTTCCTTGAAATTGCAGGAACAATTGCGATGGTCTTACTAGCTTTGATCCACTAAAACTCATGGTTTTCCTGTATAAAAGATACCTTATATGTTTGAAACATAAATCATCACTGTTAGCTATGAAAAAAGAATGAACTGATAAATGTGTTACTGTTAAAAATTGAATAGCTTTTATTGAACCGTCCTTCGACCGTGACCACCTGAAAGGAATCAAATAATAACGGCTTGAAGGACCCGAGGTGTACTTCGGGGGATCACTCTGATGCCTAAGGGACAAATGATAAGCTCCGAATTGCAACAGTAGACAGAAGTGGATATAAGATGCTTACCCTGTAATGTCTCGACCCGCCACATGGGGCCTGGGGTGCTACTTTAGTGACGTATGTGTTTCTGATACCATATTCATTATATAAATGCAGCGAAAATGAATGATACATTCTCCAAAATACATTTCTAGAGTTCTAAACTACCTTTACACACAAAGGTCTCCAAATATCCATATTACAGACCATAATACAAAACAAAAACCAACTTAATCCAGACAACCATAATACACATCAGGGGAGATCAGACATAATGGAAAACACATTAAAGTTCTTGCAGACACTACAAAAACTAGTTATCACCCCACCCTGTAGCTCACTAAGCTCAATCTCAAGACGGTCTTGAAAAGATGATTTGTATATTGGGGTGACACACTTCTCAATAAGGCAGATTAAATTAATATCAGTGTTTGGCTAGCATGAGTTTTAGTGTATACAGAAAACATTTCATTATCCATTAAACTAAAATAGCATTTATACATTATACTCACTCTACACCGTTGAAAATACCCTTTTCATTTCCACAATATAAACCAGTTCAGTAAACAAATAACATCATTTACATAAATCAACATAAATGTGTAAAACAACCTCCTTGTGACTAAACAACATATCAAGAAACACACCATTTACTTCCCCCATGGTACGGGTTGTGCGGCCCGAAAGCTGGACTTAGCTCTAGGGGATCAACCCAGGCAAAGTCAAAGTAATCATCTGAAAGTGTGTCTGCAAGCATCTACAACCCTATTATAGGTCTGATTGCCTTACCACTTCCTGGTCTGGACCCCAAGGTAGGTACTTCACCCTTACGCAGGTCAATCGGCTGAAACCACCCTACACTTCCACTATAGTGTGGGCACACATGGCCAAATAGTAATTCCCTAACAACCATACCATGCTCACAATACAACTGGTCCGCAGGGTTCTTAAATCATATCATGCAATTTTAGTAATAAAAACTATAATATAAACTCATTTCGTATAAAACCTGTCATTTAATAAAACCCAGCCCCCATCCGTCAAATAAACCCGGCCCCCAACCGTCAAATAAAACCAGGCCCCCGACCGTTAAATACAACCCGGCCCTCGACCGTCAAATAAAACCAAGTATTTTACATCAACAGTTCCAGTATGTTTCACAAACAGTTCCAGTAATTTCACAAACATTTCAGTATTTTCACAACTATACCCAAATTCGGTAACACAATAATCATACCGATTATTCACCTGCCACACAATTTCAGTATTTAAACATAATCCATAAATAACCAACAAGCACCTCATAATATATTTAGTTTATAAGCAAGCTTTTCACCTTTCATTTTATTCAAAATACCTTATCATATATCTTATATTTGTAAAGTCCATTTTGAACGGTCGGTTTCGAAATAACTTTGAAATTATAGGTATACATACATATAACACCTTTTAATCGATTCAAATTTGATAAAAACCTGACTTAACTTAATCCCTTTAAAAATAGATCGCTAACGTTTCGAAAATCCAAAATCCTAGCTTTTCGATCCGCCGCCGAAAACAAACCGGCAAGCCAAGAAAGGAGAGGAAAGTGGTCGGAGAGTGATCATGAGATCCGAGTGAGCCTTCGGGAGAGAGAGAGCATAGGAAGAATTGATAAAAAAAAAAAAAGGAACAAAAAATTGAATATTTAAGTCAAATAAATTGGTACTCCTATACGTAATGATATGCATGCATATAACTTTATGCCCGGCATTTTAATTCTCCTTTAAAAATATTGGAAAATTATACAATGGTCCGCCACATATAATTATTGGTACCAAAAATAAAGTAGCTGATTTAGTAGCATAGGCTCCAATAAGGGTTTTGTCTCATTATGTTAATAAAAAATGGCTTGATGGTGTGTTAATGAATTGGTCCACTACAAAGATGAGGCTCTATAGATTTGGGTACTTGACAACAGAACAAAAGGCGAAGAGTCTCAACCGTCTACGGGAAAGAGATGCAGCTATGTCGAAGAGACATTTATCTCATTTGCAAATATATATGGGTGGGATTAAATATACGACAAGTTCGTATGTCTATATTTTAGATGTTAAACATATGATAAATCAGTCTTACATTCATTAATATCAAACATGTAAAGACTAAAATTCATTTTTAATATGTGTTAAATTTAGGAAACGGGTATATGGAAACATGGAGGGGAAGGTCCCCTACATAATTTTCCAAAGAGAATGTTTATTATAAGTCTTTATTTGGAAATGCACCAACACTACCACAAAAATAAGAACCTATAAATAGAATAAATGCACACATGTTATTTTATATATATATATATATATATATATATATATATATATATATATGTAGAATTACAACAAAGTCCGTCAATCTCATTAAACAATTATAAAAAACCAAAATTCTAAGTCCATCACAATGGTTACTCATAATTCCTCTCTTTTCCCATGGTTTCTCATTTTGATTTAAATGGGCTTGGACTAACAACATTGGTAACCAAGTTAATAATAAATAAATAACTTCAAAAAACATAAGTAACAATATAGAATCAAAATTTTTAGAAACCAAACTCTTTGTTCCAATTTTATGGAATTCACACTTGGTCTAATAACTAAATTTTGAACAAAGCAATTTCGAGGCTACTTAAGAGTTGCATAATTCTAATTTTCCAATGTATATTTCCCAGGTTTATATAGAACTTTAATATTAGTCCAAATAACCAAGTGAACATTCACATTGAATAGAATGTCCTACAAATATCAACCCTCTCAAATACAGATATATGATAAACATTAAGATTGTTGAATAAAAAATGTAGTATTACCCTTGTTCTTGCATAAGTAAAGTTTAATTATATGCAAGAAGCATTAATTTTTTAACATTCCACACAATTGTGGAGATTGGAAGTATGTTATTGACAAATTTTCAATGCTACAATCCCATGAAATTCAAAAAACAATCCTAGGTCTATGACTGCATGCACCATTCCTTGAAATTGCAGAAACAATTGTGATGGTCTTACTAGCTTTGATCCACTAAAACTCATGGTTTTCTTGTATAAAATACACCTCATATGTTTGAAACATAAATCGTCCTTGTAAGCTATGAAAAAAGAATGAACTGATAAATGTGTTGCTATAAAAAATTGAATAGTTTTTATTGAACCATCCTTCGACCGTGACCACTTGAAAGGAATCAAATAATAACGGCTTGGAGGACCCGAGGTGTACTTTGGGGGATCACTCTGATGCCTAAAACACTAATGAGAAGCTCCGAATTACAACAGTAGAAGGAAGTGGATATGAGATGCTTACCTTGTAATGCCCTAACCCGCCACGTGGGGCCCGAGGTGCTACTTTAGTGACGTCTGTGTTCCTGATACCATATTCATTATATATATGTGGCAAAAATGAATGATACATTCTCCAAAATACATTTCTAGAGTTCTAAACTACCTTTATACACAAAGGTCTCCAAATATCCATATTACAGACCATAATACAAAACAAAAACCAACTTAATCCATACAACCATAATACACATCCGGGAACATCAGACATAATGGAAACACATTAAAGTTCTTGCAAACACTCACAAAAACTAGTTATCACCCCATCCCGTAGCTCACCAAGCTCGATCTTGAGATGGTCTTGAAAAGATAATTTGTATATTGGGGTGACACACTTCTTAGTAAGGCAGATTAAATTAATATCAGTGTGTGTCTAGCATGAGTTTTAGTGTATACAAAAAATATTTCGTTCTCCATTTAACCGAAAATAGCATTTATACATTATACTCACCCTACACCGTTGAAAATACCCTTTTCATTTCCACAGTATAAACTAGTTCAGTAAACAAATAACATCATTTACATAAATCAACATAAATGTGTAAAACAACCTCCCCATGACTAAACAACATATCAAGAAACACACCATTTACTTCCCCCATGGTACGAGTTGTGCGACCCGAAGGCTGGACTTAGCCCTGGGGAATCAACGTAGGTAAAGTCAAAGTAATCATCTAAAAGTGCGTCTGCAGGCATCTACAACCCTGTTGTAGGTCCAATTGCCTTACCACTTCCTGGTCCGGACCCCAGGGTAGGTACTTCACCCTTATGCAGGCCAATCGGCTGAAACCACCCTACACTTCCACTATAGTGTGGGCACACATGGCCAAATAGTAATTCCCTAGCAACCATACCATGTTCACAATACAACTGGCCCGCAGGGTTCTTAATTCATATCATGCAATTAAAGTAATAGAAATTGTAGTATAAACTCATTTCGTATAAAATCTGTCATTTAATAAAAACCAGCCCCCGTCCGTCAAATAAACCCGGCCCTTGGCCGTCAAATCCAACCTGGCCCTCGACCATTAAATACAACCCGACCCTCGACCATCAAATAAAACCAAGTATTTTACATCAATAGTTCCAATATGTTTCACAAACAATTCCAGTAATTTCACAAACATTTGAGTATTTTCACATCCAGTATAAATCACCATTTTACAAGATATTTTCACAACTATACCCAAATTCGGTAACACAATAACCATACTGATTATTCACCTGCCACACGATTTCAGTATTTAAACATAATCCATAAATAACCAACAAGCACCTCATAATATATTTAGTTTATAAGCAAGCTTTTCACCGTTCATTTTATTCAAAATACCTTATCATATATCCTATATTTGTAAAGTCCATTTTGAGCGATTGGTTTCGAAATAACTTTGAAACTATAGGTATACATACATATAACACTTTTTAATCGATCCAAATTCGATAAAAAACTGACTTAACTTAATCCCCTTAAAAATAGACCGCTAACATTCCGAAAATCCAAAATCCTAGCTTTTCGATCTACCGCCAAAAAAAATCGGCAAACCAAGAAAGGAGAGGAAAGTGATTGGAGAGTGATCACGGGATCCGAGTGAGCCAACAGGGGAGAGAGAGAGAGAGAGAGAGAGAGTAAGAGTAGAGAGAGTCCAAAAACCCTAAGAGAGAGAGAGAGAGAGAGAGAGAAAAATATATTTGAGTTAATGAAAAATATGTTTTGCTTAGCCCTTAAGCAGACTCGCAGGAAAACTGTCGATGGTTTTCCCTGCCTTAACAAAACTATCGATAGTTTGACAGTTGACCTTCTTAGTTGACTGAAATCGTCGACGATTTTTTCCCAGCTCAATGAAACCATCGACGTTTGGGCCCTGCCAAACCAATTTTCTTCTTTTTCCTTTCTTTTCCTTTATTTCTCTCTTCCTTATTTATTTTCTTTTATTTTTCGGGTTCTGGTTCCTACAATCTCCCCCTCTTAAAAAAATCTCGTCCTCAAAATTTTCTAACTGTTACCAATCATATCCTTAACTCACAATCCATCTCTATAGAAGAGTTGGTAGCCACCCACATAGTGGCTCCGTCCCAAGTTTATTAACTACCCTCACTTAGGGAGGAGGAATACCGTGGTTACACACAATGCCTCAGGAGATTACAATACATACAAAACTCTCCCAAAGGCCATCCATATACTAAAACTGTAAACAACTAATAAAACCATACAACCCTACCTTAATTAACTTGTATACAAAACCAACGCTTACTTGTGTCGTCGTACTGATCTATCTCGCGCTGAGTCTCTCTGAAAAGTTGTGGATATTTCTAGCGTATTTCCGTCTCTAACTCCCAAGAAGCCTCCTCTACTGCGTGATTACGCCACAGTACCTTCAATAATGGTATGTCCTTAGTACGCAGTTCCTGTATTTTTCGATCCAGAATCTGAACTGGTACCTCCTTGTATGCCAAAGCATCCCCGATATCCAAAGGCTCATAACTTATCACATGCGAAGGATCTAACACATACTTTCTCAGCATTAATATGTGGAAAACATCATGAACTCTAGACAACGCCAGGGTAACGCCACTCGATAGGCAATTGGACCAATCCTTTCTAGGATCTCGAATGACCTAATATACCTACGACTCAACTTACCTTTCTTCCCAAACCTCATCACCCCTTTCATCGGAGCAATCCTCAAAAATATCATATCACCAATCTCAAACTCTAACTCCCATCGGCGAGTATCCGCATAACTCTTCTGCCGACTCTATGTTGTTTTAATCCTCTCCCTGATAAGCTCAACCTTTGCAGAGGTCTGCTGAACTAGTTTTGGCCCCAAAATCTACCGCTCACCTGTCTCATCCCAGTACAATAGAGATTGGCACCAACGACCATACAAAGTGTAGTGACCCGAAAAATAAAATGATAAAAGAAATTTGAAAAAGGGATTTTTGGCTAAGGCAGGAGAAAACCGACGACAATTTTCTAAAGGAACCAAAAAATCGATGACATTTTTGGATTTTAACCGCGGCTGAGTAAAGGTAAAACGGTAATTTTGGAATCGATTAATAGAAAATCGATGACGATTTTCTGAGAAGCATAGAAAATCGGCTACGATTTTCTGGCTAGTGCTGAAAGTTATAAAAGAACCGAGAGCTTCATTTTAAAAAAAAAAAATCAAATTTTCTCTCTCTCCTCTCTCAAACCCATGAACCCTTCTCCCTTATCTCTACAGTTTCTGCTGCATTAATCCTAATTTCGACGATCAGAAACCACCATAGGGTTCCTAAGAAGATTCTCTACAATGTAGGTGGAGTAGAATTTCAGTTTGAGGATTTTGGGTATCATCCCAAAACTGAAGTAAGGGTGTTATTTGAGTGTTTTTGGGTTGATTATTTAATTATTGAAGATATAAGCTTAGATATGAATGTATTTCTGAGTTTAAATTAAGAAATTGGAATTTTGTAAAATTCAAGGTTTGATGCATATACCGCAGGCAAGCTAAGGATTTTTAGTGGGTGTCCTCAAGAACTCAGGTAAATTATAAATAGTTTATAATTTAGGAAAATGTGAGTATGAAAATTATTTTGGGAATTTAGTTAATTAACAGGAAAATATATATGTGTATAATTTCAGGATTATGGAATTATGAACGTCGTGGGCGTGAGTTAGAATCAGTAGGCAAGTTCAGTTAGCCAAGTAAGGGAAATATGCTATGTCGGTTAAATTAGGAATTTTTATCAGTAAAGTATATGTATTATGGTATGTGTATTTCATATGGTTATAAATATTAAATTAAATGATTTTCAGGATTATTATTCAGATCATAAATTATTTTTATTATCAGAAAATATAGATTTCAGGATATGGAATAATTAATTATTTTAGTAGTGTAGCATGAGTTAATATCATACCAGTACAGCAGTTATACAGCTTTCAGATTATCATGATTTATAGTATACGTACAGAAACATATATTTTACAGCATTTTTCATAATACCATGATATACAGATTTCAGAACCATAACATTCAGATTATTCAGATATCCAAATATTCAGATATTACAGATTATTCATATTACACAGTATATTCAGATCAGTTATTATATGTTATGGTTATTTTAGTTATATTAGAATCATGGTAAGACAGTAAGATATATATATATATATATATATATATATATATATATATATATGTAGAATATTATTATACAGTAACAGATCCCTGATGAATCAGTTCAGTTCAGATTCAGTCAGCAGAGTACGATACCGTAGCTATTTCATATTTATCAGAATACAACCACATATCTCAGATAGTGTGGATTTCCATCAACCGTGCCTTGGAGGGATTGCAGGCTCCCCAGAAATCTAGGTTGAGGTGGCCTGTTTGACGAGGGAGATGTTAGTTACCGAGCCTTTGGAGGGATTGCAGAGTGGCCGGTCTGATGATTGATATAGTTTCAATTGACTTATCCTAATAGGCCAACCAGTGTTAAGTCCCGCCTACGGACCGCAGAACCCTATCATGAGGGGTTAAATCATGACATACAGTTTTTCAGGGATGTTTTCACAATTATATATAGATTTACAGAAATCAGCAGACTTACCTATAGATTATAAAAGTATAATTAAATAGTAAGTTCAGAAACAGTTGTATTTTAAACCACATAGGTGTGAGTTATACAGTACTATATTTTACATGTTATCTCAGTTTCAGTTAATTAGCAGTATATTATTCATGTAAACACATTGGCAATAGCATATTTCTTCTTACTAAGAGTTGTCTCATCCCAGTAATTTAACATTTTTCAGGTGGTCGGCTAGATGAGCAGATCAGGCTCAGAGGTAGAGAGGTCATTGGCACTGCCCTGTCTGTAGGCCTAGGGTAAGTGTTTTCAGGAAGATGCATTTTTGGTAGGTTTCAGGAGTTTTAGTAGATGATGCTAGGGAGATGTGTATTTATGTATATATATATAGAATTTTGGTATTGTAATTATGGTTGCACAGTTTTATGTTTTCAGTTGCATAGGTGTATTTCTGTAGGAATTATCAGAGGTATCAGAGTAAATTGATTTCCAGTCTATAAAAAAAAATGGTATGAATTTTTGGGTCGTTACACAAAGCCTCATATGGTGCCATATCGATACTAGTCTGATAACTGTTATTATATGCAAACTCAACGAGCGGTAGATAGCGAATCCAACTATCCCCAAAATCCAGCACACACGCTCGCCGTATATTCTCTAGAATTTAAATGGTCCTCTCGAACACCCATCCATTTGCAGGTGAAACGTGTTACTGAGAGTGAGTTGAGATCCTAAGGCATCCTGCAAACTCTTCCAAAATCGAGAGGTGAACCGTGGATCTCGATCTAAAATAATGGAAACTGGGATGCCATGAAGTCATACAATCTCTTGCACATAAAGCTCTGTCAGCTTATTCATAGAATTACTAACTCTGATTGGAATGAAGTGCGCATTCTTCGTCAGTCAATCCACTAATAACCCAGATGGCATTCTGTCCATGCACAACTAAAGGCAACCCCAATACGAAGTCCATCGTGATATGCTCCCACTTCCACTTAGGGATATCAAGTGGTTGAAGTGGTCCTGCTAGCCTCTGGTGCTCTACTTTTACCTGCTGACATGTCAGGCACTGTTCTACAAATCTGGCAATCTCCCTTTTCATGTTACTCCACCAAAAGTATTCTCGTAGATCTCTATACATCTTCATACTTCTCGGATGAACAGTATAGAGAGAGCGATGAGCCTCCTCCAAAATCGTCTTTTTAATCTTCGTGTCGTTAGGTACACATATCCTGGTGTGAAATCTGAGAACTCCATCCTCAGAAACATTGAAGTGCGTTTGCCGCTCACTCCGTACTTTCTCCACAATTTTTATCAACTCTATGTCTCTCATCTGAGCGATTTTAATTTTCTCCTGTAAGGTTAGCTGAATAATTAGACTAGCTATGATCGCCTGGTGGTTTCCTTCCACTAACTCCACACCCAACCTCTCCAGGTCCATCCTGATCTAATGTTGTACGACAACTGCTGAAACTGATGCACCCACTAACTTCCAACTCAATGCATCAGCCACCACATTAGCCTTTCATGGGAGGTAACTAATGGTACAGTCATAATCCTTTATCAATTCAAGCCATCTTCGCAACCTCATGTTCAACTCCTTCTAAGTGAAAATTTATTTAAGGCTCTTATGATCGGTAAAGATCTCAAATTTTTCACCATATAGGTAGTGCCTCCAGATCTTTAATGCAAACGCTACTGCTGCTAGCTCCAAGTTGTGCGTCGAATAATTCTTCTCGTACTCCTTGAGTTGGCAAGAAGCGTATGCAATGAATTTTCCCTGTTGCATCAATACACACCCGAGTCCTTTTTGAGATGCATCAATGTAGATCACGAATCCACCCTCTCCTCACAGAATGGTCAACACTAGGGCAATAACTAGTCGTTGTTTCAAATCCTGAAAACTCTTCTTGCACTCACCAGTCCACTCAAACTTCATGTTCTTCCTCATAAGTTGCATCAGAGGACCTGATAGCCTCAAAACCCTTCAACGAATCGGCGATAGTATCCTACCAGACCCAAGAAACTTCTAACCTCGTGCACGTTCTTCGATCTCACCAATCAACTACCACCTCTACTTTGCTCAAGTCCACTAAAATTCCCTCGTTGGATACTACATGTCCCAGAAATGCAACTTGTTCCAACCAAAACTCACATTTGATAAATTTAGCAAATAGTTTCTTTTCCCTAAGTACCTAAAGTACCAGCCTCAAATGAGTTTCATGCTCTATAGGGCTTCTCGAATAAACCAAGATGTCGCCGATGAACACCACCACGAACTTATCTAAGTACTCATTGAACACCCTGTTCATCAGGTCCATGACTGCTGCAGGAGCATTAGTCAAACCGAACTACATAACCAAAAACTCGTAATGACCATACCTAGTACAGAAAGCCATCTTTGGTACATCCTTTGATTTAACCTTCACCTAATGATACCCAGATCACAAATCGATTTTGGAGAAAACATGTGTGCCCTTTAGCTGGTCAAACATATCGTCAATATGGGGTAACAGGTACATGTTCTTTACTGTCACTTTATTAATTTCCCTGTAGTCGACGCACATCCTCATCAACCCATCTTTCTTCTTTACAAACAACATTGGCACTCTCTAGGGTGATACTCTCGGTCTGATGAACCCCTTGTCAAGTAGTTCCAACAACTGCTCCTTTAGCTCCTTTAATTTAGTCGGAGCCATTCTATATGGAACTTTAGAAATGGATGTTGTCCCTAAATTTAATTCAATGGAAAACTCCACCTCGCGATTAGGAGGCAATCCTGGTAAGTCCTCAGGAAAACATTCGAGAACTCCCTTATCACTAGGATATCCTCCAGTTTAAGTCCCTCCTTAGGTGCTTATTTTACAAATGCAAGGTACCCCTAGCTACCCTCTAGAATTAACCTCTTTGCCTGAATTGCTGAAAGGATCTATGATGCAGAGCATGCACACAACCCGATGAATTTAAACTCATACTCCCTAGAAGGTCTGAACACTACCTCCTTCTTGTGGCAATCAATGCTCGCATAACTGGATGCTAGTTAGTCCATCCCCAAAATGACATCGATCTCATGCATGTTAAAAATATTTAAGCTAGTAGGCAATATTCTCTCCTGAATCTCCATTGGATAGTTGATTACGCGTCAAAACTGCGTAATTGGGCATCTTAACCCGGGCTTTACGATTGATATTTTTAATTAAATGTCCAAAATTGTACAATATTTAATAAAGTACCAAAATCATCATTCTTGAACTTTATTGCACTATTTATGAAGTTTTGGTAATTTTTTGTTGCAGGAAAAATCTCGGAAACCAAAACCGACACCTGTTTGTTATTCGTGCATAACTTTTCCGTCCGAGCTCCGATCGAGACTATTCAAATTTTTGGAGAAATAGGAAAGGATTATATACAACTTTAGTGTTTTGAGTTTTGTGAGAAACAGGCTCCAAAAGAGTCAGATTTGTGATGAACAGAGAAAGAAAAAAATGTAAATATATATATAAGGATATGTGATGTGACCCGGCCACCAAGCCGGGTGAGCTCCAATTGGGTCAGGTTGAGCCATCCGGGTCGTGGGTCTAGGGCAACCCAGCTCCCCCTTAAATCCCCTTCTCCTTCTCCCCTGTTCGGCAGGCAACCCTGGGAGGGCTCTCCTCACTTCTTCTTCTTCTTCTTCTTCCTCTTGTTCCTTTTCTTTCCCTTAGCTTTTCTCTATTCTCTCGCTCACAGCTTCTTTCCCTTGTTTTCTTCTTCTTCTTCTTCTTCTCCTTATCTTTCTTCTTCTTCTTCTTCTTCTCTTCTTCTTCCTCTCTTGTTACTTGCTCCTGGAATTTTCTCTGCCAACAGGTTCTCCAACAGCAGCATATTTTCACGGCTTTTCTGCCTCACCAACGCAGCCTAGCCGAGGCTCCCATCCTCTCCACCAGCCACCCGAAACCAGCAAGGCTGCTCCAGAATTTCCCTGCTGCCACAGCACCACTCTAACAGCAGTCCCCGAGCATAACAACAGTCCCCGAGCACGACAGCAGCAACCCGAGCCATCCTCTCCAGAAGCTCCATCTTGCAGATCTCTCTCTCTCTCTCTCTCTCTCTCTCTCTCTCTCTCTCTCTTCTGTATTCTTTTATTTTCTTTCTTTTGTTTTCAATTGCAACAAAATATTTCTTTTCTCTTCTTTAGTTCTTTATTAGAATTTTGAAGATTGTTTGAATGGGTGTTAAGTTATTTTAATTTGTTTTAGTGGAGTTTAATATTTATTTATTTATGTTTCTTTTAATTAATGTTATTATTAGATTGGACGGATTTAATTTAACTCCTTTTATTTATTTATCATTCCTTTAGTTCCTTTTATTTATGTTTCTATTGTGTTTTATTCTCATTTAAGTCAATTGATAGTTAAACTTTGGTTCAAGTTCTTGGTTTGTATTAAAGTTTTAGTCTTTTAATTTGTGTTTGAATTTTGTCTGTGTTTCCATTACGTGCTTTAATTCCATGATCAATGTTACCTTTTTTAATTAGCGCGTGTTTTGATGTCTCCTTAGGTAGATTAGAGTTTCCATTCGTACTCTTTAAATTGAAGCATGCTAGTTTTAGGACTTTAATTTAAGTTTTTGTTTAAGTCTCCAAAATTCTGAAAAATCCCGAATCTGAACTGAGTTCAGTATATTTTTATTTTCGATTGAGAGAACGTGAAATTGAGATTAAAACGCATTCCCTGAGGAAACGATCTAGCCCTTGGGCTGAATATTACACGACATAACTCCTATACTTGGGATAGTTTTCGAGCTGCTCATTTTTTGAGTGAGTCAATAGTCTCTGATCACCTTACTACACACCACAATTGACCCTACCAACGTGAGCACACCTAACTCAGCATCTAACAACTGAGCCTCTATCCCACATAATTTAACCAATCCCTAAGATAAGAAGGAGGGTGTCGCACCTGAATCAAATAACACTATAGCACTATTGAAATAGTACTTGTCACCTCGTCGATGGCGTTCTCCGCATCTCCCGGCGTAAGCGAGTACACCCGCACCTAGGCAGTGCGCCTCTGGGGACCACCTCGGGGTGCCCGGTTACCTCCCCGATACTAATGTTGTGGAGGAGTGTAATTCAACGTCGTGCTGCAGTCCCGCACCATATGCCCTGCCCTACCACACCAGTTACAGCTAGCTAGTCCACCCCTACACTCGCCTTAATTCCTCTGATGGCATCTGGGACAGGTAGAATGCGGTGAATTTCCCTGATGGACTCGATATCCCAACTCCTGCCACTGGCCCATTAAATTACTAGGCCTCCTCCATGAACCCTGACAGGTGCTAGTCTGAAATCCCTGAGGCAAGGGCCTCTTCTTCTGGCTTTCTTCTCTCTCACCCTCCTGAATACTAGCCTCCACTGTCATGGCCTTATCCACCAACTCAAAAAAAACTTTGAGTCAACAACGCCACCACTTGTGCACGTATTCACTACCTCAAATCTCCGGGCCTTCTTCGGCTCATCCGGGATCATGTATGGAGTGAGCCAAGATAGCTCCACAAACTTAGCCACGTACTGTTGTACG
Source organism: Malania oleifera (assembly GCF_029873635.1). Classification (NCBI taxonomy): domain Eukaryota; kingdom Viridiplantae; phylum Streptophyta; class Magnoliopsida; order Santalales; family Ximeniaceae; genus Malania; species Malania oleifera. The sequence continues at coordinate 18,375,455 of NC_080419.1, forward strand.
GTCAAGTGCCCCTAAGTTATATTTAGGAACTCCTCTGCCTTAGCCTCTCGAGTGGCAGTAGGGAAGTACCTATTGAAGAAAACATCCCTAAAACAACTCCAGGTAATAGCCGCAGATCTTGGTCGTTGTTCCTCCACCATCTTTGCCGATCTCCACCACCTCTTCGCTTCTTCCACTAGTTTAAAAGAGCATACCGCACCTTCTGCTCCTCCGTGCACTCCAGCAGACCCAGCAATTCCTCAATCTCCTAAACCTAATCTTCAGTTGCGATCGGGTTCGCTCTGCCTGCAAATGTCGGCAGACTCATCCGGATAAACTGTTGAAAAGTGCAGCCCCACTCAACCGGTGGCTGATCTTGCTCTCTAGAGTCCCTCCGGTTCTCTTTCCTAACCTACTGCGCTATATCTCACAGCACTGCCGAGGCATCCATATCATCCTCACTAGAAGTATCCACGTGATTATCCCCTCTAGCTATGATGTCTTTTCCCCTGGAATCCATCCTAAAGATAGGATAGAAACCGACTTAAAAATTCCACATTTATCATATTGAATGAAGAAGTTAATATAACATATGAGTTCTTATTTTTTTTAAAAATCATTCACACAGTCCTGCCACAAAACCGTCAAGGGATCTCTGCCTCCAAGCTTCCAGAATAAAACCCAACCTAACCTACCTCTTCTTATCCTTATCTTATCTCAACCTATACTCTAGTAATCATCAACTGTCGAAGTCTGCAGAACCTAGAAAACCTAGGCTCTAATACCACCTGTAACGCCCCAACCCGCCACAAGGGGCCAAGGGTGCTACTTTAGTGATGTCTGTGTTCCTGATACCATATTCATTATATAAATGTAGAGAAAATGAATGATACATTCTACAAAATACATTACCAAAGCTCTAAAATACCTTTATACACAAAGGTCTCCAAATATCCATATTACAGACCATAATACAAAACAAAAACCAACTCAGTCCATACAACCATAATACACATCCGAGGATCAAACATAATGGAAAAATATTAGAGTTTTTGCAGACACTCACAAAAACTAGCTATCACCCCACCCCAGAGCTCACTAAGCTCGATCTCGAGATGGTCTTGAAAATATGATTTTTATATTTGGATGAGACATTTCTCGGTAAGGCAGATTAAATTAATATCAGTGTGTGGTCAACATAAGTTTTAGTGTATACAGAAAACATCCCATTCTCCATTTAACCGAAAATAGCATTTATACATTATACTCACCCTACACCGTTGAAAATACCCTTTTCATTTCCACAGTATAAACCAGTTCAATAAAAAAATAACACCATTTACATAAATCAACATATATGCATAAAAGACACTCCCTAGGACTAAACGACATATCAAGAAACACACCATTTACTTCCCTCATGGTACGGGTTGTGCGGCTCGAAGGCTGGACTTAGCCCTAGGGGATCAACCCAGGCAAAGTCAAAGTAACCATCTGCAAGTGCGTCTGTAGGCATCCATAACCCCGTTACAGGTCTGATTGCCTTACCACTTCCTTATCCGGACCCTAGGGTAGGTACTTCACCCTTATGTAGGCCAATCGGCTAAAACCACCCTACACTTCCACTACAATGTAGGCGCACATGACCAAATAGTAATTCCCTAGCAACGGTACCGTGCTCACAATACAAATGGTCTATAGGGCTCTTAAGTCATATCATGCAATTTAAGTAATAAAAATTGTAGTATAAACTCATTTCGTATAAAACCTGTCATTTAATAAAACTCGGCCCCCGACCATCAAATAAAACCTGACCCCCAACCATCAAATAAAATCTGGCACCCAGCCGTCAAATACAATCTGGTCCCCGGCCGTCAAATAAAAGCAAGTATTTTACATCAACAGTTCTAGTATGTTTCACAAACAGTTCCAGTAATTTCACAAAGATTTCAATATTTTCATATCCAGTATAAATCACCATTCTACAAGATATTTTCACAACTATACCCAAATTCAGTTACACAATAACCATATCGATTATTCACCTGCCTCACAATTTCGGTATTTAAACATAATCCATAAATAACGAACAAGCACCTCATAATATATTTAGTTTATAAGCAAGCTTTTCACCATTCATTTTATTCAAAATACCGTATCATATATCCTATATTTGTAAAGTCCATTTTGAATGGTCGGTTTTCGAAATAACTTTGAAACTATAGGTATACATACATATAACACCTTTTAATCGATTTAAATTTGATAAAACCCTGACTTAACTTAATCCCCTTACCTGTGCCTGAAAAATAGACCGCTAACGTTCCAAAAATCTAAAACCCTAGTTTTTCCACTGCCAAAAACAAACCAACAAGAGGAGAAAGGAAAGGAAAGTGATTAGAGAGTGATCACGGGATTCAGGCGAGCCTACAGGAGGGAGAGAGCAATGAGAGAGTAAGAGTAAAGAGAGAGAGAGAGAGAGAGAGAGAGAGAGAGAGAGAGAGAGAGGCCAAAAACCCAAAGAGAGAGAGAGAGAGAGAGAGAGAGAGAATATTTGAGTTAATGAAAAATATGTCTTGCTTAGCCCTCAAGTAAGCAGGCTCATAGGAATACCGTCAATGGTTTTGCCAACCTTAACAAAATCGTCAATGGTTTGATAGTTGACCTCCTCAGTTAACTGAAACCGCCGAAGATTTTTTCCCAATTCAGTGAAACCGTCGATGGTTTGGGCCCTTCCAATCCAATTTCCTTCTTTTTTCCTTTCTTTTTCCTTTATTTCTATCTTCCTTATTTATTTTCTTTTATTTTCCGGGTTCGAGTTCCTACATACCTCCCCCTAGGATTCCTTTTTTATAGTAATAAGGATAGGCTTTTCCCCAGCTTTACATTCATGAGGTACCATTATATTTAGGGGGTTACGAGTAACTTATGAGTTGCAAGTAACTTGCAGGCAGTTATGTAAGTCATCAATTGATGCTTCCGTAACTGCGCTGAGGATTATTAATAATTTAGTGGGAGTTACGCAAGACACCCAATGTTACCCAAAGCCGATCTTATGGCTGCTTTCCTCCATGGTCATACTTGTAAATATGGGCGTATTGATTTTGGACATATCAGTTGACCCCTCCCTCACCTCAAATACTCTCGAATATTCGAAGCAAATTTTTGAAAGTAATAATTCAAACTAATCCCTTAAATAACCAATAAAGGCCAATTCCAATTAATTCCGACCTCATCTAGACAGGTAGGCCTTCTAGTCGGGGTTTATTTGATAACTGGCTCAATCCGAGCTAGTTTTAATTCTTAATCAACCCAATCCGAGCCAATGATTCTGCCCCTAGCTTTATCCGAGCCAAGGTTACCACAATAACAGGCTCAATCCAAGCTGGTTTCACTCACAATTGGCTCAATCCAAGCCGATTCTTACCTCAATCGACTCAACCCGAGCTAAAGCACGCAGCTCCAACTGAGCCAAATATAGCAATATGATCGACTCAATCCGAGCTAGTTTCTCCCCAAATTGGCTATGTCCAAGTTGATCAGTGTTTTTACCTAATTTGTTTCATACCTCTACTCAATTCGAGCAGGATGCTTTACGATTTTTCATATTAAACTATGTCTGCCTCATGAGTTGTGCTCATCAGTTTGGGCTAGTCTTCTAGCCTCATCAACTGTGCTCATTACTAGGCCAATTCAGGTGAGCAGTGCTTGTTTGCCTTATGAGCTGTGCTCATTGGTTGGGCTAGTTCTTTGGGCCTCATGATCTGTGCTTATTAATTGGGTCAATTCTTCAGGCCTCATGAGCGGTGCCCATTAGTTGGGTCAGCTCTTCGGGCCTTATGAGTTGTGCTCATCAGTTGGGCCAGTCTTCGAGTCTCATGAGTTGTGTTCATCAGTTAGGCCAGTTCTTTGGGCCTCATGAGTTGTGCTCATCAGTTAGTCTAGTCTTCAGGCCTCATGATTTATGCTCATCAGTTAGGCCAGTCTCTAAGCCTTATGAGTTGTGCTCATCTACTAGGCCAATTTTAGTGAGCAGTGCTCATTTGTTTGCCTTATGAGCTATGCTCATCGATTGGACTAGTCTTTGGGCCTCATGAGTTGTGCTTATCAGTTGGGCTACTTTCTTGCCTTTTTGTTGTTTTGGCTGCTTCCTTCAGATCTCTTGAGCCCTTCCTTTTCAAATCGGTTTGGCTCCTTCGATCATGGTCATTACCTCCTCCAGGTTGATGTACTTATGGGCGCATGTCATCAGCTCTCCCATGTTGACTAGAAGCTTCTTCCCTAGTGAATTTAGGAAATCGTGAATTTAGGAAATCCCTTTGTTGGAGGGTTGTTGTCAGGGCTATTATTACCACCCCACGATCTAAGTTCTGAATCTCCAAGGTAGTGTTGACAAAAAGGTGCATGAATTCCTTTAACATCTCCTTTTCTCCTTAAACAAGGCTCATTAGATGAACCAAGGTTTTTGCTATCTTCCGGCTGCTAACGAAGTGTCTAGTGAACTACTGCTCCATTTCGAAAAAAGATCCAATGGAACTAGGTTTCAAGGTCCGATACCATGTCTTAGCATTCCCTTTTAGAGTGGCTACAAATGCTCGGCACATGATTGCATCTTGTGCGCCTTGTAATCGCATCAACACTCTAAAGGTGTCTAGATGATCAACAAGATCGGACAAACCATCATACTCTTCTATATTTGGCATTACAAACTTCCTAGATAAAGGAACATCCATTACCTCTTTAATGAAATGTGGATCCGAAGATTTGACTGAGGACTCCCCGAAGAAGGGGTTGTTGCGAGCTTCCTTCATCATTTTCTCCAATTGATCAATTTATTTGAGTTTTTCTTCTAGTTCATGTGACCGTTGTTCATAGATGCCTGCGATATTCGCGTCCTCAACCCTCTTTGCTCTATCATAAGCCCTATCAGCAACTTCTAGTGGGACTGCATCCTTCCCATATAATTCAGGTTCTACTTGGCTAGGATGAGGAGCAAGTTCCTTATGATCCCTTTTCTGCTGCAAGATCATAGTGAACATGTCCTCCATCCTTTTCTAGAATGCAAGGATTCACCTCTCATTACGCTAGAATTACGAACTGGTGCAGAATGTATGGATTGGGGTGATTGATCGCCCATAGCAAGTTCTGACTTTGAATTGTGTAAGGTAGTCATGATTAAGGGTTGGAAAAACCTCTCAAAAGAATTCCCACAGATGGCACCAACTGTTGCTGCCAAAAATTGAATAGCTTTTATTGAATCATCCTTCGACCATGACCACCTAAAAGGAATCAAATAATAACGACTTGAAGGACCCAGAGTGTACTCTAAGGGATCACTCTAATGCCTAAGTAAGGGACTAATGAGAGGGTCTGAATTGCAATAGTAGAAAGAAGTGGATATGAGATGCTTACCTCCCACTGAGATCCCCTTTTTATAGTAACAAGGGTAGGTTTTTACCTAACTTAGCATTCATAAGGTACCATTATATCTAGAGGTTACGAGCAACTTATGGGTTGCAAGTAACTCATGCAAGTAACTTGTGGGCGATTATGTAAGCCATCAATTGCTGCTTTTGTAACCGCGTTGGGGAATATTAATAATTTAGTAGGAGTTATGCGAAACATCCAACGTTACCCAAAGCCGACCTTACAGCTACTTGCCTCTATGGGCATACTGATTTTGTCCGTATTAGAATGATTGTTGTATTTCCTCCTGGACTCAAAGGGCTTTATTTATACAAGTTGAATCTCATATGGATCATATGAGCTAATCACATATAATGTATCTTTTACACGTGTCACATAGGCTGATTCATACATGGTATGTAAACACATGTATCTTGCTAACATACCCCCTCAAATTCAAGGAGGTAGAGAGACCAACTTGAATTTAGAAACTAAATGTTAAAAATTAGAGACCATAGAGTAAGGTGGAGCATGGCCATTCGTGGTAGTCGATAGTCCACAAATTTATGGCTAGAGAGGTGCACGCGGAGATAAGTATCCTTGGAGTAGGTTTGAGCCTAAAGAAGAGACAAGAAGCTAGGAGCGTATCTAAACATGGAGAGATTAGTAAGGAGCTAAGAGCATATTTGAGCCCAGAGAGGTGAGCAAGGAGTTAGGAGCATGTCTAAGCTCAAAAAAAGTTAGCAAGGAGCTAGAAGCATATCTGAACCCAAAAATATGAACAATGAAATAAGAGTATAAATGAGTGAAAAATAAGGTGTAGTCCCAAGAAGGGGGTGAATTGGATTTAAAAATTTCTTTTAAAAACTCTTTTTATAAATTCTTTCCCAACTTATTTTATTTTTAGGAATCACACAAGGATGATTTGAATCACAATATCAGCTGAGAATCAAATTCACTTTTAAATCTTTATGAAAAAGTAATTCAATTTGATCTTGCAGCAAATTAAATCAACACCCAGTCAATCAATCAATAAGTCAACACAATCCACAAGTTATTTAATTAAATAATATATGAATTGCAGCAGTGCTTCCATGATTCAAACTTTGTTATCAATTAGGTTTCTTGATCAATGCACTTCTTTTAATCAAGATTTCCAAAAGATTAATCAACGTATTCCCTTTAAGGTTTCCGCAAAAGATCAATCAACGTACTTCTTTTAATTAAAGTTTCCTCAATCTCAATATTAAATAAATTTTCAGCACTTAAATAAACATCCACACAATTTATATATGCATAAAATTAAAGAGTAAGGGAAGAGAGTGAGACCAAGTTTTTACAAGGTTCGGCTATACTCGCCTACATCCTCGCCTTAGGCAGCACACCTAAGGATTCCACTATACCACTCCTTTACGGGAGGAGCAAACCTTTACAACACTCCTTCAATAGGTTGGAACCCTCCTCTCCAAGCAATACCCCATGCTCGATACAACGATTCAACAACCCTGAACCATAAAGAAATAAGAAAACAAGAAACACTTCTTGTGTACAAGAATCACTCTCAAAAAGAGCAAATTAGTACAAGTTAAAACACAGCTGAGAATACTTCAATTTAAATATCAATCAAGAATAGAATTGAAGCTCAGAGATTATATCACTGAGATCTTTCTTTGGATTAATCAAACTCGGAGTTTATGCTCAAAGATCAGTGAAAAATAGCTCAGAAAATCTTAGAAAAACTCCAGCAAGTATGTGAGCAAGAAAGCTTCTGGAAAAGTATGAAAGTTGTATGCTTGATTGCTGTTATGAATTCTTGGTATATTTTGATTTGTGAAATCATGTATTTATAGACTTAAAAAGTCATATTTTCGTGTTACTCAAATTACTTGGGAGTGTTTCCCAAGTTTTGACAAAGTTTGGGGCACAAGCAACATAATTTGAAAACATTTAAACGATGTTTAAAATATCCATTACGAAGGTCAGGTGCCTGGACTCATCAGGGTCAGTCGCCTGAGCTTTTGAAATTCAACATAATATCAAAGTCAAGACAGGGTCAAGTGCCTAGACTCACAGGAGTCAGTCGCCTGGGCCTATACTGTCTTCCCAAATTTAATTCAGCATAAATGTCAGTCGTCTGTCCAGACAAGGGTCAGTCGCATGGGCAATTAAGACACTGTTTTTAAAACTTGTTTCCAAAAACTCTTGTCAACTTGTTTTGATATTTTTGAAAGTATTTTTCGGGGTTTTCAAAATATGGTTTCTAAGTCCACGATTAACCCTAATGAGTTTCAATGCATTCATTTTGATATTTAGTTGAATTACTTACACAAGACTTCCTTAAAACTTTAAAACTTTCTAAACTTGAAGTCTTCATGTATATCTTTGTTTTGAGTCCATCTTATCTTGAGCTTCACTATTCTTTAAGCTTTCATAGGATTTATCTGTTTTTGACCTTTTAAGCATCCTTTTGATCATTTGTTGTTGGAATATGAGCTTTTTAATAACACTTGTGATTTTGAACTCATAATACTTAAACTTTTGAACTTCATATACTTGATTTCCTGAAACATCATCACTTAAACCACAACATGTTGAATTATATTGATTTGTTATCATCAAAATAAAATTTGAAAGTCATGTTAGGCTAACAATGAGCTTAGAGAATAAGCAAGGAGCTAGGGGTATATCTGAGCTTGGAGAGGTAAGCAAGGAGGTAGGAGTGACTCCGAGTAAGAAGAGGAGAGCAAAAAGCTAGGTGCTGATCTAAGCCTAGAGAGGTGAGCAAGGAGATAGGCAACCTATGATGATATGTGCGAGCAGTGGTGATAAGGTGCATGAGAAGTGATGCTAATATGTTCAAGTAGCAATTGAAAGAGAGACGATGGGAGATGCTGGTAGTGAAGCATCAAAGGTGACAAAAGGACACAATTACAAGCGGCGACGCGTGGGGGCACCGGCCATGGTGGAGGATACCATTTCACTTAAAAATTTAAACTAATATGGGCCAACAAAGTAAAATATTAAAGTAATGTTTTAGGAATAATTTGTTTGTTTGTCTCACTAATCAATCTTGAATTTAATTTTAAAATTTGATTATATATAATCAAAATTTTAATAAAAAGTCTTGGCTCATTTAGACCCATATTAAACTCGATTAACAAATTAGTGGAATATGAACAAGACCGAGTTCAGCTCATTTTAGATACTCATTTATTAAACGAGTTGGGTCTGAACATGCTAAAGATCAGGTCGGTTCGACTCGAGTCGATTGCAGCCCTAAGTGCAACATGAAAAATGCTGAAATTTCTAAATCTGTGACAGCAGTCTTATGATGGCATAATTGGAAACCAACAAATCCCAGTTCGAATGGAAATGAGTCTGGGAATGGAAATTTGGTATTTCAAGATTCAGGGAAAGGAATTCCACCATTTAAACCAATATGGCAAATCGCAAGGGAGCATTGAGAATTTTGGCGAGGGGGTTGGGAATGGGAATTCCCAAAATATCATTTCCATGGCAACCCATTCCTATTCCCAAATCCAGAGCCGCAATGAAAATACCAAAAACAGTAACAGATCAGACAATTTGTGTGGCATCTAAATGAAAAGCTTTTATTAACCATTTCTTCGCTGTACACCTTCATACTAAAATTAGAATGGTTTCCAGATGATGCAAACACTTCGTGTTACAGATACAAGATACAAAATTTTGCATGAAAAAAAATCAGCACATCAAAAATAAATCGACAGCTTCTCATCAATCCTATTCTGCAACATGTTACACTGCTCCAACAACTTGCTTAATTTGTCAGCTTCCTTTGTTGTCTTGGAAGATGACACCAACTCACGACTGGTTAAATAAGCATCATCTGTTTCTGCCAATTCAGCATTGTGTGTAGAAATCCTTCCCTCCACTTCATTCACACTGTTAACCTTCGGAACTTCACTGCTAATCAAAACCATCCCAGACAAAGGTTGAGAAGCTTCAAGCTCTGGCTGATCCTCCCCAGACACGCAACCAACTTCAACCATCTCATCTAGAGATGGACGAATTATACAGTATGGCAAAGATACACCTACTTCAATTTCTGACTCATCTAGGCCTTCGTAAGTTCGGGTGATGCTATGCGGCTCTAAAACATAAGCTGCAGGAACCCCACTGGATAAATTCATTAATCGCCAATTGAAGACCCGTCGGAAAATCAGATCCCACTTTGGAACAATATAATATCTTAAACTATGAAGCTCAAGTTGTGCATTCGTTTGGAGCATTACATGTGCCTCTTTTCTTGCTAGATCTAATCCCATTATCTTACTGGACTGAGTCAGGTATCTGACCAAGCAACTTTCAAGTTGTAATCTAAGCAACTCTATCTCCTTCCCCATGCTAGAACCTTTGCCCAACCAAGAAATATCCTCAGGGAAATGAGGAAGCTTACAGTCTTTTAATGAGTGTGTGAGTTGTTCAATTCTTGCGCCTGAGCTCCAACCCATGCTTGGCAAGTAGTAAGCTCTGTACTCATTACTGAACTCTCTCAGCAAAACCATTTCAGGACAAGGCCATGTGGCAGAATTTGCATTGACTGCAGAACAAACTTCCCCCACTGATCGATCTAAGGCTTCATTAAAGGCTGAGATACAGTGGTCTGGACCCACATCATAGATGCTCATCTTGTCCAGAACCTTTAGAGAAGAATTCAAGTGGGTCAAAACCAGTTCACGTGCTTTCATGCGACGAAGTACTGGTTGCGGGAGTGACTGACTTGCCAGCCACCGTAGCCCTGCTCTTAGCTGTTCATCACTGAAAAACCCACCAAACTGTTCCATTTGCTGGTTTCCAACAAGGAAAAGAACCAGAAAGCTACTCACTCGTGATTTGTCGATGTCATGGAGCCTCAGCTCATTAATTATGGTAGACGAAAGGTTTGAATCATTGTCTTTTCCTGAGCCACTTAAGATCAGAAGGGGCACACGCGAACCAGAAGGTAGGGACAGCAGAATTTTATGGAGTTGGATCTTTTGGAGCTCCCATGGGATGCATTCAGATACAAGGAACAGAACTGCACTTGCACCTAATACTGTTTCACTTGAACTGTCAGATTGTGTATCCCTTACAATTGACAAACAACAGGTCAGATCTGCAGTTGATTGGCTGTGAACCCACTTCTTCCATATTGACAGGCCAGGAGAGGAAATAAGCAGTCCAACATCCTCATCAACATCATCTTTTTGGGTAGGAATGACCTTGGAAAGCAGCCATTGGGCAGCTGCCAAATTGGTCACCTGGCCTTGCAGCCTCATTTTTTCCCCTTGGTCAATCTGAGAACATACAATAATTTTCCAGCAAAGGCATTTGGCATCTGGGTTTCTTCTGCTCAGTTCATCTGCTATCACCTCTGAAACATTCAACCTCAACCAAGATCTTTCATGCTTTTCATATCTCTCCCTCATAATACGATCAATGCTAAACTCGCTGAAACTGCTTGATTGCTGTTCAAAAGGAGACATGAATGAGAAGCTCAAATCAAATCAACAATTGACGAGAGTGTTTCTGGCCATTAAATAGAGTCGGCCCATTAAGTACTAGTTAGATGTTAAAATATGTAAAAAGAAAAGTGCTAGTATTTATCTGCTGATTTGTGGATTGGGATGGGATAAAATATATCTTCCAATGGTTTAATGAAGGATACAGCTTCGATGGAAGAACAGGAAAAAGAAGGATTATGTTGCTAACCCCAAGTGTGATTTAAAGCATTGTTGACCTAGAGTTTAGTCGTATGCATGCATGTTAACAATAGGAGTCCTATCCCAGACAGTTTGTGACAGACTGGTCCATAACAAGCTTTTTTGAATGGCACAACACAAGCCAAAAAAAACTGGAGAAAACAAGAAGATAAAAAAAGTCAAATGAGAAGTTTTAAGCCAGTTTTGTACTGTATTGAATTTTTATTTATTTGTTGTGCCAAAGAATTTTTATTTATTTGTTGTGTCAAACGAGGGGAAGAAGAGGGGGTGGAGAGGAAGGTTCACTTGTTTTAGTTCGATACACATATTTTTTTCCTTATTTCTGTTCAAACAAAGCCAGATGAGCAATAAACTGGAATCCACAAAGGAATGCTATTACAGAAGAAGACCCAAAAAAAAGACAAAAAAAAATATTAAAATAAAAAACTACTTACATGTTTGTTCTTTTGAAGAGGTGGGCCCAATGATAGCAAATTAAGAGCAGCATTTGCTGCCAACTGTCTTTGCTTACGCAAATCCCCTAGCTTTGATGCACGCCTCTTCCAAATTCTAACAAAACATACACGCATGCATGCAAACATAAGCGAGATGCAAATAAACACTGCGTTATAGGCAGATCAAAAACAAGATAAAGACCTTATGATCAACTTGAGCTTTGCCTCAGCAGCTTCTTCAGCATGATGGCTTGCCATGAATTTGTCATTTTCAGTTTCTTGATGGATATATGTAGGTTCATCATCTTCTCTATCTTTCACAATTGCAACCACATTCTGGTGCAGTGAATTCTCCACAGCTGAATCAAATGGCAGACCTGGAGGTCTATCTTGCAACACTCTGCTTGACAAAATTTGCAACGGGACCACTCCCCCGTCAAAATGTGCATCTCTGTTTGGAGATTCTCTGGGAGGTGCTTCAGTTTTCAGCTTGTCCACCCTTCCAACTTTAGCCAGTTGAGATTCAGGGCAACTTTGAGCTGGAGAGAACGTGAATTGGGCTTCAAGATTTAGCCTGTCCACTCTTCCAAATGCAGCCACCTGGGATTTGGGAGAATTTTGAGCTGAAGAGAGACCCCAAGGCGACAAACTTGTCTCAGCCACCTGCTGGTAATTTAAATTTTGTTGACCAACTGTTGATTCTTTGAGCATTGGCCGCCTTTTCACGTCATCTCTTGGGGACGAGATTGGTCCATAATCAGACATTTCTTCATCATATGTTGGGATGGAACTCTCAGAATGAACAAGTTCAATATCTATAGAGTCATGCTGATTGACAATACCCAGCTGATGTTCCTTCCTTTCTTCAGCAGGGGGGCACACAGGTTGACGAAATGATGAAACATCCTCGATTATCACTTTTGACCTTTTCAAATGAACAAGTTTTGAGCACTTGGTAGGATAGTCCTTATCAACATTTAAAACTGGGCCATCCTTCACCATATATGGCTCTTCAAATTCCTTTATCAAGAAACCATGGTACTCTAGAAGGCTTCCAATGTCTTCTTGCTGTTTCACATAGACAGCACAAATTATTGTAAGGGGTCAGGCAACAAAGAAAAACTGGGGAAAAAAGGAAGAAGAAGAAGAAGAAGAAGATAAAAGAGGATCCTTGACCCTCTGATTGTATAATGAAACAGAAGTACAACCCACATAAATCCAAATACCTCCATTCCGAGCCATTTGGTAATATGAGCAACAGGCAGACCCTGGTTGCTTTGTAGACCAGAGTGGAGGGAAGCAAGTGCCTGCGTTCGTAACTGGTCAAAACAGCAACACAAATGAGACAATATGACCAATGTTTTTATAATAATGGGGGTGTACAATACACAAAAAAAAAAAAAAAAAAAGTGAAGAATGTAAATCCATTACCAAAATTTGATAGAAGTTAAGACAATGATTTAACAAGATAGGTAGGCTTTATCCCAGAACATATATACTTTCTTCCATGACTAGTAACCTCTTGAACTGGAAACATGAATGCATTTGAAATGCACTTGCAGCAATTGCTGTAGGTTCTTTACAGCATGACATTGACAGATTTTCAGAGGAATACCCAGGTGTTCAAGCTACTAAATTTATGATTTATGATATGGAAACAATAAAGGGCCGTTATGTTGTGGCAAAAATTTTTTGTTTTCTGTTTTTAATTTTCCAAAAAATTATAGAAAGTCCAATTTATTTTTTAGTTTTCCAAGATTTGTATTAAAAGGGTGTTCCAAGTGACAAGGCTCCCCACTTTGCAAGAGTAGAAGAGGGTCGTCCCATTGTACGCACTCTTAACACTGCTTTTATACAGAGAAGCTGTTTCCTTGGACTCAACCCGTAACCAACCTGTCAAAAGGGAGCAACTTTACCATTGATCCAAGGCCCAAACTCAAGATTTGTATTAAAAAGGTATGAAATAAAGGGTTTGTTCAGTTGTGAAACAGTTTTTCATTTTTTATTTCTAGATTTTGAAGTAAATAGAAAAAGACAACTTGTCTTTCAATTTTTTTAAAAAAAATACATAAGATAGTGTTTGGGAGCATGGATTTGAATGTGTAAATTTGGAAGAAACTCAATATGATTTTATACGATATCCTGTATAATCACATAAATCCAAATCTAATATCTGAATTCCATGCTCCCAAACCCAAGGTAAAAAAAATAAAAATGCATAAAACAATAAAAATATGTTTTCCAACTATCCTATATAAATTTAGAAAATTAGAAAACAATGTGGCATATTTGTAATTATTTTTAAAAATTAGAAATAAAAAATAAAACTAAGTCCATGAGTGAATAGTGTCAAAACCTTTTATTATTTATCATATTTTTATACAAGTCTTGTAAAACTAAAAAATTAGGTTACTTTTATGTAATTTTTTGGGAAATAAAATGAAAAATGAAAACTATTTTCCACAATTAAATGAGCCCTAAATGTTACTTAATAAATTATGACATTATTTCATCAAAACAATATCAACCATAGTTACCAAAGAATGAGAACACCCTAGTGAATTGCAAATTGGTACAAACATTCTGAAACATTGTACATTTTCATTTTGGAAACTAAAAATTTATCAAACCCATATTTTATATTCAAAAATTTCCATACAACATATAACTTTATAAAAGTGGAGCATTATCATCTTAATTTTATTTTCATTTATTGTTAGTATACTTCACCATGCAAGCTAAAGGAGAAATTGAAGATGATGTAATGCATAGAGTTAAAGCAGGTTGGGTAAAATGGAGAAGTGCTTCAAGTGTTCTATGTGATCGTAGAATACCCTTAAAATTGAAAGGGAAGTTTAATAGAACAGCTATATGACCAGCTATGCTATATGGATCAGAATATTAGGCGACGAAGAAACATAATATTCAAAAAGTAAAAGTTGTCGAGATGAGGATGCTTAGATGGATGAGTGGTATAACATTGAAAGATAAATTAAGGAACGAACATATTCGTGATAAGTTAGGTGTAGCTCCTATAGAAGATAAGATAAGGGAGGGACGACTCAGATGGTATGGACACTTGCAACGTAGGCCTTATAGTGCACCTGTGAGGAAGAGTGACTTGGTTACTATGGGGGGCAGTAGAAGGGCTAGGGGTAGACCTAAAATAACTTGGGAGGAGATAGTGAGTAAGGATTTAATATCCTTGAATCTATCAAAAGAAATGGTCCATGATCGCATAAATTGGCGGAAAAGGATTCATATAGCCGCCCCACTTAGTGGGACTAAGGCTTGGTTTTGTTGTTGTTGTTGTTATTAGTATACTTCACCAATGAAAATCACTTTTGATTATGTACAACTGTCAATACACATTTTTCACCAATACATCTAGTTAAGTATATTTAGAGCATGAGTCATACTCAATTCCTATTTCTATACCACAAACATAAACAACATTCCGCATTCTAGGTAACATAGATATCAACATATGGTGCAAAAGAGATGGTTCTCCAATCTTAACATATATAGTGGTTTAAACAAAAACAAAAAAACTCCACCAACTGCAATATTTTAATAAGGTCATGACTTTTTTTTTGAACTTCGGTTTATGTTGAGTCCCCATTCCATAGAAAATCAGCATGCAGTGTCTACACATATAGGCTTTCTCATGGTATGTCCCCTAAGCAAGATTGTGATGATTAGCACCATAACCAGCAGTTTGTCATACCTTCGCAAAGTGAGCATGCATAAGGCATGCTTGCAGGTAACTCGCTTTTCTCGCAAGCTTAAAGAAGGCAATGAAATTTCCCACTCTGCAGGCTCTGAATCAGCAGAATCACCCGTAATATTAGTCAAGCCCAATAGCATAACAACCAGTTAAATTCAAGGGAAGCAACAACCTAGCTACATCACGAGCAAATAGCACTTCTGAGGTTTGTCTTATTTCTGCAGTCATTTTTGCAAGATCAAGCGAGAGCTCTGCAGGTTCAACCTAGCATGGATCACTTAATCTCATGAATTGCTAAAAAACTCAATACCAACGCATGAGATGAAATCTATAAAAAGGAGTTGTCAATGCAGATTACTTACTTTGTACCCAGGATGCTTATCTAGTTTGAGAAGTGCATAATAACCTCGAAACTCTCTTTCTGTTGGTATGTTTATTCCATTTTTCCTGTGATCATCATACATTTGGAATAGTTCAACTGATGTTTTGTTCATTTGTTCAATGTTGAGGTGAGCATCAAATCCCTCTGAAAAGCCCTCTCCTTTTGTAAATTCACATAACTCATGCATAGCTATTATGTGAAGTCTTATCTGAAAATCATAGAAATCAGCAACACTATTTAGTCTTTGAGAAAATTTATGCAGCACTTTGGCCTTATCACCCATCAACAAACATTCTCCAACACCAAAAACAATTATAAACCAAGTGCAACATCAATTTTCTGAAAATAATATTGACTAGCAAAAAAAAATACAAATATATAAAGCTAAGAATGATAACAACTTGTGTTTAATTAAAAGGTAGAATTACATTAGCCTTGCAACACAGCTCATGACAATGATAAATCAGAAACACCATCGTTATCATGAGTAAGACTACTTCAGAATGATAAGCATTCTATACACAAATAAAAATATTAAGAATAATGGAGGAAAAAAAGTCCCTACATGCAGCACTGCACAACTGTAATCAATAGATCACGCATAACAGGTGCTTTTAGAGAGATCTACAAGGAAGACCTGGTCCAATCCATAATCAAGTTAAATTATGGTAGTAATGTAACTGAAATGCTGGATAATTAATGCCATCTAATACTATAAGGCAATTTGTTTTTCATGCAGCAAATTTTTCCAGCACAGCAATAATCTAGATGAGTTCAATTATGTGGTCATGTAAACATGCTTGAAGGTTAAATCATTCACACTATATCCAGGCAGGAACATTTCTCTGGCCCCAATCATCCTGATTCAAGTATCTGTTGTAGAACAAGTCATATCTTAGATTTTGGTCATGTTTAGTGATTATGCAAATAGCATTTATATATAGTGCTGTTAGAAATCAAAGAAAATTAAGAGTGACAAACCATTTGTTCCAGCATTGTAATGGCCCCAAGGTTAAAAATGTGCTGCATCCTCAGGTCCATCCGAATGGCCCTCATTCTATCCCACAAGAAATTATATATGCCAAGAAATCTGTCATCGTAAGGCTGATCGAGCAAACTCAGAAGATAGTCAACCGTCTTGTGCAAGATCGGCATGGGCCTTATCAAATTTGCTTCCCTTTCTGCTGTTCTAGTATACTGTAGGAATCACAAAGAACATTCTCATACTCACTCTAATATATTATGAGTATTTGACAAAACTAATTCCCAAGTAACAAAGGGCTACCTTTTTAATGGCAAGGAATTTGCTGGTCTGATTTCTATCCCCATCCGCACGCTCATACTGGTCAAGATCCCCTTTCCTCTCTCTTTCTGCCCTCTCTGACTCTGAACATGTGACCAAGATCTAAAACAAGTTAAAAACATAATTTTAAATACTCACCAATCTCCTACTAGTGACAAATAGATGTAAGCTGGTTTCTTCAAGTAAACAAAAGAACAAGAGTAGGTTTTCTATACTTTCTAATTTGGTGGATTCAACTCCACTAGAAAAAGAAGAAAAACCCAACCTAATGGTAGCATATGATTTTCCACTTTGAAAGTGCACCCTAATGTGTAAAAGATGGTTCCGTATTCACCCTTATGAATGCCTAGGAAAGTGTATAAAAGACACCTACTCAGGTCTTTGAATGCGACATAGAGATAGCATGCGGTGAATTTGCATATCTGTATCCATAAATTGCTTGGCTGTGTAACTCATATTCAATTTGCATATCTGTATCCATAAATTGCTTGGCAGTATAACTCATGTTCGATAGAATTGGAAGCTATTTTCAGCCATTTTTTGGGTTTTTTTAACCATAATACTAGTTAAATCTTGATGTACATTGTTGGCCCACAACCTAACAGTTTCAACTTTTAGGTAAAGTGATTCTCTATCATGGAAACAGAGCTGGTTAACTGGGGGGGTCTTGGGTTCTAGTCTTGTTACCCGCATTTGGCCCACAACCTAACAGCTTAAGCTTTTAGGTAAAGTGATAATCTAACAATACTAATAGGTGTTTGGTTACTCCTAGATCAAGAAATTAAGAGACGGACCAGGACACATATCTGGACACAACCCAACTATAATATTGGATGATTCCAAGCCATCATGATCAGATAAAACATTTCCATTGGTGAAATCTCCTGCTGCTTCCACAGGATATCCACCAAATAATTTTTGCCTCTCCATATAATGTTCATGTCTATTCGAATGCAGCTTCGGATTCACAATATTAGGACTAGCTCGCACGCTTTGGTTTAGTTCATCCTTGAAACGAGCCAATCGTTTTGCCTTGGCTTGCAGCTCTCTACAAATTACAAGGGAAAATCAGAAACGAGGAAAATTGGAAATCAAAATTAAATAATATGAAAAAGGAAGAACTCAAGTGAAACTAATGCACCTAATATTTTACCGTTCAGCACCATCTTCGGGAGAGACGACTTGATTGGAAGAAGTTAAAGGAGGTGACCTAGTCCTTTTGGTAACTGGGAAGCTGCTGAGCTTGGTTGTGGCAGTTCCATCACCATTGTTCGAAGATAATGAAGGCCTCTGGGGAATTTGAGATTCAGGATTACTGAAAACATCGTTTGTCCGTGTGCCCAATCTATGAGGTGATAAGGAAGGCCTGGACAAGGAAATCAAATGATGGATTCTGTTAGATGAAAAGAATAAGAATGCCAGGGGAGAGACACTGCAAGCACCTTTTTAGTCGTGAAAACAGTTTTCATTTCCATTTTTCAGCTTTCCAAATGGTTACAAAAATGCCAGCTTGTTCTATATTTTTTCAACATTTATATAGGAAAGTTGGAATTGTTTTCCTAGTATTCCACATAAATATTGGAAAACAAGAAAACAATGTAGCGTGGAAAACTAAAATTGAAGAATGAAAATTGTTTTCCACAATTAAACAGGCCCTAGTATTTTCATTCCATTTCTGATTTTTTTTAAATAAAATTCTTATCAAATCATACTTAGAATAAACACCAACACAGTTCAATCTCCATTGTTTGTAAAACAGCTTTTTCTATTCAATTTTTTTTATAAAAGCAAATAAATTTTTCATGTATTTCCCTTCTACTTTCAATCATCATGCATTATTTTCCTCCCTGAAATGCATATTTAAATGAAAATGAAAATGAAAAATAGGGCAATCTTCCAGTAGCACTGCTCTTATTTTCATAATATTTTACTGGTTAAAAAAAGAAATTTGCAATAATTTATCATGACATAAAGGGTAAATTGACTACTTTTAATTTTCTTGAGAAATTCTAGTGCTTTCTTCAAAACTTCTGAGTATTTGAGATTCAAGAACTCATACCACGAGAATTCTTGTTTTTTTCTTTTTCTACTAACAGCAAGCATTGCCCTCATCCAGAGTTTAATACGACAAATTCATAAATATTCACTTTATATGCATAATACAATTGACCTTTCTATTGATATTGCCCTAGATCATGCACAACGGTGAAAAAGGATTCATATAGCCGATCCCACCTAGTGAGACTTAAGGCCTGCTTGTTATTTTAAATAGTTCTTCCTGCAAGATTTTTTCTTGAGGAATTGTTAAACATTCACCAATATGCCCTCAGATCAGAGTGGCCATGGAACCATTCAAATCATTACCCTAAGCACTACCTAGGCTCTTCAGATAGGCAGATAGGAACTCTGAAAAGTCTTTGATTCTTTATCCCATTTATTTGAAAAGGAATTATTGTCATAAAGGCACTAGAAACTCAAACCAGTTTAGTTTTTTTTTTATTCCCAGAATAAGATATAATGGAAAGAATACGGGCATATTTTTTGGCCCTTATAGTTGGATATTTATTGAGAATTCAAAAATAAAAAAATAAAAATTGTAGCAAATGACCAAAGTAAAAGACGAAAAGAATTTCATGAATCCATGAACACTTTACTAGTTTACCTTGTAGACTCATTTTGTTGAAGATGAGAATTTTTCTGGAGAACTTCATTTGCAGATGGTAAAGGTGGAGACCTGGCTCGTTTGGTGGATTGAACAGCAGGAAGCTTGGTCAAAGAAGTTTGCCCAGAATCATAAGAAACTAGATAAGTTGAGAGTGAGGGGACGTCTTCGTGGGGCCGATTATCCCTCCTGGGAGGAGATAAAGAATTCCTGCTTTTAAAATTTTAAAAAAAAAATAGTAATAATAATATGAGTGTTACTATGAGAGAACAAACATTTCCCAATCCAATATAACGTTA
Organism: Malania oleifera; assembly: GCF_029873635.1. Lineage (NCBI taxonomy): Eukaryota > Viridiplantae > Streptophyta > Magnoliopsida > Santalales > Ximeniaceae > Malania > Malania oleifera. The sequence continues at coordinate 18,395,391 of NC_080419.1, forward strand.
AAAGAAAAACTAAGGAATGAACATATGCGGTAAGTTAGGCAGAACTCCTATAGAAGAAAAGATAAGAGAGGGGGAAAACCAAGCCATATGTATGGAATACAAAGACCCAATAAGCAATCAAATTCAACACCAAGTTCCATAGAAATTATAACCTAGTAATGTGCACATGCAACTCTCATAGACATTTTTTTTTAAGAAATTCATTAGATATTGTGTACAATCAGGAGAAAAGACAACCCCTTTTACAAAATCTGGGAAACCCCAAAAACAAAAGAAGAAAACCAAAAGGTGTAAAGAACAGCACAAGGAAATCAGCATGCCCTAAGAAGTCAACAAAGAATGCCAATCACGCTGAATATCTGAAAAACGTATCCCCTAGAAGTTACCATTACCCACACACCATGGATAAGCCAGAAAATGAATATTCTCCCACACCAACTAAAATGATAATTTCTTCCTTGAAAATATATGCAAGTTTCATTCCTTCCACAAACCCCAAAATTCTGGAGGTGATCATGTTCTCCATGAGAACTAGTTACTATGTTTGTAAACAGGTTAATATTTAACCAAGTCATTAAATACTCCAGTTTCCATTGATTTTTCACAAAGTTCTGCTCACTTATAAAAAGATTTGTTGATGAAAGTAAAATTCATCTAGAAGGTTTTGGAAATTAGCAAGGCTAATATCATCTACAGAGAGGAAGAGGAGTCTAATTGACCTATGTAGCCCAAACATTCTAACCAAGGAGTCATATCCATGTCAAACACCAACACTCAACCTATCCCCTAATAATTCTATGCAAATGCTTCTTTAACACACTTTAAACAAAATAAATGGCATTTTATAGTTAGACTTCTGCCCAATTTTATTCATAAAAGTAATTATCATAAGAGCTACTCAAATAGCTTGACAAATCAGGTCTTAAGACTACTCGCAAACCTAATCATGCTTAATCAATTTTTTATTGTTTTATTATCTCTATATTTCATTTAATAATTTGTATGTTAGATTAAATACAAATGAAGGGGAAAAAGATATATTTAAACTTGCTAGAGCTAGAGAAAGAAGGACTTAGGTAATGTAAAATGTATAAAAAGTGATAATGATATTGTCTTGGTTAAGGAAGATGACATAAAAGAAAATGGCAAAGTTACTTTAGTGAGCTATTTAATGAAAACCAAGTAGAAGGCTTAAACTTAAAATTGACAAATGAGGAAAAGACTAAAAATATGAGATTTATTCGCAAGATCAATGTTACAAAGTTAAGTTTGTACTAAAAAGATGAAAAAATGGAAAAGTTATAGGACTGGATAACATCTCAATTGTAGTTTGGAAATGCTTAGGTGATACAGAATTGTATGGTTAACTAATTTATTTAACACAATTATAAAATTTAAGAAAATGCAAGACGAATCAAGGAAAAGAACTTTAATACCTATATACGAAAATAAAAGAGATATTCAAAATTGTAATAACTAACTATCATGGAATTAAACTTATGAGTCATACAATGAAGATGTAGGAAAGGGTAGTTGAACAAAGATTAAGGCTAGAAACGAAGGTCTCAAAAAATCAATTTGGTTTTATGCACATGAGATCTACTACAGAAGTTATATATCTTTTAAGAAGATTAATGGAAAGTTTAGGAAAAAGAAGAGGGACTTGCATATGGTATTTATTGAATATTGACTTAGAGAATGCATATGATAGGGTACCTAGTGAAGTTCTATGGTGGGTTTCAGAGAAAAAAAAGTGTATGTAGTAGGTATGCTAATGTTATTAAAGATATGTACAATGGAGTAATGACTAGTATTAGGACTATAGAAGGAGAGACTAGAGAATCTCCAATCACAATAGATGTACATTAAGGATCTGCTTTGAGCCCTTATCTTTTTGCTTTAATGATAAATGAACTAACTAGGAGTATCCAAAATGACGTTCCATGGTGTATGTTGTTTGCAGATGATATTGTCTTGATTGATGAAACTAGGGGTAAAGTAAAGTCTAAGTTAGAACTATGGAGAAAAGCTTTAGAATCTAAAGGCTTTAGGATAAGTAGAAATAAGACAGAATATATGAAATGTAAATTAAGTAATAGGAGGAATATTGGAGACAAAGTTAAACTTGATGATAGAGAAATCAATAGCACCAGTAGATTTCGATACCTTGGATCTATTATGCGAGTTGAGGGAGAAATTGAAGATGATGTAATGCATAGAGCTAAACCAGATTAGGTAAAATGGAGAAGTGCTTCAAGTATGCTTTATGATTATAGAATACCCTTTAAAAAAAAAAAAAATTATAAGACAGTTGTAAGGCCAGCTATGCCATATGGATCAAAATATTGAGAGACTAAGAAACAGCATATCCAAAAAGTATAAGTTGTCGAGATGAGAATGCTTTGAAGGATGAGTGGTGTGATATTAAAAGATAAATTAAGAAATGAACATATTCACGTTAAGTTAGGCATAGCTCCCGTAGAAGATAAGATAAGGGAGGGACAACTCAAATGGTTTGGACACTTGCAACGTAGGCCACATAGTGTGCCAATGAGGAAGATGGAGTTAGTTACTATGAGGGGTAGTAGAAGGGCTAAAATAACTTGGAATTAGATAGTGAGTAAAGATTTAACAGCCCTGAATTTGTCGAAGGAAATTGTACATGATCGCATAAATTGGACCTAGGGGGACTAAAAGCTTGGTTTGTTGTTGAATATTGTATTAGAGCTATATTACACTATTCATATTTATTATTAATGTATATTATTTTACATATATTTAATATTATTTTATAGCCAAATCAAGTTTAATCAAGTTGACCGGAGTAGCTCACACTCCACCAGCCACCTTGACTCACTAGCAACTCACTTGTGGCCCAGTCTTTTTTCTCAGTGTCTCAGCTAGTCAGCTGTATCACACCTTTGGTTAATTACCATCACAGTATAGAAACCAAGCCTGACAACTAAGCAAAAACACAATAAAATTCTGCTTCTGCAATTAGAATCTGGCACCCCATTTTTGTTGAATCCTGGCTACTACTATTTGAATCAGGATCCATTTCTCCTCCTTTGGCACATTGTCATGCTCAGACACCATTATGAATATAACTGTGGCAAAAATAGGTTGTTGCCAAGTTGTCACCAAACAAAGCCAAGTCACATATTTAAGTGACCAGTGAGTTGGGAAACAGCATGATAAAATCTTCAATCAGTAACTTACTTATTGAACTGGGTGAAGATTGATGTGTCCTCTGGTAGTTTGAGAAGTACTAGATTGTCCTAATTTCAAATGAAAAGGTCATATTTGGAATAAGAAAAATGAGTTTATTCCTAACATAACCACGTTTGTCATATGATACATTCTCCATGAACACATAATTATGTACAAAACTTTCAATAAGATACACAAATTAAAGTACAAGAGCTTACAATGCTCAACTTCATAAAGTGTTAAGTTTTAAAAGGTATGCACAAATCTGCAGCACTCAGAGATCTCTTAGAGAAAGAACACTTCAAGGAAAATTCTACCTCAAAAGCATTACATTAGTTCCATTCACAACAAAGTAATGGTCAAAATTGAATGGAACTTAAATCTGTCACATAATGGAGCTGCTTTGATGGGGTAGATTTTAAAAACAATCCAAACATAGGAAGATTTTTTTTTAAATTGTCTTGATAAAGGTATGGAAAAGATGCATTGACATGTCATGGGAAATCTTTCTTGATGAACTTTGATGGAATCCTGGAGCACTGGTTCATGAGATAGAGGTGATGAAGAAACTGAAAAATAATCTTGATTTGAAATGTACACATTAATTGATTAATGGTTATGAATACACCTCTCTTGGTAGATCATTTAGAAAATCTTGAAGACACTTGGAATATGTCATGATGATTGTCCATACATCAAGAGTAGAACCCATTGTCACTCCATCTCCTTCCTCCCAAATTGAGAAAGTGTTACTGTTTCTTCATATCATTGTGTCCACTATCTCCATGCTTTTGCCTACAAGAGTCCTCGTATTCCAAGCTGTCATTCTAATTTTAGTTTCTTGTACTAACTTCTTACCCCTTTCCCATCTAGAACACCCCAACCTAGCCCACCCTTGTCCATTTTACACTACAAACATGGGACGTAAGTGCAATGTGTCACTCGTAGAGGACACCCCAGAGAATTCTTGGTAAGGATTCATAACCAAAAAAAAAAAAATCAGAAAATTTTTACGCTGGCTATCAGCTACCTAACGCAACTCTACTCCTTTATCCGGACTTGGAACTAGCTGTGCGTAAGATAACAATGGCATTTAATGCTACACAGGCAGAGTGCAAGTATCAAGTGATTGATGATTGGTAAAAATTTGAAGGTAATTGTTAGCTCAGTATTGAAAAATATAAAAGCAACATATGCATATAGTCCTGTTTTTGAAAAAGGAGAAGACATCTCCATATAAAAATCTGGGACAAACCAAACCAAAAAAAAAAAAAAAAGGCATCCTCAGGCCACAAGACTCCCCACCTCGTGATGGTAGGTGGAGGGTCATCATAGTGTCCGCAGCCTTACCTCTACTTTTATGTAGAGAGCAAGGTTGTTAGAATTGTGATCCTAGGTGGGATCGTGGGAGAGATCAGCAGGATCGTATCATACAATCAGATTGAGAATCATAAGATTCTACTTTCAATGTAAAATAAATATTAAAAAGTTATATATGTGGAACTTTATGGAAAGTCTTAAGAATAAAAACTTGATTAGTAACATATAAAGTATAAGAAGTCTAAAATACAACAAAAAATTTAGACAATAAGAAGAAAAAGAAGAAGAGCAAGAAAAAAAGAGGAAAAATACAGAGCTCATTGTTGACTCTTTCTTGATCCTTTTCAAGAAGCGGATCTGTTTCGAAGCATACCTCTGCAGCTCTGTTGGGCCTGCTGGCTTGGCTCTTTTCTTGGCTGCTTCTGATTGAACAACAAGAACTCTGTGTTGAAGAGAACTGGCGTGTTCTTGGCAAACACCAAGAAGTTTGGCTGTCAAACACCAAAGAACTGCTGATCGAACATCAAGACTGCTGGCTGCTGCTGATCAAACACCAGTCACCAGATGGTGGCTCTGTGGTTGTTGAACAGGAGAAATTTAGGTGCTAGGTTGCTGAACTTCAATGAGTAGAGGGACTGAGATGTCGAACTCTAGGGAAGTAAGGTGCAGATTTTGCTGAATGTGTTAATCAATGGGAGGCTGGGAGCTATTTTGCCCCAGTTTTTGAAGACTTCAAGCCAAGCATAAACCTTCTGGGGCCTTTGGGCCAATACAACATGTATTGGGCTTTATTATTAAAGCCCAAAAAGAAGGGAAAATAAAAATAAAATAACCCGATCCAGGTAACAAAGTAGGATCAGAACAATTCTACGATTCTGCCACGATTCTACTTGAATCTGGATTGTAAAATCGTACAAGTCTACAATATGGATTGTGATTTTAATGACATGGTAGAGAGGCTGTTTCCTTAAGAGTCAAACCCATGACCAATCAGTCACAAAGGAGCAACTTTACCATTGATCCAAGAAAATATAAAAACAGTAGAAGAAAGAAAATGTTAACAAACAGAACCACAACTCCAAAAATCAAACCATCAGATTATGTCAATCTCGCTAAACATTCAAAAAGCTCACTCCATTGAAATACCCACAAACAACACACCACAGCGATGTCGTGTAAAAAATTCAACTTCTTCCTTTCAAAGATATGTGCATTATATTCCAACCATAACACCCCACCAACACTGCAAAGAAACCATGTTTCCATTTTGCAGCCCTGTCCTTTCTCCTTAGCAAAAAATTCCTCCACCCTTTCTAGGCAAACCCAGCTTTCTCACTAAACACCAAATAACTTGTTACATATTCTCCAAGCAAAATCATAGTGCAAAAAGAGATGAGAAGTTGTCACTAAATTATTATAGCAAAGCACACAAACAACTAGAGAAAGAACCTTCAATAGTCTCCCAGTCTACAACAAGTTATTGGTATTGATTCTATTAAGCACAACCAACAAGATAAAAGGCTTAATTTTGGGGGCAACTTTGGCCTTCCAAATAATAGAATAAAGAGGAAAAGTCGAATCAAAATGATTCAATAACTCACAAAATGATTAACAAGAATATTCCCTTGAATGATCCAAAAACCAAGAGTGATCATCCCCAAAGAAAGTTGACAAATATTCAATAAAATCAACAAGGAGAACAGCTCAACCAACTCCCATCATTAAGAGGTCCCTTAAAATGAAAATCCCAAGAAGCCAAAGAACTACTAGAATTAACAGAAAAGAAAGAAATAACACTATTCTGCCCTAAGCTCAAACAGAAGAGACAAGGAAAAAAGGTAGATAAAACAACATTCCCTAACCAAAGGTTTTTTAAAAAATGAATCCAAGAACCCCTACCCACCACAAATTTAGTGCGAGGAATGAATACGAGATAATCTAAGAGATAGATCTCCACCGACTCTCCAAAGAGCATCTAAAACAAACAATGGTATTCTCACACAAACCAAACTTGCTTCCAATGACTCTATGCCAAAGGGAAGAATCCTCTAGGGGAAACACGAAAGCCATTTAGACCTACACACCACACCCCAACTCACCAAATGATCCCTATGACCCCAACTCTAGACCACAAGAAATTTATCATAATTTTCTCAATCATACTAGCAATCCCCATAGGAATCTTAAATTTGACATGTAATACAACAGGATACTAGAAAAACAAGCATGAATAAGAGTGGTTCAACCCCCAAGAGAGAAAATAGCCCCCTTCCAACCATCTAAACACTTCGTCATCCAAGGGGATCCCTACATATGTCAAAGTCCAATCCAACAACCAACACCCCATATCAGAGGGCCACTGCCTAGCATGCTCATCAAGCACATTAATAGCATCTAAACCACTCTTACCCATGTTAATCTTAGGCTCAGACACCCTCTCAAAAACCTGGAGAATGCCCAAAATACTCCTGAAAGGACTATGATCATCTAAAAAAAAAATTGTGTCATTAGCAAACTGAACATGACAAACCACCACTCCCTCTCTCCCCATTACCAATCCTTTTACTAGACCCCTATCCATTGCATGAGGATTATGCCTCCTACTACCACAATGCCTTGGCCAGCTCTTCTGATTCCATGCATGTTTGCTGCCATCTCCCATTTTCTGACTTCATCAGTTATTTTGATTTCCTCCGTCAAAACAAACAAAAATTAAGGTCTGCTCGAATCAATTTCATTGGTGCCTCATTAGGGAGCTCTGTTATAAGCTTAGATACACATAAATATTTGCACATGTTGTGTCAAAATCATGTCCATGTTCCTGCATATGCTTCCTAGCAAGTAAAGCCACATAACAACTTGCAACTGTACAATCCATATGGTAATCCATGCATGCAACAAATCAAGAGAGTGGAGCTAGTCAATAGAAAAAATTGTCTAATTCTGATAAATGGAAGCATGATCAAACCAAGGAAGAAAGTAGGGTCACGTAAAGCAAAGCACATAGTCAAGAACAAATTCTAAAATGCCTAGTGCAGTAAATATAGATTTTCTCAATTTTAGAATTATGCAAATATAGGTTGTCTATGAGTGCAATAATGGGTATCAATTTGTGTAGTAGGGAACTAGAGATTTTTAAATCTTTAGCAGGCTGTGAGTCCTTAGCCTAGCCTTGGTCATACCTTGGTCTTCCTTTAGGGGGTAATCCTTTATCGGATGTTTTTTGGTTCCAATGATTGAGTGTGGGAAAAAGATTAGAGGGGTAGAAGAAGGCTTGTCTTTTGCTAGGGGGTAGAATCACTCATATTAGTGCTTCACTCACTCCTATTCAAAATTCCCTCATACCTTGGTCTTCCTTAAGGGGGTAATCCTTTATCAGATGTTTTTTGGGTCCAATGATTGATAGTGGGAAAAAATTAGAGGGGTGGAAGAAGGCTTGTCTTTTGCTAGGGAGTAGAATCACTCTTAGTGCTTCACTCGCTCCTTTTCAAAATTCCCTCTAGGATGGTTGGGAAGTTGGAGATGATTATGAGAGATTTCCTGTCATCAAGTACTGGGGAGAATAAGAGGGACCATTTAGTTAGTTGGGATGCCTTAGGAGGGCCAAGATAGAGGGGTTTTGGGGCTTGGTAATGTGGTTTCTAAGAACATATCCTTGATTAAAGAGTAAATACGAAATACATAGGAATGGGTGGGATTCTAGAGAGTGGTAGCGCCACTCATGCAAGTCCTTGGAAGTCTCGTCTCCCAAGTCACCTGCCTTTTATTTCCTCTCACACATTTCAAAACGGGTATTGGGGATAAATTCCACTTCTGGGAGGATGTTTGGGCTGGTGAGTCTTTGTTGGGGCTGTTGGCGCCATGCTTGTTTAGATTTTTTTCTGTTCACAATCACCAATTTCAGCTTTCTATTTTTTTTGAGGTAGGGTCCTTTTTCTTGGGATTTCCATCTTTTAGGACTCTCAACAAAAGAGACTGTAATGAGTTAACTTGCTTCCTGGGTGCGTTGGATTCTTACAAAATTTGCAGGGGGAACACAAAGCTTTGGATTGGGGAAACTCTTGGGTATTTATTTAAATCTCACAAAATCCACGAATCCTAGTCCTTTTCTTTTAGATAAAGCTGTTGGGAAGCAAAGGTTCCACTTAAAATTCGGGCCTTGATTTGGACCTCAAATTCTCAAAAAAATCAATACAAATGATGTGTTACAAATAGGGAGGCCTGACAAAGCACTTTGCCCCAGTTATTTGTATGTTATGTTATGAGTCTAATGAGGCTATCAGCCATATGTTCATTGTAAGGTAGCAAGATAAATGTGGAACAATTTTTTTTCATATACTAGAAAGATTGGGCGGCTCTAGATACCATTCTGGATTTTTTCACGGTGCAGTTTTGGGGCTTTTGGAAGAAGAAGAGGAAGGATCTTTTGGGTCACTGTTGTTTTCACTCTTCAACCACATGAGCACAACAAACTTGAGCCTCGATCTAGACTTTGTTGTTTCCTTGGCTATGGCGAAAATCAAAAGGGGTATCAGTGTTATGATCCTGTCTCTCATCGTCTTCGTGTCTCCCATAATGTTGCCGATCCTTTGTTGAGCTCTCTCACTTTCATTCTTCCCTGTCTACCTCCTCTGTGTCTGAAATCTTTCCAGATGAGTTGCTTATTTCTTCTATACATGCTCATGATCCTCCCATAGACTTCTCTGTCCAACCACCAGTTACTTTTGATCCCTTTCCCAGTTCACCCTTTCATGAACAGATGGAACATGAATAGGTCGATGACGGGCTACCCAACCCTGAGCTTGGGTCTCCTGCTCCTACTCCTCTTGAAGATCATGTAGAAGATATTCCACCTCATCACTCAACTCGGTTACGATCCATTCCTACTCACTTACTTGACTATCATTGTTACACAGCCCTTGCTACACTGCACGAGCCTCACACCTATCGTTAGGCCTCCACTAACCCTTTATGGCAAATTGCAATAAAAGAGGAACTTGATGCATTATCTAAGAACCATACTTGTGATTTGGTTACCCTCCCTCCTAGACAGTCTGTTGTTGGTTGTAAGTGGATCTACAAGATCAAGACTCGCTCTGATGGGTCCATTGAGCGCTATAAGGCTCGTCTTATTGCAAAAGGTTTTACACAAGAGTACGAGATTGATTATGAGGAGACCTTTGGTCCAGTTGCTCATATCTCATCTGTTCGTGCCCTCTTAGCTATTGCTGCTGCTAGTAAGTGGGACCTTTTTCAGATGGATGTCAAAAATGTCTTCCTTAATGGGGAGTTAGGTGAAGAAGTTTATATGCAACCTCCACCTAGTCTCTCTATTGAACCAAACAAGGTTTGTCACCTTCGACGTGCACTTTATGGTCTTAAACAAGTTCCACGAGCTTGGTTTTCCAAGTTTAGCTCCACCATCTTTCGCTTGGGTTACACTGCCAATCCTTAGAGTTTAGCCTACTTGCCTCCCTCGCTAAACACACAACGTCAACGAAGGTGTTATTAATGAATTACATTTACTTCAATGTTTACTACTAGCTTGCCACAACTTTCATGAATTGATTACTATTTCCATTGCTATTTGAATGAATGCTAATGAAAGTGTTTCGTGGATGAATGTTGGTAAACGATAGGCTGGCTAGCTAAGCAAGAGTGTTTAGCTAGCGCCGCACAGTCCTTTACAAAGGTGTGAAAATAGTCGGCCCGTGACAGTCTTATTTCTTCGTCGCACTAACAAAGGCACCATTTTGCTTCTCCTATATGTGGATGATATGATCATAACTGGTGATGACCTCAGTGACATTCAAGGACTCAAGGATTTTCTCAATTAGCAGTTTGAGATGAAAGATCTTGGTCATCTCAGCTACTTCTTGGGTCTTGAAATCACTCATTCCACAGATGGTCTTTACATTTCTCAGGCCAAGTATGCATTTGAACTCTTGTCTCAAGTTGGACTCACTGATAGCAAGACTGTTGACACTCGAGTTGAACTTAATGCGCATCTGACTCCCTCAGGGGGGAAACCATTGTCTAATCCCTCTCTTTACAGACACTTGGTTGGCAGCCTAGTTTGTCTAACTGTCACTTGTCCAAACATCTCCTATGTCATTCACTGGGTGAGCCAGTATCTGTCTGCTCCACGATCGACTCACTATGTTACTGTTCTGCACATTCTTCAATATCTGAAGGGCACTCTCTTCCATGGCCTTTTCTACTCTACTCAGTCTCCCCTTATTCTTCATGCATTATCTGATGCTGATTGGGCAGGAGATCCCACTAATCGCAAGTCCACCACTGGTTATTGTTTTCTTCTTGGCACGTCTCTGATTTCTTGGCAAAGTAAGAAAAAAACCCTTGTGGCCCGCTCTAGTACTGAAGCAGAATATCGTGCCCCTGTTGATACCACATCTGTGCTCCTTTGGCTATGATGGCTTCTCAAGGGCTTAGGTGTGTCCACATCCTCTGCCACTCCTCTTTATTGTGAGTCACTAGGGCTGTACACGGTTCGGTGCGGTTCGGTTTTGGCCAAAATCGAAAACGGAACCGAATTTGTCAGTTTTGGGATTTTCGAACCGAAACCGAACCGAAAATATGCTCCAATTGAAAACCGAAAATGTGGCGGTTCGGTTGCAGTTTTTCGGTTTTAAACCGATTTTTTTTACAAAAAAAAAATAACCTTTTTCTCCGCTCTGAACTCTGAAAATGAGACAAAGCCGGACGAGGGCCGGCCGGGAGTGAAGACTAGGGACGGCCAGACGGGACCACAGGAGTCGAGAGGGAGGCAAAGCCGGACGAGTGAGTCTTGGCCGGAGTGACGACGAACGCACGACGGAACTAAGTCACAAAGAGCTGAGAAGAGAGGAAGAAAAATAAGGAAGGAGGAGGAGGAGGTGGAGGTAGGAGGCACGTTGGTCGCTGGCCGCTGCGCACACACGGCCGAACAAAGTGTAGACTATAGAGTCAATGTAAAGAGATCAGAGATGACTCATGACTCGTGAGTCGTGAATCGTGACTCGTGAGGAACAGCTGAACAGAGTTGAGGAAGTGAGGAACCGAGGCGGCGACTAGCGAGGCTTGTGGAAGAAGGAAGAAGAGGAGGCGGAAGGGGAAATTGGGAACTGGGATTTGGCCTTTGGGAACTGGGAATTGGGAACTGGGAACTGGGAAGGGTGAAGCCCGAAGGCGGCTGAAATTGATTGAAAAGTTAATTGTGAAAAGTGAAAATAAATAATAAAAAAGTTAAAACTTAAAAGTTAAAACCCTATATATATATATATATATATATATATATATATATATTATTCGGTTTTTCAGTTTTTCGGTTCGGTTCTACATAAAAACCGAAACCGACACCGAAACCAAATTTTTTTATTTTTGTAAACCGAAACCGAAAACCGAAAAACCGAACCGTTTATGATTTCGGTCCGGTTTTCAGTTTTTCGGTAATTTTTGTGCGCCCCTAATTGTGACAATCAAAGTGTCATTCACATTGCTCACAATGATGTCTTCCATGAACGGACTAAACACATCGAGATTGATTGTCATTTAATCTATTATCATCTTGTCCATGGTGCTATCAAGCTCTTCTCAGTTTCTTCTAAAGATCAGTTTGCAGATATCTTCACCAAGTCAAATCCTAAGGGACGTCATTGTGCTTTGGTTGACAACCTCAAGCTGGTCTCTCACCAACCTTAAGTTTGAGGGGGGTTGTTAACGTGTATTAGGCTTTGGGCTGAAGCCCAACCCTTATTTGCTTGTACTACACTCTTATTACTTGTACTACACTTGTACTGCACTCCTATTTACTTGTACAGCACTCCATGCCTCACATATAAATAGGCACCCATGTATACTCTTTTTTTTTTTTTAACATGAAACCATCAATTTTATTTTTATTTTCTCACAAAATTAACAATGACAAAAGAGCCATTATTCTTGAACAATCGATGTATTATTCTCTGACCAAGGGGTTAGTGCGACATCAGGTAATGGGACTGCATCCACGATAGTAGGGATTGGACTAATTAGGAGGGCTCTTGGTATTAGCACCGCAACCCCAAGCTCATCATCATTATTCTTGAACAATCGATGTATTATTCTCTGACCGGAGGATTAGTGCGACATTGGGTGATGGGACTGCATCCACGATGGTAGGGATTGGCCTGTTTAGGAGGGCTATCGGGATTAGGATCGCAACTGGGTGGAAGCGGCGGAGGCCCCTTGCAAGGGTCCAAGTTGATCACTGGCCCACTTGCACCATGGATTTGCACCACCAAGCTCATCATCACCATCATCGCCAGCAAACACACAGTCCACTTTGTCTTCATCATCTTCTTTTCTTCTTGATTCTACTCTATTGCACCCATGTATACTCTTAGACACAAGAGAAATACAATAATACTTGTTCAGTATTTCTAACATTAGTGTAATACAAGCAGTACAAGTGCAGTACAAGTAATAAGAGTGTAGTACAAGGAAATAAGGATTGGACTTCAACCCAAAGTCTAATACTCGTTAACAGCCCCCCTCAAACTCAAGGTGGGTGGGAGACCAGCTTGAGGTTGTCAACCAAAGCACAATGACGTCCCATAGGATGTGACTTGGTGAAGATATCTGCAAACTGATCTTTAGAAGAAACTGAGAAGAGCCTGAGAGCACCATGGACACGATGATAACGGATAAAATGACAATCAATCTCGATGTGTTTAGTCCGTTCATGGAAGACATCACTGTGAGCAATGTGAATGACACTTTGATTGTCACAATAAAGAGGAGTGGCAGAGAATGTGGACACACCTAAGTCCTTGAGAAGCCATCGTAGCCAAAGGTGCTCAGATGTGGTATTAGCAAGGGCACGATATTCTACTTCAGTACTAGAGCGGGCCACAAGGGTTTGTTTCTTACTTCGCCAAGAAATCAAAGAAGTGCCAACAAGAAAACAATAACCTGTGGTGGACCTGCGATCAATGGGATCTCTTGCCTAATCAGCATTAGAGAATGCACGGAGAACAAGCAGAGACTGAGTAGAGTAGAAAAGGCCATGGAAGAGAGTGCCCTTCAGATATCGAAGAATGCATTGAACAACAGCATAGTGAGTCAAACGTGGAGAAGATAGATATTGGCTCACCTGGTGAACAGCATAGGAGATGTCTAGACGAGTGACAGTGAGATAAACTAGGCTACCAATCAAGCATCTGTAAAGAGAAAGATTAGACAATGGTTTCCCCCCTAAGGGAGTCAAATGCGCATTGAGTTCAATTGGAGTGTCAACAGTCTTGCTATCAGTGAGTCACTCAAGACAAGAGTTCAAATGCATATTTGGCCTAAGAAATGTAAAGCCCATCTGTGGAATAAGTGATTTCAAGACACAAGAAGTAGTTGAGATGACCAAGATCTTTCATCTCAAACTGCTAACTGAGAAAATCCTTGAGTTCTTGAATGCCACTGAGGTCATCACCAGTTATGATCACATCATCTACATATAAGAGAAGCAAAATGGTGCCTTTGTCAGTGCGACAAAGAAATAAGGCAAAATCATAAGGACTGGCAGTGTAACCCAAGCGAAAGATGGTGGAGCTGAACATGGCAAACCAAGCTCGTGGAGCTTGTTTAAGACCATAAAGTGCACGTCGAAGGTGACAAACCTTGTTTGGTTCAACAGAGAGACCAAGTGGAGGTTGCATATAAACTTCTTCACTTAATTCCCCATTAAGGAAGACATTTTTGACATCCATCTAAAAAAGGTCTCACTTACTAGCAATACCAACAGCTAAGAGGGCACGAACAAATGAGATACGAGCAACTGGACCAAAGGTCTCCTCATAATCAATCCCGTACTCCTATGTAAAACCTTTTGCAATAAGACAAGCATTATAGCGCTCAATGGACCCATTAGAGCGAGTCTTGATCTCGTAGATCCACTTACAACCAACAACAAACTGTCCAGGAGGGAGAGTAACCAAATCCCAAGTGTGGTTCTTAGATAATGCAGCAAGTTCCTTTTTTATTGTAATCTGCCATAAAGGGTCAATGGAGGCCTCACGATAGGTGTGAGGCTTGTGCAGTGTAGCAAAGGCAGTGTAACAATGATAGCCAAGTAAGTGAGCAGGAATGGATCTTACTCGAGTTGAGTGACGAGGTGGAATGTCTTCTACAAGATCTTCAAGCGGAGTAGGAGCAGGAGACCCAAGCTCAAGGTTGGGTAGCCCGTCATCGACCTGTTCATGTTCTACCTGTTCATGAAAGGGTGAACTGGGAAAGGGATCAAAAGTATCAAGTGGTTGGACAGAGAAGTCTATAGGAAAATCATGAGCATGTATAGAGGAAATGGGCAACTCATCTGGAAAGATTTCTGACACAGAGAAGGTAGACAGGGAAAAACGAAAGTGAGAGAACTCAACAAAGGATCGGTGTTCCCAAAAGACAATATTGCAGGAGACACGAAGACGATGAGAGACAGGATCATAACACTGATACCCCTTTTGAGTTTCACCATAGCCAAGGAAACAACAAAGTCTGGATCGAGGCTCAAGTTTGTTGTGCTCATGTGGCTGAAAAGAACGAAACAAGTAGAACCGAAGGAGCGAAGGTGATGATAGTCTGGAGGTGACCCAAAAAGACGCTCACATGGAGTTTGATTTTGGATGACAGGACTGGGAATGCAATTGATAGTATGAACAGCATGAAAAGCAGCTCCACCCCAAAAAGGAGCAGGAACTTTGGCAGAGAAGGAGAGCACGAACAGAGTCCAGAATATGACGAAGTTTTCGTTCGGCTCTACCATTTTGCTGAGAGGTAGCTAGACAAGTTAGGTGATGTAAAGTGCCATAGGAATGCAAAAATGGCTTGAAAAGCATATTGAGTATATTCAAGAGCATTATCAAATCGAAAAATCTTGATACGTTTGGGAAATTGCGTTTCAACCATTTTTGCAAAGTTACTATAGATTGGTAGTAATTCAGAACGAGATTTCATGTGAAAAATCCAACTATAACGAGAATAATCATCAATAAAGATAACAAAATATCGAGATCCACCAATACTAGTAACAGGAGAAGGTCCCCAGACATCAGAATGAATTAACTCAAAAATGCTATTAGTGTCAGTTCACTATTATTGAAAGGTAAAGCTGGTTGTTTTCCTAACTGGCATAAAGTACAATAAAAATTGTCTTTTGACACAAAACCTAACAAACCCCTAGAAGCTAATTGTTGTACCCGAGAAGAGGGTGCATGACCAAGACGAGAATTGTCTTTTCAAGGTGGTAGTATTACCCTTATTCGAGCTAGTTTTTCTCATCCCTCTATTATTTGTTCACCTTTAGAATTGCGGTACAGTAGCTACTAGCTAGTAAATTGAGAAAGTAATGTGAGATTTCCTTCGTTCAGAGATGGGAGACAAGCAGAATCATCTAGTTAGTCAGGAGATTATCTATGCATCTAACATGAATGGGGGTCGAGTCTTGGAAAATTGGTGTCTGATAACACTACCTCATTGGGCAAATGGCTGTGGTGATTTCCCCTTGAGGGGAACTTCCCTTCGTGTAAAGTTATAAAAAGTAAATTAAGCTTGCTTTCAAATCAGTTGGATACTAATTTGGATTTAAAATGTTCTCAAAGATTCCTTGGAATTTATTTCTTATATCAAATATGCTGTGGGCAATGGATCTCAAATTCAAATGGGTGGGATACTAATTTGGATTTAAAATGTTCTCAGAGAGTCCTTGGAATTTATTTCTTATATCAAATATGTTGTGGATCTGTTTTTGGGAAGACACTTTGGTTGGGAATTTTGGGAAGATAAGGATAGTATTTTAAAAGAGATATCAACATCTGAAAAGGCATTCATAGGAGCTGATTTGAATAGACACATTGGAAAGGATAATATAGGTTATGAGAAGATACATGGAGGACATGGATATGGAGATAAAAATGAGGCCAGTGATAAAATTTAAGATTTTGTCATGTCTTACGATTTAGTTATATTGAATAATTGCTTTACAAAAAGAGAAGAACACTTAACAACTTTCAAGAGTGGGCAAAATAAAAGCCAAACAGATTTCTTCCTAACTAGGAAGGGAGATCGTCTATCTTGCAAGGATTATAAAATTATTCAATGTGAAGAGTTTGGCTACACAGCATAGAGTCCTAATATCAGGTATACATACTAAAAAATGGAAGAGAAAGAATAAAGTAAATCAACACAAGAGGACTAGGTGGTGGAGCTTGAAGGGAGATAATATAATAAATTTCTAAAATAGAATGATCAAAGAGTGTGATTGGACAATATGAGGTAAGGTAGATGTGAATACTGTTTGAAATAAGATGGCTAAATCTATCACAAAGATAGAAAAATGGATTTAAGTGAGTCCAAAAGAAGATCTCAGGTAGTAAAGAAAGTTGGTGGTAAGATCAAGAAGTTCAAAAAACTGTTAAGACAAAAAGAAATTGGTATAAGATATGGCAAAGTCATACAATATAGAAAACCTTGAAAGGTATAGAGAGGCAAGAAAAAATGAAAAAAAAGACTATTAGTAAAGCTAAACATAGAGCTTGTGATACTTTATATAATAGACTAGATACAAAAGAAGGAGAAAGAGACATCTACAAACTTACTAGAGCTACAAAAATAAACTGCAAAGACTCGAGTAATGTAAAATATATAAAGGACGAGAACGATAATGTCTTAACTAGAGAAGAAGACATAGAGAGGTGGTGAAAATATTTTGATAAGTTGTTTAAGGAAAACCAAAATGAAAGATTGAACTTGGAAGTGACAAATGAAGAAAAGTCTAAAAATAGGAGATTTATTCACAAAATTAGAGTCGTTGAAATTAAGATAGCTTTGAAAAAGATGAAAAGTGAGAAATTAATAGGACCAGACTAGATAACATACCAATTGAAGTTTGAAAATATTTAGGGGATAAAAGAAAGTATATGGTTAACTAATCTATTCAACATTATTCTAAGAACCAAGAAAATGTTGAATGAATGAAGGAGAAGCAAGTTTAACCTTTATACAAAAGCAAAGGCAATATTCAAAATTGTTATCACGGAATTAAGATTATGAGTCATACAATTAAACTTTGTAAAAGGGTAATTAAACAAAGAGTAAGACTAAACAAATGTTACAAAGAATCAATTCGGTTTTATGCCTCAAGATTGACAACAGAAGTTATTTATCTTTCAAGAAGATTAATGAAAATGTTTAGAGAAAAGAAAAGGGACTTGCATATGGTTTTTATTGACCTTAAGAAAGCATATGACATAGTACCCAGGGGATTTCTTTGGAGGGTCTTACAAAAGAAGGGGGCAAGCAATAGGTATACACTATACTAAGGTCATTAAGGATATATATGATAGAGTAATGACTAGAATTACTGTTGTAGAAAGGAAATCTAGAGAATTTCCAATCACAATAGGTGTACATCAAGGTTCTACTTTGAGTCCTTATCTTTTTACTTTAGTGATTAATGAACTCACCAAGAATATCCAAAACGAGACCCCTTGGTGTATGTTGTTTGTAGATGATACTGTCTTAATCAATGAAAGTAAGAGAGGAATGGAATCTAAGTTAGAACTTTAGAAAACCGCTTCAAGTATAAAGGTTTTAGCACAAGTAGGAATAATACTAAACATTTTTTATTGTAATTTTGGTAATGTAAGGAGAAGTAATGGAGAGAAGATTAAACTTGGAAATTAATAACACATAAATGTTGATATCTTGGATCTATTATACAAGCGGAAAAGGAAATTGAAGAGGATGGAATACAAAGAATTAAAGCAAGTTTGGTAAAATAGAGGAATACGTAAGGGGTGTTGTGTGATCATAGAATACCCTTAAAATTAAAAGGAAAGTTCTGTAAAACGGCTATAAGGACAGCTATGCTTTATGGTTCAAAATGTTGGGCAACTAGGAAACAACATGTACAACAAGTAAAAGTTGTTGAAATGCGAATGTGAAGGTGGATGAGTGGTACAACATTAAAAGATAAATTAAAGAACGAGCATATATGCAATAACCTTGGAATAACACCGGTCGAAGATAAGATAAAGGAGAGGCAGCTTAGATGGTTTGGGCATTTGAAACACGGGCCCAATAGCACACTTGCAAGGAGGAGCAAGTTAGTTATTGTTTCTAGCGTGAAAAGGGGAAGAGGTAGGCCTAAAATAACTTAGAATGAGATAGTGAGGAAGGATTTAATAGATCTTAATCTAGTAGAAGAAAATGCTCTCAATCAAGTAAATTGGCAAAAAAGGATTCATGTAGTCAACCCACCTAGTCTGACTTAATGCTTGTCGTGGTCGTTGTTGTTGTACTTTGGTTGGGAATATGTGCTTTTCATTTATTTTCCTCATTTATATTCCCATTCCATAGCACATAATAAGGTCATTACTTCCTTTCTTTCTTCTAGTTGGTGGGATTTTGACTTTCATAAGTTACTAAATGATGGGAAGGTGGAGGCCTCTCTTCTTTGCTGGTATTGTTGGAGGATTGTTAGTTGATAGCAAGTTAGGGATTTGGATGGATGCTTCAAGAGTCTATTCTTCTAAATCTTTCTTTGAACATATGACCAAAAATCTTCAAGTCTTTTCCCCTCCTCATTTATTTAGAAAGCCAAAATCGCCTCTATGATAAAGGTTTTTATTGGGTTGGTTGTTCTTAATAGAATTAATACTTGCAATCTGTTGCAGGGTAGAGGCCTTTGAAGTGTTCTCTATGAGTGTTTCTAGTGTTTGAAAGCTCAGAATCTGCTTTGCATCTATTTTTTTGCACTACTCTTTCATTTGGTGAATTTGGAATAAGGTGTTGGTGTTTTCAAAAAGAATTTGGTTTGTCCAAGGGAGGAGGAATTATTACGTATTGCTTTCTCAAGATTTGGGAAGAATGGAGATAGTTTGGTTTTGTGTACTTGTGGGATCTTTGCAGTAATATGGGAATTTGGTTGGAAAGGAGTGCTTGCATTTTCTCATGGAAGAAGAATTATAGTTCTTTGCTATTGGAAAGGATTCAATACTTGGCTTCTTTATGGGCTTTTGAGCAGGATACTTTAAAGTTTAAAGGGATACCTTTTTCTAGAAGAAGGCAGGGTTTTTTTTATTGTTTTCTAGTTTTTTTTGTGTTCCTCAGGAGGATTTCTTATTCTCCTTTATGCACATAATTTCATCTTTAATGAAATATTTCTTCTTTTTCTATCAGAAATATCAAAAATAATAAAATGACTTGCTTCCATTTTTTTCATGCATAAATGTTTTGTTATTTCAATTGATGGTATCATAAATAAGTCTAGTATTTCCTTACATTTCAAAGATCAAGTTGTCACTCTTAGGTTATGTTTGGTTCACAAAATGTTATTACTAAGAATAAAGCAATCATAATGCAAGAATTTGGTAGCTTACAAAAGAAGATCTATTGTGCTTATAAAGCAACTAAAAGTACAAGAATTTTTATTATCCATAACATGGAATGGACAAAGATTTGACTATTTTCGAAGTTTGTGGGAATGTCTATTACTATCCTATTCCATGTGGATGGACAAACCAAGCTTTTAGATGAGTGACTTTGAACTATTAATCCCTATATAATTTTGATTACATTTTCATCTTATTCTATTCTATCCCCTAAGAATAGATATTTTGCGAAGCAAAAGTAACCTTAGTAATATCATTGCAACCCAAGTTATGAAAAGTACCACAAACTGGGTATATAACCCTGGACCATGGTTTGAAGATAGTATGGGAATATCAATGACTACTCTCCGGCTAGATAGCTAGTTCCTAAAAATGGTACAGAAATCTCCATCCCATGGCATAAATTTGTATTACAAAAAAAAGAAAAAAGAGCAGCTAGAACACTGAAGATTATCAAAGACGTACTTCAAGCAGATGCCACTAACCTACAACAGCAAAAGTAAGATGCAGCAATAAACAAAAGCAAACCCGCGAATGCCAAACACAACTAGACAATTATTTGACATCTACTAACCATTTCTTAAGTATTTTATAAAACAAACATCACAAACTTGAGAAGTACCATTATGCTTTCTCAACAGTTTCTAAGACCAGCCCATCAACTCCCAAAAACATAAAAGCAGATAAACACAGAGATTGGAGCTAGTCAATTAAAAAAAGGTCGTCTAGTTCTGATATATGGAAACATGACCAAACCAAAGAAGAAAGTAGAGTTGCATAATACCAATGTCTGAACATAACTGAGAACAAATTCTATTGAAATTAGTGCAGTAAGTACAGATTTCATTATGCTTGTATGCACCAAGAACAGAATTCCACTAAGGCAAATAAACTTGTGCAGGTCATTCACTAAATAAGGAAGATTGTACTAAATGGATGGAATAAAATTACTCGCTCTCTCTTTCTTTCATGTGTAAACATGTTACTCCATTTCCTTAGTGTCTTAAATTTTCTAGTAGTTCTTTACTTTTAAAATTTAGTTCATTCCAGAGATTGAGTCGATACTCTTATTTTACACCTGGTTCACAGAAAGTGTTTTTTTTTTTTTTCGTATTGAAAGAAGAATTTCATTAATAGATTAAGAATATACAGCCAGGAGAATAAGACATCTCCTTAACAGAGTCTGGAAAATTCAGAAAAAAAAAAAACAAAAACAAACAAACAAACAAAGAAACAACCTGAAAACTTTTTTAAAATTAAAAATTAAAAATTAGAGAGAGAGAGAGAGAGAGAGAGAGACCAGCTCGAACTAACAATCCAAGACATAGCGCCAATCACACTGAATATCAGAAAAGCTAACCCCTTGAAAATTCCCCAGCCCCACACACCAAAGACATGCCAAATAATGTATCTTTTCGCAAACCAACAAACATGACGAATTTTTCCCTAGAAAAATATGCGCATTACGTTCCATCCACAACCCCCAAGACTGGAAAAAAAAAAATCACATTTCCAGAGCACTGCCCTTTCTTTTTTCCTGCAAAAACCAACAAAAGAAACCGCCAAAAAATCCTCCACTGCCCCTGTACTTGCCCAACATTCGCCAAAAATACCAAATATCTTATTCCATACCCTCCAAGCATAATGAAAATGAATGAACAAGTGCAATGCAGATTCTGAACAATTAAAACAAAGAAAACAGACATCTGGACATAGAGCCTTCAAAGGTCTCCTAACCTGCAGCAAATTATATCATAATAGAAGAATCTGACAGCTTACGAGACAATATGTATTTTGATCATTAAGAAAATGAAATGCAAAAAATCTTAATCCATAATTTCACCATGGGAATGTCTATTCTATCCTATTCTGGAAGGATCAACATAAGGTTTTACATGGACTTCTTTCTAAACCATTAATCCTAATCCCCATACAATTTTTATCAGATTCTCATATTATTATATTCTATTCCTAAGAATAAACATTCCGCAAACCCAACATAACCCAGTGAGACCATTGCAATCCAAGTTATGAAAGAACGCCACAAATTGGGAATGTAAACAAGGATCATGGTTTGAAGGCTATATGGGAATCGAAATGACTGTTGGTTTACTACAGTATTTGAAACCACTACAATAACACACGAAGTCTTTAGTCCTGCTAGGTGGATCAGCTACATGAATCTGTATTGGAAACCACTTAAACTAAACATAAATGCTACTTTTGGTCTAAATGCTCAGTTCCTAAAAATGGTACAGAAATCTCCATCCCATATCATATCATAAATTTGTTTCAAAAAGGAGCAGCTAGAACACTGTAAAGTGTAAAGATTCTTAGAGCGTACACAGTTAGATGTTCTTTAAGCAGATTACCATTCTACTTACAACACAAAAGTAAGATACAGCAATAAACTAAAGCAAACCCATGAATGGCTACAAAACACAATTGGAAAATTCTTGACATCTACTAACTAGTTATTAAGTTTAAAAAATAAATAAACAAACAAACAAACACCATTAATTTGAGAAGTACCATTGTCTTTCTTCTTAACAATTTTTAAGATCAGCAAGAAAAGTGCATACTCATACTACAAAAATGTATAGAGAGAGAGAGAGAGAGAGAGAGAGAGAAATAGAGAGAGGCGGAGAGAGAGATTACCATTGAATAAAGGGATCGCCAGAGAAAGATGGGGTTGGGGAAGGAGGGCGAGGAAAGTGGGCAAAAGGGTTGAGCGATTTAGGGGGCTCGGAGGGACCTGAGCTCTTTTCAAAACCCTGGAAAGCCATTCTTTCTTTCCTTTTAAGGCATGTCCTGAGCAAAAGATTACTTTAATTATATATTTACATAAACATACAATAGCTCTTTCGAATTTTATTTTTAATCTGAAAAAAAATAAAATTAAATTAAATAAGACTTTAACAGAAATTTAATTTGATAAAGAGAGCAGCAATAAGTAGTTATATATGATTTTAAAACCCAAACTAGTGACCAACCTAGTGAAGCCACTAGTGATCTGTCAGACTAGTCAACCCAATTGTCAAACACGTGATGATAAAGGGCGTCCCTAAGCCACAAAGCTCCCTGCTTTGCGGGGGTAAGGGAAGGATCGTCACATTGTACACAGTCTTACCCCTATTTTTACGCAGAGAGGTTGTTTCCTTGGACTCGAACCCATAACTAAACAGTCAAAAAGGAGAAAACTTACCATTAATCCGATCATGAAAGAGCAACCAATGACCAACCGATCACAAAGTAGTTGTATGTGGTTTTAAAACCTGAACCAGTGACCAACCTAGTGAAGCCACTAGGTCGGTCGAACCAATTAACCCAGTTGTCAAACAAGTGATGATATATAATATATATAACAACAAGAACAACAACATCAAACCTTAAGTCTCATTAGGTGGAGTCAGCTATATGAATCCTTTTCGGCCAATTTACACAATCTAGTGCATTTTCCTCAACTAATTTAAGAGCTATTAAATCATTCCACGCTATCTCATTCCATGTTATTACCAATTACAATAAAGCTCACTCCTCCTCACTACTGCACTACTCGGCCTGTTCAAACACCCAAACCATCTAAGAAGCCCCTCCCTTATCTTATCTTCTACTAGTGTTATGCCTAATTTGCTACAAATACTTTAGTCCATTAATTTATCCTTTAATTTTACCACTCATCCACCTTAACATTCACATTCGGCAACTTTTATTTTTTGATATGATGTTTCTTACTTTTTTGAACCCTTTCTTGCCTCTTCATACTTTTCAAGGTTTTCTATGTTTCTAAAACTTTGTCATGATTTATGACTATTCTTTTCCGTACAATTTCTTCTATAACTAGTATTTTGCTGACAGTATTATAACTCAATGAAGCCACACTCTAAAAAGTATTTTTTATCTAGCTTTTTCATGTAATTATTTTTTGTTCTTTTTTTCTCTGTTTTTTTTTTTTCCTTTTAATTAGATTTTGATAGTATAACCTTTGGATTTTTTGAGAACTCCATTTAATTTCTAGTGAAAAATTTAGGCATGCACTTCTTTGTTCTTCCCCCATTGTTGGTAAAACATCTCTCAGTCCATACCCTCTCCCATCCCATTTAGGTCCAACCATGAGACCTCCAACATGAAAGACTCAAACCGTAACAGTTGAAATATCCACGGAAGAAGACAATTTATACATCTTAATCATTAATCCCTACTACACAATGCATTTGTAAGCTGCTTGACAAAGTGATGGTCGTGTAAAATTACTTTGGTAAAATTCAAATTCCAATTTAGGATCTAAAAAGATGGACAATTAAAAAAAATTAAATGAGTCATACGTACAAAGAAGTTATGAATTAATTATGAAATGTTTATGTGTTAATTATAAGTAATTACAAGTTTCTATGTTGCACTAACTACTCAACCAATCTTCATAAGTGGAGTTTTAGGGAAAAACTGAACAACATATCTTTTACTAAATCTTCGCTTTGCATTCTTTAAACTAATTTTTCATTTGGCATTCTTTTAGTCTTCATCTTGCATTTATTAAAATTTAAAATTTATATCCATATTCTCTTTATTGTGGACTGCGCATTCTAAACCACCTTGATGCACATTCTCTCCCTCCTTCCCAAGAAATTTATATCAATCATATGTTCGGGAGAAGTCTTGAATTTGGATTTGTATGAATTTGTACAAAATGTAATTAAAAACAGTGTAAATTTTTGTCCAAATCCACCCAAATCCATGGCCGGAAATGCGTGCTGCCAAACTCAGCTTAATTCAATTTTGACTATATTTTGTTTTTCATTTTAGGCTTCACGAAGTGACAATAAACAATTTAATCACTGGATGTAATTTCTAATCTCTAACCATCAAAGCTTTAAAAAAATTGAAAATAAAATGAGAATACTAACTTAATACTTAGAGGAGGCTGGGTCTTAGGCAGCAGATGAGGAAGGTTCGCCTTCGACCGCCAAACAATGGGGGAGCTTTGTCGTCGATCGCCGAAGGAGGAGGGGATCTTCGGTGTCGACCGCCGGAGGATGAGGTCGCGTTGCCGGTTGCAAGAGGAGGAAGAACTACCGAAGAGATTGCCTGAGACGCAGAGCGGGAGGAGCAAAATCAGCCGAGGAGTAGGAGTCTGTGCTGCTCCGCTGCTGCACAGCCGGCGGGAAGGAGGAGGAAGACGAAGAACGGGCTCCGAGTGACTGAAACCCGCTCCCAGTCTCAAAGAGGGTATTTTAGGGAGTTTAAAATTTTAGGATTTGTAGAGAAAAAAAAATAAGACATTCGTGCGCCCACGCGCGCGGTTGTGCGCTTGTATCAATTGGGCTTGCATTCTGGAGAGAGAGAGAGAGAGAGAGCTTTTTTTTTTTTAATAACAAATAGCTAATCCGTGTAAATTGTTGTTTGGATGAAAATAAAAAAGAGAAAAAGCCAAAAAAAAAATGTTGATGACAAATAATCAAAATATCTTGTTCTACTAATATATTCCACATTAACATTAATGTGAGTTAAGAAAAAAAAATTAGGATTCTAAATAAAGTACAAAAAAAATCTTAAAATTCAATGTTGAGTAAATTATAAGAGTCTAAAATGAAAATCATAATGACTGATAAAATATTAAGTAAAATAAAAAAAAATTAAATAAATAGAGTTAAGGGGTGATTTTAGGTTGGATTCGGAAATATTATGATAACGAATATATATATATATATATATATATATATATGAAATGTTAAATAAGGATGTGCTCGAGATTGTTGAAATAATGTCAACCTTAGGGAAAATTCTTGTAGAAAGTAATATTTTTACCAAAATAGATAAAATTACTAAAGACAATAATAAATAATTATCAATTCAAAATTTAAATTTTTATGCTTTGTGTAAATAATGATTCTTGAAAGTGACGTGATGAGTTTGGTTTGGTTGTAACATTTAAAGAATTCATGTTTTAAAAAAAAGAAAAAATATAGTAATAGAAACAATGACAAAAATGAGAAATAATAATTTAAAACAAACTAATATTAAAATTAATGAGAAAATAAAATGATAAAAAATAGAGAATGGAGGATTATGTAAAAAATTATTATAGAAAACAAATAAAATTGGATAAATGAAAAAAATAAAGTTAGATTTTGAAATAACATTAAAAATGAAATAATAAAATGATAGTGCAAGTTCTGAAAAGAATTTGTTAAAAGAGTTGTATATGGTAACTATTTTGCTCAAGAACAAATGCAAGAATATTAAAATATTGATAGAGTTATATGCATGTTTTATAAGGAAGATTTAAAAGAGGCATTCGCCGGCTGAGGAGGTTTTGTGTTCGAGGAGTGTTCGAGGAGGAGGAAGAGGAAGAGGTAGAGGGGAGAGATCACAGGAGAGGAAGATTTGAGTTGCATATTTCGAGAAATACTTTTATTTCCAAAAAAAATAAACTTTCAAGTGTCTGATTTTGCATAATGGAGTTTGATAGAAAATATATGGAATGAAAATTTGAATAGAAATTATAATGAAATCAAATGAGAAAATCAATTTCATTCTTCTCAATTTTCTATTCCTATATGTCAAACATGTGTTTAATGAACTTTGGCGCCGCAATGCCGTTAGGAAAAAGGAGAGGTTGAGATCTCTTTCAAGCACCTCTCCATCTCCCACGGTCTCCTTTAATTCCCTTCTTCTACGCGCGTCTCCCTCTTGTAGGTTTCTCTTTATCTCCTTCCCTTTAAAATTTCTTCTCTTTTGTTTAATCCATTTTATTATGTATTGTTAATTTGTGTTGTTTAATGTTGAAGTACAAAAATCAATAATGAAGAAATAAGTAATGAAGAAGATCAGTGCACAGGAAGTCAAACTCTCATAAATTGAAAAAAGTTTATTATAAAATCATAAAATATTAAAATTATCCTACAAATTGGTAAATTTTAAAAACAGAATCATACAATTTATAAATTAAAACACTTTTTGGCTGGTTAAAAATTTCTAATTTTTTTTTCACAAGGATTGATAAGAATTCAGAAAAATCATAAACATTTGGAAAATGTTAAGTTGGTAAAAGTTCAAATGATAATTTGTATATATTGGATAGTAAAATGGCCAAACAATAATTTGTACACATTGACCTACTATCTAGACTCGGACTGTCTTTATGGATTTGTATTTCCTTAAATCTCACATGAAGTAAGAATAAATTAAATTTTAATTATTCTACTGACAATACTTTTATTATTGTATTATTATACACATTATCTACATACCAAGAACCGAAATGAATCTAACAAATCATACGTTTCTTCTCTTATTAATGAATTACCATGACTTTGTATGCAACTCAATACTAAGTATAAATTTATGTATATAAATAATGAAATATTTTGTACTAAACAAAGCATATAAATTATGCTTAAATTCAATATTGTATCAAAACTTGTATTCATGTAAATTATATTTTTACTTTTATTCTATTAAAGCCAAGATGGGCACATTCACAACACGTGCCTCATCACTAGTTTTATCTAAAAATATAAATATTTTATATTATTAAAAAATATATTGTTAGTGTACTTTAATATTATTATTTTATTTATTAGCTTGGAAAATAGCATGTATCTTGGAATGGGTTATGTATCTACATTTAATTAGGTCATTCATTCATGTATTTAATAAATGCATAAGGTTAATTATGTGAGTGTACTGTAAATCTAGGTGTGTATCTATTTCATATATATACATCTTATATATTAAGTGCATAGAGAATGAAAGGTCATTTTGTGCCTATAAATAGACCATTAAGGTATTGGCACTACATACCAACTTCTTCACATCATTTTCATCATGTCATCATTCTTTCAAGTTGTAGAGAGTTTAATAAGTAAAGAAAGGTGTTTTTTTTTTTGGGGGGCTTTGGACTCCTCCGTTTGTGTAGGATTGGAGAAAATCATATGATTCAAATCGGGCTGTTGTATCATTGAGGAAACATGTCTTGAGGAGTTCTACTACATCGGTTCATGGGTTAAGCCAAAAACTGCAAAGGGCTTGAATCTCTTTAAAGAGAAAGAGACATTCGTGTCTTAGCTTATTAGTGAATCGTGTTTATATTTACATCTTTATTTGTGTTTAAGTTTTATTACTTTTATTTTATTAGATTTCCTAATAATTTTAAGGAGATTCAATATATGGAACCTACAGTTGAGAAATCGAATGAAAATGTTGGAGATCACAACAAGCCTTTTCGATTTAAAAGAGTCCACTTCAAGAGATGGAAAGGCAAGGTACTCTTTTACCTTAGTTTCATCAAAGTTGCTTATATTCTCACCGAGAAGGACCCCAAAAAAATCGATACCGAAAAAATGAATGAAGATGAGTCGGTCGATACCAACTGTGTGATGACCTGATTTTTCTACCATTTTTTTTTCAACAATAATAATCAATCATCATCTGTCAACTAACTCTGATACCATATATTACACATAACCCGACCCTAAGGGGGGGTACCGGGTATTCAGTTCATCCAAACATACTATCCATGTAGCAAAATACATACAGCCCAATATAAAATACCATCCAAAATGCTATACAATACCAGAGTGCTAAGACCTCTACACACACTTCACACACACACACACACACACACACACATATATATATACATCCCCAAAAATCTACAAAATAGCCTAGGGGTTACACAAAATACATCTCCTAACTCAAACACTTACCCTGGATACTAAGGTACTACGCTCTCCTCAACCTCGGAACTCTCTCTGCTGGTCTGTCTTGGTTTCCTGAAATGTTTCAAAATCCTAGGTGAGACACCTCTCAGTAAGACGGAAATAATTATTGACAGTGTGTGGCACATGAGTTTAGTTATATCATAATACACTCATTTAAATGATTATATCATCTAATAAAAATATACAAATATGTACTCATAATCATATAAATATAAAACATAGTTTCATAAGTTTTGATATCATTTCTCATATTTATATTCATAAGCTATCATTTCTCATAATCATATACATATACTTT
Source organism: Malania oleifera (assembly GCF_029873635.1). Classification (NCBI taxonomy): domain Eukaryota; kingdom Viridiplantae; phylum Streptophyta; class Magnoliopsida; order Santalales; family Ximeniaceae; genus Malania; species Malania oleifera. The sequence continues at coordinate 18,424,358 of NC_080419.1, forward strand.
CATATTTCATCTTTATATTCATACTCTTTCATTTCTCTTATCATATACGTACTCTCTCATTTCCCATATCATTTCTCATTTTTATAATCAAGCTCATGAGTATCCACTAGCATAAAGCATGACTCATCTGTAACTCATGGTTGTTCATTTCACTTTTCATAAACATGTTATAACTCATGAGCATCCACTAGTATATAATACATGTCGCGTCTGTAGCTCATGACTGCATATTATTGCATCTGTAATGAGAAACCAACTTGTGGATATTCACATCGTCATGTATTCACCCCACATGACCAGGTTGTGTGACCCGAAGGTTGGACCTAACCATGGTTGGCCTACCCGGTTAGATCAAAACGGGAAATGCGTTTGTAGTACGATTGGCCTACCCAATCCTGGTCTGGATCCCAGGAGGTAACACAACCCTTCACAGTTCCAATCAACTATCTCGCCACACTCTGTATCAAACGTGTGGTTACACTAATCACAAATACTGGTAATGGTACCGTGTTGTATGAATAACTCTGGTCAATCAGGGTTCTCATTTTCACATTTCTGTATTCATATTTCATTATGTTTGTATATCTCATCACATTTGTATAGTTTTCATCATTTTTGTATAATTCTCATAATTTCTATATAATTCTCATCTCATATCTGTATATATGTTAGATTAACATTTCTGTATAAAACATCTCTATATATATCACATATCATCATTTTCAGTATAAAACATATCTGTATTTCTCATTTCCTCATTTCTGTAAAACATATATGTTTATCTCATATAACATCATTCCTATATAAAACACATCTATATATCACATATCATCATTTCAGTATAAAACATATCTATATTTCCCATATCATAATTTCTATATAAAAACATATCTGGGTTTCTCATATCTTTATATTTGTATAAACATATCAGTATATCTCATTTTAACATTTCCGTATTAAACATTTGTATAACTCATATCATTACTTCTCAATGCAAATCATATATATGTCAGTATAAAGCACATTCCCTGTATAAAACGTTTATTTCATATATCTCATGCCACACTAATTTTTAACTGATAATCATAATACAATAATCATAGGGAAAATATTTGTATCATAGTTTTTCAAACTATATATCATGTTCTTAATTTTCACATACTTTAATCAACAGTTGATTTCCCAAAAATTCCTGTTATAATTTATTTTCTTTACCTCCTTACTAAGAGGCCTACTATATTTTCTAAATCCAAGCCTGTGGCGTTTCGGAACTCAAAAACCCTAAAATTATTTTTTCCTAGTTTAATCAGCTCAACCCCAAAATTACAATTATCTTAATATTCCTAGGTTCACGCGCTCCCATTAACCTGTTAAATTCTAAAAACGCAGGTTTGATCAACTTCCCATATTTAAATTTAATCTCTATCATATTTAAAAAATATCAATATGATCAAATCACCGCTATTTAATCTAAATCCAAAATATTCCCCAAAATTTCTATTTAATCAAATCCCAGGAATATTTCCAAAAATCTAATATAATCAAACACTACAATTTAATAATTAAATCCTAGAATTTAATTGGTTAAATTTTCTTAAAACAATATACATAATTTGTATTCCTCACCTTAGCCTTGGAGCGGTGCCTAGGATTCCCAAATCAAAATCTATTCCGATTAAAATGATGAGAATTGAAGTTGGGACCCTGATATCGCATCTGATCGTCAATTTAGCTGAAGATCTGAAGAGAAATTGAGGAGAGAGAGAGAGAGAGAGAGAGAGAGAGAGAGAGAGAGAGATACCTTATCCCTTGAGTGATGCCTACGACGACCCAACGACAAATCCACTTCGGTTAACTTGTTGAGGATTGAAGCCGGGACCTCGTGGCAGTGTTCATTTTTCGATTTGGCTTACAGATGGCGAATAATTTTAGAGAGAGAGGGTGAAGTCGTGAGGAGAGAGAGCGTGAATGGGGGGTCTTCTATGTATGTTTGGAATTCAATTGAATTCTAAACCTTCAGGATGTATATGTATATGTATAACTAATTTGATATTATTATATGTATGTATATATATATACGCACACGTTAGTTTATCCTTTTAATTCAAGTTTATAATTAGACATAAGTATTATCTTATTATTATAATATTTATTTATTTAGTATTATTATTATTATTATCATTATTATTATTATCATTATTATTATTATTATTATATATTTAAGATTATTACACTAATCTCATATAAATATTTTTGGGGTCTGTTAGCTTTACCATGATCCTAAGAGGGGGGTGAATTGGTATTTTAAAATTAATGCCCTAGATCAATATCATAAAAGCAGTATTTTCACAACTCTAAAGTCAATCTAGTATAGGTAAATTAAATCAATTGCAATATGTAGTAGAAATTAAGCAGTACTATCTTATCAACTAAGCATACACCAGAAAGCAGTAAAAAGTAAGTGACACCAAGAAGTGTTATCGAGGTTTGGCAAATTGCCTACGTCCCCGTCTTAGCTAACAAGCACAAGGATTTCCACTATAATGCTCACTTAAATGGGTGAAGCGGCACCTAAACAACCAGGTCAATTAGCACAGGGCTGATCTCAACCTTTACACAATCCTTATCAGGCTGGATTACCGCCCCCTCAGGCCACGCTTGGAATACAACAATATTTTCTCAATCAACTGGTACAGTAATTATGTTTTCATGTAAAGCAAATATATACCCAATACGCGCAATCACATACACATCAATAATATGGATATATTGTAAGTTGAGTGATGCAGATAGTTGTGCTAACAACACTCAATATGGTATCATCAATGCAATGCTCAAGAGTGTTCAATACAAGTAATATCTTGGAATTTAAGTAAAGCACGTTTCAATAGCAAATCAAGATTTCAAAGATATCAATTAAATATTCAAACTAGTTTAAGAAAATTTTCTTCAATGAAATAAGCACATCACTAGTTTGAAAAATATTTTTGTTTGTTGAAAATATTTTGCACAACAAAAATCAAAGCAATGGAAGTCTTGCAACAATTATGCAAGGACCCCAAAGCTTCCTAGTCTATCCCAACAATGATTTATAATGTGAAATCAATGGGATAAGACTAAGTCAAACTCCTTAAAAATAATATCACAATCAAACACACAAATGAGAGTTTTTAGCAAAATCTAGCAATCACAAGCACTCTAAATATGTTCTCACAATCTTAGAATGTATCAAGGGAACGGAAATTTGAGAGTATTTGGACAAAGAGTGTATTTTGAGAATAGAGTATTTTTGGTTAATGAAATTGCTAATTAATTACTAATCCTCACAAATGAGCCTATATTTATAGGTAAGGGTAAAATTATAACTGTTTAGGACTTGTTGGGAATTCTTAAAAAAGTTACAAAGTGTTTAAATGTAATTAACCCAAAATAACCCGTATTTACCACAATTAAATTATTTTTAACCCCGCGAGATTCGGGTGGCTGACCCGTGGTTTGGTCGCCCGAACAAACACAATAATAAAAGGTCTTCAAATTGGTTCAACAGCCCGAGTTACGGTTCGGTGGCCCGAATCAAAGTCAGAAACATTTCTTTGGATTTTCGGGTGCCCGGTGATAGGTTCGGTAGCCTGAACTCATGTGTTCGGTCACTCGAGGCTTAATTTGAACTAAATTGCTCGGTAGTTCGAGTTGGTGAAATGTCCTTTTTAGTGGTTTGGGTGCCCATGGATGGTATGCACAAATTTGTTTGGTCGCCCGAGAGCCTAAGTCAACTGTTGACTTCTCAACAATTCGAGCACCCAAAGAGTTTTGAACTCACGGGGTTCGGTCACCCGAGCTCTCTCAAATTCCCTAAAAATATTCAATTAAGTGTCTTTTTAACACTTATGTATTTTATATGATATGTGTGCATGAGTGTTGGGACCTACAGTCATACTATGGTCTTATTGAGCTTACCATATATTATATATGCATGATATGCAGGTAATTAATATAGACTATATCCCTAGTTACTATTACAGACTCATATTACATTAATTGAATTTACAATAAGAATTAAAATCTTCAGGGTCTTCATGTCTTGCTTCAAGTGTCATTCCTTGAGATGTTCATCTAAGTCTGCACAAACACTTGAAAACCATCAAATACCTAAGTATTTGTCATTATCAAAACCGGGTGTGACCTATAAGGTCAACATTCTCCCCCTTTTTGATGATGACAAATGCATCATGCAAAAAAGGGTATAGTCTTCGAAGACTCCCCCTAATAGTGTGCATTATGTAAAACCATTATGTAAAACTTTAAATAATTTTCCATTTTAGTTCAATTCAATCCAATTTTCAAGTTAACCCAATTTTTGCCCTCTTATCCATCTCCTCCTTTTGGCAACAGTAAAAAGAGCCATGAAACTAATAGTCTTAGGCATTGGGTAAGAATCATTTGTATACATGAGAAGTTTGAGAATTTTAAAAATTTCGGCAGCATGCCGTTTAAAATAAGACATTTCCCAAAAATTCCTGCATAAAAATGACATATTTTGAGTTTTTAAGATCTAACAATTTATCCACAACTAGGCAACTCAAACAGTTCTAGAATGATCAAGATATAAAACATAAGTGCAATTATCATCATGCAGTAGATATGAGAATTATACATTACAAAACATCAATTTCACAAAGTCTAAGCCAATAAAAGATATCAACAGTTATATTAGTTGTTAGACTTTTAAAATTATTTGAAAGCTCTCCCTGAATTTATGCAAATTATGAAATATCTAGGAGACATCTCTACTATGTATGAGATCTAATTCACATCTAATTTGTATGAACCTATCTTCTGAAAGTGGTTTAGTGAAAATATTAGCCCACTGCTCATTAGTGCATACAAACTCAAGAGCCGCATCCCCTTTCTGCTCATGATCACGAAGGAAGTGATGTCTAATTTCAATGTGTTTAGTTCATGAATGTGAGATAGGATTTTTAGAGATATTGATTGTGCTAGTATTATCACATTTAATCGGTACTGTATCATAGTGCAATCCAAAATCCATAAATTGTTGTTTTATATAAAGAGTTTGAGCACAACAACTTCTAGCCGCAATATATTCTGCTTCGGTTGTGGATAAGGCAACTGAGTTTTGTTTCTTGGAGAACCAAGAAACGAGAGATTGTCCTAAATAGTGACAAGTGCCGCTGGTACTCTTTCTATCAACCTTACTACCGACAAACTTAGCATCAGTATAACTTAAAATCTCAAAGATAGTATGCTTAGGGTACCATAATCCTAACTCTATAGTTCCAACTAGATACCTAAGGATTCGTTTAACTTCTATTAGATGAGATTCCTTAGGAGCAGCCTGAAACCTGCACACATGCACACACTAAACATAATATTAGGCCTACTAGTGGTGAGATATAGAAGACTCTCAATCATGTCACGATACAATTTCACATCAACAGGGATCTCTTGCTCACCTTTATCAAGCTTAATGGAAGAACTCATAGGGGTACCAAGAATTTTTCAATCTTTCATATTAAATTTCTTTAGCAAGTCCCTGATATATTTGGATCGGCATATGAAAGTTCCATATTCAGCTTGTTTAATTTGTAGCCCTAAAAAGAAACTAAGCTCACCAATCATACTCATTTCAAATTCACTTTGAATGCTTTTGGAAAACTCATTACACAACTCATCATTAGTTGCTCCAAAAATAATATCGTCAACATAAATTTAAACAAGGAGCATATCATCATTTTTGGATTTGATAAAGAGTGTAGTGTCAATCTTACCACGGGTAAACCCATTTTCTAGCAAAAAACCACTAAGCCTCTCATACCAAGCTCTAGGAGCTTGTTTCAATCCATACAAGGTCTTAAACAACCAGTAAACATGATCTGGATATTTATGATTTTCAAAACCGGGTGGTTGTTCTACATATACTTCCTCATTAATATAGTCACTTAGAAAAGAGTTTTTAACATCCATTTGAAACAATTTAAATTTTTTAAAAGGGGCATAAGCAAGTAGCATACGAATGACTTTCAAACTAGCAACAGGAGCATATGTTTCATCAAAATCTATTCCCTTTTCCTGACTATAACCTTTGGTGACTAGTTTAGCCTTATTCCTAGTTACTACTTCGTTCTCATCTTTCTTATGTCTATATACCCATTTAGTTCCAATAATTATATGATCATTAGGCCTAGGAACTAGGATCCACACTCTGCTTCTTTCAAATTGATTAAGCTCTTCTTACATGGACATCATCCAAGACTCATCTTCTATGACTTCCTTAATATTTTTAGGTTATTCTTAGGACGAGAAAGCAGAATGACTCACAAGGTTCTTTAAGGAAGATCTTGTGGCTACACCACGGGATGGTTCACCTATGATTTGATCTATAAGATGGTTCCTAATGAATTTTCAATTTCTAGACAACTCCTGAACTTCATTTTCATTGTCATTATCTTCAAATGATTTATCATTTACTTTTGAATTTTCACTTGCATTGTTTTTAATAGATAACTTATCTAAGCATTTTCTAATGTCAATATCATCTTCATCATCTTTCTTAGAAAATGGATTAGATTCATCAAACACGACATGGATAGATTCAATGACAGTAAATGTTCTTTTATTGAAAACTCTATATGTTTTACTATTAAGAGCATAGCTTAGAAAAATGCCTTCATCAAATTTAGAGTAAAATTTCCCTAGATGTTCATTGTCCCTAAGCACAAAGTATTTACAACCAAAAACATGAAAATAGGAAATATTAGGTTTATGATTGTTCTACAATTCATAAGGGGTTTTATTAAGTGACGGTCTAATCAATATCTTATTCATGACATAACAAGCAGTATTTATGGCCTCGACCCAAAAATATTTAGGAAAGTTATGTTCATTTAGCATAGTTCTACCCATTTCTTGTAATGACATATTCTTTCTTTCTACCACGCCATTTTCTTGAGGGGTCCTAGGTATAGAAAAGTTATGTGATATGTCCTCTATGTCACAATAATTTTTTATGCCTTCATTTTAAAATTTAGTGCCGCTATCACTTCTTACATGGGTTATCTTATAGCCCTTTTCATTTTGAATTCTCCTACAAAGCTTAGTAAACTGTTCACACGATTCATTTTTATGTGAGAGAAATAACACCCATGTGAACCTAGAAAAGTCATCAACAATGACAAAAGCATATGATTTACCACCCAGACTTTGCACAGAATTAGGACCAAACAAATCCAAGTGAAGCATTTCAAGTGGTTTAGTGGTAGATATAAATTTTTTTTTCTTAAAGCTAGATTTTGTTTGCTTACCCATTTGACATGCATAACAGATTTTATCTTTTACAAATGATGTTTCAAGCAGGCCTTTACTAATTCTTTTCTCACTAGTTTTGACAATAAGTCCATGCTAGTGTATCCTAAGCGCCTATGTCATAACCAACTAGCTTCATTTATTGTAGAAAAACAAGTTACTTGTTGTGAAGCTAAGTTATCAAAAGAGATAGGGTATATATTTTCATGGCGATCTGTAGTAAAAAGAACTTTATGATCTGATTTACTTTCAATTATGCATTTATCATTTTCAAATGATACCTTATATCCTTTATCACACAATTGACTTATGCTCAAACAGTTATGCTTCAGTCCATCAACTAATAAAACATTATCAATAACCAAGGAAGGATCCTTACCAACCTTACCTATGCCGATGATGCGCCCCTTTACATTGTCTCCAAACGTCACATATCCTCCATCCTTGGGAATGATTGATGCAAATTTTACCTTATCGCTGGTCATGTGCCGTGAGCACCCGCTATCGAAGTACCACCTGTCCTTGGAGGAGGATGATCTCAAACATACCTGCAAAATAGATTAAGTAATTGATGCTGGTCCCCAAATTTTTTTGGGTCCACGGGGGTTAGTAACTGGATCACTTTTAACTATCCACACTTTTCAAATTTTCACATACTTATTCCTAAGTGGACAATCAAATTGAATAGGATCAATTTGTTTGCATTTAAAACATTTTATTTTACACTTAGGATCTTTAGGTGGGACTTGAGATTTTGATTTACGTGTGAAATTTCCCAAGTAAAGGTTAGGTCGTCTAACATTTTTAAAGCCATTAAAACCTATACCCTCTTTACTTAGAGAATTTGTTTGGGCACCAAATAGTTTTTCAAAGTTGCATTTACCCTCGATGAATTTAAAAACAATCTTGGAGCTATCCTCCAATTTCCTCTCAAGTTCAGTAATAGTCACATCTTTTTCTTTCAAAATTGAAGCGTAAGAGGTTTTTGCAATTTCAAACAATTTTGACCAATTTTCACATTTCTTTTTCAAATCATCATTTTCTTTGATCATTTTATTCAACATTTTAAATACATGAATATATTCAAATTGTAATTTTCTAAACGTAGGCATGCAATCAGAATCATAATCATCAAACGAATAATATGAAGATAAAGAATAAAAGGACGATACCTCATTGCCATGTGTCATCAAGCATTGATTTTCAACCTTTGAGTCGCTGCAGTCTGAGTTTGAGTCACCACTGCTTAATTTATCCCATGAAGTGTCTGCCTTTATGGCTTTCTTCTTTTTCTTAGCCTCATTTTTCAGTAGTGGGTAGTCCGACTTGATGTGCCCAACTTTGTTGCAATTGTAACACGTGAGAGGATTTGATTTTTCTTTTCTTTTGTTAGACTCTCCATTCTCAGATTCAAACTCCCTATATTTTTTGTATGACTTTCTATTCTTCCTGAAGAATCTGCTAAATTTTCTAGTTAGCATGGCCATATCATCCTTAGAGTCATGTTCACTACATTCACTAGATGTATTAATGGAGGTTTTCAATGCAGTCACCTTTTTCGCCCTATTATGTTAATTGAGTCTCTCATTTATAGCTAATTCATAGGTGATCAGGGAACCTATCAATTCATCTAAAGTCATGGCCTTAAGGTCTCTACCCTTAGAAATGGTTGTAGCCTTAACTTCCCAAATAGGAGGCAAGCCTCTAAGGATCTTCCTAATCATATCATATGTAAGATAGGTCTTACCTAATGCATGCAGTGAGTTTATAATGTGTGTAAATCTAGTGTACAAGCTCTGAATGGACTCACCTACATTCATCCTAAAGGCCTCATATTCACTACTCAGCATATCTATCCTACTATCTTTCACATCCTTAGTACCTTCATATGTGACTTCTAACTTATCCCAGATTTCCTTTGCAGTAGCAGATGCCATTACTCTATTAAACTGATTCACATCAAGACCACAATACAGGATATTCATAGCAATGGCATTCAAACAAACAACTTTCATATCATCATTATTATATTCTTCCTCAGTTTTAGGAACTCTAGTTGTACCCTCTGTTTTTATAAGAACATAATTTCTCTTCGAGACGATCCTCCACATCTTCCAATCTGTATTTTGAAGGTAGATGCGTATCCTCTGTTTCTAGAAGGTGTAATTAACACCACTTAAAACCGGAGGTTGTGTGGAAGATGGTCTCGGAGGGAAAAAGGTCACGGAGCTATGAGTCATATAAGATCTTTTGCAAAATAACTATTAGTCTATGCTATGTGACTCTGATACCAATTGTTAGCTTTATCGTGATCCCAAGAGGGGGGTAAATTGGTATTTTAAAATTAATGCCTTAAGTCAATATCCTAACAGTAGTATTTTCACAACCCTAAAGTCAATCTAGTGCAAGTAAATTAAATCAATTGCAATATGTAGTAGAAATTAAGTAGTACTATCTTATCAACTGAGCATGCACCAGAAAGCAGTAAAAAGTAAGTGACACCAAGAAGTATTATTGAGGTTCGGTAAATTGTTTACGTCCCCGTCTTGGCTAACAAACACAAGGATTACCACTATAATGCTCACTTAAATGGGTGGAGCGGTACCTAAACAACCAGGTCAATTAGCACAGGGCTGACTTCAACCTTTACACAATCCTTACTGGACTGGATTACCACCCCTCAAGCCACGCCTAGAATACAACAGTATTTTCTTAATCAACTAGTATAGTGATTATGCTTTCATGTAAAACAGATATATACCTAATATGCGCAATCACATACACATCAATAATATGGATATAGTGTAAGCTCAGTGATGCAGATAGTTGTGCTAACAACACTCAATATGGTATCATCAATGTAATGCTCAAGAGTGTTCAATACAAGCAATCTCTTGGAATTTAAGCAAAACACATTTCCATAGCAAATCAAGATTCCAAAGATATCAATAAGATATTCAAACTAGTTCAAAAAGATTTTCTTCAATGAAATAAGCACATCACTAGTTTGAAAAGTATTTTTGCTTGTTGAAAATATTTTTGCACAACAAAAATCAAAGCAATGGAAGTCTTGCAACAATTATGCAAAGACCCCAAAGCTTGCTAGTCTATCCCAACAATGATTCATAATGTGAAATTAGTGGGATAAGACTAAGTCAAACTCTCCAAAAATAATATCACAATCAAACACCCAAATGAGAGTTCCTAGCAAAATCTAGCAATCACAAGCACTCTAAATATGCTCTCACAATCTCGGAATGTATCAAGGGAATGGAAATTTGAGAGTATTTGGACAAAGAGTGTATTTTGAGAAGACAGGATTTTTGGTCAATGAAATTGCTAATTAATTACTAATCCTCACAAACGAGCCTATATTTATAGGCAAGGGTAAAATTATAACCATTTGGGACTTGTTGGGAATTCTTAGAAAAGTTCCAAACCATTTAAATGTAATTAACCCAAAATAACTCGTATTTACCACAGTTAAGTTATTTTTAACCCAGCGAGATTCGGGTGGCTAGCCCGTGGTTTGGTCGCTAAAACAAACACAATAATAAAAGGTATTCAAATTGGTTTGACAGCCCAAGTTACGGTTCAGTGGCCCGAATCAAAGTTAGAAACATTTCTTCGGATTTTTGGTGCCTAGTCATAGGTTCGGTAGCCTGAACTTGTGTGTTCGGTCGCCTGGGGCTTAATTTGAACTAGATCACTCGGTAGCCCGTGTTGGTGAAATGTCCTTTTCAAGTGGTTCGGGCGCCCGTGGACGGTATGCACAAATTTGTTCGGCCGCCCGAGTGCATAAGTCAACTGTTGACTTATCAACAGTTTGGGCACCTGAGGAGTTTTGAACTCCTAGGGTTTGGTCACCCGAGCTCTCTCAAATTCCCTAAAAATATTCATTTAAGTGCATTTTTAACACTCCTGTATTTTATATGATATGTGTGCATAAGTATTGAGACCTAGAGTCATACTATGGTCTTACTAAGCTTACCATATATTCTATATGCATGATTTGCAGGTAATTAATACAGACTATATCCCTAATTACTATTACAAACACATATTACATTAATTGACTTTACAATATGAATTAAAATCTTCAGGATCTTCATGTCTTGCTTCAAGTGTCATTCCTTGAGATGCTTATCTAAGCCTACACAAACACTTGAAAACCATCAAATACCTAAGTATTTGTCATTATCAAAACCGGATGTGACCTATAAGGTCAACTGGGTCATTACAAATCGGGCTTGTGCTCGGCCGACCGTGCTGTGCATTATTTTAAAAATATTATAGAGGTCAGCCAACTGACCTTATGCTTGACCAACTGACCCTCTCGGGTTTGGTTTGATCTTTGCATGGTAAGCCAACCGACGTTTATGTCAGTCAACCAACCCTCTTGGGTTGTCGATATTTTTAAGTGATAAACATGTTTATTTTTGCAATTAAACATTTTCAAAATGCTCGTCGTGTAACGACCTACTTATCTTAATATATAATAAAACATAATAAATAAAATAGTTAACTCGAACCTATGGGTAGTGGGGACACCTATCATACACAGAGGAACTTAGGCCGCAGTAAATGTTAATTACATTTATCAACGATAAATTACATAATTCCAAAGTCTACTGTATTCCCAAAGATACCGTGTTTATATACAATCTCCAAAACATCAAAATAAACCTAGGATCTTACAACAAAAATCTCCTGATCCTAGATCAGAACTTACCCTTTTAGCAGGGAAGCTCAATTCGCTCAGCGGCGGCCCTGACCTGCCGGTCTCTCCGGGTTTCCTGCAATAATTTAAACTTAGGGTGAGACACCTCTCAGTAAGGGTAGATAAATTAAAATCAGTTGTGTGGCAATATGAATATTTAATGTTGTAATACATATATCGTACATTTTACATACCATAAAACATAAATCGTAATATGGTTAGATAAACATATGATTTCATATTTCCAAGTAATCATACTAATTATGTATTACTGATATAATCTATAATACTGAAAACTACCCAGGATGTATAGCTAGCTAATGTTATGTATTACCCCCTGTGACGGGTTGTGCAGTCCGAAAGTGGGACCCGACAATGGCTGGCCGACCACTGCCGAGTCAAAAATGTATGTAAGTACAATGGACCCGCCACACCCTAATCCGGATTGCCAGGTGGACATCTACAACTCTACACTGAAAGTCACATCGACTATCCATCTCCTACCCCCCTCGTGGGGTGGTTAGTACTAATCTGATTGTAGATATCTGATCTATAAGCTGCGGTACAGTGCTCCTGAAATTGTACTAAACTGACATCCGGGTTCTGATAACATATAGTACATAAACATACACTGTTTATCGTAAATCAAATAATAGCATTTTATGAATCCTACATTAACATAATAATTATGAATATGAATAAATGCGGCCTTGCGCCGAATAACATGAGTAATTGCGGCCTTGCACCGATCATCAATTACGGCCTTGAGCTGAACATATCATATGTTTTGAAATCATAATTTACTGTGTTTATCATGTTATTCCTAAAAATATTTGTCATTATGTTTTATTTTGTAAATCTAACTTAACATGATATAATATATATAAAATAATATTCATGCCACATGAATTAAATGAAATCATATATTCCGTTCTGAAAACATATTTCCTATACAATTGCAGTATTTTCCCAAACTTACATTTTCTCAATTATACTCATATATAATCACACGCTTTATGAAAATTATTCTACTATTAAATAATAGTAATTTCAATGGAAAATAACTGTTTTAATTTATCCCCTTACCTGACAACTGAAAAGTCCCTCTATAGTACTGGTCTTACACCCGTAGAAAACCCTGAGCAATACCCTAAAAATGATAACTCCTAGAACTAAAATTCAGTATTTATTTGAGTACATTATTTCCTTCAACTGTGGAAAGACCAAATTTCAAATAAAAAATCTTACCTCAACTCAGGGATGAATTTCAACTTGCTTTCACCAACGATCCACTTTGACAGATTTGGAGAGAACTTCCCTAGGAGCGTCATGGTGACTTCAGATCGTCAATCTGGCGAACAACGGAGCCGAAATCGAAGAGAGAGGAGAAAGAAACCATAGAGAGAGAGAGAGAGAGAGAGAGAGATTTGATTTTCTGCGTTAAAAATCCGAGTTTTTGCTATTTATAGGGCCGGATTCGTCGCCGAACCTGCACCCTCGTCGATGAATTTTAAATTTCCAAAAATCCTCTCTTTGTATCTTCTTGTCGACAAAACTTGTCTTTGTCGACGAGACCCTCTTGTACCCTCGTTGACGAATCTCCTGTGTTCGTTGATGAGGACCTGATAAATTTCCTTGGTTATTACATCCCAAAGTGCAATGTTTCCATTTCCCTCCCTCTTTATTATTTAAATGCCATTATTTTTTGGGTCATTATAACGTGTCCCTAACAGTAATAATTTTTGGGGAGTTTATATATGCCCCAGCATAACTTTTGATTAAGACTTTGATTAGCAAGAAAATTTCTCTCAAAATATTTTGTGCTAGTCTTCATATACTCTCACATACAAGCTTAAATTTCATACTCTTTCTCATATTTCTTTGCAAAACTATTTTTGAAAGAGTGCATTAAAGTTCATCTTCTTCATTTGCAAAGTCATTGCAACTTGAAGTTAGATGGAATACTCATTGAATATTGTGAGCATTTCAATACTTACTTCAAAAGCTTAAACTCTCTCATTTTTGCATTGTTGAATATTGATTTTTGAGAGTAAGCTTGAGTTAGTCCTGTCGTATTTTATTCATAAATATCTGTTGGGAAAAACTCTCCATTTTTTTGTGAATCTTTGAATCCTCATTTCAAGATTCAAAGGCTTGCATTGTGCTATTGATAAACTCATTTTTGCAAACTTAAACCCTAATATCTGTTGTGCTTAATATTTGAAAAATATTGTTGAGATTTTGCTTAGGGCTTTAAAGATTCTTTGATAATACATTTAGCGAATATATCATCTTGAGATCAAATATCTTATTCTCACATATTCATATACACATATTGTTGAGAGTTGACATTTAGCTTAGCTAAATCTCCTTTAAGCTTAATCTCCTATCATTTGTGAGTCTATTTGTACTTAAAGTTGTACATCATTTGCATAGTGTAGAAGTATTCTCTTTGAACGCAAATTTATTATTGTTGTATTCCCGACATGTGGTCGGAAGAGGATTGCACTGGCTTGTAACATCACCGGATTGGCTTAGACTTGGTTAAGAGAGCACTGGATTGGTTCAAACCTGGTTAGGAAAATTAGGAGCACTATCTTGTAAGGTGTTGTAGTTGGTTGAGCTTAGCCCAGATAATTGAGATAGGGTATTCCTCGCCCTATAAGGAGACGGTGTAATCGGTGACGCTCCACCTGTTAAGTGAGCACCTAGTGGAATCCTCTTGTTTGTTAGCTTGAGGAGGGGACGTATGCACAGTTGCTGAACCTCAATAACATATCTTGTGTCACTTTTTCCCTTACTTTCTTTACATTCCAGTATTTGCATGTTCATATTAACTTGTTGATATTATTGTTTGAATTTTCTTTTGTGTTTGATTGGGAAATACTAGAACTGTTATACTTGTGCAAATTATTTAAGCTTTCGTATATTTGCTGAATTAATAATTGATTAGACAGAACCTAGGTTGAGTAATACTGTTGTTATCTGATTTAGCCTAGGAAAAAAATTTAAAATCTCCAATTCACACCCTTCTTGGGATCACACCAATTTCATTAGGTTTGTGAATGTCAAATGGATTATCCACCTCTATAAGCTCTTTTGGAGTGTTTGCAGATTTCAATCTTCTCCTTCTAGGAGTTTTATCTTTTGCACCCACAAGCCTTCAACACTTAACTTGTGGTTTAGATTCATTAGCTGACTATTGTCCTTCAGGGATATCAATACGTGCTGGAATATTTGCAGCAGGTATATGAGATTTTAGTATGACCTTGGTATCTGCAAAAGAATTTGGTAATTGGTTTGCAATCCTTCGCAAATGGATAATCTTCTGAACTTCAAGTTCACTTTGATTTGTGCGAGAATCTAAATGAGATAAACTCATAGCAGTCCATATGATATCATATGATGCCTAAGGCACTGATTTAGCTCCCTCTAATGTAGGGAATACTGCTTCATCAAAATGACAATCTTGAAAGCGTGCTTTAAAAAAAATCACTTGTTAAAGGTTCAAGATATCTTATAATAGAATGGGAATCAAAATCAACATAGATACCAAGCTTACGTTGATGACCCATTTTAGTTCTTTGAGAAGGAGCAATAGGAACATATACTACACAACCAAAAGTTCTTAAATAAAAAATATTAGGTTGTTGCCCACAAACTAATTACATGGGTGAAAGATTATTGTAAGCAGTTGACCTTATATGAACTAAACATGCAGCATGAAGAATAGCATGTCCCCAAACAGATAAAGGCAATTTAGTTCTCATAATCATAGGTCTAGCAATGAATTGAAGTCTCTTAATAAAATATTCAACTAAACCATTTTGTGTATGGGTATGAGCAACGAGATGTTCAACATCTATTCCAAGTGACATGTAATAGTTATCAAAAGTTTGGGATGTAAATTCACCAGCATTATCCAAATGAATTGAATTAATTGGATAATTGGGAAAATAAGCTCGTGATCTAATCAGTTGAGAAATAAGTCTAACAAATGCAATATTATGAGTAGAAAGTAAAGAAACATATGACTATCTAGTAGATGCATCAATTAAGACCATAAAATATCTAAGTGATCCAGATGGTGGATGTATTGGTCCACATATATGACTATATTCTTTGTAAGAAAATGGGTGATTCAAGACTTACTTTTGAAATAGATGGTTTGACAATTAATTTCCCTTGAGAACAAGTAGTACACGTGAAATCATTTGATAAAAGAATCTTCTGGTTCTTTAGTGGATGACCATGTGAATTCTCAATGATTCTTCGTATCATTACATCTCCAGGATGTCCAAGACGATCATGCCAAAGTGTAAATAACTTTGGGTCATTGCACTTCTGGTGCAAGACATTATATGATTCAACTACTTTAATCTTTGTATAATATAATTTAGAAGATAAAGTTGATAGTTTTTCTAAAATTTGTTTCTTCCCTGAGACAACAGAAGTAATATAAAGGAATTTTTTACTGCCTTCATTTGTAGTTTCAATGTGATATCCATTAAGTCTTAAATCTTTAAAACTTAATAGATTTCTTCTGGATCTGCTATAGTATAAAGTTTCATCAATTTGTAATAAAGTACCATTGGGTAACTTTATATTAGCTCTTCTGAAACCTTCAATCAAATTTGAAGAACCAAATATTGTATTAACATTTGTTGAATATATATTCAAGTAATGGAAATATTCTTATTTCGAAGAATTGTGTGTATTGTAGCATTATCAGATAAACAAACTGTAATGCCCTGAACCCGCCAGTGGGGCCTGGGGTTTTATGTGTTCCTTTTGCCTATCTCTGATACCACAATCATTATGCACACAATGGAATTAATAATACATCCTCAATTAAAATACTAGAGTACTATACTATACAACCAAAAAGGGCATATCTATTCCACCATATTGCATAACTAGAACTATAAAACATAACCAAAATACATTTGAGTTTCTACAGCCACACACGCTATGTTATGCTATCAACCCTGCTGTGGAGCTTTCTAAGATCAACCACCAGAAGGTCCTGAAAAAGATGAGTTGTATATTGGGGTGAGACACTTCTCAGTAAAGATGAATTAAATTATCATCAGTGTGTGGCCAATGAGTTTAGTGTTTACAAAATATAATCATTTGTTAATCAACAACAATTGTAAAATCATTTATAGACCATACTCACACACGCATCATTATTTATAAGCGAGAGTTCCCGAGGATTGGAGAGATTACAAGCCCATAACATGTAACGCCCCTTTACTCTGATACCTTATGTAACCTTGCCCATTTAGCTTGGGCGTGGCTACAATTGATACCTATCAGGGCACTCGCCTTACTCAGCAAGCCATCGGGCGGAGAGTTTACTTTACCCCAATCACATGTAATGTCACACTATAAAATACATTTAATACTTTATTTATACATAACTTTCACATGAAAACTATAACTCACACCCCGAATGGATAAACGACATGCTTCCCCCCATGATGGGTTGTGCGGCCCGTAGGCTGGACTTAGCCCTGGCTGGCCTGCCACTAGTCTAAGTCAACTATATTGTATGTTTGTTAGTACAAATGGCCATCCCATAGTTGGTCTAGACTCTAAGTAGGAACTCTACACTTCACTAGCCCACTCAACTATTCAATACCAACACTCTCCCCGAGACGTGTGGTGCACTAAGCTCTTCATTACTATAGCTGCGATACCGAGCATTCTATGGTCCATCAGAGGTTTAACCATACATTGTAGTTTAACAATAATAATACTCTATACTTTACTTTCTTTTCCACAATTCCAAAAATAGTATAATACCCACACATTTCAGTATATCAATATATCATACTATAAACTCATAACTTTAATGAAACAATAATATTCTTTCTTATGTCACACGATTTGGGTGTTTCTCATAATTTTATAAATTATTGGAAAATCGGCCGTTCTATTTTCAATATCTGTTTTACTGAAAATACTGTTTAATTATTTCCACCATTTATTTAACTCAAAATATGTATTTAAAGGAAAAACGGAGATAACCAACCTACTCACTTTAATTCTTTACAAAATACGTATAATAAATCAAACCAATAATTTTAACCAGTCAAATCATTTAGAAAATTTACTACAATAATTCAGAAATCAAATACTTAATTCAATCCATTTAACTTTAAAATAACAATTATTATAAAATTCCTGAGCTTACAAACACCAATTTAATTAACTCATAATAATAATAATAATAATCCAAAATTCAATTTCCATATGCTAGGATATTCAGAAAAATGTGTATATAATTCCTATAATCTTATATTACAATTTAATTGGTTAAATTATAAAAAATTTTGACATAATTTATTCCCCTTACTTTATTCCAAGAGTCGTGCCTATGACATTCCTATGATAAATCAATTTTGGTTAAAATGTTGGTGGTCGAATTTGGAACTCAAGGGTATTTTTTGTTCTTTGATCGGCGCACGTTTGACCGAGAAAATCGAGAAGAGAGGGGTTGAGGAGAGAGAAAGTAGAGAGAGTGCAGAGAGAGTTGAGAGTGTGAGAGGTGGGGCTCTGGATTGAATTTCAATCCTGAAGGATCTTGAAGGTTAACTTTATATATATATATATATATATATATATTATAATATTATATTATTACATTATATTATATTATATTATTTAATTAATAATATTTATTTATTTATTAATTTTAAATTTAATTTTAATTTTTTTTTTTCGGGTTACTAAACAAACTTCTTCTAAAGACATCTTATATTCGATTAAAGCTTTAAGACAATTCACACTACAACAAATATTTTAAAAACTCATTACTATAATTGATAATAGTAGCAATTTATCAAAATACAATATTACTAACTATATATCCTAAAATATGACATCCTCGATTTACAAGGAAATCAACAATGTCAAGATAAATAGAATTGTATGGTCCAACATCTATTAGAACAACATTATTAGCAAAATTTGTTTCAACCTCTTTAGTATTTTCCTTTTCGTTTATAGTTGCTTGGTATAAATCTGTAGAGACCCGAAGAATTATAGTATTTAAATAATAAAAGAGGGAAAAAAAGAAATTCAAAAAGAGAAATTGTTGGGCTCATCGACAAACCCTTCGTTTCGTCGACAAACTCACTATTAGATTCATTGCACGCCACGTGTCTCGTCGACAAAAAATTACCAAGAGGGCTATTGCACGGCTTGAAATTCGTCGATGATAAGTAAATGTTCGTTGACGAACTCTTTTCTGGGCCTTGTTGATGAAGGCTGGTGTATAAATAAGCTCAAATCCGATTTTTTGCAAGAAAAATTCAGCCAAACCCTTCTCTCTCTCTCTCTCTCTCTCTCTCTCTCTCTCTCACACACACACACACACACTTCGGCTCCCTCACCTTCTCTCTTCGATTCCAGCCCCGTTCCTTGCCGGTTCGACGATCGGAAGCCGCTACATCACTCTTGGGAAGATTTTTTGCACATCTATTGGAGTGATTTGTTGGTTAGGCTAACTTGGGAATCATCCCAAAATTTAAGTAAGTTAATTTCAGTTTTATTAGGTTTTTGGTATTTCTGGACTGAGAAGAATATGTTAGGTAAGATAATACTGAAGTTTTGTTGGGAAAATATCAATTTCAGGGTGATGAGCTAAGGCATACGGGTGTAATTTTGAAGTAATTTGTAGGTTTTTTCATAAGTCAGGTAAGGGGATAAAATGAGTCAGCTTTTTTATGAAAATATATTTATTATTTTACAACATTTAATTTCAGGTAAATATGTATATTGTAGAATTATGTTGGAAATAGTGTTGTTGATCAGAAATATGATATTAGAACAGATTTTATGTTCCGAGTATTACCCCTTTTGCGTGGCATGAGTAACATTTACCATGGAAACTATGATGATGAAATATTATGTTTTCAAAATAAGCATGTTATTACTGGAACTGTTTTGTGGAAATACTGGAATTGCATTGAACTAGGTATCTTTTATGTCATGATAACACTCATATGCCACACACTGATATAATCTAGATCTGCCTTACTGAGAAGTGTCTCACCTTTATCGTACGTATATGTTTTTCAAGTCCTTCGAGTAACCGGAACTAGCGTCCTTGTGTTGGGAGTGTAGTGGTCGGTGTACTGCAGATATTGCTTGTGTAAGTACTAGGACTCTATTGGGTTGTCATTTTGGGGTTTTGATTGGCACCTGGGTTTATGTTTGTGTTAGAGCTCAGACTCTTTTGTATGGACTCTGGTATGGTACCATTTATGTATAGAAAGAACATTTTCTGCTGCCTATTTGTCATGTATGTGAATATGTATAGGGTGTACAGGAACCCTACGGGGTCGGACCCTTATTCACTATGGTGTATTATTGGTATTTTGTATGATATAGGGATAGGTTAGGTTACTAATTCACCTCTGGGTTCCATTACTGAGTTCGAGGCGTGACAAAATTTAGTAAATTTCTTTTCCCTATATTGTTGCTACAAAAGCACATTAGTGGGATGGAACATAGAAAAAGTTTTTTTTTATCACGCCCCGAACCTGTAAATGGGACCTAAGGGTGAAAATGTAACCTAACCTGTCCCTGTATCATACAAACCATCCACAGATACAGTACAATGGATGAGGGTTCGACCCCGTGGGGTTCCCAGGCACCCTAAACACATCTAAACACAATCATATACGCAGTGGAAAAATGTCATTCTATATGTATATATGCAGTACCATACCAGAGTCTATACAAGAGCAGAAACAGGCTCTATCATACAACGTACAATTGGGTGCCCAACACATCCCAAAATGGCAACCCATTAAAATACAATCCTAACACTTACCCAAGCGCTAACCGCAGTACACCAACCACTACACTCCCTACACCAGGACGCTAGTTCCAAATCCTACAAACAATAGTACAGAAGATACTCACAACACTGTTCTTTACTAAACCACCGGATCAGAATTGAAAACCGAGCCTTACCTCAAAATTTCACCAAAACCTAAAAATCTTCAAAACGGGATTTCGATCCATAGAACTTGTAGAGAATCCTTCCACGATCCTCGTGGTAACTTCAAATTTACGATTCCACCGACAAACGGCGATGAAATCTAGAGAGATAGAGAGTAGGGAGAGTTCTAGAGGGAGAGAGAGAGAGAGAGAGAGAGAGAGAGATAGGATTTAGTTTTCTTAGCTTGGAAGTAATGAGAATTGATATTTATAGCCCTTTAACTTGGGCGTCTTCATCGACGAGATGGTGTACTCGTCGATGAAGTCGTATAGACAACTCGTCGACGAGATGGTGGATTCGTCGAAGAATCCTGATATCACCGGTTTCTCGAAACCCCTCGGCTTCTCCTCGTCGACGAGCCTCTGAACTTCATCGATGAGAGATACATGGACTTCGTCAACGAACTCTAGCTTCGTCGACGAATCTTGCTAAATTCCCAGTTTGCCCCTCTCTTATTTATTTAAACCCATTTATCATAGTTCGGGTTCTTACAATCTCCCCTCTTTACAAAAATTTCATCCTCGAAATTTGCTATCTCTCATCCACAAACTCGTACATACAACTAAATACATACACATAACTCCAGAGAAAAGTGGCGACTACTACAGCGTAGCCCCATCATACACATACATATACATACCCTCACTTATGGCAGATAAATACCGTGGTTACAAATATAACTGTCTTAGGAGTTCACAATACACACACTCTCGATGACTAACCACTTATCCCAACCTAAAGTAGGATAACATGTAAGTGCTCAAAACAACTGTGGATACTTCCGACGTATTTCCGTTTCCAATTCCAAAGAAGCTTCTTCAATCTCGTGGTTTCTTCACAATACCTTTACTAACGGTATCTCTTTAGTACGAAACTTCTAAACTTTATGGTCCAGTACCTGAACAGGTATCTCATTATACGCTAAAGTATCCCCAATTTCCAACTCATCATAGCTGATAACATGTGAAGGATCCAACACGTACCTCCTCAACATGGATACGTGAAATACATCATAGACCCTCGAGAGTGCTGAAGGTAATGCAATCCTATAAGCTTCCGGACCCACTCGCTCAAGAATCTCGAATGGTCCGATATACCTCGGGCTCAGCTTGTCCTTCCTCCCAAATCTCATCACCCCTTTCATCGGAGCGTTACGCAGAAATACCGTACCCCCCACCTCGAACTCTAACTCACGGTGGTGAACATCTACGTAACACTTCTACCGAATCTGAACTGATCTAATCCTCTCCTGGATCAAACCCACATTCTCATATGCCTGCTGCACAAGTTCAGGTCATAACACCTGACGTTCACCAACCTCATCCCAACATAAAGGAGATCAACACCTCCGACCACACAAAGCCTCAAACGGTGCCATTCTGATACTAGCCTGGAAGCTGTTGTTATAAGCGAATTCTACAAGTGGTATAAATTGTATCCAGCTACCACCAAAGTCTAACACACAAGCTCGAAACATATCTTCCAAGATCTGTATCATCCTCTCTGACTGTCCATTAGTATGGGGGTGGAACGCTGTACTAAAAGTAAGTTTCATCCCCAGTGTCTCCTGTAAACTCGTCCAAAATCGAGAAGTAAACCTCGGGTCTCGATCTGATATAATGGATACCGGTACTCCGTGTATTCTCACAATATCATGCACATACAACTCCATCAACCTACTTAAAGGATAGCCAATCCTCATCGGTATGAAATGAACAAATTTCATCAATCTATTTACGATCACCCAAATAGCATTCTACCCGTGAAGTGCTGGAGGCAATTCGGTCACAAAATTCATGGAAATATGCTCCCATTTCCACACTAGAATAGGTAAAGGCTGCCACAGCCCTGTCGGCCTCTGATGTTCAGTTTTCACCTGCTGACATGTCAGACATTGTTCCATGAACTGAGCAATCTGCCTCTTCATACCAGACCACCAGAAGGTCTCGCACAAGTCCCGATACATCTTTGTACTACCAGGATGTACCATATACAAAGAACGATGCGCCTCCTCTAGAATCGTCCTCCTGATCTCATCATCATTCGAAACACACAACCTGGTCCCAAACCTCAGCACACCTCCCTCAGAGATGCTAAACTCTATAGCCAATCCCTGCTATACCTTTTCCATAACCTCTGTCAATTCTACATCACTAGCTTGCACGACTTTTATACACTCCAACAAAGTTGGCTGGACTACCAAACTAGCCAAGAAATCTTGATGATCACCAGACACCAACTCTATACACGATCTCTCCAATTCTCTTCTAATGTGACACTGAGTTACAACCATAGATACAGCCGGAGGTCCTGACTTCCGAATCAATGCATCAGCTACCACATTAGCCTTCCCCGGGTGATAACTGATCGTGCAATCATAGTACTTAATCAACTCAAGCCACCGTCTCTGCCTCATATTCAACTCCTTCTATGTGAAGAAATACCTGAGGCTCTTATGATCAGTGAAGATCTCACATTGCACACCATACAAATAGTGTTGCCAGATCTCCAGTGCATATGCAACAACAGCCAACTCTAGATCATGCGTAGGATAATTCTTCTCATACTCTTTCAATTGCCGAGAAGCATACACTACTATCTTACCCTGCTGCATAAGCACACATCCCAAACCTTTCAAAGACGCGTCACTATAAATCACAAACCCTCCATCCCCCGAAGGAATGGTCAAAACTAGAGCAGTAACCAGCCAGTGCTTTAACTCCTAAAAGCACTGCTCACAATCACTGGTCCACTCAAACTGGACTCCGTTCCAGGTCAATCGAGTTAGAGGCCCAGACAGTTTAGAGAACCCCTCCACGAACCGACGATAATAGCCCACCAGTCCTAGAAAACTCCGAAACTCCTGTATATTCTTCGGCCTCATCTAGTCAACCACAACTTCAATCTTGCTAGGATCAACTGATATACCATCACCAGTAACCACATGGCCTAAGAATGAAATCTAACTTAACCAAAATTCACACTTCTTCAGTTTAGCATACAATTTCTTCTCCCGCAAAATCTGTAATGCTAACCTCAAATGGTCCTCATGCTCTTCCGAACTCCTCGAGTATACCAGAATATCGTCAACGAATACCACCACTAATCGGTCCAGGTACTCATGAAAAATCCTGTTCATCAGATCCATGAACACCGCCGGAGCATTCGTCAACCCAAATGGCATGACCAAAAACTTGTAGTGACCATATCTGGTTCGGAAAGCAGTCTTCACTACATCTTCAGATCTGACTCTCACTTGATGATATCCTGACCGCAAGTCGATCTTCAAAAAGACCCGTGTCCCTTGCAACTGGTCAAAGAGATCATCTATACGAGGTAAAGGATAGCGATTCTTCATAGTTACCTTGTTAATCTCACGGTAATCAATGCACATCCGCATCGATCCGTCCTTCTTCTTCACAAACAATACTAGAGCTCCCCAGAGCGAAACACTAGGTCGAATGAATCCCTTATCTAGTAATTCCTGCAACTGCTCCTTCAACTCTCGAAGTTCTGATGGAGCCATCCAGTGCGGAGCTTTAAAGATCGGTGCCTTGCCAGGAAGCAACTCTATCGCAAACTCCACCTCACGATCCGGAGGTAAACCGGGTAAATCATATGGAAACACATCTGGGAACTCGCTGACTACCTGAATATCCTCGAGTCTCAACTCATCCCGCTGCGGTTCCTTCATACAAGCTAGGTACCCCTGACATCCGTCTAAGAGTAGCCTCCTCGCCTGCAATTCTGATAGAATCTGTGGCGCTGGATGCATACATGATCCCTCGAATTCATACTCCTACTCCCTAGAAGGTCTGAAAACTACTACCTTCCTACGACAGTCGATCACAGCATAACTGGAGAACAACCAATCCATCCCCAGAATGATATCGAACCTCGATATGTCATATATAACAAGATTCGCCAGTAGCAGCTTCCCCTGAATTACTACTGGACAATCTACCAACATATTCCCATAGAAAGATATACTCCCAGATGGCGTAGCCACCGATAACACCTTGTTCATGACTTTGGTCTCAACTTGACACCGTCCAACAAAATTCACAGATATAAAAGAATGGGTTGCACCCAAATCAAACAAAACAGAAACCTTATTTAAAAGCAATAATAAGGTACCTGTCACTACGTTCCCTGCATGATCAGCGTCTGCTGGAGTAAGAGAGTATACTATCGCCAGAGCTGTATTTGTCTGAACAGTTCCCGGAGGTATCTGGTTACTCCCCCAGTTCACACTGAATGCAGGCACATCTCGCCTCGGTGCACGACAATCACGAAACTTGTGACCTGGCTGGCCACAATTATAGCAGTTACCCCTAAATAACTGGCACTCACCCTCGTGCCATTTGTGACATCTGGTACAACAACCCCTAGTCTGACTCATTTGACAATCCTGACACTCGGTATTCTTACCATAACCTGAGCCCTTATTTCTCTTCCTCAACGATCCCTGACGAGATTCTGTCTGAGAACCAAAAGGTACTATCCTCTTCCTCGATTCCTGATCCACCTCGTCCTCTCGGATACCGGTCTCAATCACCGTGGCTTTATCCACCAACACCAAAAATTTAGGGATCTGAAGTATGCCCACCAGTCTATGGATATCCTTCCTCAAACCCTTCTCGAACCTTTGAGTCTTCTCATACTTGTTCGACATCAAATATGGCACAAAGCGAGACAGATCTATGTATCGAGCCGTATACCCTTGCACCATCAAACTCCCCTGAGTCAGAGTAGAAAACTCATATGCCTTCGCATCATGTACAAAAGCCGAAAAGTATTTGTCGAAGAACACCTCCTTCAATGGCTCCATGTCATCTCCTTAGGACCGCCCCTCTACTTCTCTAGCAGATTCACTGCAGTCCACCATCGACCCGCCTCCCCAGATAGTTGGAAGGTAGCATAGAGGACTCGCTGCCTATCTATGCAGTGCAGGATCTCCAAGATCCTCTCAGTCTTCTCCACCCAATCCTCTGCTATCGTCGGGTCAGGTCCTCCAGAGAACGTCGAAGGATGCATGCGTGTGAACCTCTTAATAGTGCACCCCATAGCAATAGGAGAGCGTTTGTGTCTCCTCACACTCTGCCCGATCTCCCGTAACACTTGCCTCGTCAAACCTCGAGGCACAAAAGGGGACTTATCGCTCGCAGTCTCCTCAGAACCACTTCCTAGGTCATTATCCTTGGAATCCATTTTGCAGCACAATAGGAATCTATCAGTATCCCTACAACACATACAGTTAACACAATGATCTACACTAATCGTGTTAACTACTCCCTTCTAGGTCCAGGTTTGTCCTATCACACCAACACGAAAGTCATCAATGATCTACCCTACTTTTACTGGAATCGTCATCCTAGGAAAAACATGGAATACCGTTGACAAATCCCGATCTAAAAATCGAACAACTCTCAACCAACTCTACCTATATCCAACATCCTATACTCTGGTATGTACTCACAGTTAAGCCTAACCAAATCTATAAGACCTAACAACCTAGTTAACTCTAATACCAAGCTGTCACGCCTCGAACCCAAAAATGGGACCCAAGGGTGAAAATGTAACCTAACCTGTCTTTGTATCATACAAACCATCCACAGATACAATACAATGGATGAGGGTCTGACCTCGTGAGGTTCCTAGGCACTCTAAACACATCCAAACACAATCATATACGCAACGGAAAAAGGTCATTATATATATATATATATGCAGTACCATACCAGAGTCTATACAAGAGCAGAAACAGGCTCTATCATACAATGTACAACTGGGTGCCCAACACATCCCAAAATGGCAACTTATCAAAACACAGTCATAGCACTTACCCATGCGCTAACCGCAGTACACCGGCCACTACGCTCCCTACATCAGGACGCTAGTTGCAAAACCTATAAACAACAGTACAAAAGATACTCACAACACTATTCTTTACTAAACCACTGGATTAGAATTGAAAATCGAGCCTTACCTTGATTTTTTGCCAAAACCCGAAAATCTTCGAAACGGGATTCTGATCCGTAAAACTTGTAGAGAATCCTTCCACGATTCTCGTGGTAACTTCAAATTTACGATTCCAGCGACGAACGACGACAAAATCTAGAGAGATAGAGAGTAGGGAGAGTTCTAGAAAGAGAGAGAAAGAGATAGGATTTAGTTTTCTTAACTTGGAAGTAATGAAAATTGATATTTATAGCCCTTTGACTCGGGTGTCTTCGTCGATGAGATGGTGTACTCGTCGACGAGGTCATATAGACAACTCGTCGATGAGATGGTGGATTCGTCGACAAATCCTAATATCACTGGTTTCTTGAAACCCCTCGGCTTCTCCTCGTCGACGAGCCTCTGAACCTCGTTGACGAGAGATACATGCACTTCGTCGATGAACTTTGGCTTTGTCAACGAATCCTGCTAAATTTCCAGTTTGCCCCTCTCTTATTTATTTAAACCCATTTATCACAGTTCGGTTTCTTACATTTTTAGCACGTCTTCATGAGTAATGTTTTCACCACGTAATCTTATCTTCGAACTAATCTTATATAGGGCTGAGTTATATTCACCGACTATTTTAAAATCTAACAACCTCAGGTGCAACCATTCATATCGAGCTTTTAGTAAAATCACAGTTTTCTGGTGGTCAAATCTATCCTTTAATTTTTTTCATAAGATAAGTGGGTCTTTAACAGTGAGATATTCAGTCTTTAATTCTTTATCTAAATGATGACGGAGGAAGATCATAGTTTTTGTGCGATCCTACAGGGATGTAGTATTTCCATCTAAAATAGTATCTCTCAAATTCATTGCATTTAGATGAATATTAACATAAAAAATCTATGATAAATAATTGTTGCCTTTGATATTAAAGGGAGCAAATTCAACTTTGCTTAGGTTCAACATATGAATAAATTAACAATAATAAAATAATTTAGAAAACAAAATGTAAAAACTAAAATAAAATTGAAATAATAATATAATAGTATTTCCACCCTTTTGGGGTACTTAAATATGTTTCTTTAGGAACACTATTTTATTTTTCTCAATTTGTACTCTTCACGAGTATGATTTCAATTTACAATATTAAATTGAGTAATAATTTAATAATTCTTCAGAAGGTTAAACATACTATTTCATATGGAGAATAAATTGTTGACTTTGGTGTATTCCTAAGAGGTGGGGGGGGGGTGAATTTGAAATTTAAACTTTCTTCCTAAGTTAAACCAGATAACAATAGTATTTCACAACCTAGGGTTTTTCTATGCAATCCCAAATGCGCAGATAAATATAATATGCGGAAATTTAAATCATGCGCAACATTCACCGACTATTGAAGAATAACATACACGTGTAATAAATAAATTACGTAAAAATAAAGTACACACATGATATATTATCGGGGTTCGACCAATACTGCCTACGTCCCTACCTTAGCTCGCAAGCCCGAGGAAAACCGCTATTGCTCACTTAACGGGGTGGAGCGACACCGGTTACAACCAGGTCAATTAACGGGACTGGCCTCAATCTACACCTTAGCAGGATGGTGCACCTAGCTTTCTTAACTGGATCTAAGCCAATCCGAGACTATTCAACAGTGCTAGTCTTCCTCTTCAAGCCCACATTTGGAATACAACAGATATAAAAATTCACGTACATGGAAATGCTTCTTACACAAGCAGGTATGTACTACAATACAACACATTATAATCAATGCACATCAACAACATAGGAATAGTAAGCTCAGTGATGTGAATGTGTGCTATCAACACTCAGCATAATGTATATTCTCAAATATGCACAAGAGTGTTCAACAAACCTACCTTTGAAACTTTAAAGAAAATCTCAATATCAAGTTAGGGTTTCAAAGATGCAAGCAAGAATAATCAAACAATCTCAAAAATGTTTTCTCAATATACTTAGCACAAGAAATGTTTGAATGTACATTTGTAAAAATAATAATTTTGCACACACAAAAATTATAGGCTAAGGTATCTTGCAATATTAATGCAAAAACCCATAAGCCACAAAGTTCTCCACACACCGGATTTATTAAATTAAATCGGTGGAGAACTTTAGCCCAAACAATTAATCAACAAAATCAATCAACAAGAAATACAATATGAGTGTTTGAGTAATATTAGATTGAGTATAAACACTCTAGGCACTCTCACAAAGCTTGGTTATTCAAGAAATTTGGACTAAGAGAGTGTATGGAAGTAGTATGTGAAAAATAAGCTTAGCAAATTAAAGAGATAATTTTTCTTAATCACAATGTTAATCCCCACTAATTTTGACAAATGAAAGCATATATATAGAGAATGGGCAAATTATGATTGTTAGAGACTCAAAGGGATTTTTGAAATTTTTTTTGAACGAGTTTAAAGAAATAACCCCCTTTTTACTCCTAATTACCTACGGTAATTATTTGCCAACCCAAGAGTTTCGGGTGGCTGACTTGAGGTTTGGTTGCCCGAATAAACTCAATGAAAAAAGTTATTTTTTGAAATTTGGGTGCCCGAGTCAAGTTTGGTTGGCTAAACCATGCGATTTTCTAATCATTCGAGTTCTGTTGCTTGTACATATTTTCGGTAGCCTGAATAACAACCTTTGGTCGCCCGAGGGTATTTTACACGTGAAGGTTAGGGCGCCCCGAACAGTTGGAAAAAAATCAGAAACGAGTTCGGTCGACCGAGGAAGATACTCTTATTCCAGTTCGGTCACTTGAAGTCAGGTCAAAGATGCTGACTTTTCACGGTTCGGTCGACCGAGGCAAATAAGCTTTGCCAAGTTCAGTCGCCCAAGATGTAACGCCCCGAACCCTTAAACTCAGGTCCGGTGCGTTATACCTGGTAAAATCCTGATAATCATAATCCATATCATGCGCAACGGAAAACATAAATATAATCTCCATATAACAATATACCAGAGTTTACTAATTTCTATCTATAATCCAAAGTATCCATCCAACACCTGCATTTCCATATATACATACATCTCCAAAAGCATTTCAATATTTTTACAACCATTCCATTCTCAACAGGCTTAAAACATAAAAACTTAAAACATAAATATTTACATTCCCCCAACGTAAATAAAAATATACCCTTTCTCTTTATACAATCCTAAGAAGGCTAAAAACCCTCGAGCTCTCTAAGCCCGACCTCGAGGATGTCCTGAAAAAGAAATAATCGTATTCGGGTGAGACACATTTCAGTAAGGGAAGAAACAATATATTAAAACAGCGTGTGACCAACATGAGATAAATAAATATCATTTTTATTTCATTTGCAAATCATTATATAACATTGAAATCATTTTCAGAACCTAAACAATCACATGCAAATATTTCACCCACGAGATTACCCAAGGATAGGGGTGATTACCCGCCTATACAAGTAGCACCCTTCTGCTCTGATACTTAGGTAATTCTAAGGTCACAATTAAAACATACCAAAGCACTCACCTTACTCAGTAAGCCCTCAAGTCGTAGATTAATATCGTACTCACACAGTTCAATAATAGTTTATCGGCAAAAGCCCTAAGGATTGAGAATTCTACCTGCCCATACAAGTAGGTTCCCTCTACCCTAGTGTGTTATACAGCTACTGCCACATCTGAAACTAATAGTGTACTCGCCTTACTCAGCAAGCCCTCAGGCGAAGAGTGCGCCTCGCCCAAACGTAACATGTTCTACATACATAAATACTTCTAATATCATAATACATCATTCTTTCCATCATTATTCAATCATTCACATTCTTTCATGTTCATAACTTAACATTTCCTTGTGTTTCACTTTAAGTGATTCTTTCCCATTTGTGTTATTCACATTTCACATTTCATTTCATTGCATTGTCATTCCTTGTCATTTCATTTCATAACATTTTCATTTCATTCCTTTGTACTACAGCCGCTCTTTAGCCATCATTTGTTAGTCCGCATAGAAATGTGCTAGAATCTGTTACAGTTAGTCTACATAGAAATGCACTAGAATCTCCTAACCCGGCTTTCAGCTGTCGTACCTTTCCATGGTTGCATTTAACATATACAGACAACATTATCCATTTCATATTTTATTCTCAATGCTTTACTT
The DNA here is from genome assembly GCF_029873635.1 of Malania oleifera. Lineage (NCBI taxonomy): Eukaryota > Viridiplantae > Streptophyta > Magnoliopsida > Santalales > Ximeniaceae > Malania > Malania oleifera. The sequence continues at coordinate 18,455,522 of NC_080419.1, forward strand.
ACTTAGCTTGTTTCTCATACATTTAACATATATTTGCACAGAATCTCATGTCACATAATTTAATAGTAAAATTCATACATATTTTTCATAAAATAAGTCAACCCACATTTAACATTTATATGCTCAAAATACATTTCATTTCTTATTTAATTCGTCAGAAAATTCTTTTCATTTTCATTCGTTCACTTTCACATATACATAACTATATCGACAATTCTAGGTTTAGAAAACATAAATTTCATGACTGACATTTTAATAATTCACACCAAAACATACATATAATATAACACAAATTGTTGCCCTTAATTTCATAAAATTTAATTTAATATATATATTTCCTTTTACCTTGTTTCTTGAACTACATCAACAGGGACTCCGGAAAGATACCTGCGGCGCTCACCCGGATCCTGAATCAAAAATTCTAGTTCCATGTAATTAATCCTAAATAAAATATTATTTTAATATTTTCTAGGCCCGTAAATTTTAAATAAATAAATATACCCTTAAATATAGTCAAATTACCAAATTTTCCAAATTAATTAATTCATTTTTCCAAAATACTACCCATCTAGTCTTCCTTAGGCTTCACACACCTTAAATTAACATTTAAACTAATATTTACCACTTCCACTTAATTTTCTAAATTATGTTTGCGGGGTCCAAAATTACACCCGCGATGCTCACCCGAGTCCTGAATTAAAAATCCTAATTCCATTTAAATTATTCCTAAATAAAATACTATTTAAATATTTTTTAGGGTCATAATTTTCAATTTAACAGTTATACTCGCAAATTTAACTAATTTGCCAAATTTCTCAAATCCCACTCTCGCTTTGAAGTAGACCCCAGAAAATCCTAATTAAAAAATTACTTACGTCAAAATGACGACAACGACGACTAGGGCCATGTGGTGGTACCCGACTGTCGATTTATTCGCATATTAATAGCAAAATTAAAAAAATAAAAAAAATTACCTTTCCCTAGGAGTAGTGCCTAAACCATTTCCACGAAAAATCTGCTCTAATAGAAATGTTGGCAGCGGAATTAGGAATCTAACGGCACCTTCCGTTTTCCAATCCGCCGCAAATTTGTCGAAAAATTGAGAGAGAAAGACGGAGACAGGGATGGCTCACAGAAGGATTCGCTGGGCTTCTCTCTGTTTCTTTTTGAAATCCAAAATGGAATTTGGATGCTTCACCATCCATATTCATATATATTATATAATATAATATACTATATTATAATATTATAACCTATTTTTATAAACATATATATATATATATATAAACATATAAATATCATATATTTAATTTAATTAATTCAATTAAATAACATTTAGTTAATTTATTAATTCAATAAATATTAATTAATAATTTAATTTAATTTAATTTATTTTATTATTTTTTTCATACTATTCCTTTTATCTGTTCATTTATTATTTTATTTATTATTTTTTTTCCAGATTATTTAAATCCTTTTAAATTTTTGGGTCTTTACACGAAACCTCATGATTTTTGGGTTAAGGTCCTGATTTCATGTGCTATTAAAGTGTAGGGAGCTAAGGGCCTTTCTAAGGTCATTCAGAGCTTACTTATCCCTACATGCATGCTATGTAATGATTATTACAGACCCAAATGAATAAAAATTTCAACATTTAAAAGTATATAGGGTCTTCATTTTCCTTCGGCTCTCTGAGTACTAGCATATGATATAGTCAATGTAAACCTGCACATCAATTCGATAGACATTAAATACCTGAGTATTAGTCATAATCAAAACAGGAAATGACCCGTAGGGTCAACATAAATATTTCACTTCTTCAGGAGGTTGAATTTAACATCTTTTTGCAAGATTAAAAATATAGACGGGAAATTTAGATATATTGACTCTACAGGAGGACTATCTCTTTAGGAGATTTAAATACATAAATGAAAAATTTAAATATATTGCCTATTCAGGAGGACTATTATACCATCTCTTGTGGAGATATATATATATATATATATATATATATATATATATATATATATGCGGTATATAAATAAAACTGACCATTAAGGTGGTATAAAAAAAATAAAACCGTCCATTAAGGCGGTATAAATATATAAAAATATATTAGTCGGTTAGAGTCTCGAGAATTAAAGAAGAATTAAAGAAATATGTCAGTTGGTTAGAGTCTCGTGCTGATAACGTATTATAAGAATGTAGAAAATAAATAGAGATAAGACATAAATTTTACGTGGTTCGATTATACTTACTCCATGGGCAGATGTGATTAAAACTTCACTATCACGAGAAGAATTACAATAGGAGATGGAACCGACCTTGTGTAAGATATCTCTATCTTTTTTTCATCATTTCTTCACTTTGTGTCTCATTTTCTCTTAGCCTCACTATATGTCTGCTTACATGAAAGCATCAAATGTGTCCCAAATGAGAAGGGTGGGTGATAGTTAAGTATTTATTAGGGGGAAAATCAAAAGAGTGGAAGATGAGGTGATATACACTTTATGAGCACAAACATATGAGATAGGTGCACATGAGACATGAATTAGTGTAGGTATATAGGGTAGGTTCATAGTTGACATATGAGACATCGACCTATATTTCATAACATACTATTTAATTTTTATTTTTTAAAATAATTTGTAAAAAAAATTTTAAAATAAAAGACTATAGAACATGCGTATCCATGGAAGACCTACAACTTTAGTAAGAGTAAGGGATCCCATTTTGCCCAATTTTCCGGCCACGTTCATTTTTCCCAAGAAAATGTTTTCATTTAGGGGCCCAAATCACCACCCATGCGTAGGGAACCATTTTGCGAAAATTTCGCCACGTTCATTTTCCCAGAAAATAGTTTCTCCAAACTCCAATCATGCCCAGTTTCTATTGGTAGCAAGTACAGTTCAAGACTTGCATCAGGTATTGTTGGTCCTTGTGGAGAGTAGGTAGTAGCCATGGCTGCCGATGCTCGGGTCCTGAAGTCAGAGGAGGAGTGGCGCGCTATTCTCTCTCCTGAGCAGTTTCGGATTCTACGTCAGAAAGGCACAGAGTAATATCATCGTTACGGTGTTCTCTGTTTTACTTTTTTTCCCACTGCAGGAACTGGTTTTTATTTAGTTCATTTGCTTTTCTGTTGATTCGTTTATTACAGTGATTTTGATGATTCCCTGCTGTCTTTCAATTTTTTCTTCAGTCTGATGTTTGGTGTGTTGATGTACTTGGTTGTAATGGCTTCTTGATTTTGCCCACAAGTGAGGATTTTTTTTCTTGATTTTTTTTTTTTTTTGAGTATTTGTTCTGATTCCCTGTTGAATACAAACTTCATATGTTTTTTATTTTTTATTTATTTTTAAATAACCTATCTATGAGTGGCTTCTATGTAAATTACTTATTTCCAGAGCTCATCCCAATGCAAGGCCATATCTCCTGGCTGTTTTAGGGCAGTTTCTTGAACATTGCTGTGCATTTATGTGGTTGAACTATTCTTGAAGATGGCATGTTGAAACCCTAAAGGGAACAAAAATTTGTTTTGGCTGAGGGAGCAAGAACATGAGACCTAGATGATACTTGAGAGAGCTGTGAATTATGAAATACATGGTTTATTGAACGGAGGAGCAGTTCATTTCAGAATGCAAAGGCAAAAACAATTGCACCCAGACGTTAATTTTGTAGTGGATTAACAATAATGACTGTTGATGTAAGAGATATAAGGTCTTGACCTCCTTGCAAAAAAATGAAGTCTGGAAAGGAGTATGATTTAGTGGACAACTTTTCTCATTTCTTGAGATGTAGAATTTCTCTTAAATAATTCTGATTTTTGAGGACTACATACCCCGTGGATAAGTTTGATTATTGGTCCGTGTTGGTGTAACATTATACGCAGTGGCGGAGCCGAGGACCTCTAGCCATTGGAGGCTTTCATCAATAATGAGAATTTAGACTTGTTTTCTTTTTAATATTAATCTAAAAGAAAAAAAAAAAAAATAATGAAAGTTTAGTTAGACAAAGCAGCAGAGGCAGCCACCGCCATCTAATCCACAATGCTCATTCTCCCTATCTTTCAATTAATGTGCAACATTGCTCACATCTAAACCACTTTCTCAAAATTTTCAAAACATTTTAAGAAACCCTTAAATTGTTTTGGACAAAAGCCACTAACCTTGCTTGAGGTTTGATAAAAAGGTGTGGACATCCCCTGATGTTTCAAAAAGTCCATCGACCTTCCTTAAGGTTTGGCTGAAAGATCCCAATTTTTGAGAATGTATACCCCCTTTCTAGGCTTTCAGATAAATTATTAGAGGGTGTAAAAGTGTCCAAAAAATCAAATGTTCAGAAGTTCCACAGGATTTTAAGAAGGTTCGCATCTTTTTACCAAATCTTAGCCGAGGTCACTACATAGAATTTATGAAACCTTAAGGAATGTTTGTGTCTTTTTGCCAAAGGTTAGGAGAAATTTGTATTGCCCAATTATTTTATTTTAAACATGAACCCCTTGCAAGCAACTTGAGTGGGTGCAACTCCCAAAAAAATAACTACTTGTGTGTGCAGGATTCTTTGGCCTTTTGAGTGGGCTTTACAGCTCACACTCATGACTACATTGATCCGCCTATGCCTATGGCAAAGAAGCTAAGTGCTGCTTTTTTAGTGTCCCTTTTTCTTTGGGGTGGGGGAGTGAATATGGATTGGGGATCATTGTGTAAATATGTAGTACTTAAAGGATGTAATTTGCAGTATGATTGCATAGACATATTGGTTTCCTAATGCCTGAGCTAAAAAAAGCATAAAAAGGTTTGATGTAGGGCCAACATCCTCATATAACAATTGTAGTTCATCTTTGAATAGAACTATTACATAGGAGGCCTTATATGTGCTTATAGTGCTTGGAGAACAAGAAAACTAAATCTAGTATATGAAATAAACCAAAATACTACTTTCCTAAACACTAATACTGTAAAATGGTAAAGATATTAGCCAATAAAAATAAATGAAATATTTTAAAATAAAAAATGAAAATAGAGTTCGCTCCTTACTATCCACACAAAACAAGTGTAGTCATCTTTGCATTTCCCATCAATCAGCTGAACCCCTACACAAGAAACAATTGAATGCCATAAAGGCAGTTCGAGAGGAGAGGGTATGCAAGCACAAGATGAGACAAAGAAGTAGGACAGTCTTGGGTCTTGAAGATTTTTGGGAGCCATCAAGTGGCAGCTTAGTCTCGACACAACCTTAGAGAAGAGCAAGATGCATGTCGACTTGGTTTTGAATGGGAAAAGTACTAAAGCAATGGTTGACATGGGTGCCACTAGCAACTCCACAACTTTGTGGTTGATGCAGAAGCCCAACAATTGAAACTATGATTCGGGGGAAGTCCACAGTTGGAGTCACTTTAAAGGTGATATGCTAGTTGGGAGTCTTGGGACCATGATTTGAGCACATAGACTTAACATTGGCTCGATTAGATTAATTTAAATTTGTATAGGATATAAGGATTTTCTAATGGTAGCTCTGGCCATTCTTGCAGCAACAATCAATTGCCCTTTAATATTAGGAGACAAGCTATGTGCACTATGTACAACCGTGAGTACAAATAGAAGCTTTATTCAGCCTTTCTATTCCAGTAAGGGTTGAAAATAAGAGAGCCAACATAGAACATACTTAGCCCTTCTCGTGGTATAAGAGAATTGGATATGGAAGTATGCCTCTTGAGGTACAAAAAGAGCTACAAGAATTTTGAGAAGTGATGTTTGACCAACTTTCAAAGGTGCTACTGCCTCGAAGCATGATGGATCATGAAATTGAACTCTTCCCTAGAGTGAAACCACCTATTTAAGCCCTACTTCAAATGATGCTCTCAATAGTAGTAGAATTTTGAAACTAGTTGAACAAATTGGTGGAAGTCTGCTTTATCTGACTCTCTAAAGCTCCCTTCAGTGCACCTTCTGGAGTTCTAAAAGAAACAACATTGGAGTTTGTAGCTGTGTGTTGATTATGAAGCACTTAAAAACCTTTACAACAACCAACCTCTTTTTCAGGAAGAGAAACCTCTCCAAGCAACAACTTATGCTTGGTGCAAATGATGCAACTATACCTTAAACCGTCAAAGATCAAGTAGAAATGAATGGATATTTGCATACAAAAATACTCACAAACACATAGCAAGTTGTACAAGTTAAATCTCTAATCGTACTTCAAAACAAAAATTAAATAGAAAATGTGAAGTTCAAGGTTTATAAGTCACCAATGGTTCTTTCTTATTGATATTAAGATTTTAGATGCAAATCAGAACCCAAGCTTTTTAATCAACCAGCAATTTCGTAGAGTTTCCTCGAGTAAAAGTGTGAGCAAGTATGAATTTTAGGAGAACTTTAACGTAGAAAGCGTATATTGCTTGAGCGTCTTTTTCATTGAGTAGGAGAGGTATTTATAGACTTTTTAAAGAAAAGTTTTCTCATTTAACATTGAGCATTTAGGTGACTTTTCAAAAGATATTAAATCATAGAATCAATTTTGAAAATCTTCCCGTAAGTTTGAAATTCAAAAATTCTCCGCAGAGTCAGTCAGCTGACTTACTCGACTAGGTCACTTTTTGTATTAGTCAGTGGGCTGGACAAGCGGCTGACACCATTCTGTCCCTTCAAAAAATAATTATCGGTCGGCTGACTGAACCACGTTCAAAATGATTAGTCGGCTGGGTATTGTCAGTCGGTTGGGTGTTTTCAGTTCATTGAGTTAGTCGACTAGACAGTTAACTTTGTTGTAGGTTTTCTGTCAGTCGGCTGGGCATTGTCAGTCGGTTGGGTATTTTCAATTCATTGAGTCAATTGGTTGGATAATCCTCTCTTTTCAAATATTTTTTATTTCTGATTTTTTAAAATGTAGTTTACTTGAAAAATTCAAATACAACTTTTCAAAAACAATTTCAAGGTTTTTCAAATTCCGGTCTCTAAGTCTTTGTATCTTAAGGAGTTTCACATATCTAAATAGTAATGACTTGAAGTACTTATAAATATCCTTCTAAGCATGATCTCCTTAATCGCTAAGTCTTGTAACCTCTTGAGGTTTATTCTTTACGTCAAGACCTGCTTAGCCTTTAAGCTCTTCATGTGTCTTTTATTCTTCAATGTTCTGAGAAGCTTTTATTTGATTGTCGTTGATTTACAGCTTGCTTTCCTGATTAACCATGAGTGTCCTTTGGCTTGGTCCTGAAATAAAACCACTCAACAACACATGTTAAAACATCCTTCATTTTGTTATCATCAAAACAAGATTGAAAAGCCCAGTTAGGCCAACATTCTCCCCCTTTTTGATGATGATAAATAAGGAGTAAAAATTTGAGTAAGCCTTAAAAAGACTCCCCCTTACATTAAGCATTATTTTAACAATATTTGTAGTTTCAAGACCAATTTCAATATCATACAATATCATGCTCATTACATCATTTAAGTTCAAGATTATTCAATATCAAATACTTCTCCCTCTTCCCTTTGATATATATATCATGTTCAAATTTTTCAATATCATACTCAATTTTTGCTCAATACTTCTCCCCGTTTTGACGTCAATCAAAAAGAGTAAGATATCAAAAAGATTAAGTTCAAATGAACATATGTTCACACACACTTCTTAATATATTGCAATATAGTATATATAGTGTGCTTCGATAGTCAAATAGTCATGCATATTTCATATTTGTCATTCATATTGCACATGTGTTGTGGCATCTTTAAATTTACAATCAAGCATATGTTGTACAACATTCATATTTGTAAAAAATACTTCAAAAGTCATATTTATCATTCATAATTCATCATTCTTTCCCTCTTTTGACATAAAAAATTAGGGAAAAATCATACTACAAGCAATGAGTCATAATACTCCCTCTGAATTTAATACATTCAGATTTGATACCAATTATGCTTTTTATCATACCATGGTTCAAATATTGATTCATATCATGTATGTGCTCATGGATACTAATATCAAATACCAATGGCGTGTCAATATCATCAATATCATTACCTGCTCATAATTATGCTGTCTTGCTCAAATTCCAATTGATATATTCATGGATACCAATATACTTCTTAGATACTAATGTTGATGTCATATCATGCACTGCTCATAGATGTCAATTTTTCATTTATCCATGTGATCCATCATAAGCATACATGGTCAAGAATTAATCAAGTCAATTCAAAATTCATGTTTCTAAATCATGCTTAATAACTTTATTCTCAGATTTTCAAAATATAGTGAGCTATAAATCATTAATATTTTCATTGTCTTTAAAGATTTCAAAATACCAATTTCAAGATATACAAATGTAGCATATTGCATATCACATAAGCATGAAGTCTATCATTATCATGTGCATTGTACTATACTTTTGCTTGGATTGTTGTTATATTGTTCAAGTATTTCATTTCAAACTTGTTTTAAAAAAATTTTACAATCAGTCAGTCGGCTGAGCTTCTATCCAGTCGGCTGACCTATCCTTTCTCCTTAAAGGTGTTGTTCAGTTAGTCGACTGATCTTATGGTCAGTTGGCTGACCACTTCTTTGTCAAGCTCTCTTCTTTAAAATACTTAAGCAATTAGCTCAATTTGCTTCAGATTTTCTTTTCTTTTGATTTCATATGAACTCCAAAATTTGCTTTGCAAATCTTAATGTTTTTTAACTTGAACCTTGTACGATTCATTCATTGATTGAGGCCAACAATTTTTATTAGTTTTAATATGATAAGCATCATTAGGCTTCTTAAAACTCATCTTTTCATTTAAACCGGTTCAATATCCTTGTAGAAGATGTGATTAAGTTTCTTTCCTAATTTCTAAAAGGAATACCTAACATCTATGGAGTCCTTGATTTATGAACTTGACTTTTATCTTGGTACCGATATTTTCTTGGGTATAGATGGTTTAACAAGAGAAGATTCTTTTACTTTCCAAACTTGTTTAATTTTCACATCTTTCCTCTTTAATGAACATTCAAACTTTATATGTCTCTTCTTCTTACATAGGTAGCATATAGTGTGAGTATAGGCATTAGAAGAGGTGCTAGCATAATTTTTTGAGGCTTTTGTAAAGTATCCCATGTAGAGATTCTTTTTTCTTTTATTCTCAGTTCCATTAAATCCTATGCCTTCTTTGTTTAGGGACATTCTCTGTGATCCAATTATTTTGTCAAAAATTTCTTTCCCTCTAGTAAAATTGTAAATGATCTTTTCTTTGTCTTTTATTTGTCTTTTGAGATCATTTATCTCTATATCTTTCTTTCCATCAACATTCACTTGTGATTTCACTATTTCTTGAGACAAGTTATTGATTTTACTTTTTAATTTAGAAATATATATGTCTTTCTCAATTTCCATAGTTTGGAGTCCTAGATCGTCTATTTCTTTCATCAATTTTTCATTCTTACTTTCTAATTTCTTGATTTTCAAATTTTTTCCTTTTCAGTAAGATTTTTAGCTTCTAATTCTTTCATAACTCCTTCATTCTTGTTTTTCAATGATGTGTATCGTTTAGTCACATTAACATCTTATGAACCTTGAATAAATCATTTTGAAGTTCTTCATAAGATGTCATACTCTCATCATCGGATTCATTAGATGAATCACTGTCATATTCATTATCCGATTTGGACGAGGAACAATGTTCTTCATCGTCATCCTATGCCATATAGCAAACAACCTCTTTGTCACTTGATTCATCATCGGAATTACTTGTACTTAGATTACCCCTAGTGGCTTTCATTGCCTTTTTCTTTTTGGAATCCTTCTTTAAGTAGTGGACATTCCGGTTTTATATGTCCAGCTTTGTTGCAATTATAATACGTAGGAATTTTATTTCTTGATTTCTTCTTGCTAATTTCTTCTTCATTTGATTCAGAGTTTTGGTTTTTTCTTTTGAATTTGTTTTTCCTTCTAAGGATTTTTGCAAGTTTCTTAGATATGAAGGCTAATTCATCTTCATCCATCTCTTCTTCACTACTAGAGTTTTTCTTTTGAAGTTTTGAATGCTATAGATTCTTGAGCTTTTGTTTTACCATTCCTTTCATTCAGTGACATTTTATATGTGAGTAGAGAACCTATTAGTTCATCTAAAGAAGTGGTTTTAAGGTCCTTATTTTCCGTTATTGCAGTGGCCTTTGGTTCCCATATAGGTGGCAGCCCTCTAAGAACTTTTCTTATCATCTCATAGGTAGTGTAGGTTTTTCCTAAGGCATTTAGGAAATTTATTATGTGAGTGAATCTAGTGTACATGCTAGTTATAGATTCATCTGGGTTCATCTTAAAAGCTTCATATTCGCTTGTAAGCATATCAATCCTATCATCCCTAACATCTATAGTGTCTTTGTAGGTTACCTCAAGTTTGTCCCATATTTCTTTGGCTGATTTGCAAGCCATGACTCTATTGAAATCATTCATATCTAAAGCACAATATAAAACATTCATAGCACTAGAATTAACTTGCAGCATTTTGTGATCAATTTCGGTCATGTCCTTTTTCTCCTTAGGAGCTTGTTTTCCATCTACTAGTTTAAGGGGAATTAAGTCACCATCCGTGACAACCTCCCAAGCTTTTCAATTCATAGTTTGAAGATATATTCTCATACGCTGTTTCCAAAAAGTATAATTCAAACCACAAAAGATGGGTGGCCGGGTTGAGGATTGACCCTCTCCGAAGGGAGCTACTCCTATGTATGCCATTAGATCTTTCTATAACTACTTGTTAGGATTTGTTATAACCTGGTTCTGATACCAATTGAAACCTAAGGTGTAGTCCCAAGAGGGGGGGGGGGGTGAATTGGGTTATTTAAAATTCCTTAGAGTCTTTTTATGAGTTTTTGACTTTTTACAATCTTTTAAAAACTTCTTATATTTTTGTTGATTAGGCAATTGACACAAACACTTACTTCTTCTATTCAATCTGCAACTAGAACATACACAACCAATTGATTAACTATTCAAACCAAACAAACACCATACAAGTAATCAATATCAGCTTTGCAATATTCAGTAGCCCTGTATATGAATGTGTAAATCCTGTAGTTGGCCTTTGAACTGAAGATTAAAATAACATCGAATCACTCTTTCCAAAATCAGAATTCAAATAAACCTTCAGCTAATAGGTTTTGAGTTGTTAACCAATCAACGTACTTCCTTACGGTTTCCACAAAATATTGATTAACCAACATACTCCCTTTCGGTTTCCGCAAACCCAAGAACAAATTAGGCTTTAGTTTATTTAACCTCCAATAAATGTTGTTTTTATAATTGAAAAAATTACAACATTCACACAGTTTATATTTTTTCTGGAATTTAAAGAGAGTAAGGGAAAGAGAATGACATCGCTGTTTTTACGAGGTTCGGCTTACCCCAGCCTATGTCCTCGCCTTAGGTCAACCACCTAAGGATTTCACTGTACCTTGTTTCTTCCGGGTGGAACAAAAACCTTTATAACAACCAACCTCTTTTTCAGGAAGAGAAACCTCTCCAAGCAACAACTTATGCTTGGTGCAACGATCCAACTATACCTTGAACTGTCAAAAATCTAGTAGAAAGGAATGGATATCTGCGTACAAAAACACTCACAAACACAGAGCAAGTTGTACAAGTTAAATTTCTAATCGTATTTCAAAACAAAAAGTAAATAGAAAATGTGAAGCTCAAGGTTTAGAAGTCACTAATGGTTCTTTCAAATTGATATTTAGATTTTAGATGCAAATTAGAACCCAAGCTTTTTAATCAACCAGCAATTTTGTAGAGTTTCCCCCAGCAAGAGTGCGAGCAAGTATAAACTTTAGGAGAACTTTAGCGTAGAAAGTGTGTATTGCTTGAGCGTCTTTTTTCATTGAGCAAGGGAGGTATTTATAGACTTTTTAAAGAAAAGTTTTCTCATTTAACATGGAGCATTTAGGTAACTTTTCAAAAGATATTAAATCATAGAATCAATTTTGAAAACTTCCCGTAAGTTTGAAATTCAAAAATTTTCTGCAGAGTCAGTCAGCTGACTCACTCGACTGGGTCACTTTTTGTACTAGTCAGTCGGCTGGACAGGCAACTGATACCATTCTGTCTCTTCAAAAAATAATTGTCAGTCGGCTGATTGAACCACGTTCAAAATGGTCAGTCGGCTGGGTACTGTCAGTCGGTTGGGTGTTTTCAGTTCATCGAGTTAGTCGGCTGGACAGTTTCGGATGACTGAACCATGTTCAAAATGGTCAGTCGGCTGGGTACTGTCACTCGGCTGGGTATTTTCAGTTCATCGAGTCAGTTGGCTGGACAGTCCTCTCTTTTCAAATATTTTTTATTTCATATTTTTTAAAATGTAGTTTACTTGAAAAACTCAAATAGAACTTTTCGAAAACATTTTCAAGGGTTTTGCAAATTCTGGTCTCTAAGTCTTTGTATCTTAAGGAGTTTCACATATCTAAATAGTAATGACTTGAAGTACTTACAAATATCCTTCTAAGCATGATCTCCTTAATCACTAAGTCTTGCAACTTCTTGAGGTTCAGTCTTTACTTCAAGACCTGCTTAGCCTTTAAGTTCTTCATGTGTCTTTTATTTCTTCAATGTTCTGAGAAGCTTTCATTTGATTGTCTTTGATTTACAGCTTGCTTCCCTGATTAACCATGAGTGTCCTTTGGCTTGATCCTGAAATAAAACTACTCAACAACACATGTTAAAACATCTTTCATTTTGTTATCATCAAAATAAGATTGAAAAGCCCAGTTAGCCAACAGAATGAGTATCTCATCTGCATGATTATAGACCTATTTAACAACTAAGTAATGCCAAATACTTTACTAAAATGGATCTGAGGTTGGTTCCATCAAGTTCACAATTTGGATGGAAAATTGTGCTTTTTACTTGATATGGAGCATCTTGAATTTCTTGTCATGTATTTTGGACCAACCAATGCACGTACCACTTTTTGTACTCTCATGAACCAAGTTTTCCTAAAATACCTTGACAATTTATGCTTGTCTGCCTTTATGATATTGTTTTTATCAAAACCAAAAAAAGAAAAGGAAGAAGAACATTTGCGTTGAATTCTTAACAAGCTCAGAGAAACAGTTTTTCTTCGTGGAGAAATGCACATTTGCATAGAAACGCATCAAATTCTTGGTACGTGTCATTGTAAAATGCATATAAAAATGGATTCGCACGAAGTCTAGAGAATATTTGAGTGGAAACCACCTATCTTTACAAGTGAACTATGATCCACTTCCTTAGATTTGCCAACTACTACCAAAGATTCCTGGACGGTTATTTTTGGGGAATGGTGCCAGTAAAAATGTTTCAAAGAAATGACAGAAACGGCACTGGGTTGTATTATGTTATTAATGATCTCAAATAGAAAATAAAAGTGGACCCAGTATGAGTATTTTGAGATGTGACCAAGCCCTTCAAAATTTAGAAACATGCCTCCAATTTCCCTCTATGGGGAGTTTTTTTGCAAGAAAGATGACTGTTGCATTTGAAAGTCACAACTTGACTGAAGTAGAAGAGAAAAGAACCACACAGCCCAAGAGAGCTTATTGTCATATTACATTAGCTCATTTGGAGACATTATTTATTGAGATCCAAGTTCTTGTAGAAATCCGACAATATGTTGATGTTGGTCATTTCTCATCCCAGCCTGAATTAGGCCTGAAACAGCTCTATGGCAAGAACACTTGATGGAGTTTGAATTCCATGTTGAAAAAGGGAAGAAAAACTAACCATTCTAAGCAGGAAGGCCATCCTTCCCGTTTTGAAGCTTATGACCCACCTATTAAGCAGATTGAGTTACATCATCTTTGTAAGACCTCATCCGGAAACCCGTAAGTCAAGATTACTAAGCTGATGTAATTATGAGACTAGTCAAGGTGGGAAAAAGTTAAGAATTCTAGGTAGAGGACAGTCTTGATGACGAGGAGAACAATAGTATGCACCCAAAGTCAGAAATCTGCAGAAGTTAATGATGGAATGTCATGATGCATTGTGAGCTGACCATCCATGTTGACAATAGACAATGTCACAATGTGTTATTGGCTTGATGATCTTAAGCATTTTTGAATGAGGATTCTAATAATATTAATTAGGTCACCCTTGCCTTTCAGTTAATTTTGTTCCTCTGGCGACATCTGCGCTCTACTTTGCGAACTTATTCTTGCACAGAGCTGTAGCATTGTTTCTTTTGCTAGCTTTTGATTTGTATAATTAAAATAAGAAAGGAATTTTCGATTTCACGCTTGGTTTATGATATCAACTTTCAAAAATTTTGACCCTATGTTTGGGAACTTGGAGTTTGCGTATTAACAAAATGCACTATAATATTATGCTGAATTTATTTGAAATCACGAAAATTGAAATCCAAAATCTGAATCATGCTCTCAAACAGAATACAAAAACTTAATTTGATAGGTGGGACTTGGAAGGACAACGCACCTTCTCTAAACTGTGCTGCCTAATCTCAATAAGCATCTAAATGGACCAGGGAAAAATATTAAGGATGCAATAATAGAATGTTAATGAAAAATCTTGAAATTATAGCCATATAAAATTTTTGGATGTTGCTACCCTGAGTCCACCACTGGCTGGATAACTTGATTTGATATATTGGTCTATTATTTTTATTTGAATACATAATTAACCAATTAAAGACTCTTCTAAAAGGGAATCTTCCTTTCTAGGATGGCCATACTCAATTTTTTAAGTTCATTGTGCACATCATGCTCCATTTGTAGAAGCCATATCTTCTTTTATCTTCATTCATATAGCATTTTCTTACTGCTTGATGGCTTTCTTTCAGTTTATTTTTTTTTTCCTGTGTTTTGTAGAGCAGTCAACTTGAGCCTTACGGTTCGTTATATTCTCAAGAATGAAATCTGTTAGTATTATTCTAGTTCTGTATTTTTTGTGTAAAGAATTAAAATGTTCCAGTCCAAATATTAAATTCTAATCTATTGATTTAACAAATAATAGGTAACTTCCTTTTAATTGTAATACCAAGGCGTTCTCACCAACATGATGAATGATGTCTCATCTCCTTATTTGTGCATAATCATTTTATTTTCTGAGTAGCAGGGAGTGTCCACACGAATGTGGTTAAATCTTAACCCTTTTTTACTCCCGAGGGCATGGGTTGTAAGCAGTGGGGAGAGATTCGATAAAGGCGTAGCTTGTGTTATTTCTTTTGTTATATGTTATGCCAAACTCATGGGGCTTGGGTTTTCTTTGAGGCTTAGGCTCTGGTATAGGATTTCCTTATGCGTTGGGTGATTATCTTTTCTATTTCCCCTCTTGGCAGCATTCATGGTTAATTATGAATACTGGGCGCTAAAAAATCCATTAATTACATTATTTTTTTATTGTGTCAACTGTTGTGTACTAATTACCCATTAACAAATTGGATGCAACCTCAACAAATGCTCTTCTGTATGCCGTTTCACCATGAGTCTTGTATAAACACAAGCTTTGGTTTTTGCCCTTGTGCTTAGCTTTTGACAATGTACAGGTTAAAAGGGACTGGAGAATACAACAAATTTTTTTATGAAGGGATCTATAACTGTGCTGGTTGTGAGACACCTCTCTATAAGTCTACAACCAAATTCGACTCTGGCTGTGGTTGGCCTGCTTTCTATGAGGGTCTCCCTGGAGCCATAAATCGATCTGTGAGTTTCTTTATAGTCTCTCCTTGTGTTACTTTTATTTTCTTAAATTGGTCTCTATTAATTGGTCTTTTGTAAACAAAAAATGAAAATTTTCAGCCGGACCCAGATGGTCGTAGAACTGAAATTACATGTGCAGCTTGTGGTGGTCATTTGGGTCATGTATTTAAAGGGGAGGGATTCTCCACACCTACAGATGAGCGCCACTGTGTCAACAGTATATCAGTGAAGTTTGTCTCAGAGAGCTCTGCTTCCATGTGAAGTTTATTAACAATGTCTGTGAATTGTGATGCATTATTATGTAATAAGACCAACTATGGCTTCCTGTATGTGATTGGTTTCTATGCGAACATACTTCTGTGAAAACTATGTGTACATGACTTGTGGGACTCAGATGTTAATAAAACCATGTGCTTTACGTTGTGGCTCTAATAGGTATTTCTGAGGCATCTTTACTCAAAAACTATAATGTCAACCCCTTCTCTATGTTAGGACACCTGTTAGTGCTTTTATTTGTGTCTAGGGGTAATTGGTTTTGTGCATGTGCATACTCTTGGCTGCATCTCTGTTTGTGTGTGTGTGGTGTTGTTTTTTTTTCCCCGCCTCTTATTTTTTTTTGTGTTGGGGAAGATGTATTCCAAATCGTATGAATAAGTGATACCTCATATGCTGTCTTCTTTTATTTGGAAACGTGAGTAGGGTGATGCTGCCACTTAGTTTGCTCCTAAGGTCGCTGTTCTTTGCTTATTTATATTCTCTCACATGAAGGATGCAGATGATGGTTGGAAAATTGATCCATGCAAGTGCTAAACACAGCAATAGTAATGCAATAAACAAAATTATATTTCTGCCTTTGTGTCAGTCTTGCAAGTGGGTGGGTGAGATGGGACTTAATGGCATGTTGGCAACCGTAATCATGCCAGAGCAGGCTACTGATGCTGAAACTCATTAACATTGCCTATGAGATTACTGCCCCTTGCTGTTGCAATGTGGCTGTTTCATTTTTGATAAATAAAATTTGGGGCTACATTTTTGTTTGAATAGGAGAAAGAATGTGTGGGTATCGAAATATGTCTTTGCAAAGGAAGAGGCACACATATAACAGGACGAAGTGAAAACTTGGTGCTATTCTCTTTCAATATCAATTAGAAGTTCTTCTCCTGAGTCCTGTTGTACTGCTATGTCCAAGGCTGGCAGTATAATGGACATGGTCATTGTCTTACAATCTGCTTTTTCTACCTATAAGAGTACGTGTCGCAAGGTCTACATTTTCTACAAATTTCTGTCTACTATGAAGGCACCAAGTCTCACTTGGTCCAACCCATTTCCCACAATTAAAATCTTTGGTCTATTATCCCAAGCAAAACATTTACAGAAGCAAAACTTCCGAATCAAAGGAAACACACTCGACACATCAAGAGCACATATGAATTCTCTGGCATATCAGGCACAAAACATGTCAATATAACATATTTGACACTCACGATTGTCAAAGGTTTGTAGTTGACGACTACAAATGCCTAGGTTGTGATGGACGCGACCAACATGTGTCAACAAGGCACTAAGCCATGACTAGAATGTTGCCAGATGTTAAAAACCCACCAAACCCCTTCAGGAAGAAGAATGCAAGTTATGGCCTGGTCAAATCTAATTCTCACTCATAAGCAGAGTCATGAGTCACAATATTATATTTGTTTTGATGTAATCCTTCACACATCTTGAAACATAATTGAACTTGGCTGGTATAGCAATGTAGTCAAAGACCAAGCCCAACCACGTTTGTTTTTTACCATACTGAGCATCCATGGGGGCACCTCAACAACTGTTTGAGTGAGATATTTTGTGCTTCCTTCTTAGCAACATGGAGTATTGTATAAAATCCACAAGATAGCCCATGACAAGCCTTCTCTTCATGCTACCTTAACATGGAGCCTGATGTCGAGCACACCTCAGCTATGTCAAGTAAGAGGCTAAGTTTTTTCTTGACACATTTTATATTAAATTGAAATTTTTACACGAGTGACCTTTTCACAAATTATTATATTTGTATAGCTTTTATTTTCCAATCTCACATCAGTTCATTATGCAATCTCTAAGCGAATAAGCATATGTTGGATATCTGTGTAAGCCGTCCTATCAAATGGAGTTGAAGGAAAACATGTATGGTGGGATTAAATGTTTTAAACATCACTTTTTGATTTGTGAAATAGAATAGGGTGAGAATGGAATAGTCATTATATAACAGTATAATAATTTATGAAATAAAATTTATACTATTTAAAAACAAATAACCATTGGTATTATTTAAACCAACAAATAACTTAAAAGTTACAAAAATTATGGAGATAAAAATAAAAAAAATTTAAATATTAGAAATAGAAACCAAAAATCAAACATTTAATATTTGACTTTCTTATTGTAAAAGTTAAATTAATTATTTTAATCCTATTTTTGGAGAGCTTTTAGATTTGGATTTGAATTTAATTTGAATAAAATGTAATATAAAATTGTATTGAAATTTGTCTAAACTCATCCAAATCCTAATTAAAGGTTCAAAATTCATGCTCCCATACATAGCATAAATATATTTCATCTTAATTAGAATAACATCATCATTTTCATTTACTTTAGAGACTAACTTTACTATATAAAGCATTATACTCACACATAAAAATCATTGAGTGGTTTTATGCACCACTGGTTTACAATTGTCACTTGCCCAGATGGTGAGCAGGTAGAAGAGGAGAGGCATATGCCTCTGTGTCCCTTATCACAAACCCATCATACCAAGCATTTTCTAAAATTATTTCATTTTTAACCCTAATCTATTTTGTAAATCAAACATGTCCAAATAGATAATAATGGTATTTATTATTTTTGTTGCCTTCCACTGTTTCCAAACGGAAGGAGAAAAAGAAGAAGAACAAAAACAAGAAAAATTAGAGTTGAATATAATATTATATATATTTTTGGCACATACAATATCAAACAATTATAAATTATAATTGAACATTTCAAAGCTTTCATTTGTGGGTACTCTAGAATTTCATGACAAAGGCTTGAGCCCTGATTACCCATACTTTTTCAAGCCAACTTCCATAATATGCTCTGATGAAAACATCCCTCTTTCTTTTTCATTTTTCCCATTTTTGTGGATTCCACCTGACCTCTGTTCCTGCATCACAAATTCCCTCACTGTCATGGATTCGATTCTTAAAATGACAGTCACACTGTCACGCCAAAATATTACTGTCTATCACGCACAAATCTTTATTCCACATATGAGTTTAAAATGCATGCATTTGAAATTTACAAATTTAAAATACAAATTCAATGCCTGAGGGAAAAAAATTAAGAAGCAATAATTTTAATATCGCCTTGTACGACTTCTACTAACAAATTTAAATACGCAACCAAAAAGGAAAAAAAAACAAAAAACAAAAACAAATGGAGCATGTTAAAATAATGAAAACACTATGCCATACTTTCAGCAAAAGGGCCAAAAACCCTGAACAATAGTCTTGACTTTGAAATCCAATCCTCCCGTTGTCGCTAACCATTGTCAAAAAAAACACATCTTCCGATTTAAAGAGGGCTCATCAAAATCCTCAGCTGCTGAGGGAGCTGCAGGGGAACATGTGGAAGCATCATGCTAACAATCAAAACATTCCTAGAGTAAGAAGAGGCAAGACACTTAGAAGGAGATATGGTTAAAAGGAAGTAATGTCCAAGACCGGATTATTCCTTTCTAACCAAATCAACCACATAATGGTTGCCTCAAAAACCAGCATGGCTGTCGCAGCACCTCCTGACTAGAAACGACTCCAATCCACATAGGCTGCTCAACTGCCAACCATTGGTCAAAATTAAGAGATCATTTTTCTTTTCGGCACCACAGTAAAGATTATTTTATTAGCAGTGCACTTACCTACACCCGTGAATAGAGATATTATAAATTTATAACTAACACAAAATTACGCTTCTTTATGTCAATTGCGAATAAGTACTGACTTTGTATTGCCATTAGGATCAGCAGGGTCTATTATTCCACGAAAATCAGAGTATCAGCTGACAAATCTATGGAAACTTTAGAAGATGAGTAGCTGCAGATATGCCAAAACACAAATTCATGTGTAAGCTGTCAGAGATGTACAATGCTGTCTTAATATATATATTGCTATCATAATGTTTATAGTATCCCAAATGCTGTGGCGGTAGCTGTAATTCTGAGGAAATAAGGGTATATAATTGTCATATATCATCACAGAAAAAATTGTTGACAAATAATCAACAATGCTTGAAAAATTCATAGCATGAAGAGATGCATCATTTTATACACCCTTTTCATTTAGCACTTAAATTGTTTCACAGAATCAACTTGTCATAGAATCTGTAAGAAGCTGTAATCTCAGATGAACAATCTACATAATGCCTTAATTTCTTGTCCATTGGGAGAACTTCCTTTCTTCATTCTTTCTCCTCTCATTGCATGCCTTCAAAGCTTGAACTTCTGAAAATTGTTGAACGGCGCAATAAGTAAAATAACTAGAACGGAAAAAAAAATAATACTTCACCAACGAAAATTCATCAGAACAAATCTGAAATGACTCTTTCTACTTCAATATCAAAAAGGCCACCACTTTATCCCATTAATTTCTTAAATGTCACACCTACATTTGTTTCACTGTATCTACTTTGGAAAGTTACGTCTTGAATAACTTCCCAAATTGGCATGGCAATGACATTTGAAATTAATGGGGAAGGTATGTTCATTTTCAATAAGATTAAAAAAAAAAAGAAAAAGGAAGGAGGTGGCCCCGGGAGGGGGGGGGGGGGGGAAGGGAAGAGATTTTCAATATCATTCTAGATGAGAAACTATTGTAGAGAGTAGCATTGCATCTATGTAAAATACAATTCTTTATGAATTTGACCATCTCAAAAGTCAAAACTACTTTAAACTAATGTGGTGATGTTTCAAAAATTAATGGGCAAAGCAATGTTCAATTGTATGGAAAGAAAAACATATGATTCTCAATAATTTTGAGATAAGACAATTTTTGTGAACAATATAATTGCTGCTATTAGGGAGCCCTTTGTGTTGTATTTGTGTGGCTCTTATACTTTGTGGAGTACATAGATAAAAGGAAGAAAAACATATATAAAGTCTTTTGGTGATGAGCAGCAGAGACTTGTTGACGAGTGAGGTCTCACTCGTCGACGAGAAGATGCTGAGAGTCAGAAAAATTCAGAAGTTCTGAGATACCAAGAGCAGTTTCAGTGACTCATCGACAAGCGGACCCTTCTCGTCAACGAGTGCTCTCGGGGCTGCGAGAAAGAATTCAAATTTTGAATTGGAACGTTGGGATGGTTGGGTATTTGGAGGTAAGCCTTCGAGGGGTTGATAAATATGTCTTTCTGGGCATATTATGTAGTGAGAGAGATCATTGTATCTTTGTATTGTGTAACTTTCATTTTCATAGTGAAATCTTTGCCGGATTGCTCCCGTGGATGTAGGCATTGCCGAACCACGTATATTTGTGTGTTGATTCTTGTTGTTTTCACATATTCTGAGTGTTTGAATTATACTCTAGTGCTTCATTGCTTGCTGCGTTCATAATTTCCGCTGTGCAATCCCATACTCGTTATTTCAACAATTGGTATCAGAGCATTGTTGTCATGGCATCAAGTTCTTCTACAAGGTTTGATGTTGTCAAATTCGATGGAACCAGAAATTTCGGTTTATGGCAGAGGAGAGTGAAGGATAAACTTGTGCAGCAAGGGATGGTGAAGGTTTTGTATGGTGTTCAACCAGTTGGAATGGATGAAACAACTTGGAGAGAATTGGAGGCAAAGGCTATTTCCACAATACGTTTGTGTTTGGCCGACGAAGTACTCTATCATGTGATGGAGGAGGATTCTCCAGCGGCTGTGTGACAAAAGTTAGAAAACCGGTACATGTCCAAATCACTTTCTAATAAGTTATTTCTTAAGCAGCGTCTTTATTGGCTTAAGATGGTTGATGGTTCCAACTTAAATCAACATATCAACGCATTTAATCAAATTATTAGTGATTTAATGTGTGTTGATATTAAGTTTGATGGATGACAAGACTTTGATGTTACTAAACTCCTTGCCAGCGATTCATACTTACGAAAATTTAGTTACCACTCTTACATGGGGAAAAGAAACTCTTAATTTAGAAGAGGTGACAAGTGCTTTGTTGAGTTTTCATCAAAGGCTGAAAATATGTGATGAAAAAGAATGACTTGTGGTGAAAGGTAACAATGAGCGTGGCAAAGGAAAGTTCAAAAGTGGATCGAGTCAAAAATCCTGTACTCAATCCAAGAAGAAAAAGAATATCCGGTGTTACAAGTGCGGTAAAAAGGGGCATGTTAAACCGGACTATTCGGATTGGAAGAAAGGAAATGCTGCAAAGTATCAGGCTACTTCAAAATCAGTGAATGTGGTTCAAGAAGGAGATTCAGTTTGCAGTCATGGTGATGTTCTTTCGATTTCGTCGAGTTGGATCACCTTATAGACTCATGGATACTTGACTCGGCATGTTCTTACCATATGACTCCAAACAAGGAGTGGTTTAGCACCTACAGGTTGGTAAATTCATGCTCAGTTTTTATGGATAATGATTTTTCTTGTAAGATCATTGGCATAGGAAATGTTAAAATAAAAATGTTTAATGGTGCTGTGAGAACCTTGAGTAATGTAAGACATATACCGGAGTTACGGAAGAGTCTGATTTCACTTGACACCTTGGATTGTAATGGTTTCAATTACAAGTCTGATGGTGGGATTATGAAAGTATGGAAAGGTAATCTGACGGTGATGAAAGGGCAAAAACTAGATGAGAATATTTACACACTACAGGGAACTACTGTTGTAGGTGGAGCTGAGCTTTAGATGCTGAATATGATGAAACCGTCTTGTGGCATATGCGTCTTGGGCATATGGGGGAACATGGTTTGAAGGAACTTTACAAGAGGAAACTCTTGAAAGGTATGAAAACATGTAAGCTGAATTTTTGCAAGATATGTGTTCTTGGAAAACAAAATAGGGCAAAGTTCAAATCAGTTATACACAAGACGGAAGGCACTCTTGATTATGTACATTCCAATGTTTGGGGTCCGGTTAAAGTAGCATCAAGAGGTGGACATGTGTATCATGTGAGTTTTGTTGACGACTACTCACGGAAAGTCTAGGTATACTTCATGCGGCACAAGTGTGATACATTTGCCAAGTTTAAGTTGTCGAAAGCTGAAGTGGAAAACCAGACGGATGGAGAATCAAATGTTTGAGGTCAGACAATGAGACCGAGTACGCTGATTCGAGGTTTATGGAGTTTTGTGAGATGCAAGGCATTAAGAGACACTTTATTGTACGCCTAGCAAAATGGTGTGACTAAAAGAATGAACCGAACTCTAGATGAAAGAGCTTGGTGTCTCAGGCTTAATGCAAGGCTACCGAAAAACTTCTGAGCTGAAGCAATTAGTATGACTTGTTTCTTGATAAAAAGATCACCAAGGGCATCACTAGCAAGGGAAAGTGGCGGAAGAGGTATGGATGAGAAATGCAGTAGACTACTCCGGATTGAAGGTATTCAGTTATCCAACCTATGTTCACATGTCTAGTGAGAAGAGATCGAAACTTGACGCAAAATCCAGACGTTGCATTTTTTTGGGATATCCAAAGGGTGTGAAGGGTTACAAGCTGTGGGATACAATGGCAAACAAGGTGATGATTAGTAGAGATGTAGTCTTTGATGAGAAGGCTATGGTGAAGCGTACTCAAGATTGTGATGAACAGGAATAGGAACAGGAGCTAGAAAACTAGGGCAAAGACAAACATGTTGTGCAGGTGGAGTTGGAAGCTCAGGGCAATGACAATGATCTTGGTTCTATGGTTGCAGGGAGCTCTAGCTTGAGAAACCAGCAAGATGACAATGTTCCTATACAGAGATCTAGATGCACTATTAGACCTTCGCCAAGGTATGGATTTGAAGAGTTAGTGTCTTATCCTTTCCTTACTAGTTGCAACAATCCAACTACATTTCAAGAGGTAGTGCACGGCCAAGAGAAAGCTAGGTGGATGGGTGCAATGATTGAAGAAATGGTATCAATGCATAAGAACCAAACTTGGGAGTTGGTAGAGCTTCCAGATGGGAAGAGAGCTATAGGCTGCCAATGAGTATATAGGAATAAAGAAACAATTTCAGAAAAGGAAGGAGAAAAATACAAGGCACAGTTAGTTACAGTACGGTACTCATAGAAAAAGGGAATAAACTATGATGAAATATTTTCACCTGTGGTCTGACACATTTCTATAGTGATAGTGTTGGAGTTGGTAGCTCATTATGATCTACATTTGGAACAAATGGATGTAAAAACGACATTTCTTCATGGTGACTTGGAGGAATAGATTTATATGGTACAGCCGGAGAGATTTTGTGAACTAGGAAAAGAAAACTTAGTTAAGAAATTTCTTTACGAGTTGAAACAATCTCCAAGGCAATGGTATAAAAGATTTGATTCCTACATTATCAAAATTGGCTACAAAAGATGTGAGTATGATTGCTGCGTATATGTGAACAAGTCTAATGATGGTTTTCTTATTTTCTTGTTATTGTATGTCGATGACATGTTGATAGCTACTAAAGATTTAACTGAGGTAAATTAGTTAAAGGAACCGTTACATAAAGAGTTTGACATGAAAGATCTTGGTTCAACCAAGAAGATACTTGGGATGGAGATTCGCCAGAACAAAACTGCAGGGAGCTTATGGTTATCTCAGGGCGGTTATGTGGAGAAGGTGTTGGATAGGTTTAGCATGGTTGATGCAAAACCGGTGTGTACACCTCTAGCGAGTCATTTTAAATTGTCTGCTACAGATTGCCCAAGTACGAATGATGATATCCAGGACATGTCAAAGGTCCTTTATGCTAGCGCCGTGGGGAGTTTAATGTATGTCATGGTGTGTACAAGACTAGACTTAGCGCATGCTGTGAGTGTAGTGAGTAAGTTTCTCTCTAATCTAGGAAGACAACATTGGGAAGCCGTCAAATGGATATTTAGATACTTACGGGGTACATCGGGTTATGGCATCATGTTCGGCAAGCAACAATGTAATCCTTCAATTGTGGGGTTTGTAGATGCATATTATGCAGGGGATATGAATGACAAAAGGTCTACAATGGGTTATGTCTTTACCCTTGTAGGAGGACCTATATGTTGGAGATCCATGATTCAATCTCTGGTGGCATTGTCCAGAACTAAAGTGGAATATACGACAGTTGCCGAAGCTGCAAAGGAAGCCTTATGGCTTACCGATTTTGTCAAAGAGTTGGACTTACAGCAAGATGGAGTTATGCTGCATTGTGACAATCAGAGTGCTATTTACTTAGCGAAGAATTAATTGTACCATGCTAGAACCAAACATATTGATGTGAGGTTCCACAGGGTTCAGGAGTTAATTACTTCAGGTGCACTTGTATTGGAGAAGGTTTACACATCTGAAAACACAGCTGATATTTTGACAAAGCCGGTCACTACTAATAAGTTCAAGCAATGCTTGAACTTACTTCATGTCTCCAAGTGCTAGATGGGAGACAAACCCAACCGAACGTTCAAAGGTCAAGGTAGAGCAATTAGATATGTTTTTTCAGGTTCTCTTAAAGGGCGTATGATCGCCAAGGTGGAGATTGCTGTATTTGTGTGGCTCTTATACTTTGTGTAGTACATAGATAAAAGGAAGAAAAACATATATGAAGTCTTTTGGTGATGAGCAGCAGAGACTCGTTGATAAGTGAGGTCTCACTCATTGACAAGAAGATACCGAGAGTCAGAAAAATTCAGAAGTTCTAAGATACCGAGAGCAATTTCAGTGACGACGAGTGGATCCTTCTCGTCGACGAGTGCTCTCGGGGCTACGAGAAAGAATTCAAATTTTGAATTGGAACGTTGGGACAGTTTGATATTTGGAGGGAAGTCTTTGAGGGGTTGATACATATGTATTTCTAGGCATATTATGTAGTGAGAGAGATCATTGTATCTTTGTATTGTGTAACTTTCATTTTCATAGTGAAACCTTTGCCGGATTGCTCTTGTGGATGTAGGCATTGCCGAACCACATATATTTGTGCGTTGATTCTTGTTGTTTTCAGACATTCTGAGTGTTTGAATTATACTTTAGTGCTTCATTGCTTGCTGCATTCATAATTTCTGTTGTGCAATCCCATACTCGTTATTTCAACACTTTGTTTCATGAAGTCTTGCATCATAATCATCTCTATTGATATGGCAGTGGCAATTCATAATTGCTAAGAAGAGTGATGTGCAGTGAATTTGAATGGAAAGAGATAATCTGCATAATTTGAGATTTCAAGACACTAACTTGAGTGACTTCTATGAATTTCCTATCTTAAGAAGAATTCCAACTGCGATGAATAATTTCTCATTCCAAACCCAAACAGCCAACACTTCCTTAGTTGAATTTTAAAAATGGCATTGCCAAATAGGCATGTTGCTGCTCTTTGGTCCTGATTAGCATCCTTTTTCTTGAAAAATATTGAATAGCATACAATGCTTCTTTTCCTCTTTATTCCAATTCCTAAGTGCCTGCGACTTCCATTTTATCAATAATTTTCAAATCCATTACCACCTTAGCTTAAATGACATTTGTCAATTCTTTTCTCCTCGTTTCATATCCAAATATTTATTCTTTTCCCCTTCAATTTGAAAACAGAAATTCCCAATTTTGTTTGAGATGTTTTTGAGAGATTTAATAAACAATATTTTTTTTTCCCAATAAAACAATGCTCACCAAAATAATTCAATCCAACAATCTCAAATTATTGAAATATCCTTTTCACTTTGCATTTGAAATACATAAAAAGGATTCCTAGTAATATACAAAATACCTGTTGTGGAAATTGAGTATAGGATGCACAGCGGAATTTGTAAATTGCAGCAAATCATGAAGCACCATGACAACACAACTAGTATACATGAAAGCAAATAAAGAAACAACACGAGAATATACATGGTTCGGCGATGCCTACATCCACGTGAGTAATTCGGCCAAGAATTTCACTATGAAATGAAAGTTTACAATACACTTCACACAATGATCTCTCTCTTGTCAAAATATGCTCAGAAGGACCTATTTAACAAACCCTCGGAGGTTTCCCTCCAAATACCCAACCGTCCCAACATTCTAATTCAAAATTTGAATTCTTTCTCGCAGCCCAGAACACTCGTCAACGAGAACAAGACACTCGTCGAAGAGAGAGACAAGTCCACTCGTCCACTAGAGCAGGGTCCTCGTCGTCGAGTTTCAGATTTCCAGCTCTTGATATCTCAGAACTTCTACAATTCTCGGGCTCTCGGTATCTGCTTGTCAACGAGTGAGATAGACTCGTTGACGAGTCCCTGCTGCTCAGCACCAATGAATCCATATGTTTTTCTTCTTCCTTTGTTTATGAGCCCCAACAAGTATAAAAACCACACACACAAATACAACAATCTCCACCTTGGCGATTATATGCCCCTTAGGAGAACCTGAAAAACATATCTGATTGTTCCACCTTGATCTTAGAACGTCCGGTCGGGTTTGTCTAACTTCTATCACTTGGAGACATGAAGTAAGTTCAAGCAATGCTTGAACTTTTCACTAGTGACTGGTTTTTTAAAAATAACGGCCGCATTTTCAAATGTATGAACTTTCTCTAATATAAGTTCACCTGAAATAATCAATTCCCGAACCTTGTGGAACCTCCCACCAATATGCTTAATTCTAGCATGGTACACTTGATTCTTTACTAAATAAATGACATTCTGACCATCACAACGCAGCTTAACCCCATCTTGCTGTAAGCCCAACTCTTTGACCAAACCGATAAGCCATACGGCTTCCTTTGCAGCTTCGGCAACTGCCATATATTCAGCTTCAGTTGTGAACAATGCCACCAGAGATTGAACCATGGATCTCCAACATATAGATCCTCCTATAAGGGTAGAAACATAACTCGTTGTAGACCTTCTATCATCCATATCTCTTGCATAATCAGCATCTAACAACCCCATAACTGAAGGACTACCATGTTGCTTGCTGAACATGATGCCATACACCGATGTACCTCGTAAGTATCCGAAGATCCACTTGACGACTTCCCAATACTGTCTTCCTGGATTAGAAAGAAACTTACTCACTACACTCACAGCGTGTGCCAAGTCTGGCCTCGTACATACCATGACATACATTAAACTCTCCACGACGCTTGCATAGGGGACCTTTGACATGTCCCGAATATCCTCATCTGTACTTGGGCAATCGACAGTAAACAACTTAAAATGACTCACTAGAGGTGTAAATACCGGTTTTGCATCAGCTATGCTGAACCAATCCAACACCTTCTCCACATAATCGCCCTGAGATAACCATAACCTTCTTGTAGTTCTGTCCTGACAAATCTCCATCCCAAGTATCTTCTTGGCTGAACCAAGATCTTTCATTTCAAACTCTTTATGCAACAGTTCTTTTAACTAATTTAGCTCAGTTAAATCTTTTGCAGCTATCAACCTGTCATCCACATACAACAAGAAGAAAATAAGAGAACCATCATCAAGCTTGTTCATATACACGCGGCAATCATACTCACATCTTTTGTAGCCAATTTTCATCATATAGGAATCAAATCTTTTATACCATTGCCTTTGAGACTGTTTCAACCCGTAAAGAGATTTCTTCAATTTGCAAACTAAGTTTTCTTTCCCTGGTTCACTGAATTCCTCTGGCTGTATCATATAAATTTGTTCCTCCAAGTCACCGTGAAGAAACGCTGTCTTCACATCTATTTATTTCAAATGAAGATCATAATGAGCTACCAACCCCAACACTATCTTGATAGAAGTGTGTCGGACCACAGGTGAAAAAATCTCGTCATAGTCTATTCCCTTCTTCTGTGAGTACCCTTTTGCCACTAATCGAGCCTTGAATTTTTCTCATTCCTTTTTTGGAATTGCTTCATTCTTCTTATATACTCATTTGCAACCTATCAGTCTCTTCCCATCTAGAAGCTCCACCAAATCCCACGTTTGATTTTTATGTAATGATTTCATCTCTTCAATCATTGCACTCATCCAGCTACCTTTCTCCTAACCATGCACTGCCTCTTGAAATGTAGTTGGATCGTTTCAAATCCATACCTTGGTGAAGGTCTGATAGTGCGTTTAGATCTCCGTATAGGAAGATTGTCAACTTACTGGTTTCCTGAGCTAGAGCTCCCTGCAACTAAAGGACCATGATCATTGACGTTGCCCTGAGCTTCCAACTCCACCTGCACAACATGTTCATCTCTGCCCTAGTTTTCTGGCTCATGTTTCTAATCATCACAATCTTGAGTACGCTTCACCATAACCTTCTCGTCAAAAGATTACATCTCTACTAATCACCACCTTGTTTGCCGCTGGATCCCACAAAACGTATCCCTTCACACCCTTTTGATATTCCAAAAAGATACAACGTCTAGATTTTAGGGCAAGCTTGGATCTTTCTTCACTAGACACGTGAACATAGGCTGGACACCTGAATACCTTCAATTCGGAGTAGTCTACTGCATTTCCCGTCCACACCTTTTCTGCCACTTTACTCTCTAGTGATGCCCTTGGTGATCGATTTGTCAGAAAACAAGCAATACTTACTGCCTTAGCCTAGAAGTTCTTCGGTAGCCCTGCATTAAGTCTGAGACATCGAACTCTTTCAGCCAATGTTTGGTTTATCCTTTCTGCCACACCATTTTGCTGAGGTATCCGGTGAACGATAAAGTGTCTCTTAATGCCCTAGTTCTCACAAAACTCCATGACCCTTGAATCAGCGTACTCGGTCCCATTGTGTAACCTCAGACATTTGATTCTCCTCCCCGACTGGTTTTCCACTTCAGCTTTCGACAACTTGAACCTAACAAACATATCATACTTGTGCCGTATGAAGTATACCCAGACTTTCCGTGAGTAGTCGTCAACAAAACTCACATAATACACATGTCCACCCCTTGATGCTACTCTAATCGGACCCCAAACATCATAATGCACATAATCAAGAATACTTTTCGTCTTGTGGACAGTCGATTTAAATTTTGCCTTATTTTACTTTCCAAGAACACAAATCTTGCAAAAATCAAGCTGACATGATTTCATACCTTTCAAAAATTTCCTCTTGTGTAGTTCCTTCATACCATGTTCCACGATATCCTCGACACGCATATGCCACAAGACATTTACAACAAATTCAGTATCTAGGACTGTAGCTCCTCCTACAAGTCTAAAACAGCAGTTCCCTGCAGTGTGTAAATATTCCCATCTAGCTTTTTCCCTTTCACCACCGTCATAATTCCTTTCCATACTTTCAACCCCACCTTCGGACTTGAAATTGAAACCATTATAATCCAAGGTGCCAAGTGAAATATGACTCTTCCTTAACTCCGGTATGTGTCTTACATTACTCAAATTCTTACAGCACCATCAAACATTTTTATTTTAACATTTCCTATGCCAATGATATTACAAGAAACATCATTACCCATAAGAACTAAACCTGAGTTTACCAACCTATAGGTGTTGAACAACTCCTTGTTTGGAGTCATATGGTAAGAGCATACCGAGTCAAGTATCCATGAGTCCGTAAGGCGATATGTCCCCGACGAAACCGCAAGAACATCACCATCATTGCAAACTGAATCTCCTTCTTGAAGCACATTCACTGATTTTGAGGTCTCCTCATGCATTTTATCATTTCTTTTCTTCCAATTTGGACATTCCAGTTTCACATGCCCATTTTTACCGCTTATAACACCAGATATCCTTTTTCTTCTTGGATTGAGTACGAGATTTTTGACTCGATCCAAGTTTGGACTTTCCTTTCCCATGCCCATAGGTACCTTTCATCACAAGTCTTTCTCCTTCATAAAATATTTTCAACCTTTCATGAAAATTCAACAAGGCACTTGTCACCTCTTCTAAATTAAGACTTTTTTCCCAAAGTCAGAGTGGTAACTAAATTTTCATAAGATTTTCATAGTACAAGTCGCTGGCAAAAAGTTTAGTAACATCAAAGTCTTATCATCTTCATCAAACTTAACATCAACACGCATCAAATTACTTATGATTTGATTAAAGACATTGATATGTTGATTTAAGTTCGATCCATCAACCATCTTAAACCAATAAAGACGCTGCTTAAGAAATAGTTTATTAGAAAGTTATTTGGACATGTACTAGCTTTCTAACTTTCGCCATACAACCACTAGAGAATCTTCCTCCATCATATGATAGAGAACTTCATCGACTAAACACATTCGTATTGTAGAAACGGCCTTGCCTCCAATTCGCTTCACCCATTCCATCTGGTTGAACACCATGTAGAGCCTTCACCATCCCTTGTTGCACAAGAGTATCCTTAACTCTCCTTTGCCACAAACCGAAATTTCTAGTTCCATTGAATTTGACAACATCAAATCTCGCAAAAGAAGATCCTGACGCCATGACAACAACTTTCTGATACCAATTTGTTGTGGAAATCGAATATAGGATGCACAGCGGAATTTGTAAATTGCAGCAAATGATGAAGCACCATGACAACACAATTAGTATATATGAAAGCAAATAAGGAAACAACATGAGAATATACATGGTTCGGCAATGCCTACATCCACGTGAGTAATTCAGCCAAAAATTTCACTATGAAATGAAAGTTTACAATACACTTCATACAATGATCTCTCTCTTGTCAAAATATGCTCAGAAGGACCTATTTAACAAACCCTCGAAGATTTCCCTCCAAATACCCAACCGTCCCAACGTTTTAATTCAAAATTTGAATTCTTTCTCACAGCCCAGAACACTCATCGACGAGAACAGGACACTTGTCGAAGAGAGAGAGAAGTCCACTCGTCGACTAGAGCAGGCCACTCGTCGTCGAGTTTCCGATTTCCTGCCCTCGATATCTCAGAACTTCTACAATTCTCGGGCTCTCGGTATCTACTTTTTGACGAGTGAGATAGACTCGTTGACGAGTCCCTACTGCTCAGCACCAATGAACCCATATGTTTTTCTTCTTCCTTTGTTTATGAGCCCCAACAAGTATAAAAACCACACACACAAATACAACAATCTCCACCTTGGCGATTATACGCCCCTTAGGAGAACCTGAAAAATATATCTGATTGTTCCACCTTGATCTTAGAACGTCCAGTCGGGTTAGTCTAACTTCTATCACTTGGAGACATGAAGTAAGTTCAAGCAATGCTTGAACTTTTCACTAGTGACTGGTTTTTTGAAAATATCGGCCGCATTTTCAAATGTATGAACTTTCTCCAATATAAGTTCACCTGAAATAATCAATTCCCGAACCTTGTGGAACCTCCCATCAATATGCTTAATTCTAGCATGGTACACTTGATTCTTTATAAAGTAAATAACATTCTGATTGTCATAACGCAACATAACCCCATCTTGCTGTAAGCCAAGCTCTTTGACCAAACCGGTAAGCCATAAGGCTTCCTTTGCAGTTTTGGCAACTGTCATATATTCAGCTTCAGTTGTGAACAATGCCACCAGAGATTGAACCATGGATCTCCAACATATAGGTCCTCCTACAAGGGTAGAAACATAACTCGTTGTAGACCTTCTGTCATCCATATCTCTTGCATAATCAGCATCTACAAACCCCATAACTGAAGGACTACCATGTTGCTTGCTGAACATGATGCCATACACCGATGTACCCCGTAAGTATCTAAAGATCCACTTGACGGCTTCCCAATACTGTCTTCCTAGTTTAGAAAGAAACTTACTCACTACACTCACAGCATGTGTCAAGTCTAGCCTCGTACATACCATGACATACATTAAACTCCCCACGGCGCTTGCAGAGGAGAACCTGAAAAACATATCTGATTGTTCCACCTTGATCTTAGAATGTCCGGTCGGGTTTGCCTAACTTCTATCACTTGGAGACATGAAGTAAGTTCAAGCAATGCTTGAACTTTTAACTAGTGACTGGTTTTTTGAAAATATCGGCCGCATTTTCAAATGTATGAACTTTCTCCAATATAAGTTCACCTGAAATAATCAATTCCCGAACCTTGTGGAACCTCCCATCAACAGTAAACAACTTAAAATGACTCACTAGAGGTGTAAATACCAGTTTTGCATCAGCCATGCTGAACCAATCCAACACCTTCTCCACATAATCGCCCTGAGATAACGATAACCTTCTTGCAGTTCTGTCCTGACAAATTTCCATCCCAAGTATCTTCTTGGCTGAACCAAGATCTTTCATTTCAAACTCTTTATGCAACAGTTCTTTTAACTAATTTACCTTAGTTAAATCTTTTGCAGCTATCAACATGTCATCGACATACAACAAAAAGAAAATAAGAGAACCATCATCACGCTTGTTCATATACACGCAGCAGTCATACTCACATCTTTTGTAGCCAATTTTCATCATATAGAAATCAAATCTTTTATACCATTGCCTTTGAAACTGTTTCAACCCGTAAAGAGATTTCTTCAATTTGCAAACTAAGTTTTCTTTCCCTGGTTCATTGAATCCCTCTGGCTGTATCATATAAATTTGTTCCTCCAAGTCACCGTGAAGAAACGCCGTCTTCACATCCATTTATTTCAAATGAAGATCATAATAAGCTACCAACCCCAACACTATCTTGATAGAAGTGTGTCGGACCACAGGTGAAAAAATCTCATCATAGTCTATTCCCTTCTTCTGTGAGTACCCCTTTGCCACTAATCATGCCTTAAATTTTTCTCCTTCCTTTTCTAGAATTACTTCATTCTTCTTATATACTCATTTGCAACCTATCGGTCTCTTCCCATCTAGAAGCTCCACTAAATCCCAAGTTTGATTTTTATGTAATGATTTCATCTCTTCAATCATTGGACTCATCCACCTACCTTTCTCTTGACCATGCACTGCCTCTTGAAATGTAGTTGGATCGTTGCAACTGGTAAGGAAAGCATAAGACACTAACTCTTCAAATCCATACCTTAGTGAAGGTCTGATAGTGCGTTTGGATCTCCGTATAGGAAGATTGTCAACTTACTGGTTTCCCGAGCTAGAGCTCCCTGCAACTAAAGGACCATGATCATTGGCGTTGCCCTGAGCTTCCAACTCCACCTACACAACATGTTCATCTCTGCCCCAGTTTTTTGGCTCCTATTTCTAATCATCACAATCTTGAGTACGCTTCACCATAACCTTCTCGTCAAAAGATTACATCTCTACTAATCACCACCTTGTTTGTCGCTGGATCCCACAGCTCGTATTCCTTCACACCCTTTTGATATTCCAAAAAGATACAACGTCTAGATTTTGGGTCAAGCTTGGATCTTTCCTCACTAGACATGTGAACATAGGCTGGAAACCTGAATACCTTCAATTCGGAGTAGTCGACTGCATTTTCTATCCACGCCTCTTCTGCCACTTTACTCTCTAGTGATGCCCTTGGTGATCGGTTTATCAGAAAACAAGTCATACTTACTGCCTCAGCCCAGAAGTTCTTTGATAGCCCTGCATTAAATCTGAGATATCGAACTCTTTTAGCCAAAGTTCGGTTCATCCTTTCTGCCACACGATTTTGCTGAGGTATCCGACGAACGATAAAGTGTCTCTTAATGCCCCGGTTCTCACAAAACTCCATGAACCTCGAATCAGTGTACTCAGTCCCATTGTGTAACCTCAGACATTTGATTCTCCTCCCCGTCTAGTTTTCCACTTCAACTTTCCACAACTTGAACCTAGCAAACGTATCAGACTTGTGCCGCATGAAGTATACCCATACTTTCCGTAAGTAGTCGTTAACAAAACTCACATAATACACATGTCCACCCCTTGATGCTACTCTAACCGGACCCCAAACATCATAATGCACATAATCAAGAATACCTTTCGTCTTGTGAACAGTCGATTTAAATTTTGCCTTATTTTACTTTCCAAGAACACAAATCTTGCAAAAATCAAGCTGACATGATTTCATACCTTTCAAGAGTTTCCTCTTGTGTAGTTCCTTCATACCATGTTCCACCATATCCCCGACACATATATGCCACAAGACATTTACATCAAATTCAGTATCTACGACTGTAGCTCCACCTACAAGTCTACAACAGTAGTTCCCTGCAGTGTGTAAATATTCCCAGCCAGCTTTTTCCCTTTCACCACCGTCATATTACCTTTCCATACTTTCATAACCCCACCTTCGGACTTGAAATTGAAACCATTACAATCCAAGGTGCCAAGTGAAATAAGACTCTTCCTTAACTCCGGTATGTGTCTTAGATTACTCAAATTCTCACAGCACCATCAAACATTTTTATTTTAACATTTCCTATGCCAATGATATTACAAGAAACATCATTACCCATAAAAACTAAACCTGAGTTTACCAACCTGTAGGTGCTGAACAACTCCTTGTTTGGAGTCATATGGTAAGAGCATGCCGAGTCAAGTATCCATGAGTCCGTAAGGGTATCCGTCCCCGACGAAACCTCAAGAACATCACCATCACTGCAAACTGAATCTCCTTCTTAAACCACATTCACTGATTTTGAAGTCTCCTCATGCTTTTCAGCATTTCTTTTCTTCCAATTCGGACATTCCAATTTCACATGTCCATTTTTACCGCACTTATAACATCGGATATCCTTTTTCTTCTTGGATTGAGTACGAGATTTTTTACTCAATCCATGTCTAGATTTTCCTTTCCAACGCTTATAGTTACCTTTCACCGCAAGTCTTTCTCCTTCATAAAATATTTTCAACCTTTGATGAAAATTCAACAAGGCAATTGTCACCTCTTCTAAATTAAGACTTTTTTCCCAAAGTCAGAGTGGTAACTAAATTTTCATAAGTATGAGTCGCTGGTAAAGAGTTTAGTAACATCAAAGTCTTACCATCTTCATCAAACTTAACATCAACATGCTTCAAATTACTTATGATTTGATTAAAGGCATTGATATGTTGATTTAAGTTCGATCCATCAACCATCTTAAACCAATAAAGAGATTGCTTAAGAAATAGTTTATTAGAAAGTGATTTGGACATGTACCAGCTTTCTAACTTTCGCCATACAACCGCTAGAGAATCTTCCTCCATCATATGATAGAGAACTTCATCGACTAAACACATTCGTATCGTAGAAACGACCTTGCCTCCAATTCGCTTCATCCATTCCATTTGGTTGAACACCATGTAGAGCCTTCACCATCCCTTGTTGCACAAAAGTATCGTTAACTCTCTTTTGCCACAAACCGAAATTTCTGGTTCCATTGAATTTGACAACATCAAATCTCGCAAAAGAAGATCCTGATGCCATGACAACAACTTTCTGATACCAATTTGCTGTAGAAATCGAATATAGGATGCATAGCAAAATTTGTAAATTGCAGCAAATGATGAAACACCATGACAACACAACTAGTATATATGAAAGCAAATAAAGAAACAACACGAGAATATACGTGGTTCAGCAATGCCTACATCCACGGGAGCAATTCGGCCAAGAATTTCACTATGAAATGAAAGTTTACAATACACTTCATACAATGATCTCTCTCTTGTCAAAATATGACCAGAAGGACTTATTTAACAAACCCTTGAAAGTTTCCCTCCAAATACCCAACCGTCTCAACGTTCTAATTCAAAATTTAAATTCTTTCTCGCAGCCCAGAACACTCGTCGAAGAGAACAGGACACTCGTCGAAGAGAGAGAGAAGTCCACTCGTCGACTAGAGCAGGGCACTCGTCGTCGAGTCTTCGAGTTTTCGATTTCCTGCTCTCGATATCTTAGAACTTCTACAATTCTTGGGCTCTCAGTATCTACTTGTCGACGAGTGAGACACACTCGTCGACGAGTCCCTGCTGCTTAGCACCAATGAATCCATATGCTTTTCTTCTTCCTTTATTTATGAGCCCCAAAAAGTATAAGAGCTGCACACACAAATACAACAATATCCCTCCCACCTTAATTTAACATGTTAATTCCATGTTCATCACTTACTTTATTAAAAGAGAATAACACTTAATAACTTTCAAGAGCGAGCATAATAAAAGTCAAATAGATTTCTTCTTAAGTAGGTAGGGGATAGTCTATCTTGTAAGGATTGTAAAGTTATCCTATGTGAAATTTTGGCTACAACATACAGTCCTAGTATTAGATATATATATATATATATATATATATATATATATATATATAAACTAAAAAATGAAAGAGAAATAGTAACATAAATTAACATGGGAGGAGGACTAGGTGGAGTTTGAAGGGAGATAAAATAGTAAAATTCAAAGATAAAATGATCAACGTGTATGATTGGACAGTACGGGATAAGCTAAATGCAAATACTATTTGGAAATAAATGGCTAAATTTTTCGTAAGGATAACAAAAAGATTTTAGGTGAGTCCAAAGGACAATACTTGGATAGTAAAGAAAGTTGGTGGTGGAATCAAAAAGTCCAAAAAGCCATTAAGAAAAAAAGAAATTAGTATAAAATATGGTAAAGTTGCAGAAATATAGAAATTCTTGAAAAATATAAAGAGGCAAGGAATTTTATTTTTTTTTCAAAAAAAACTATTGGTGAAACTAAACATAGAGCTTATGATACTTTATAAAAAAAACTAAACACAAAAGATGGAGAAAGAGATATTTATAAACTTGTTAGAGTTAGAAAAAGAAATTGCGAAGATTTTGGTGATGTAAAATGTATAAAGGATGAGAATGATATTGTCTTAACTAAAGAAATTAATAGTACTGACAGATTTCGATATCTTGGATCTGTTATGCAAACGAAAGGGGAAATTGATATAATACATAAAATTAAAGCAAGTTGAGTTAAATGGAAGAGTGTGTTAGATATGTTGTGTGATTGTAGAATACCCTTAAATTTATATATATATATATATATATTTTATGGTTCATAATGTTGGACAACTAAGAAATAACATATATAAAAAGTAAAAGTTATTGAAATGCAAATGCTAAGGTGGATGAGTGGGATAACATTAAAAGATAAATTAAGAAATGAACACATGCATATTAATTTAGGCATAGCACTGTCGAAGACAAGATAAGGGAGTGGTGTTTTAGATGTGGTTTGGGCATTTGAAATACAGGCTAAGTAGAGCATTGATGAGGAGGAGTGAATTAGTTATTGTTTCTGACATGAAAAAAGGAGTAGGGTAGGGGTAACCCTAAAATAACTTGGAATGAGGTAGTGAGAAAGGATTTTAATAGCCCTTAATCTGGTAGAAAAAAAATGTTTTCAATTTGGTGAATTGGCGGAAAAAGATTCATGCAACCGACCCCACTTAGTGGACTTAAGGCTTGTTGTTGTTGTTGTTGTTGTTGAGATGTAAGACTTAAATCAAGTAATACTTACTAATGGAATCTCTGCACGAAAACAATGCTACTCTTAACAAATAATCTCCATTCCATTATTTCATTACTATGATTAGAAATTTCCTTTTATCTTTCTTGTTTTATCTTCATTTCAATTTTAGATACCACTTCCCATTGTTCTTGTACAATGCAATTGCAATTTAAATACAGATGGCCCCATGATGGGGGACCATCCATGAATTACAGTGATTTCACAGTAGGAGAGAATGCCAGTGCCACTCTTCACAGAAATCCTCCAACCCGTTCGTCTCCTTCTCCTTCAAAGCAGAAAGGTTCCTACTATCCCCATTTAACTTCTCAGCATGTCCATATCACAAATAATAAATAAAATCAATACTATCTATCGTGAACAAGAACGCCCATATGTGATTCCAACATTGTCTTCGCATCCAAAACAATCTGACAGCCTGGTTTCACGAAAGAGAAAGAGAAAGAGAGAGAGAAAAGAAAGTATAATGCATACCCGCCTGGCAAGATTTCCAATTCCTATTTGTTTTGACAAGACAATCCTGCAAAATACAACATGGGATTGTTTATTCAATTGAAGCAGTGCTTATATATATATATATATAGGCTAAAACCCTAAACCCTGATATTATGAGAAAACAGAGAAGCACATACGCGCATAATATTCATTTTGAAACCAGGAATACCTGCAAGGATAAGTAAAGAGCAGAGCACTCGTTGAGCTGCTTCACATTCTCATCACCTTCATCTGCATCGCTTTGATGAAGAGGCGGGGTTGGGGGTGCTGGTGCTGGGAACTGGTGAGATCCGCTTGAGCTTGGCGGTCGAGGGCCCATCCTCCAGGTTGCACTCACGGCGGACGCCCGTTTTCCCTTTTCTCCGGTCTAGCCACCGGCGGACGGATCGTCCCCTGTTCCCGGAATTGCTTCGAATCAATTCAATAATTATAATAACTGTTTAATGTATAATTTCAAACATTTTGGTCCATTTATAAGACGATGAGCGTTGAATTGAAGAAATTTCGTTAGTATTGTTGAAAAAAACGAATCTTTATTGTTAAACTCAAAATAAGTTTAAGTTTATGGTGGACATAAGCATGGAAGAAAGAGTATCAGGAATTTGATTTCAGTTAATACCCTTACAGGACTAATGGTATATGTGGATGGTGAAAGTTTACTCTATGAGCTAGCAAAAATCGTAAATGATGGGAGTTCGCTTTATGAGCCAACGGGTTTCGTTGATGGTGAAAGTTTGAGTCAGCGGTTACGTGAATGGTAATGGAGATGCGTCCTAAAGATCGGGTTGGCCAAATATCCAACTCATGTACGGAAATCGTGTCCGCATTCGAACTTTACCCTAATCAACGAGACCTGGGGACGGAGGACACTTATCCGTAGGTCTGGTGCTGCACCAGGGGTCTAAAGAGCTGTTTGGTAGCTGTAGTTTCTATGTAATAAAAAAAAAAAAGTTTAAGTTGAGTTTGTCTTATTTAATTATTTTTTTTCAAAAAAAAAAACCTGAATATTGCTCAAATAATAATTTTTTTAAAATAATAATCAACACATCAAAATAAAATCAATATACGAAATTATATTTAATGAATTTAAATCTTTTTTAAACAACCTCTCTTATTTTTAGGTATGATAGTTTTTCACTATAAATTCTTTCAATTTAATAATGTCCCAAATTTTGATTTTGCTATTTAATGATGTGTTAAAAATGAATGCAAAATTATAAAAAAATAATAATAATTTTTTTATATTTTTAAATTTCATATTATTAATAAATATGGAAATTAAGAAAAATCTATTTTAATTTTAAAATAAAAATAATTTATTGAATTACTTACATATCCATAATTTATGAATATTGTCAGATGATTTGTAAATAGAGGTATTTTTAAAAATGATTAAAGAAAGAAAAATGATTACTAAAAACTGCCTTGACTTCTCTCTCTTCATAGTAAATATATTGATTATATAATTTAAGTGTATAATCTATAAAAATATAGTTTATTAATAATAATTCTTCTTTTTATTAATTCATAATTTATTAAGATATAAATTTGTTGCTGAATAAAATTGAATGATCTCTAGAGATGTTTTTCGATCATGATCACCTGAAAAAGAAAGAATATGAATGACTTTGGAGGATCCGGGGTATATTTCAGGGGATCACTCTGATGCCAAAGTAAATGACTAAATTAAGAGGTTTAGTGCAGCAGTAAAGAATATCTTCCTTGGTCTTAATTCGATATTTAGTTCTGTCACCTAGACACACGACCCGACAATAGTTTACTATGGTTTTCCTAAAATTGTCACCTCGGAAAAAACAAAAAAACCACCACGGTAAATCCTGTACGCAGACAACAGAAGCAATCTCAAATCCTTTCCTATACTCTGGTATTACTTCCGCTGCACTCTAAAGTCTACAAAACCTAACAACTTAGACTCTGATACCATATTGTAACGACCTACAAATAAAATTAAAATACTCTCTACTATTTTAAAATTAAAACAATTTCCTACACAGCGGAAGCAAATAACATGAAACACATCCTTATATATATATATATTATACTGTATTCTCAAGAACTGCTCTTACTAATACCATGCTAACAAAATTGAACCCCAAAACACTCACCCTCAAAAAGGGCAGACTAACAGCTCTCTATCTGCGAGCCTGCTCCGCTTGCCCAATTGGCTCACCTGAAAAATAATTCAACACTAAGATGAGCCAAAGTTCAGTAAGACGAAACATGTTATTATTAATGTGTGGCTACAGAGATGTGGATTTGTAAAAATTAATCAGAGATAAAAGTAGTACAAATAACTACAACTGAAAGTGCTGATACTACATAACATATTATAAAACCTTTAACTACATAATTTAACATATCAAATTGTATGAAATTACTTTTCATAATAATACTACTATTTCTGAAAATCTGATAATACTATAATATCTGAGAATATTTCCCTGGATGGTTGTATGTCATGATTTAACCCCTTATAACAGGGTTGTGCGGTTCGAAGGCTGGATCTATCCTGATTGGCTGACCAGGGTAAACCACTCTACTCCTCGGTCAGATTGACCATTTTCAACCCATATTTGATGGGGAGTATGTCCACAATTAGGCACGATCGACCTCATACCACTTACTATATGAGTTAAGTGGTTGCACTCTGAACTGAATATCTATAGTTACGGTATCGTGCTTAGCTGTTTGATCCATTAGGGTCTGATACTATATAATACGTTTCTATATACAACTAATTGTTTTACCCTGATTTTGTAATAACTGTATAAACCATAACGCTATAATAATTTGTAACTATATCAACTGTATTTTTCTGAGATAAACTGTAAATCTACCTAGTGCTGTAAAACTGTAAAATCATGGTATTCTGAAAGATAATGTAAACACATTTTCATTGTCTGTATATTTTGTTAAACATATTCCTGAAAATACTGTAAAAACATGTTTCTATATTGTATTCATACTCTCATGCCACACAATAATTTAAAATACTTTAACATCAATAATAAATTGCATAAATTTATGCTCTGAATAATAGTCTGGTAAAAACATAAACTTCATACTGAAATCATACTAAGTTTTCCTAGCATATCATGTTTCCCTTACTTAACTATTGAAAAGCCCCTATCATATACTGGTCTTACAGCCGCAGGGCATCCTATTCCATACCCTAAAAATCACATTTTTCATAACAGAATATTAATATTTCTTGGCCTACATCATTTCCTATAATTGCCAGAAGGCCAAAAACTGAATAAAAGACCTTACCCTGATTCAGGGGAGAAATTTGACTCAATCTCACCGACGATCTACATTAGCAAATTTAAAGAGAACTTCGCTAGGAGCGTCGTGGTGGCCTCAGATCGTCGATTTGGCGATTGATGGGACCGAAATCGAAGAGAGATTGGGGAGAGGCCGTAGGAGAGAGAGGGGAGAGAGATCGGCGCTGAATTTCTACGATTAATTGAGTTTAGGGCTATTTATACTGCGGGATTCATCGACGAGCCACGTCACCTTGTCAATGAGTCCTGTAGAAAGTTCATCGGCGAAGCCTACCCCCTCATTGACGAATTTCAAACTTCCCAATAATCCTCTCTCGGTATCTTCTCATTGACGAGTGCTTGGAAAATTTCTGGGGTTATTATATCCAAAATGCAGTGTCGTTGACGAACACTCCGCGTTTGTCGACAATGTCTGCTGCCTCCTTCTGTTACTGCTTCGATTTCTCTCCCTCTTTATTATTTAAATAATATTATTCTTCGGGTCACTACACTTTCTCTCTCTCTCTTTATTCAATTTCTCTCCAAATCTTAGCCAAATTGAAAAGCAAACATTGTTTCT
This sequence comes from Malania oleifera, assembly GCF_029873635.1. Lineage (NCBI taxonomy): Eukaryota > Viridiplantae > Streptophyta > Magnoliopsida > Santalales > Ximeniaceae > Malania > Malania oleifera. The sequence continues at coordinate 18,498,026 of NC_080419.1, forward strand.
AGGTTTTAGTTTTGAGCCTCAGCGTTTTAATCAGGACAGTTTTGTTGTTTGGGCATCGTAGACACCACTCTAAGGATAAGGTAAAGGGATTAGATTATGTCAGGAATTTAGAAATTTGACCTACTAAAATGAAGTATGTGATTTCTAGAATGTTGTATGTGATTTTCAGAATGAATCAGGGAATGAAAATGATGGTTTTACTTATTATATATGTATTTGGGGAAAATCAAAGTGAGTAGGGTAATCATCTCCCGTTTTCCTGAAAAACCTATATTATGAGTTAAATAAAATTATGGAGATGATCATACCTATGTTTTTAGTAAAGTGTATTTTCTCAGGACAATTTGTTATATTACAAATTATCACTCAAATTGTGTGGCATGAGAATAATTGGTTATAATTGCAAAATTAAATCGATGGGAATCTCTTTTATGATATTATACAGTGAAATTGTGATTTTATACAAGAATATGATTTTCTACTATGTTGTGATTTTTATAAAGAGTTATGAATATACATCAGAGTTGTGATTTAATTATGGTGATATACTGGTTTTCTGGAAGTGTCGAAAAAGGGTGCAATATAACGTTGGCAGGAAATGAGGAGGTCGTTATATTGTTTATCCTGTATGTTGCAATATAACGTTGGCAGGAAATGAGGAAGTTGTTATATTGTTTAGCATGTAAAAAAGCAATATAACGTTGGCAGGAAATTAGGAGGTCGTTATATTGTTATTTTACATGAAGTATAACGTTGGCAGGAAATGAGGAGGTGGTTATACTATTTGGCAAGTAATTTGCAATATAATGTTGGTAAGAAATGAGGAGGTCGTTATATTGTTTATTATGTGCAGTAAGACGTTGCCAGGAAATGAGGAGATTGTCTTACTGTTTGTTATGTAAATTTATGTAATGGGATTGTTTGTTGAGTCTGAGTTATGTTTTGCAGGTAAATGTGTAATTTACAATTATTGGTGTGAGTTATAGTTATAAATGCAGTATTCTCTAAAGATAAATTAACGGTTTTATTTTATTTACACTAAAACTCATTTGCCACACACTGATGATAATCTAACCCGTCTTACTGAGAGGTGTCTCACCCCAATAAAGACTTTCATTTTTAAGGACCTACAGAGAATTGAGCCTAGCGAGCTTCGAGGCTAGGTTTAGATTTTGTTGTTATTGTAAGTGCAAGCGAGACGCTAGTTTATCATGTCTTTGTTTATGTTGGGATGTAATATCAAACATGGAAATACATATGTGGTTATGGTAGTTTTGGTACTCTGGTAATGTATTGGAGTTTTGAATGGTTTCCGCTGCTTATATGATAGTTGTGGTATCAGAGATTTATTCAAAATAACACTCTGGACCCCAGTTGCGGGTTCGGGGCGTTACATAACTAGATGACTAGTTCAAGCATCACCCATGAAATGTGGCAGTTCCTTATTATTTTTTTTTCTATGTGTCCTTATATTATTGGATGACTCAAATTGTTTTTCTCTTATTTGTCAAAACCTTATGCACAACTATGATCCTATCTCATTAAACAGTAGTCGCACTCCTAATTAGTAGTACTACATATACCACTCTTCTCATCCCATTTGGGAAGATCTTTTGGTCCTCATTTCTCACTATAGACTCTTTCTCTCTCTTTCTCTCTCTCACACACAAACACACACACATACACACACACACACGTGCGCATGCGCGCCCAAAGCTTCACTTTCTCAAACTTTCATATCCTTAAATAATCATCCTGCCACTTCATGTTTGAGATCCAAAAGATAGCTTGGTTTTCTTCTTATGGCAACTTCCACTACATTCTATTACTTGTATGCAACGTTACCTCTCATTCACAACCACAAACCCACATTTACAATCACAAAAGAGGGGTTTCAATAAATGATTTTCCCCTTAATTAAATAGGTTCATGCACGCACATGCACATAAAAGTAGAAAGAAAAATGCAAACAACATAGAATAGTCAAATTGCAAGAAAAAGGGGGCTTTAGAGAATTGTTTTATTTTTAGGATATTTTTAAAAGTTTCTTTTGGATTTTTTTTTTTGGGTATTATTTGAGCTTTTAATGAATTTTTTTAAGATTTGTTATTCAAATTTTTTTTGAATATTTGGAGTTCTTTGAAACATTTACACATTTATTTTTTTAAAAGAATTTTATGGGATTTTTTTTATAGGAATTTTATGAAATTTTAAAATTGTTATGGTTTTTAAAATAATTCCATGAAGTTCTCTAAGAATTTTGAGTTCTTATGAGAATTTTAGGATTTTTTTGGAATTTAATTTAAATTTTGGAATTTTATGAGTTTTTGAGATTTCTAGCATTTTATGGAAATTTTAAGATTTTTCCTTTTTTAATCTTTCTATTTTTTTTTTTTGTTTTTTTAAAGATTTCTAACTTCCTCATATATTTTTTATTTTTTGATTTTTTAAATAAAAATAATAACTAACTAACTAATAACAACAAAAACAACAACAACAATAATAATAATCCTAAAACTACCTTTAAGTGCACTTTTTGTCGGGATCATGTGGAAGTTGTAGGACTGGCCATGTGATCCTAAATTGACTTGAATAGCTTACTGGTGTTCGAAGGTAGAAAATTGCTGAGGTAACTATGTATCACTTAGGTAATGTTTTGTAAGGAGAGTGAAGTGGGAATGGGAATAAAATGAAATAGAAAATGGAATAGAATTTAATTGATATTTAGTAAAATTAAAATTTTAAATATTGGACATCGAATTCAAATATGATTTAGAGTATGTTCCAAATTGAACTTGAATCAATCAATAAATCTAAAAATGTTAAATTATTTTAATGATTTGGTATTTATATATATGTTGTTTTCCAATTTTAACCATATCAATTTCACATATTTAATTAATAGTTATAAATAAAAATAATAAATTTTATTGTTAGACAAAAATAAAATTTATTATTTCAAAATACCACTTGGATGTTGTTTTTTTTTTTTCGAATTTTTATTTTTATATGGATAAAATTTTAAAAATACCACTAAATTTCCCTCTTATTGAATGGCTCCATATCTTATTTTAGTCGAGCAAATTTTTAAAAAATTCAAAGCAACATGTTAAGACTAGGGAAATCTTCACGTGGAGACTTCTTTTAAATGGATGAATACCAATTAGATCCAAAAGTTTAAATCATAAGCTCTTATGCCCAATGATGTATTTGTATGCATCATCTACTCAAGTTTTTCAATGTGGGGCCAATTTATAAGTTGAGTTATCAATGACCACTATTCCTTGAATAAACGTCGCACTCCTAATCACTCCATGTCATGCAATCAACTTGGATCCTTTATTTAACGATTTGAAAGGCCCACAAAATCACGAGAGTTCACTTATCTAAAATCCGCTGCTTCTCTTATAAGGAATCAACACTCATAGGAACACATGCATGAGCACTTGAGTCCAATTTGAATCATCAACTCTAATGCCACTTTTTAGGATTGGGAGAACCTAATACAATTTGATGTACACGTGAGTACCAACTTGACTTAAAAATTCAAGTAATTGAATTTTGGGTCTTATCATGTATATAAGCACACATTGTCTATTCAATATTTTCAAAGGGGACAAACTTATAAGTGAAATTGTAGGAACCCTGATATGCCTATAATAAATCACACTAATGAGGGCAGGTCAATGCCTATCTCGTACTTTCTCCGGATCTGACATTCTGACGAGTGATTAGCTCTGACCCAATAAAGAGGAGGAGAAATCCACGCCAACGCCCTTAATAACCGAGTAATAGGCACACATATTTATTGATAGAGAGCGATTCACGCCCCCGTACAATAAATCCTAGCCAACAGGCGGTCAACTCAAGCCCCTATAAGAAGGGATTTGGAAAAAAGGCAAAGGTAAGTGACAAAACACTATTCTACTGTTGCGTTTAGCCTCCCTAAAAGCCTTCCTCTTACTTAGGCATCGGAGTGATCCCTCGGAGTACACCTCGGGTCCTCCAAGTCTTTCTTTTCTTCCCCTTTCAGGTCAACGGGAGTCAAAGGAGCATCCCTGTTATTTTTACCGCACAACAGTTGGCGTTGTCTGTGGGAAGCTGCTTTTTGGAGGCGATATTATCTTACTCTTGATTTTCCACATTCCAGCAATGCCGACCTTACGCAATTCTACCTCCTTCCCTGCTACAAAAGAACCATCTCAATCCATCCAATCCTCGCCCGTAGAGTCAATGATGTGCAGCTGTACCACACGTACCCTCTAATTTACTCTCCCCTTTAACCAGTCCCTGCCCCTTCGCACAGTGGGAAATAGACATCCTTGGACCTCTGCCGCAGGCGACAGGTTAAAGAAAGTTTTTATTGGTAGCAATAGATTATTTCACTAAGTGGGTAGAGGCTGAACCTCTAACCACCATAACAGAGCGGAACATTACACGCTTCGTGTGGACGTCAGTGGTTTGCCGTTACGGCATCCCCTGGGCGATTGTTACGGAGCACGGTGTTGACCTTACGTGTCACACCCGGTTTTGATTATGACAAATACTCATTGTATCTAATGGGTAATTGAGTTTTTGTGCAGGAATCAAGAATGACAAGATCAAGATGTGCACAAAGCAAGAAAGGCTTGAAGACAGTTTCATAAACTCTTAATTGAAATATTTTCCAGTGAAATTGTCTGTAATAGTAATTAGGGTTTTTCGGTTTGTAATAAGCTCACACACATCACATGAATGATTTGCTTTGTAAGCTCAAACCGAACCATAGAAAGACCTTAGAGTGTACCTTCGGGCGACCGAAGGTCGACCGACACCGGACTTTTTCGGTGTCTTCAAAATTGGACCCCAAGTGGCCTTAGGACACACACATATGCACATATGTTTATTAGGCACTTAAAATTGATTGAGTTGGGTCAATTCGGGACCGAAATGCACACTTGGTGCACTTTCGGTCGACCGAGCCAAACAGTTCAAATTGGCCCGGTCGACCGAAACCGGTCCGGGTCAACTATTTGACCCGGTCCCGGTCGACCGACCCCTTACAGGTCATTTGACCTCGGTCGACCGAACCACCTGGGAGTCAACTATTTGACCCCCCGGTCGACCGACCACTTTTGTACTCCAACAATTCGGTCAACCGAAGCGCCTCGGGAGAATTCCCAACAACTCGGTCGACCGAGCCGTGCAGTTCAAAAAGGCCTCGGTCGACCGAAACTCAGAGATTTCAAAAATCGCCCTTACCCGGTTGACCGACCCCTTAGTTCAAAATGCCCTCGGTCGACCGAGCTACTTGAGTCCCGGTCGACCGAGCTACTTTTGGTCGACCGGACCTCTCGGGTTGCTCCCATTTTTACCGTGGTTAATACTTTTCTAAACAGGGTTAAAATGCACTAAACTTCATTAAACTTTTCTGATAATACCCTATAGGTCCCCAACGGTCATATTTTCTCCCTTGCCTATATATATGCCTTCATTTGCAAAGGTTAAGGGGATTAGCCACCTTAATTAGGGAAAAATTCTTTGAAAAACCAAAACCCTATAATACTCATTTTATTACTCAAACCACTCATACTTGCCTTCTAGCATTGCCTACATATTTTGTAAGTTGATTGAGTGTTTTGCTTAATAGGTTTGCTCTCCTTGTGTTACTCGTTTGATTTTCTTGAGAGCCAAACCTTAGGATTCTTAGGAGGCTTTTGCTAATAAAGCATTTCCTAAGAAGACCTTGTTAGATCTTCTAAGCTTGCACCTTCATTGCAAGATCTTGAGAAGAGTGTGTTTGCTTTTGTCTGCAAAAACTTTTCAAAACACTTTCAAATATCTATTGTACTTTTATCTTGCAAAATACTTTGAAGAGATATTTGCTTGTGTGATTGTGATCTTTGTTGCACCCTTAAGTGAGCTATTAGTGGAATCCTCTAGCTTGCGAGCTTGAGGCGGGGACGTAGGCACGGTTGGCCGAACCCCGATAACATATCGTGTGTTCATTTTTATTTCCGCACTTTATATTTACCGCACATGTATGTTATGGGTGAATGATGCGTATGACTTAATTTTCACATTATATTTATCTACGCATTTGGAAATTGAATAGGCATACCCTAGGTTGTGTATATATTGCTATTTATCCAGTTCAACCTAGGTGATAAATTTTAAAATTCCAATTCACCCCCCCTCTTGGGAATACACCAATTCTAACACACGGGAAGCAGTTCGACAACAACCGCTTCAAAAGGTTTTGTTCGAACCTATCTATTAAGCTCCTCTTCGGGTCAGTGGCGTACCCCTAGAGCAATGGGCAGGTAGAGAACATGAATTGGATGATACTGCACAGACTGAGGACGCGACTCGAGTCCATGCAAGGTAGATGGGTAGAGGAACTCCCTTCCCTTATATAGGCGTACCACACCACCAAAAGAGCAGTAACAGGGGAAACCCCTTTCATGCTTGTCTTTGGCGCAGAGGCGATCATCCCAGTATAGGTGGGGATACCCTCTTGGCGAAGGCAATACTTCAACGAGTAGACCAACAACGAGGAACTCAGGTCAGAAATAGACCTGCTGGAAGAGAGACAGGCTCAGGTGAGTTTAAGAGTTGTAGCGTACCAGCAGAGGGTAGAAAAGTACTACAACAATCGCGTCAAAGTACGAAATTTCCAACCAGGAGACTTAGTCCTGAGGAAGAGGTGAAACAACCCATCCGAGTCAGGGTGGCACAAGTTAAAGTCCAATTGGGAGGGCCCATACAGGGTCACAACAGAGATAAAGCCAGGGACATACAAGTTGGAAGATGTAGGGGGGAAAGAAATTAAGAACACATGGAACTCAGAAATGTTAAAAAAATACTTCTTAAAAACCGCTTCTTGTAGTGCTGTAATAAAAGTATCCATTACAATAGTTGCACTACATCAATAAAGTTGAAGAATTCAAAATACATGTTCGGTTCCTAAGAACTAGTTGGCTTTACTCCCCTCTCCAACTTCCTCCTCTTCCCCTTCTTCATCCTCCTCCAAATCTTCCACTGACTCAGGACTCTCGTTGCCATAACCATGAGAGCTCACACCTTCCAGAGGAAGCTCAGGATGTTTGGTCCTTACTTGATCCCGGCACCTCCTAAATCCCACCCAATAGGCTTTCGAGGTATCAATAATGAACTGGTTTGAGTCTTTATATTCCTTAACTGCAGTTCGGGAAGCAGTAGCAGCCGCAGCAGCTTCTCGGGCAAGTAGTGCCTCTTTACGAAGGCGATCGACCTCAGCTTGCAGAGCCCGCTCACGGACCTCGGCCTCGTGCAGCTCGTTCTAAGCGAGAACATACTTCTCCCGGGCATCGAGGGTCTGCCAATACATCTCGGCAACCTTCTCCTCCTGGGCTAGAGCCATCGTCGCCAGCTGGGAAAGAATACACCAAGTACGGAATAGTTAACAAGACTATGTACAAGTCTAGAAGAATAAAGCCAATCAAAAGAATAGATACCTGGTATGAGGTATGGTGGATCTTCGCCGAGAGAGCATCAGGAAGTGTACACTGGGCTTGCACAAAGTCCTTAGCATGCACCGCCCATCGGAGAGCAGATGCAGAACGGGTCGGCTCATGAAAAATCGCTTCAGTAAGAGGCTGAGGGATTGGAGGAGGAGCAGCTTTGATCTCTTCCTGATGGATACCTGAGTCACCTGTAGCGGGTGCATCCCTTTGAGAAGATTCCCCCTCGATTTCCCTTCTCTTCTTCCTACTTCTGCTCACCCTTTGCTTTCTGGCCTCTCCCATGAGAGATTCATATCTGCTGAAGTCCATATCTGCAAGGGTAGAAAGAGAAAGAGTTAGCACTAACAATAGAGATAAGGTATGAATACATACATATAGAAATTAAAGGCGAAGAGAGACTTGAAGAAACGGGGTTGATCCCCCACTGAACGAGGACGCGCACTTGTAGCAGCTCCTCATGAGGGACAATACCCTGCTCGCCAAGGGTCTGAAGCTCTTTCAGGATGGCCTGCTCGTCGGGTGAAAGCCTTGGAAGAAGGTGGCGCACCCGAACTACAAAGGAAAAGGGCTGAAAGGAAAAAGTTGAGTCAGTGGATAACGTAGTGGTAACCCTGCAGAAGAAGGAGGAGAAGGGTGAGACCACGTTACCATCAAGAGGAGAAGACTAGACCAAAGAGCCCTTGTAGTTCAGCTCCCCCGAAGCAAAGAAGTAACGAGACTTCTAGTTATGTATGGAAGAGTTGCCCGGCAAAAAGAGTTTATAGCCTAGTAGAGAGTTGAAATAGTACAACTCCTTCTCTACAGAATGTGTTCGCATCTGGAAACAACTTCTAAAGAGAGGAACTGTTGGCTGGTGGCCAAGGCGGAGCAGAAGGACGGCAAAACAGGTGAGCGAGAGATAGGAATTCGGAACAAGTTGGGAAGGCGCTATCCGGTAGAAGCGTAGTACACTAGAGACAAAGGGGGAAAAAGGAAGCCTGAGATCCAGATCTAAATAATCCATATAGAGGCAGAGCTCTCCAGAACCTGGATCAAGGGCGGACTCGGAAGCAGAGGGCAACCTAACAGTAATACCCTAGGGTACAGCAAAGAAGTAACGAACATTCTATAGGTTGGAAGGAGTGAGACACAACGGGCATTTCTCACAGTAGTAAGAACTCTCATAGGTTGTGAAGAAGACTCCATGAGGGGAAACAAAGCGTGAATAAGACAATACCTTACCAATGGATCAAACAAGCAAGCACCCAACAAAAACAAAGAAGAAAAAGATGCCCAAGCAGATTAAAATAGTAAAATTCCGCACACAAACAGCAAGGCCGTCTTACAAAAAAGATCAAACACACAAAGTTAACGCAAGAACAGCTAAGAACATGAAGAACAACAAAACAAACACATAGTAGGGAGGGGGAGCATACCTAACGGCAGATGGGGGAACCGGTGGACTGAATAAGAGAAAAGAACGAAGGAGCCCTCTACTCGAAAGAAATGTGCAGAATGTAGGAGTCTCCTGGCCCTTATAAAGAGAGGAGGGCACGAATCCCTGAGGCGGGAATCTCCAAATCTCTTATCTCCAAAAAAGGATTGCGTCTCGAGGGGAAAAAGGACGCAAAAAATCACATTACCGATAGGAGATCTCTAACACAGGTACAGCGCGACTTCCCGAGGACAAACGGCGCCTCGGAAAGACTACGTCACTTCGGACACAACGTCAGACAAGGAACCATAAATGAGAACGTTCCATCCAATACGTTTCCTGAGGTAGGGTGCTTTTAAAATATGCATTTATCACTTTTGCAGGAAAAGAAGGATGCGACGACGCCTCGGGAAAATGACTAGACACCTAATAAAGGAGCGCGACTCACTAAGCATGACACACTTGGGATTGAAACGACGAGCACGACTCGCAAGGCCAAAACAGCCCAGTAAATGAGCACGACTCATTAGGCTTTTAGATCCAAACTGGCGAGCACGACTCGTAAGGCCAAAACAGCCCAGCAGATGAGCACGACTCATCAAGCTTTTAGATCCAAACTGGCGAGCACGACTCGTAAGGCCAAAACAGCCCAGTAGATGAGCACGACTCATCAGGCTTTTAGATTCAAACGACAAGCACGACTCGTAAGGCCAAAATAGCCAACCAGGTCGAATAGCTCGACCAATTTCCCTCCATGGGACCGATTGGGCAAATTCCCTTTGTGAAGCTGGACAGCTCAGCCAATCTCCCTTTAGGGGGGGTTCGACCAAATCCCCTTCATAAAGCAAGTCGAACAGGTCGGTATATCTACTCTCATGTTGCAGGTCGGACAACTCAGTCAAATTCCCCCCATAGGAAAGGTTGGAAAAATTCTCTCCAGGGGACAGGATGTCAAAACTTCACTCCAGGGAAAATGTCGGACAGCTCGGTCAATTTCCCTCCGTGCAACAGCTTGGCCCAAGCAACGCTCCAAAAGCTTAGACCAAAAAGCTTTGCACAAACAGCTCGGTCCGAGCAATTTTTCAAAAAGCTCGGACAAAGTAGCTCGGGACAAACAGCTCGGCCGGACAGCTTGGCAAAAATAGCTCGTCCTAAGCAACTCTTCAAAAGGCTAGGATAAAGCAGCTCGGCACAAACAGTTCGGCCCTAACAACTCTTCAAAGGGCTCGGACGAAGCAGCTCGGCACAAACAGTTCGGCTCGAACAACTCTTCAAAGGGCTCGGACGAAGCAGCTCGGCATAAACAGTTCAGCCCAAACAACTCTTCAAAGAGCTCGGACGAAGCAGCTCAGGATGAAACAGCTCGGCAAAACAGCTCGGCCCGAGCAACTCTACAAAGAGCTCGGACGAAATAGTTACGCCCGAACAACTCTTCAAAGAGCTACGACGAAACAGCTCGGCCCGAGCAATTCTTCAAAGAACTCGGACGAACCAGCTCGGCCCAAATAGCTCGGAAAAATAGCTCGGCCCGAGCAATTCTACAAAGAGCTTGGACGAAATAGTTCGGCCCGAACAACTCTTCAAAGAGCTCGGACAAAACAACTCGGCCCGAGCAATTCTTCAAAGAACTCAGACGAAGTAGCTCGGCCCAAACATCTCGAAAAAACAGCTCGGCCCGAGCAATTCTACAAAGAGCTCGGACGAAATAGTTTGACCCGAACAACTCTTCAAAGAGCTCAGAAAAAACAGTTCGGCACGAGAAGCTTGGCTAAACAGCTTGGCACGAGAAGTGCGGCAAAACAGCTCGGTGCAAGTTGCTCGACCCTAGCAGCTCGGTAGCTCGGCACGAAGAGCCCATCTAACAGCTCGGCATGAAGAGCCAGTCTAACAGCTCCCCAAAACAGTTCGGCATGAGAAGCTTGGCTAAACAGCTCGGCACGAGGAGCGCGAAAAAATAGCTCGGTATGAGCCGCTCGGCCCTAGCAGCTCGGAAGCTCGGCACGAACAGCTCGGCACGACAGCTCGTCCGGAACAGCTCGGCACGAGCAGCTTGACCATAACAACTCGGAATCTCAACACGAACAGCTTGGCCATGGCAGCTCGGCAAAACAGCTCGGTACGATCTGCTCAACTATTCTACCAAAAAAAAAAAGAGGAAGACAATGGAACGTTAAACCCTCTAAGGGGAAAGATGCAGACAAAACCATTATTCAAAATTCTATCCATAAATTTGAAACTGTGGGGGGGACAACTGATATGCCCATAATAAATCACACTAATGAGGGTAGGTCAACGCCTATCTCGTACTTTCTCCGGATCTGACATTCTGACGAGTGATTAGCTCCGAACCAATAAAGAGGAGGAGAAATCCATGCCAACGCCCTTAATAACCGAGTAATAGACGCACACATTTATTGCTGGAGAGCGATTCACGCCCCCGTGCAATAAATCCTAGCCAACAGGCGGTCAACTCAAGCCCCTATAAGAAGGGATTTGGAGAAAAGGCAAAAATAAGTGACAAAACACTATTCCACTGTTGCGTTTAGCCTCCCTAAAAGCCTTCCTCTTACTTAGGCATCGGAGTGATCCCCTGGAGTACACCCTGGGTCCTCCAAGCATTTCTTTTCTTCCCCTTTCAGGTCAACGGGAGTCGAAGGAGCATCCCTGTTATTTTTACCCCGCAACAAAACCCGAACAAAGAAAAGAAAAGAAAAGAAAATGGAATAGAAAACAAATAAAACGGTTTGGCACAGGACCAAACCGTTGACGATTTTATGAGTTTAGGGAAAACCGTCGACGGTTTTGTGCAGGTTGAGGGCTATAAGGGCAAGGAAGCTTATTTTTTTTTTATAACATTAAAAACTCTCACTCTTTCTCTAATTAAGTTTGGACTCTCACTCTCTCATGTGTCTCTCTCTCCTAAGCTTCCCTGGGTCTCCCGCGTGCTCTCCGATCCTCTCTCCCTCATCTCGGTATGCCGGTTCTCTCTCCTCGGCAAGTAAAGAAGCTAGGGTTTCCATCCTCCAAATGTAGTAGGCATATTTTCAGGAACAGGTAAGAGGATTAGATTATGTTAGTTATATTTGAAATGTGAACCAATTAAACTGAAGCATATGATTACACAAGTACTATATATGATTTTCTGAATGAATCAGTATATGAAAATGTCGGTTTTGGTTATTATACGTATTTGGGGAAAACTAAAGTGAGTTGGGTAATCATCTCATTTTTCCTATAAATCATATATTTGAGTTAAATTAAACCCTAGAGATGAGTATACCTTTATTTTCAAAAAAGTATATTTTCCTTGGACAGTTTATGATATTATGATGTATTACTCACAACGTGTGGCATGAGAATATTCATTATTATTGTATAATTAAACTTGATTTTTTTATGGTATTACACAATGAAAGATATGATTTTATACTAATCTCAGGAAATGTTAAGAATAATGTGGGTCTATGAAATGACGGTTTTTATACCGAGAGTTATGATATGCCGGTTTTATACCGAGAGTTATGATATGATGGTTTTATACCGATTTATGAAAATGACAGGTTCTAAACAGAATTATGAATATGATAGTTCTATACTGAATTATGAAAACAAGATCATGTTATTGTTTTTACTATATAAATTATATATATGATTTATGAACCCTGAGGGACTCGATACTCTGGAAGCTCAGTATTGTAGCTTGTAAGAAAGACCAGTGTAGCCACACTGTAGTAGAAGTGTAGGCAGTAGATAAACGATTTGACCTGTGAAGAGTTGAGGTACCCTCCTGAGTCTAGACCGGGATGTGGTAAGGCGAATTGTTCCTGCATACGTACTTGCAGATGAATCGTGTTGACTTAACTTGGTGGTAGGCCAGCCAAAGCTAAGTCCAACCTTCAAACCGCATAAACCCGATCATAGGGGTTTATACATGATGTTATATGATGTTACATGATAGTCCAATTAGGAGTGTTCTCTATGCATATATGTTATTTATGAAAAATGGGCTATAATGAGCCGAAAGTATGTTATCAGGGAAATTATGTATTTCAGTTATACAGGTGTGAGTATAGTTTTCAAATGTCATTTCAGTTGTAGTTAAATATATGAATGTTTTATGATCACACTAAAACTCATGATAGCCACAAGCTAATGCTAATCTAATTCGTCTTACTAAGAAGTGTCTCACCCCAATATCCAACTCATTTTTCAGGTCCTACAGGGAATCGAGCTTAGTGTGCTACAAGGTTGGGATTAGATTTTTGAGTTATTGTAAGTGTGAGCGAGACATTGGGTTACTATGTTTATGTTTTATTTTGGGATGTAATATATAACATGGAAACACATATGGTTAATTGGGATGGTTAGAACTCTTATAAACTGTTTTGGGGTTTTATTATCTTCCGTTACATGCTTATATTGAGTTATGGACAGGGACACCCAGGGATCCCCTATTTGGGTTCAAGTCATTATGATCATGGTATTAGAGATATATGTGTAGGAAATAGCACTTCGGACCCCACTGGGTTCGGGACGCTACAAAAATCATCAACACAACCACCAAAAGATCTAATGTTTGACCAACTGGTTAACTTATTTAGTGAACTTGTTGTGACATAGCATATATTAAGAGGTCATTCATATCAAACAAATGCCCCCTAAATATGGTTAGAATAACAATTATTTGTTATTCTCATGTTTGTTCAAATTAATTTTAAATAATGGAATGAAATGGCAAGAATAGTTCAGAAAGATTAAGGAGGGTGTTTATAAAATTTTAGAAGTTCATTATGAATATGTAAATATTATTTATTTAATAATTATTTATAGTTAATACTTTTTTTTAAATACATTCAAACAATATTTATAATTTTTAAAATTTAACTAGTTGAATGAGCTTTCCTTGATTAATTGAATGCAATGGTTAACTTTACTTGGAACCAACATAGATTTGGAATGGGCTTCCCACTTAACAAGACACACTCAAACATGAGAATGGAAAGAAAAGGGTGGAAAAGGTGGAATATGCCTTCCATTCCAGAAATTATTAGGTTAGATAAGCTAATAAAGTCTCATTTTTAAAACTAATTATATGCTTCAATTTTAAATTATTTTAAATAAAAAATTAATATTTGATTTAAAATTTCCTAAAATCACTTTAAATTATCAAAATTGAGAGATATGATTGCTTGTTTGAAATGTGACATGATTAGACTGTCTAATCTAATAGTTTCTTCTTTTATTAAATTCTATTTTCACCTAGCAAATATAGGGTCGGTGTCTTTCAGCTACTTGGTTTTCACGTCTCCAAAATCGAGGGAATTAATTTTATCAAAACATTGCTATAACAAGTTTTGATAATGATTTTAATTTTAATTTTAAATAAATCTTCAAAATTGAACTACAAAGGATAAAAACTAGATGATTGAGAGAATCAAAGATCCCTTGACAACTTAGTGGTAGATTAGATAGATTTTTTTTTTCAAAAAAAAAAAAAACATATTATCTAGTTTGTTGCAAATATATGCTACCTTTATTTTATTTTTAATTTGATTCTTATAATTATAGTTATGCTATATTCTTTCCCTCTATTTTACATTGGTACCATGTGTCATTATTATCCCTCCCTTTCTTTCCCTTTTTCTCCTTAATATCCTTCTTTCTCCTTCTTTTTATCCTTATTCTAATATAAGTTTAGTTGATTGGCTCCCTATTTCCACAATTTTTTTGTTTGTACTAACTCTTTCTCCCTATCTTGCATGATATCCCTAACATGGTAGGATATGCACGCCTTTCAAAGGGTTGACATTAGATGCCAATTATTTCATTGTACTATCCCTAACATGTGTATTTTTTTTTAATAAACATGGTCAGAGCAAATCAAGTTAGACTTGACTTATTTAATGGGAGAATGTATTGGGTTGATTTGGTGGTCGAATCAAGTCAAGGTGGTCAACCTAACCTGCCTCGATTTTAATTTTGAAAGGGCGGGGGGTGTCATCGAGAAAAGGGGAATCCCTTACGTTTTCATCCCTTCATCTTATTCAAACACATCTAGGGAAGTGGTTGTGTCACCTAGGCTGCCATGCCTACGCTCCCCAACCATATATGTCACCTCTACCACCACGACGATTGCCTTGTCAGAGCTTACCAAAGTTTTGACTCTCTCTCTCTCTTTTTCAACTTTGTAACACTCGTTCTTGGGGTTCTCTATCACTTTTATATCACTTTTGATTGCCCTCACATGTAAACACGATCTCTACATCCTCTCATTCTTTCCACACTATTGACCTCTCTCTTTTTCTTGGATTTTCCATTTCATCCCTATTTTTTATTTCTATCAATTCTTATATTCTAAACCTCAATCTCATCATTTATTGGATTTTTTTTTCATTGCTACCGACAAGTGTTCTCACCTAAAAGCATAGCCATTCACTATTGTTATGCTTTCCTTGTATTATCCCAAACTTTATTTTTTATTAGTTATCTCTAACCTTATATTTATTTCTCTAAGAAAAAACACAAGTGTTTACCTCCTCTCTTTTCAAATTATAATACCAATCATAGATGACAACAAGAAAATGAAGAGCTTATATGATTATACATATACTCAATAAGACACATGAATACACCATTAAAATAGGAAGAAAAGGAAGATCATACCTTAAGCTTTGAATCTCCTTAATTCACCTTAGGTTCTCCCTTAGTTATGGTTGAGAAAGGAGGATATAAGTACTGTATGTTTGTAGGATGATGGAAATGGTGTACGGAGAAGGGGGCCTTTAGATGATATGGAGGATTGGAGAAATATATCCTTATATAAGCTTTTGGATTCTAGTGATAAGGTTAGAGTTGTGATAAGATTAAGTAGGTGATAAGGTTGGACGGATGATAAAGTTAAGCAATGATGATAATGTAACGACTTGCTATTTATTCAATATTTTTTTTTTCTGAATATAATAAATGTCATCTCTCTGAACACTGATAATAACGTCTCAAGCCCAAAGAGCACTAAGGAAACTCTGTCTGTCATATATAACTAAGCAGCGGTACACAAAACTGGGAACTGCTATATACAATACAATACCAGAAAACTATAGAGCTTTGTAATATATTTACAATACAAAATACCTAGTGACGTCACTATAATCTGAAAACTATCCCAAAATACTGTTATCTCAAAAATACCTACCTTTCCCATAAGGGCAGCTCAAGTCAACCTCTACCCGCGAGCGTGATCTACTCGCCTAACTGGATCTCCTGAAAAAATGATAAGTCACTAGGATGAGAAAACGCTCAGTAAGTGGAAATATGTTATTACTAGTGTGTGGCGGCTAAGTTAAATATTTAAAATACTAAAATAATACTGTAATATGAGAAAACTGATAAACTATATAGAATATATATATTTGTCATGTAATCTTTAAAATATAACTATGTATTTGAGTTTGCTATTAGAAGGTACTGCTAATATAATAGTATAAACTGTTACTGTGTGATATATCTATAATAGGAACTTCTACTCTACCCTAGGATCTGTATATCATGATATATCCCCTCATGATAGGGTTGTGCGGCCCGTAAACTAAACTTACTCTGGTCGGCCGTCCAGGTAAGTCAATCTCTATCCTCCGCCAATCTGTAATGATCTATGTAGATCCTGGTCCACTGCAATCACTTTGGGCTATCTCAAACCTCTGTCATCATCTAACCAGCTACCTCAACCTAGCACACTGGGGAGACTGCAAATCTTTCCTAGCACGGTTAGACAAAATCCACATGACGTCTGAGTCATGTGGTTGCACGTGTCTGAAACTAGCAATGGTACCGTGCTCTGCTGTATATATATATCTGTCTGTAATTTCCACAGGTATCTGATATCATGTAATACTGTATACATATATAAATATATAATCATCTTGTTGCTTTTAAAATGATTTCAAAAACAACCATAACACTGTAATTCTGAGCTGTATTAACTAAGAAATCTAACTGAAATATATATATATATATATATATTATCTATTTGTAACATCTGTGTTTTCTGTTTGTACTATCTATAATATCTATATAAAATATCTGTATATAGTATCTGTATACTCTGTATAAAATATCTGTATACTCTGTATATAATATTTGTAATCTCTAAACAATCTGCTGTAGCATCTTGATGCTATCACTGTATAATCTGTCGAAGTGTTATGGTTTAGAAATCATGTTTTTCTCTGGGAAATACTGTAAGTCTCATTCATTGCTAATAATATGAAATATCTAAATATTTGTACATCTGTAATACTGTAAAAGTCTATATATATTGTATTGTAATAAACTCATGCCACACATTTGAATAAACACAGTCTCATGCTCAAATTCTGTAATTCTGCTACAAAAATAATATTCATAATTCTTTGGAAAAATAATTTGATCTGCATGCTTGTAAATACTCATTCATAATATTCTTTATACATATTAAAACTACTAGCATAGCATATTTCCCTTACCTTAAATCTGAAAAGCCCCTACTAAATTCTAGCCCTATACCCGTAGGGTTTCTAACTCAACATCCTGAAAACAATATCCCCCAGAACAAAACATCAGTATTTTCTTACCTACAACATTTCTTATAACTACAAGGAAGACATAATTTGAATAAAATACCTTACCCTGGCTTTGGGATGAATTTCAAACCTACTTTTCTCACGATCTGCTTCGGCAGACTTATAAAAAACTTTGCCAGGAGCATCGTGGTGGCCTCAGATCTTCAATCCGGTGAGAAATGGGCCCAGGATTGAAGAGAGAAGCGGAGGGGGTCGTGAGAGAGAGAGAAAGAGAGGGAGGAGGGTTTCTGCACTGAAGATTTGATTAAAAATCCGAGTTTAAGCTATTTATAGGGCTGGATTCATCGACGAGACACATCACCTCGTCGACGAGTCCTGTAGAAAGTTCATCGATGAACCCACACCCTCGCTGACGAGTTTCAATCTACTTTAAACCCTCTTTTGATATCTTCTCGTCGACGAGATGGGTCTTCATCGACGAGATCTTGAAGAGCCATCGTCGATGAAACCCCTGTGTTTGTCGACGAGTTCTGTAGAAATTCTTAGGTTATTACATTCTCCCCTCCTTATAAATTTTTGTCCTTGAAATTTACTATCTATATTACCTTCTATCATCCCATAAAAGAAAATGGTTTACTTATTTTTTATTACTTACCCTCACTTATGGGGGAGGAATACCATGGTTACATACTATGTTCTGGGAGATTACATTTATAAAACTGAAACTGTCTACTAACTAAATCCATACATGTACCTGCAAAAGAAACTTATCCAACTAGTATACTTTACCTGATCACCTCTATACCTCTTGGAACAACTGCGGGTATCTCTGTCTGATCAGCTCCTTGAGTTCCCAAGAAGCTTCCTCTATAGCATGATTCTTCCACAAAATTTTCACTAACTGAATTTCTTTTGTACGTAATTCTTGTGTCTTTCTGTTTAAGATCTATATTGGTACTTCTTCATAAGCTAATGAATCCTTGAGTTTTATCTCTGCATAGCTAATAATGTGGGATGGGTCTGGGACGTATTTCCTTAACATAGCAATAAGAAACACGTAGTGTATTCTGGATAATGCTGGCGGTAAAGCTAGCTTGTAGGCAACTGACCCTATTCTCTCTAGTATCTCAAAAGGGCCAATATACCTAGGGCTCAACTTGCCCTTCTTCCCAAATCTCATAATCCCTCTCATAGGAGCTACTTTCAATAATACTCAATCTCCCACTTCAAACTCTAACTACCGGAGGCGAGTGTCTACATAACTTTTCTGCCGACTCTGTGCGGTACTGATTCTTTCTTTAATTAGTCGGACCTTTTCACAAGCCTGTTGTACAATCTCAGGACCCAAAACTCTCCTCTAGCCTACCTCATCCTAGAAGAGAGGAGAACGACATCTCCTACCGTACAGTGCCTCGTATGGAACCATGCCAATACTAGACTGGTAGCTGTTATTATAGGCAAACTCAACTAGTGGTAGAAACTGGGTCCAGTTACCCCCAAAGTCTAGCACACACGCACGAAGCATATCTTTTAAGGTATGAATTGTCCCCTTAGCTCGACCATCTGACTGGGGATAGAAAGCTGTACTAAATGCTAACTGTGAACCCATAGCCTCCTGAAAGCTTTTCCAGAATCGTGAAGTAAACCGAGGATCCCAGTTTGAGACTATGGATACTAGTACACCATGAACGCGAACTATCTCCTGAACATATATCTCTGCCAGTTTGTACATGGAATAGCCAACTTTAATAAGGATAAAATGGATAGTCTTGGTCAAACGATCAACAACTACCCAAATTGCATTCAATCCCTGCCACACTGGTGGTAACCCCATAACAAAATCCATGGAAACGTGGTCCCATTTCTATTCTAGAATAAACAACGGCTGCAACTGTCTTGCTGGTCTCTAGTACTCAGCCTTAACCTGCTGGCATATCAAGCACTGCTATACAAATTCGATAATTTCTCTTTTCATCCCACTCCACCAAAAGTACTCTCACAGATCCTTGTACATTTTAGTACTGCCAGGATGGACTGTGTATAGTGATCTGTGAGCCTCCTCCAATATAGTTCTCTTGATCTTGGTATTTGTAGGAACACAAAGCCTAGTATGGAACAGCAGGGCTCCATCATCTAATATGCTGAGCTCCTCTCCCTGACCATCGCTCACTCTAGCCATAACCTCTGCCAACTCTACATCGTCACCTTGAGCTGCTTTAATTTTCTCGTATGACGTAGGCTATACAATTAGGCTGGAAACAAATGCCTGAGGACTATCCTCTACCAACTCTATATCGAGTCTTTCCAAATCCATCAGGATCAGGTGCTGAATCTCTAAGACTACTAGTATTGGTTCTACTAACTTCCTACTTAGAGCATCTGTCACTACATTCACTTTCCCTGGGTGGTAACTAATAGTACAATCATAATCTTTGATAAGTTCTAAACACCTTCTTTGCCTCATGTTCAATTCTTTTTGGGTGAAGAAATATTTCAAACTCTTATGATCCGTGAAGATTTCGCATTTTGCACCATACAGATAATGCCTCCAGATTTTAAGAGCGTACACCACTGCAACTAACTCCAAATCATGTACAGGGTAATTCTTCTCATATTCTTTAAGTTGTTTAGAAGCGTATGCAATGACCCTGCCATGCTGCATCAATACGCACCCAAGGCCCTTTAGGGATGCATCATTGTATATCACGAACCCATTCTCTCATGATGGAATAGCCAACACTGGGGCAATCACCACCAACCTATGCTTCAACTCCTGAAAGCTCTGCTCATAGTCATCATTCCATTCAAACCTCACATTTTTCCTCGTAAGTCGCGTCAACGGACCTAACAAACTGGAGAAACCATCCACGAAGCGCCGATAATTACTTGTTAAACCTAGAAAACTCTGAACCTCTTGAACATTTCTAGGCCTCATCCAATTTACCACTGCCTCTATCTTACTCGGATCGACAGATACACCTACCTCAGAGATCATATGGCCGAGAAAAGAAACCTGCCTCAGCCAAAATTCACATTTCTTGAACTTTGCATATAACTTTCTCTCTCTTAATGTATGCAATACCAGCCTCAAATGATGCTCGTGCTCCTCAAAACTCCTCGAGTAGACCAGTATGTTATCAATAAATACAACCACAAATTGGTCTAGGTACTGATGGAACACTCGATTCATTAAATCCACAACCACTGGTGCATTAGTCAACCCAAATGGCATCACTAAGAACTCGTAATGCCTATATCTCGTATGAAACATCGTTTTCAAGACGTCCTCTACCCTCACTTTCACCTAATGGTAACCTAACCGCAGGTCGATTTTAGAATAAGCGTAGGTCCCCTGGAGCTGATCAAACAAATCGTCGATCCTGGGAAGAGGATATTTATTCTTAACTATTAGTTTATTTATTTCCCTATAATCTATACACATCCTCATGGTTCCATCTTTCTTTTTCACAAATAAGACTGGTGCTCCCCAAAGTGACACATTGGGCCTGATGAATCCCTTATCTAGTAATTCTTGCAATTGGTCTTTTAATTCTTTTAACTCGGTAGAGGCCATTTGATATGGAGCCTTAGATATTGGTGCTGACCCTAGTAGAAGATCCACTGTAAACTCTACTTCGCAGTCTGGTGACAAACTTGGTAATTCTTCTGGGAATACATATGAGAATTCTCTAACTACAGGGACATCAGCTTGTTTCAATTCTTCTTTCGAAGATTCCTTAATGTAAGCAACAAATCCCAGGCAGCCTTCTTGGATCAGTTTTCTCACTTGAACAGTTGACGCAAGCTGTGGCAAAGAATGTACTTGCGAACCAAGAAATCTGTATTTTGGCTCGCCTGGAGGTCTGAAAACCACTTATTTCGAATGACAGTCAATACTAGCATGATTATCTGCTAACCAGTCCATACCCAGAATTATATCAAATCCTTGCATATCTAATATCACCAAATTAGCAGGCAATATTTTCCCTTGAATAGCTACTAGAAAACTCCTGAGTACCCTTCTACATCTCATCACTAACCCAGTTGGCATAGCTACAGCCAATTCAATATCTAACAACTGTGCCTCATACCTCGTTAACTTAACATATACCATAGAAACAAAAGAGTGGGTGGCACCTGTATCAAATAAAACAGTAGCTATAAATGAGAAAGCAATAAGGGTACTTGTAACTATGTCTCCAGCTGCATCGGCATCACCCGGTGTCAACGCGTACACTCTCGCCGGTGTCGTGTTTCTCTGTTGTCCTCCACGGGGTGCCTGATAACCACCTCGGTATGGTCTAGGAGCTGGTGCCTGAGCTGGCAATCCCTAACACGACCAAGATCGGTGCTCGGGTCTCCTGCATCTGTAGCAGACATCCTCACCCATCTTGCATTCACCTGAATGTCTGTGGTCACATCTAGGACTGGTAGGAGCAGCCCGTCCACCCTGAAAACCACCACGGCCCATCATCCGTCCCTGATCACCTCCATAGCGATCTCCTCTCCATAGCCCTCGGCTAGAGCTCGCTTTTAAATCCTGAGGCGCAGATCACTTCCTCTGATCTTGAGTTGTAGCGATCCTCTGCATACCACTCTTAATAACAACAGCTTTATCCACCACCTCGGCAAACTTCTAAGCTCAGAAGCTGATAACTTGCTCAAATAAACTCTACTTCAAACCTTCTTCAAACTTCCTGGCCTTTTTTTCTTCGTCTGGTGCTAAATATGGGGCGAAACGATATAACTCAAGAAATCGTGCAGCATTCAGTGTCACCGTCATCAACCCCTGAGTTAGATGCAGAAACATTACTGCCTTTGTGCTCTGAACGATAGCAGGGAAATACCGCTCAAAGAACAATTCCTTGAACTGACTCCTCCAAACTGGCATTAGATCCGGCCTTAGTCATATGTGCTAATCTCTACCAGCGCTTTGCCTCTCCTGTCAGTTTAAACATAGCAAATGCCACTTTCTACTCGTCTGTACATGCCAGTACTGCTAAAATCTCCTCGACATCCTAAACCTAATTCTCAGTCATAATCAGGTCAGGTCCTCCAGCAAAAGAAGGAGGTCTTATTCACATAAACTACTCGATCGTGTAGCTACGCTCTCCTCCACTCCTGGCCATCTCAACCATCACCTACTGGGTGACGCTGCGCAGTACGACATCTGTATCTCCACCTTCCATACTAGAGGGTCCTGGTTTGTCACCTCTAGCATCTGTACCACTGCTACCCAGATCAATCCTAAAAATACACAAATACTAATTTAAAATCCTATACAGATCTACTTTACTCCATCCAACTAAAATCTCAAATTCACTATCAACTATTTCCCCTGTTCTTTCCCCAAAATCCAATCTTGCAACCTAAACACATGACTCGTCTATAGTTTACTATAGTTTTCCTGAAATCGTCATCCTAGGAAAAACACATAACCTATCACGAAAATCCTGTATTCAGACCACAGAACACAATGTCAAATTCTTTTCTTGTATTCTGGTATTGTTCCCGCTGCATTCTAAAGTCTACAGAACCTAACAACTTAGGCTCTGATACCAAACTATAACGACCTGCTATTTATTCAATATTTTTTTTCTGAATATAATTAATGTCATCTGTCTGAACACTGATAATAACATCTCAGGCCCAAAGAGCACTGAGGAAACTCTTTTTGTCATACATAACTAAGCAGCGGTACACAAAACTGGGAACTGCTATATACAATACAATACTAGAAAACTATAGAGCTCTGTAACATATTTACAATACAAAATACCCAGTAACGTCACTATAATATGAAAACTATCCTAAAACACTGTTATCTGAAAAATACCTACCCTTCCCACAAGGGCAGCTAAAGTCAACCTCTACCTGCGAGCCTGATTTGCTCGCCTAACTGGATCTCTTGAAAAAATGATAAGTCACTGGGATGAGACAATGCTCAGTATGTGGAAATATGCTATTACTAGTGTGTGGCGGCTGAGATAAATATTTAAAATACTGAAATAATATTGTAATATGAGAAAACTGATAAACTGTATATAATATATATATATATATATATATCTGTTATGTAATCTTTAAAATATAACTGTGTATCTGAATTTGCTATTAGAAGTTATTGCTAATATAATAGTATAAACTGCTACTGTGTGATATATCTGTACATAGGAACTTCTGCTATACCCTGGGATTTGTATATCATGATATATCCCCTCATGATAGGGTTGTGCGGCCATTAGGCTGGACTTACTCTGGTCAGCCCTCCAGGTAAGTCAATTTTTATCCTCCGCCAATCTGTAATGATCTATGTAGATCCTGGCCCACTGCAATCACTCTGGGCTATCTCAAACCTTTGTCATCGTCTAACCAGCTACCTCAACCCAACATGCTGGGGAGACTGCAAATCTCTTCTAGCACGGTTAGACGAAATCCACATGCTATCTGAGTCATGTGGTTGCACGTGTCTGAAACTAGTAACGATACCGTGCTCTACTGTATATATATATATATATATATATATATATATATATATATATATATATCTGTCTGTAATTTCCACAGGGATCTGATATCGTGTAATACTGTATACATATATAAATATATAATCATCTGGCTGCTTTTAACATGATTTCAAAAACAACCATAACAGTGTAATTCTGAGCTATATTAACTGAGATATCTAACTGAAATATATATGTATATATATATATTATCTGTCTGTAACATCTGTGTTTTATGTCTATACTATCTGTAATATCTATATAAAATATCTGTATATAGTATTCGTATACTCTGTATATAATATCTGTATACTCTGTATATAATATTTGTAATCTCTGAATAATCTACTGTAGCATCTTGATGCTATCACTGTATAATCTGTCTGAATAAACTGTCTGAGTGTTATGGTTTAGAAATCATGTTTTTTTCTGAGAAATACTGTAAGTCTCATTCATTACTAATAATCTGAAATATCTAAATATCTGTATATCTGTAATACTATAAAAATCTATATATATTGTACTGTAATAAACTCATGCCACACATTTAAATAAACACGGTCTCATGCTCAAATTCTGTAATTCTGCTACAAAAATAATATTCATAATTCTTTGGAAAAATAATCTGATCTGCATGCTTGTAAATACTCATTCATAATATTCTTTATACATATTAAAATTGCTAGCATAGCATATTTCCCTTACCTTAAATCTGAAAAGCCCCTACTAAATTCTGGCCCTATACCCACAAAGTTCCTAACTCAACATCCTGAAAACAATATCCCCCAGAACAAAACATCATTATTTTCTTACCTACAATATTTCTTATAACTACAAGGAAGACATAATTTGAATAAAATACCTTACCCTGGCTTTGGGATGAATTTCAAACCAACTTTTCTCACGATCTGCTTCGGCAGACTTATAAAAAACTTTGCCAAGAGCATCGTGGTGGCCTTAGATCTTCAATCTGGAGAGAAATGAGGCTAGGATTGAAGAAAGAAGGGTAGGGGGCCATGAGAGAGAGAGAGAGAGAGAGAGAGAGGAGGGTTTCTGTGCTGAAGATTTGATTAAAAATCCGAGTTTAAGCTATTTATAGGGCTGGATTCATCAACGAGACACGTCACCTCATCGACGAGTCTTGTAGAAAGTTCGTCGACGAACCCGCACCCTCGTCAACGAGTTTTAGTCTGCTTTAAACCCTCTCTCGGTATCTTCTCATCGACGAGATGGGTCTTCGTGGACGAGATCCTGAAGAGCCCTCCTCGACGAAACTCCTGTGTTCGTCGACGAGTTCTGTAGAAATTCTTGGGTTCTTATAGATAAGGCTATAGTGGTGATAAGGTTGGGTAATGATGATGCGGTTAGAGCGGTGACGAGTTCTCCTAGGATTGCATTACAATCATCATCCTTTTATATAACATAATGAAATAACAACAACAAGTGTTAAGTCCTAGTAGGTGGAGTCAATTGCAAGAATTCTTTTCTGCCTATTCACAGGGTCAAAGACATTTTCTTTGAAAAAATTGAGAGCTATTTAGTTCTTTCTCACTATCTCATTTTATGTTATTTTAGGTTTACCCCTATTCCTTCTACTACTAATGATAGTAACTAACTCACTTTTCCTCACTGATGTATTATTTGACTTGCTTATAAGATGTTGAGAATTCCACTTGTGTGTTTGCCCCATGAAAAGTAAGGTGTATTCCTAAGAGGGGGAGGGGTGAATTGGGATTTAAAAATTTCTTTTAACCTCCTTTTATAAATTCTTTCTCAACTAATTTTTGAATTTAGCAACCACACATATATAGTTTGATTTTCAATCACAAATTCAGCCAAGACACAATTTAAACTAAAACTCAATAGGATGATTCAATTAATCAAGATAATGTTTCACAAATGTGAATTGCTTTAACAACTCCAACAAGTTTCCACGATTCAGTCTTTTGATGTTGAGTTGTAGCTAATGAGTGACCTGTTTAGTGAACGTACTCCCTTAGAAGGTTTCCGCAAGATTCAATCAACGTACTCCTCTTTTAAGGTTTTCGTAATTCCCAATTACAAAATTGTTTCCAAAAATTTAAATAAACATCCACGCATTATATATGTGCTGAAATTTAAAGAGAATAGGGAAGACAATGACACCGAGATTTTTACGAGGTTCGGCTATACCCGCCTTTGTCCTCGCCTTAGGCAACACACCCAAGGATTTTACTATACCACTCCCATATGGGCGGAGGAAACCGTTTACACACTCCTTCAAGTATAATAGGGCCCTTCTCTCCAAGCGATACCCCATGCTTGGTAAACCAATGATTCAACAATCTTGAACCGTCAAGAAAACAAGAAACAAATTCGGTGTACAAAGACACTCTCAAAAGAGTTGATTAGTACAAGTTAACGCACAACAAATATACTTCAATTAAATATCAATATATAAAGAATTGAAGCTCAAGAATTGTATCACCGTAGATTCTTTCTTTGATTCAAGAAACTCAGTAAAACTCAGAGAACCTTAGGTTTTAATCAGCAATTTCTCAATAGAAATCTTCAACAAGAGATTGAGTAATAGAGCTTTTGAAGAGTAGGCAAGAATAAGCTTGAATGCTGATTGTATGTCTTGGTGTTGTGAAAATCAATAGGTTTAGGGGATATATATATAGAGTTTAAAAAGTGATTTTCTGGTTCCCCAAGTGACTTGGAGTGTTTCCCAAGTTTCCATAATGTTTAGATTTGAAAAACTTAATTTTGGAAACTTCCTATTGCTTTTTAAATTATAATTTCTTGAAGGGTCAGTTAACTGAACTTTAGGGTCAGTCGCCTAAACTTACGGGGTCAGTTGACTGAGCCTGTTCTGTTTCCCAAATTTATTTAGCATAAAAAGGTTAGTCGCCTGAACAGTCAAAACTCATATGCTTGTTTACTTTTGTTTCCAAAAACTCTTATTAACTTTTATACTTTCCATATTAATTTGAGACTTTGAAAAATATTTTTCGAGGTTTTCAAAATTTGGTCTTTAATTCAATGATTAAATCCTAAGAGCTTCAACACATCCATATTGAAATTTAATTTTGAAGTACTTACATGAAACTTTCTTAAACTTGAAATATTCTAAGCACTCTAAGTCTTCATGCTTGTCTTTCCTTTGTCCATTTTGACTTCAAGCTTCAATATACTTTGAGCTTCATCAAATTTATCTATCTTTGAATCCAAGCTTCAATATCCTTTAAGCTTTTATTTGATTTTCCTTAAGTATAAGCTTTTGCTTTCAATAAGGCTTGTGAGTACTTTGATCTTGAACTCATATGCTTGATTTCCTAAAACATCATCACTTAACCAAAACATATTAAGTTTCATTTATTTGTTATCATCAAAATAAGATTCATAAGCCTTGTTAGGCCAACATCCCACATTGAAAAAAGTGAGTGGATAATGGGTGCTTATATATATGGTTGGGCTCAAGACCTAATAGGTTTAAGATTTTGGGTCAAGTTGGTGCTCACCTATGTGTATCAAGCACACCTATGGACTCCTCCGGTACTAACAAGTGGTGTAATGACCTAGTGGAATTGTGGTATTTTAAATAATGATAAAGAGGGGGAAAATAGAAGTTAGAAGGGAAAAGAAAGGGGCAGTAGGCTTCATTGATGAATGCGAAGCGCTCGTCGACCAGGTTACAATTGGGCTCGTAGTGGAGGACGTGTCTTGTTGATGAGAAAATACCGAGAGAGGGTTTTGAGTGATTCTGAATTTCATCAACGAGGAGAGAGTTCATCGACGAGTCTTCTTCTTGGCCTCGTCGACGAGATGACGTGGCTCGTCGACGAAGGCCAGTGTATAAATAGAGTCAACCTTCTTTTTTTGGCCATTTCCGGCGCAAATACTCCTCCCTCTCTCTCTCTCCTCTGTGCCCCTCCTCCCTTCTCCCTAAGATCTCAGGCCACTCTATCGCCGGTTCGACGATCTGAGGCCACCACGACACTTTTGGTGAAGTTCTCTACACATCTGCTAGAGTGGATCGTCGGTGGGGCTGAGTTGGAAACCATCCCAAATTCAAGGTAAGACTTTCTACTAAGTATTTGGCCTTACTATAGTTGTAAGAAATCCTATATATGATGAAATACTGAAATTTAGTTCTGGGAAATATTGTTTTTAGGGTATTGAGTGGGGAATTCCTGCGGGTGTAGGGTGGATTATTTTAAGGGCTTTTCAGGAATCAGGTAAGGGAATAAACTAAGCCAGTAATTTTATGAAAATGTATGTATAAGCTTACAATATTTGGTTTCAGGAAAATGAGTATATATGTATATTTTATGTTGGGAAATGCTGTGATAGATGGTGATGTGTTTAAATATACCTAATACCCATTCTGTGTGGCATGAGTAAGATTTATTGTGAAATACTTTTTTCTGAGAAAATGTAGAGTTTTACAATAATAAAACTGGCGTTCGAGCTGAGAATATTTTTATATGATATGCCAGCGTACGAGCCAAGCTACTGATGTGATTGAGCCGGCATACGTGCTGAGCCTCTTATTTGTTATGTGATGCGGCGTACGGGCCGTGATTGATAAACTATGAAATGCCGGCATACGGGCTGATGATTTTTCACTTTGTATATGAAATGTGATATGATGATAGTGAATTGACAATTATTACTATAGAATAATGATGTATCACGATTTAGAATATGATATATGGTATTAGAACTTGGTTGGCTTGGTTTAGGCTTACACTAGACACAGTCCCGTAACTATGTGGTCACGTTGATTGTGATATTTGTGTTTTCATTGTCATACAGGTCAGCGTGATGATGGATAGTCGATGTGGTTATTGAAGTGTTGGCGTCCTAGTGTACGGACCATTCTAGCAGACCCATTGTACATGCAGACATTTATTTTGACTTGGCAGTGGTCGGCTAGCCATTGTCAGGTCCCGCCTTCAGGCCACACACCAGTCATGTGGGGGTAATACATGACATTAGCCAACTAACCTACCAGGATTGTTTTCATATTATTATCATTATAAAAGACGAATTATGTTTATGGAAACTCAGTATCTTCGGTTATGTTATGATTATACATGTTTTTCCAGAAATAATATTGACAGTTTTACTAAATATGTTTATGTATGCTCTTATGTATAACACAAAATACTCTTGTTGCCACACATTGGTATTAGTTTATTTTCCCTTATTGAGAGGTGTCTCACCCCAAATTATTTGATTATTTCAGGAGCCTCAGATAGGAGAGCAGATAAAGCTCCGCTGAGATAGATATCGTTAATCTACCCTTTTCTGAAGGGTAAGTTTTTTTGGTAGGGTCTGATGGATGTTGTGGGAAACAACCCTAGGACTGGTCTTTGGAGATTTTGGGAGTGTATTATGGATATAGTAAACTCTGGTTTTGTATTTAATAATATTCCAGGGTATATATGATTTTATGTTTTCTTGCTCCCTAAGCTTCCGCATTGTATTTTGATATGTCCGTGGTACCCACGGGTACAGGTGGATTATGATCTGTAAGATTTATTAATTTAGATAAAAATGGTAAAATAGGCAGGTCATCACAAGTGGTATCTAAATCGATGGTTCATAACTCTAGGTGAGGGAGTGTGATCAAGACCAATAAGGATCATCTAGGCTGTTTGGAAGATGGATCCAAATAGGGTCAATACGTAAAAGGTAGGATTGGTTCGGAGGCACGTGGAATACAATTCGAGACACGAAGGTGCGATGGTAAGGCCCACTTGAGCGACTATTGGAGAATTAGTCCCATGAGGAAGAAGATGACTTCCGTTCAAGGAGGAGCAGTTGGAACTCACAAGTGGGGGAGCTTTCGTTCATGGGGGAGCAGTTGAAACTCAGGATTTCAGCACACCTATGGACTCCTCCAGTGTTAACAAATGGTATTAGAGTCAAGTTGAATTGTGCCAATACGAAAGTGTTTCTCTGTTAGGATCCTTGATTCTGTTTTTGATGTCTAAGAAAGTCCTTGTTAAAGTAAGTGCTCAGAGACCATTGCAGCTCAGTCGCTCCCTAGAGGTCGGCCTGGTCAAAGTGAAATTTCATAGAATATACAAAGTAAACACAGTTGGGATAAGTGTAGTATTATTCATCGTAAGCCTTATGTTTTGTTGGTTTGCTATTGGATATATAGCTTTGGAATATGGTAGAAACTACAACCCCAACAACTTCGTCATCATCTTCAAAGATGATAGCTAATGCTCGGTTTGAGGTGGAGAAATTTGATGGTACCAATAATTTTGGTATGTGACAATGTGAGGTGATGGACATGCTATACCAGTAGGAATTAGATATTTCTTTGGATGATAAACAAGAAGATATGGGTAACAGAAATTGGGAAAAGATCAATCATCAGACATGTGGTACAATTCGTTTGTTTCTTACTAAAAAATAGAAATATTATGTTATGAAATTGTGGAAGACATTGGAAGATACATTTATAACCAAGAGTCTATAAAATCAGCTTTACCTGAAAAAGAAATTATTTCGCTTCCAGTATCAACCAGAAATTTCTATAAATGACCACATAAATGCTTTCAATAAAGTTTTAGCCAATTTGTTGAATTTAGATGAAAAAGTCAAAGATGAGGATCAACAAGGCCTTATTGTTACTGAATTCTCTCTTTGATGATTGTGAGAATCTCACCACCACTTAATAATAATAATAATAATAATAATAATAATAATAATAATAATAATAATAATAATAATAATAATAATAATAATAATAATAATAATAATAATAATAATAAGGGGAATTTGGTTTGGTGCAGGACCAAACCATCAACGGTTTGGTGGAGCTCAGGAAAACCGTCGACAGTTTCATATTACCAAGGGCTGGTAAATGTAAAATGGTAAAAATCGGTTTGGTTAAAAGCCAAACTGTCGATGGTTTCGTATGGGCCAGCAGCCTATAAATAGACAGAAGCTCATTTTTTTAGAACTCTCTCTCTCTCTCTCTCTCTCTCTCTCTCTCTCTCTCTTCAATTTCTCTCCAAACCTCAGCCAAATTGATAAATAAACACCGTTTGGGGGTCCTAGCTTCAATCCTTAGCATTTTAACCGGAGTGGTTTCGTTGTTTGGACATCGTAGGCACCACTCCAAGAATAAGGTAAGAGAAATAAATTATGTCAGCTTATTTTTTAAAATTTAACTGATTAAAACTGAGATTATAAGTCTAGAAATGTTGTATATGATTTTTTGAATGATATTAGACATATGGAAATTGATTATTATATACGTATTTGGGAAAAACCAAGTGAGTAGGGTAATCATCTCATTTTTCTTGAAAAATGTATATAACGGGTTAAAGTAAAATTGTGGAGATGATCATAGCCTTGTTTTCAGCAAAATATATTTTTCTTGGGCAGTTTATCATATTATGATTTAAGCCTTTAAATTGTGTGGCATGAGAATAAATGGTTATAATTGTAGAAATAAATTGGTTGGAATCTTTTGTGATATTATACGGAGAAATTGTGATTTTAAGTAGAAATATGATTTTATATTGAGTTATGATTATAAGCAAAGTTGAGATTTTATACCGAGTTATGATTATATGCAAAGTTGAGATTTTAAACTGAGTTATGAATATATGCAAAGTTGGGATTTTATACTGAGTTATGATTATATGCAAAGTTGAGATTTTGTATTGAGTTGTAATTATACACAGAAATGTGAATTTATACCAAGTTATAAAAATGACAGTTTAATACCGAGTTATGGGTATGATGTTTTGATACCAAGTTGTGAATTTGATAGTTTGATACGATCTTGTGAATGATTGGAAACTGTGGACAAATTGATGTCAGTTAAAGTAATTGCGGAGAAAGGCAAATGGGAATGGCGATACGAAATGCCCGGATTCTTGGGATTTTAGTCTGAGGGCTTGCTGAGTTAGGGGATGGCAATACGAAATGCCTCAATCTCAGCGAGTGCTTGATAAGAAATGCAGAATTGGGGGATGGCGATATGAAATGCCTCAATCTCAGTGAGTGCTTGATATGAATTGCTGAATTGGGGGACGGTGATACGAAATGTCTCAATCTCATCGAGCGCTTGATAAGATTGCTGAATTGGGGGACGACGATACTAAACACCTCAATCTCAGCGAGTGCTTGACATGTACAGATCATGTAAATTGTAGATTTTTTTTATGAATGGGGTTTTTGAGCCAAATTGTGAATTGAAAAGAAACATATGTTATGCAATTATATAGGTGTGAGTACATATTATAAATGCTATTTCATTTGAAGTTAATTCATGGATGTATTATGCTTATATTTAAATTCTTTTGCCACACACTGATAATAATTTATTCCATCTTACTGGGAGGTGTCTCACCCCAATTCAACATTTCAAGATCTCCAGGAAAGCAAGCCTAGGAGCTCAGGGTCGGGGTGTAGATATTACAAATAGGGTAAGTGTTGATATGAATTGGTGTATATAAATGTTTTGGTAATTTGTGGGTTATAGTCTTGTCTTGGGAAATGGTATAGTAATGGTTGGGAAGTAGTACTCTGGTATGTATAGTTTTGAAAAGGTATATTTTTGCTTCCATAGGCAGTGGATGGATACAGATGTAATATTCGAAATATTATGAATATATGTTTTATGATTATTATAAAAAAAAAAAAAAAGGGGCGTGACAGTATGGTATCAAAGATGTCATGTGATGACGTTATTATTATATCAGAGCATAGTTTGGGGGCGTCACATACCAGTTAAAGATGAATGCACATTTTGTCATGAGAAAGGACATTGGAAGAAAGATTGCCCTAAATTGAAGCAAAATAATAAGGGCAAAGCGCATTCTAATGCCAATATAACTAAGCGTGATGGAAGTGAGTCAGATCTCTTGTTGGAACATCTTTGATACATTATTGTGGTGAGTGGATTTTGGATTCTGGTTGTTCCTATCACATGTGTCCCAATAGGGTATGATTTTCTAATTTTGAGAAATTAGATAGTGGGATTGTTTTTATGGGAAATGATAATACTTGTAAAACATTTGGAATAGGTTCAATACAATTGAAATGTCAAGATGGAAATGTTAAAACCTTGACTGATGTAAGATATTTTCCAAGCCTAAAGAAAAATTTGATCTCATTGGGTGTCTTAAAATCTAAAGGGTTCACTATTACTTTGAAATATGGAATCTTAGTGGTTAAATCATGTATGCTTGTGGTGATGAAAGGTACTAAGAAAAATAACTTGTATTATTTTCAAGGTAGTATAACTATTGGCTCAACAGCTGTTGTTTCTGAGAAAGATGTAGGTTCAGATACAACCAGGTTATAGCATATGCGGTTGGCACATGTAGGTGAAAAATCTTTGCAACAATTGGCTAAGCGAGGCTTTGGTAATTTGTTTGTGAAGGTATGTCAAGATGAAGGTATTGCATGACACTTTACAGTTAGAAATGCACCACAATAAAATGGGGTACAGAGCGCATGAATCAAACTTTGCAAGAGAAAGTTCAATGTATGTTTTCTAATGCTAGGTTGGACAAAATGTTTTGGGCTGAGGCTATTAGCTATGTGTGTCATCTCGTCAACCGCCTACCATCATCTACTATAGGGGGAAATACACCTTATAAGGTATGGTATGGAGAACCTGCTAATGATTATGATTCTTTACATGTATTTGGTAGTGTTGCTTATTATCATGTTAAAGAATCTAAGTTGGATCCAAGAAAATAATATTCTTAAAGATTAGTGCAGGAGTCAGAGGATACCGTCTTTGGTGTCTAGAAACAAAGAAAAAAATGATTCTAAGCAAAGATGTGACTTTTGATAAACTTGCGATAATGAAGAAAACAATACGCAAGGAGTCACTAGTTGAAGAAAGGACCAGTAATACTCAAGAACAGGTGGAGGTTGAGACAATTTTGGGAACCCCAGTGAGAAATGAGGTTACACAATGTAACTCTCTAGTTACAGTGGGGAATAGTGTATAAGAAGAGGAGATTTCAATATGAGAATCTTCGTAACAACAATAATCAATTGTTTCTCAGAAGCCAAGAAGAGAAATTCGAAAACCTGCCCAGTATACTAACATGGTGGCCTATGCACTTCTAGTTATAGAAAATGATGTTCCTTACACTTTCAAAGAAGAAATGAGCAGCTCTGAATCAGACAAGTGAAAAAGAGTGATGAATGAAGAAATGCAGTTTATTCATCAAAATCAGACTTTGGAGCTAGCCCAGCTGCCTAAGGGTAAGAAAGCAATTGGTTGCAAATGAGTTTATATAAAGAAAGAAGGATTTTCAAATACAAATAATGTTTAAAGAAAGAAGGATTTTCAAATACAAATAATGTTTGCTTTACAGCTAGATTGGTAGCAAAGGGCTACGCAAAGAAAGAAGGTATTGATTATAATAAGGTATTTTCTCCAATTGGCAAACATTCTTCCATTCAAATTTTGTCGGCTTTGGTAGCACAATTTGTTCTTGAATTAGTTCAGTTCAATGTAAAAATTGCATTTTTACGTGGTGATTTGGAGGAGGAAATCTATATGACTTAGCCATATGGATTTAACGTTATCGAAAAAGAAAAATGGGTATGCAAACTGGGAAAATTGTTTAAAATAGTTTCTAAGATAGTGGTACAAACGATTTCATCAGTTTATGATTGGTCATAAGTACATTTGAAATCAGCATGATCA
Source organism: Malania oleifera (assembly GCF_029873635.1). Lineage (NCBI taxonomy): Eukaryota > Viridiplantae > Streptophyta > Magnoliopsida > Santalales > Ximeniaceae > Malania > Malania oleifera. The sequence continues at coordinate 18,532,678 of NC_080419.1, forward strand.
TTGTGTTTATTTTCACAGATTAGAAAATGGATCTTTTATATATTTACTCTTGTATGTTAATGAAATGTTGATAGCTTCAAATAATAGGGAAGAAATCAACAAACTGAAAAGTCAGTTAAATAAAGAGTTTGAGATGAAAGATCTTGGTGAAGCAAAGAAGATATTTGATGTCATGCCCCGAACCCGCAGGTGGGTCCCAGGGATGAATAAAGTAACCTAACTTGTCTTTGTATCAATTTAAAACATAAATGATACGATACAAAAGAGGGTCCAACCCCGTGAGGTGAATGGATGCCCACATACATACACAGAACCATCTATACTCATCCAAGATACGCAGCGGAATACGATCTTTTATACATAACCAGTATCATACCAGAGTCTATACAAGCTAGGATATACATCCCCATAATATAAAACATACCCTAGGTGTTTACAAAAACCATCCCGACAACTTGGTTACAAAAACCCATACCTAGTAGGTACTAGCAGTGGCTAACGACACCCTTACTCCCAGACGCTAGGATGCTACTTACGGCTACCTGAAGGATCTAAAAAACATTGTATGTACATTCGGGGTGAGACACCTCTCAGTAAGAAAGAAAGTAGGTTATATCAGTGTGTGGCATACTAGTGTTATTTTACATACTTCATAACACTATAAAAGATACGATACTGTTCGAAACATTTCTATACAGTTCCAGTATTTTCACAAAAACCATTCCAGTACATATGATACCGAAAACATACGGTCAGTGTCGTCACACTAGTTTGCAACTACACAAAGTCACCTCGTCTCACAGTGATTACATTGCTACATACGCAACTACGCTGCGACGACCAAGGCCCAATAGTGATTACATTGCTTCATACGCAACTACACAAGGTCACCTAGTCTCACATCGATTACATTGCTACATATGCAACTACAATGCGACGACTCAGGCCCAATAGTGATTATATTGCTATATACGCAACTACACAAGGTCACCTAGTTTCACAGCGATTACATTGCTACACACGTAACTACGAAGCGACGACTCAGGCCCAATAGTGATTACATTGCTACATATGCAACTACACAAGGTCACCTAGTCTCACAGCAATTACATTGCTACACATGCAACTACGAAGCGATGACCTAGGCCCACAGTGATTACATTGCCACATACGCAACTACACAAGGTCACCCAATCTCACCACGATTACATTGCCATATGCACAACTACGCTGCGACGACTCAGGCCCATAGTGATTACATTGCTACATACGGTGTAGAACACACCCTTTAGTGACCATTCAGAACATACCGGTGATATTTCACACCCCGGATATAGAGCTGGCCACTCTCGCCCATGGTAGTTAACCGATACATGGTAATCGATACATGGCTATTTTACAAATCCCTGGAATCATTTTGGAACTCACATTCCTATACATTTCAACGTACGGTAATTAGCCGCCACATAGCTGTTTTACAAATACCTGGAACAAATATATACAACCATACATACCACACTTATTTGGTTTATGGAAAATCATATCATTTACAATTTCAAGTATACAATTTATGCAAATATGGATTACGGTCGCATCAATAATACAGTTTCAACAAGAACAACAATTTTCCAAACAAAGTAGAGATGACCCGAAATCCCCAATTTTCTCGAAAATTGTAACTCGAAAATCTTGCATTTTTACCCGATAGATTTCCCTAAATAAGTAGCCAAAATATACATACGATCGTAGCCTACAGGCTTACCAATCTTGATTTTGAAAATGAACTGATATAAACAGAATCCTCTTACCTTAACCTGAATTCCAACTATGAACTCTATGGTCCTCAAAACTACGATCCGAGACTCCAAAACCTACAAACCACAGTATAATACATGCTTACAATCCATACTACTACACATATACTGAATCATAAATAATAACCGAGCCTTACCTCAATTTTAGCTCAAAACTCGAGATCGCTCAAAACGAGATTCCGATCCACTAGAAACGTAGAGAATCCTTCACTGATCCTTGCAGTAACTTTGGATTTGCGATTCAGGCAACAAACGGCGAAGCAATCAAGGAGAGAGAGAGAGAGCTTCAAATCCTAGAGAGAGAGAGAGAGCTTCAAATCCTAGAGAGAGAGAGAGAGAGAGAGGAAAACCATAACTTAGCCAAGAAGAAACTACAAATATCCTTATAAAGACCTTTGACCCGGGGGATTTCGTTGACGAATTGGTGTCCTCGTCGATGAGGTCTTTAGGGATTTCATCGATGAGACGAAAATTTCGTTGACGAATCCTGATATTTCCAACTTTTGCCTCTCGGCTTTTTTTCGTTGATGAACCTCTGAATTTCGTCGACGAGAAGCCTTCTACCTTCGTCTACGAATTATGACCTCATCAACGAAGTCTATGCAAATTCCATTTTCCCCCTCTTTTACAGAATAAAACCATATATCACGGTTTGGGTTCTTACAACCTCCCCTCCTTACAAAAATTTCTTCCTCGAAATTTGCAATCTCTCTTTACAATCACATTCATACTACTACATACATACTCACTCTGAAGTGAAACGGTGACTATCTATACGCAGTCCCTCTACGATACATACATACTCACTCTAGAGAGTACAACGACCATTTATATGTAGCCCCATCACGATATATACATACATACTCTAGAGAATACGACGACCATTTATATGTAGCCCCGTCACGATACATATATACATACTCTAGAGAATACGGTGGCCATTTATATGTAGCCCCGTTATAATACATACATACCCTCACTTATGGCGGAGGAATACCGTGGTTACATACATACATGACCTCGAGAGCTTACAATACAACATGACTCTCCCAGAGGCTAACCACTAAATACAATACGATAAGAGAGGATTACATACATACATACATACTCATACCACCCTGCTATCCAAATACTATTTAGAACAATTGCGAATACTTCTAGCGTATTTCCGTTTCTAGTTCCCAAGAAGCTTCCTCGATCTCGTGGTTTCACCACAATACCTTCACCAATGGTATTTCTTTGGTACGAAGCTTCTGAACTTTACGGTCTAGAACCTAAACAGGTATCTCCTCATACGTTAAAGTATCCCTAATTTCCAAGTCATCATAACTAATAACATGTGAAGGATCCAATACATACCTCCTCAACATGGATACGTGAAACACATCATGGATCCTCGAAAGTGCTGGAGGTAATGCAACTCTGTAGGCTACCGGACCCACTCGCTCAAGTACCTTGAATGGTCCGATATACCTCGGGCTCAACTTGCCCTTCCTCCCAAATATCATCACTCCTTTCATCGGAGCAATACGTAGAAATATCTTATCACTCACCTCGAACTCTAACTCACAGTGGTGAACATTTGCGTAACTTTTCTGCCGACTCTGAGTTGATCTAATCCTCACCCGAATCAAACCTACCCTCTCAGACGCCTACTGTACAAGTTCAGGTCCTAAAACCCGACATTCACCGACCTCATCCCAATACAAAGGAGATCGACACCTCCGACCATACAAAGCCTCGAATGGTGCCATCCCAATACTAGACTAGAAGCTGTTGTTATAGGCAAACTCCCCTAGTGGTAGAAACTGAATCCAACTACCACTGAAGTCCAATACACAAGCCCGTAACATATCCTCTAAGGTCTGCATCGTCCTCTCCAACTGTCCATCAATCTGGGGGTGGAACGCTGTACTAAAAGTAAGTTTCGTCCCTAGTGCCTCCTGTAAACTCATCTAGAATCGAGAAGTAAACCTCGGATCTCGATCTGACAAAATGGACACCGGTACCCTGTGCATTCTCACAATCTCATGCACATACAACTCTGCCAGCCTACTTAAAGGATAGCTAACTTTCATTGGTATGAAATAAGCAGATTTCATCAATCTATCCACGATCACCTAGATAGCATTCTGCCCGTGAAACGCTGGTGGCAATCTAGTAACAAAGTCCATGGAAATGTGCTCCCATTTCCACCCCAGAATAGGCAAGGGCTGCAACGGCCCTACCGGCCTCTGATGTTCAGCTTTCACGTTCTGACATGTCAGACATTGCTCCACAAACAGAACAATATCCCTTTTTATACCACTCCACCAGAAGGACTCGCGCAAATCTTGATACATCTTCGTACTACCCGGATGTACCGTATATAAAGAACAATGCGCTTCCTCCAAAATCATCTTTCTGATCTCATCATCGCTTGGAACACACATTCTGGTCCCAAATCTTAACACACCTCTGTCAGAGATGTTAAAATCTGTAACTAAACCCTGCTGCACCTTCTCCACAATATTAGCTAACTTTGTATCACTAGTCTGCACGGCTTTAATACGATCAAACAAAGTCGGCTGAATCACCAAGCTAGTAATGAAAGACTGATGATCACCAGACATCAATTCCACACCAAGGCTTTCCAAATCTCATCTGACATGATGCTGAGCTACAACTGCAGTTACTGCTGCATGCTCTAACTTCTAACTCAATGCATTTGCTACCACATTAGCCTTCCCCGAGTGATAACTGATCGTGCAATCGTAGTCCTTAATCAACTCCAGCCACCGCCTTTGGCTCATATTTAGCTCCTTCTGCGTGAAAAAGTACCCAAGGCTTTTGTGGTCAGTGAAAATCTCACACTGAACACCGTACAGGTAGTGTCGCTAGATCTTCAAGGCATAAACAACAGCAACTAACTCTAAGTCATGCGTAGGGTAATTCTTCTCATACTCCTTAAGTTGCCAAGAAGCATAAGCTACCACCTTATCCTATTGCATAAGCACACATCCCAAACCTTTCAGAGACGCGTTGCTATAGATCACAAAGCTCTCATCCCCCGAAGGAATGGTCAACACTAGAGCAGTAACTAGTCGGTGCTTCAACTCCTGAAAGCATTGCTCGCAATCACTGGTCCATTCAAACTGAACTCCCTTCCTGGTCAATCGTGTTAGAGGTCTAGACAATTTAGAGAAACCCTCCATGAACCGACGATAGTAACCCGCCAATCCTAGAAAACTCCGAACCTCCTACACACTCTTTGGTCTAGTCCAGTCAACCACAACTTCGATCTTACTGGGATCAACGGAGATACCGCCCCTAGACACCACATGGCCTAAGAACACGACATGATTCAACCAGAACTCACACTTCTTCAGCTTAGCATACAACTTCTTCTTCCTCAAAATTTGTAACACTAACCTCAAATGTTCCACATGTTCTTCCGTACTCCTCGAGTATACTAGAATGTCGTCAATGAACACCACTACAAATCGATCTAGGTACTCATGGAAAATCCTGTTCATAAGATCCATGAACATTGCTGGAGCATTTGTCAACCCAAAAAGCATGACCAAGAACTCGTAGTGGCCATATCTGGTTCGGAAAGCAGTCTTTGGTATATCCTCCGTTCTAACCCTCACCTGATGATATCCTGACCGCAAGTCGATCTTCGAAAAGACCTGTGTTCCCTGCAGCTAGTCAAAAAGATCATCTATACAAGGTTAAGGGTAACGGTTCTTCACAGTCACCTTGTTAATCTCACAGTAATCAATGCACATCCACATCGACCCGTCCTTCTTTTTCACAAACAATACTGGAGCTCCCCAGGGCGAAACACTAGGTCGAATGAATCTCATGTCCAGTAATTCCTGCAACTGATCCTTCAACTCCTGAAGTTCTACTGGAGCCATCCGGTATGGAGCTTTAGAGATCGGTGCTTTACCAGGAAGCAACTCAATAGCAAACTCCACCTCATGATCTAGAGGTAGACCGGGTAAGTCCTTTGGAAACACATTCGAAAACTCGTTGACCACCCGAATATCCTCGAGTCTCAACTCATCTCACGGCGGTTCCTTCACACAAGCTAGGTACCCCTGACAACCATCCAAGAGTAATCTCCTCGCCTATAATGCCGATAACATCTGTGGCACCGAATGCACACATGATCCTACAAACTTATACTCTTGCTTCCCATGAGGTCTGAACACTACTACCTTCTTATGACAATCAATCACCGCATAGCTGGAGAACAACCAATCCATCCCCAGTATGACGTCGAAACCCAACATGTCGTATATTGCAAGGTTTGCCGGTAGCAGTCTCTCCTGAATCACAACTGGGCAGTTTCCTAACATCTTACTACAAATCGTACACTCTCAGTCGGCATAGTCACAGACAACATCTCATTCATCACACAGGTTTTCGCCTCACACAACTTCACAAAACTAGCAGATATGAACGAATGGGTTGCCCCCGAATTAAATAAAATAACAATTCTATTCGAAAGCAATAACATGGTACCTGTCACCACATTCCCAGCATGTTCCACATCTGCTGGAGTAAGCGAAAACACTCTCGTAGGAGCCGTGGTTGCCTGGTAATTCCCCCGAGGCACCTGATCACTCCCACGGTTCTAACTCTGTGCAGGCATAATCCTCCTCGATTCTTGACAGCTCTTCGCTATGTGGCCTGACTTGCCACAGTTGTAGCAAACACCCCAGAATGACTGACATTTGCCATTGTGCCATTTACGGCACTTAGTGCACGGTGCGGAGGATGGATCCCCCTGAGAACTTGGCCGCTCGGTGTACTGTTGATATCCAGAGTTGTAATTCTTCTTCTTCTTCCACTAACTCGGCCGAGGACCACTTTGAGGACTAGAAGATACTGACCTCTTCCCCTGAACCTGCACTACCCCTTCTCCCCGAAGGTTGGTCTCAACTATGGTGGCTTTATCCACCAGGACAGAGAACTCAGGGATCTGCAGCATCCCCACAAGACGGCGAATGTCTTTCCTCAGACACCTATCGAACCTCTGAGACTTCTTATGCTCATTTCGAACCAAGTACGGTGCAAATCGAGATAACTCGATAAATCTAGCAGCATACTTCTGCACTGTCAAAGTTCCCTGTATCAAGCCTGAAGACTCATCAGCCTTCGCATCCCGAGTGGAGACCGAAAAGTATCTCTCGAAAAATACCTCCTTGAAATGGCCCCACGTCATACCAAATGGACTAGCTCTCTGCCTCTCCAACAGGCTCACTGTCATCCACCATCGCCCTGCCTCCCCAGTAAGCTGGAAGGTAACGTACAAAACCTTCTGTTTCTCAGTGCAGTGGAGGACATCTAAAATCCTCTCGGTCTTCGCGACCCAATCCTCCGCCACTATCAGATCAGGTCCTCCCCTAAATGTCGGAGGGTGCATGCGTGTGAACCTCTCGATGGTACACCCCACATCAAAAGGAGAACTCTCGCGTCTCCTAACACTCCACCCAATCTCTCGGATCACCTGTCTCGCCAAACCATGAGACATAGAAGAAGACTCATCGCTTGTTGTCTCCTCGGAGCCACTCTCCAAGTTATTATCCTTGGGCTCCATTCTGAAAACAGAATAGGAATCAGTTAGAATTCCTATATCGTACGCAGTTAACACAATCATAGACCTAATCTTGTCAACTATTACTCTCACAGGTCTAAGCCTATCCTGTCACACTGACTCGAATTCATTAATGGTCTGCCCTGCCTTTACTAGAATCGTCATTCCAAGAAAAACACGGAATACTGCCGACACATCCCGATCTAGCAACAGAACAACCCTTGACCAACACTACCCATTTCCTACATCCTATACTCTGGTATGTACACATCAATACTCCTAACCAAGTCTACAAGACCTAACAACCTGATTAGCTCTGATACCAAGCTGTCACACCCCAAACCCGCAGGTGGGTCCTAGGAGTGAATAAAGTAACCTAACCTGTCTCTGTATCAATTTAAAACAATAATGATATGATACAAAAGAGGTTTCGACCCCGCGAGGTGAACGGATGCCCATATACATACATAGAACCATCCATACTCATCCAAGATACGCAGCAAAATACAGTCTTTTATACATAACCAGTATCATACCAGAGTCTATACAAGCTAGGATATACATCCCCATAATACAAAACATACCCCAGGTGTCTACAAAAACCGTCCTGGCAACCTGGTTACAAAAACCTGTACCTAGTAGGTACTAGCAGTGGCTAACGACACACTTGCTCCAAGACGCTAGGATGCAACTTACGGCTACCTGAAGGACCTGAAAAACATTGTACGTACATTCGAGGTGAGACAACTCTCAGTAAGGAAGAAAGCATGTTATATTAGTGTGTGGCATACCAGTGTTATTTAACATACTTCATAACACTATAAAAGATATGATATAGTTCGAAACATTTCCATACAGTTTCATACATATACATATAGTTCCATACAGTTCCAGTATTTTCACAAAAACCATACCAGTAAATATGATACCCAAAACATACGGTCAGTGTCGTCACACTAGTTCGCAACTACACAAGGTCATCTCGTCTCACAGCGATTACATTGCTACATACGTAACTACGCTGCGATGACTGAGACCCAATAGTGATTATATTGCTCCATACGCAACTACACAAGGTCACCTAGTCTCACATCGATTACATTGCTACATATGCAACTATAATGCGATGACTCAAGCCCAATAGTGATTACATTGCTACATACGCAACTACACAAGGTCACCTAGTCTCACAGCGATTACATTGCTACACACGCAACTACGAAGCGATGACCTAGGCCCACAGTGATTGCATTGCCACATACGCAACTACACAAGGTCACCCAGTCTCACCACGATTACATTGCCACATGCACAACTATGCTGCGACGACTCAGACCCACAGTGATTACATTGCTACATACGGTGTAAAACACACCCTTCGGTGACTAGTCGGAACATACTGTGATATTTCACACCCCAGATATAGAGCCGACCACTCTCGCCCATGGTAGTTAACCGATACATGGCTATTTTACAAATCCCTGGAATCATTTTGGAACTCACATTCCTATACATTTCAGCGTACGGTAATTAGCCGCCACATAACTGTTTTACAAATACCTGGAACAAATACATACAACCATACATACCACACTTATTTGGTTTACAGCAAATCATATCATTTACAATTTCAAGTATACAATTTATGCAAATATGTATTACGATAACCTCAATAATACAATTTCAACAAAAACAACAATTTTCCAAACAAAGTAGAGATGGTATCCGAAATCCCCAATTTTCTCGAAAACTGTAACCCAAAAATCCTACATTTCTACTTGATAGATTTTTCCAAATAAGTAGCCAAAACATACATACGATCATAACCTACAGGCTTACCGATCCTGATTTCGAAAATGAACTGATATAAACAGAATCCCCTTACCTTAACTCGAATTCCAACTACGATCTCTACGGTCCTCAAAACTATGAACTGAGACTCCAAAACCTACAAACCATAGCACAGTACATTCTTACAACCCATACTACTACACATATACTGAATCATAAACGAAAACCGAGCCTTACCTCGATTTTAGCTCAAAACCCAAGATCGCTCAAAACGAGATTCTGATCCACTAGAAACATAGAGAATCCTTCACTGATCCTCGCTGTAACTTTGGATTTGCGATTCAGGTGACAAACGGCGAAGCCATTGAGGAGAGAGAGAGAGAGAGCTTGAAATCCTAGAGAGAGAGTGAGGAAAACCATAACTTAGCTAAGAAGAAACTACAAAAATCCTTATAAAGACTTTTGACCCAGGGGATTTCGTCGATGAATTGGTGTCCTCGTCGACGAGGTCTTTAGGGATTTCATTGGCGAGACAGAAATTTCGTCGACGAATCCTGATATTTCCAACTTCCACCTCTCGGCTTTTCCTCGTTGATGAACCTTTGAATTTCGTCGACGAGAAGCCTTCTACCTTCTTTGTCGAATTATGACCTCATTGATGAAGTCTGTGCAAATTCCATTTTCCCCTCTTTTACACAATAAACCCATATATCACAGTTCGGGTTCTTACATTTGGCATGGAGATATGCAAAGACAAAATGAGAGGAAGAGTCATTTTGACTCAGAAATAGTATTTGAAGAAGGTAGTACAAAGTTTTGGCATGTCTGAACAATCAAAACCTGTTAGCACTCTGCTTGCTCCTCACTTCAAACTTAGTGCATCTTTATCTCCTAATTCAAATAAGGAATATAAGTATATGTCACAAGTTCCTTATGCAAGTGCAGTTGGTAGTCTTATGTATACAATGGTTTGTATAAGACCTAATATTTCACAAGTTGTTAGTATTGTGAGCAGGTATATGCATGATCCGGGTAAAAAACTTTGGCAAGTTGTGAAATGGATTTTACGATACATTATGAGTACTATTAATGTTGGAATAGTATTTGAGATAGATAATACTATTGATCAACGTATTGTTGGATATCTGTAGTGATCCTAAAAAAAATAAAAAATAAAATAAAAATTTTATTAAAAAATTAAAATTAAAAATTAAAAATAAATAAATAAATAAATATTATTAATTAAATAATATGATATAATATTATAATGATATATATATATATATATATATATATATATATATAACCTGAAGGACCCTGAGATCCTTCAAGCAGAAGAAAAGAACAAAGCAGCGCTCCTTCGTCTCCTTCGTCCCCTTTCTCCCACTCTCCTTAATCTTGTATCCGATATTCGGCCGATCAAAAATCCAAATATACCGTTGGGTTCTATTCACCACCACAGACACTTCTACTGGAGTGGATCTGTTGTGGGAGTGATGTAAGCATATCTCCTGGTGTAAGACCAATTCTCAAACTTACCTCAATTTCTCTTAAACTATAAGCCCAATTAACAAACATAATTGTCAGGAGATTCGTGAGGAGATTCTCTACAATCCAGCCAGAGTGGGTTTTCGAATTGGAGCTCCGGGGTACCAATCCTAAATCAAAGGTAAGTTTAATAATTTAGGTTTATTAGGCTATTTAGGGTATTCAGAATTTAGGGGAATTTTAGGGAAAATTACTCTAGGGATTGTGATGAGTAATGTAGTGAAATTTTAATTTCAGGGTTTCAGGGATTTTGAACGCCATGGGGAGTAGGTTGGGGTGTTAGCGGGCTTTTTAGGAATTAGGTAAGGGGATTAAGTTAAGTTAGAAATTTTATTTAATTTGAATCGATTAAATTAATATATTTAAGAATTTGAAGGTTATTTTGAAAACCAACTGTTCGAAATGGATTTTACAAACCTAGGATATATGGTATGGTATTTTAAAAAGAACCGAATGGTGAAAAGTTTGTTTTGTTTGTATGGTTATGTTTAAATGTTAAAATCGTGTGGCTGATGATTATTTGGTAGGATTTATTGTTTAATTGGATTTGAGATTGTTTGTGAAATACTGGAACTATTTGTGAAATATTGGAATTGTTGCGAAAAATACTTGAATTGCTTGTGAGTAATGCAGGAATTTGGTATGATGGCCGAGGGCTGAGTTTTAATTGACGGCTGTACACCGGGTTGTATATTGTGGCCGAGGGCCAGGTTTTTGGAATAATAAGAAATATATATGAAATGATGTTTTAAATGGTATTTTCTATTATCTAAATTGCATGATATGCTTTAGAAACCCTCGAGACTAGTGTATTGTGAGCACAGCACCGTTGTTAGGGATTTGTTATGTGGTCGTGTGCACCCACACCTGTGCTAAGAGGTGTAGGGTGGCCTTGTCCGATTTGCCTACATGAGGTAAATGCACCCCCTGGGTGAGGCCAATCAGACCAACAATTGGAGCTGCGTATACTCATGGAGTATGTTAGCGGAGAGTACATATGACTATTGTCTGGGTAGATCCCTGAGGACATTAGTCCAGCTTTCGGACCGCACAACCCGTGCCATGGTGAAGTAAATGGCGTGTTTGTCACAGGGAGTATCTTATATGCATATCTGTTAATTTATGTGAATATGAATAATTAATAAGATAATTTCGAGGGCTTGCTGAAAAAGGTGAGTGCCCTAATAGTAGTAATGGTATTAGAGCAGAGGGAAGTTACTTGTATGGGCGAGCAATCTTCCCTATCCTCGGCTAACTGTGTGTGTGAGTGTAAAATAAGAATGTTTTCATAAATGTGTTTATTTGCTTAGTGAACTAGTTATTTTCTATACACTAAATGCATGCTGGCCATACACTGACATTAACTTAGTCTTTCTCTTACTAAGCTGTGCCTCACCCCTACTTTACAAATTATCTTTTCAAGAAATCTTGGAGATTAGATCTAGTGGGCTAGAGGAGCCGGGCTAGAGGTGTAAATTTTATGTAGGTAGTATGTAGATAAAGATTTTATTTTTGTTTAGTTATACGAGATGCAATTATGTGAAAATGAATATATTAGTGTATAAAGATAGTTAGAACTCTGGTAATGTAATTGGAGGATTTTGTATTTTATTTCCATTGCATATATGTGTTTTATATATGATGAACAAGGTATTAGGTACACAAATGTCACTAAAGTAGCACTCCAGGCCCACATGGCAGGTCGGGGTCGTTCCATGTGGATTCTAATTTTGCAGGTGATCTAGATAAACATCGATCAACTACTGGATATGTATTTACATTTGCTAATGGTCTAGTGAGTTGCAGGTCTACCTTATAGTCTACCATTGCTTTGTCTACAATAGAAGTAAAGTATATTGTAGATTCATAGGTTGTTAAGGAAGCTATTTGGTTTCAGGGTTTACTTGAAATTTTGGGAGTTGTTTAGAAACACATTGACGTTTGGTTTCACTTTATGCGGGATATAATTGATGATGGCAAAATACTTCTTCAGAAGATTGATACAACTGAAAATCCCGCATATATGTTGACTAAGATTATGACAACAATCAAGTTCAAACATTGTTTGGACTTGATCAATATCCTGTAAGTTTGCTTATTTTTGGAAGGTACCGATGATGTTGAACTGCAAATAATGTTGGTGACTGAAAAATTTGTTGAATTTATTGTCAATGTGGAGATTTGTTGGTTTTTGTTTGTCTCACATCGGTGGGAAGGTTGTTTGAAGTTTTTTTGTTTGTCCCACATCAGTGGGAAAGTTATTTGAACCTTTGGGATGAAGCTATATACAGAGCTTCTCTCTCCATTTGTAATTACACCTCAATTTTTGGAGTTACAAACAATATTTGTACTCGAGGGTATTTCTAATTACTAAGTAATCTAAAATATGCCTAAGTTGTAATTTTTCTGGAAGTAGTGGATTGATTGTCGGCACTCGAGAACGTAGGTAATTCTATATCGAACCTTGTAAATTCTTGTCTTGTTCTTTATTATTGTCTTTTATTATTAGTTTTTGCATTGCTTTAGTTTTGGTTATATATTTAATAACGATAGTTGTAGTATTGGTGTTTGACACGTGTGGGGTACCCGACACAACATAAGATACCCAAACTATCTAACTAAGGCTACAAACAAACCAAACTGCTCATGAGTGGCTTGGGAGCTCGGCTCGATAAAGACTTGTTCGGACTTTTTTATTATCTAAATGAGTGAGTCTCAAGCCTATTTTTTAGGCTCGGTTTGTATACGAGCCGATTGAGCACAACCGAGCATCTTGATAACTGGCTCAAATGGACTCATTTATCAGGCTCGTTAAGGAGCTCGATAATGAGCTTGTTAATAGGCTTGTTAAGTTGGCCCAATCCCAAAGTCCAATAGTAGCCTAATTGCCTAAGGAGAAAGATACAAATTTTAACCCAAATAAAATAAGTGGGTGAAACTGTTACTGTTAGATTGTTTATAAAATTTTACTCAAAATTTGAGTGCGAACTTGAGCCAATGTTCTTAATATTGAGCTGACTTCGAGCCTAACTTTCTAAGCTTGAGTCAAGCTGAGCTCCAACTCTACCAAGTTGAGCTTGAGTATACTGAAACTCAACTTATTTGCAGCCCCACATCTGAGCGACTCCTCACTTATCTCATCCTCTATGAGTGCAATGCTTAACTTATTGCAAATATGTTCATTTCCTAAATTTTTTGATAAAAAATCTAAATAAAAAAAATCAAAAGTAATTTGCAAAAAACCTAGATATCCCTATTTTGCGAAAAAGTAAAAACTCCTATGTTTTAATAAATTGTCTTGTTTTTAAAATATGGTATCAACAAAAAGATATTCACCTTATTAGACTATTGCAACAAATTTTTCTAGATATTGAATCATCAAAGATGCAACACTAATGTTTTTACCTATAACCCCAAACAATGCGTCCCACTTGGCCTTTTCCTCACTTTGACCTTCCTTGTTAGCATTTAGCAACCTTTTAATAGATGATGGGTTAATGGCATAAAATGTAGAGAACCAATCTTATGTGATAAAACTCTTACTTAATGTTGAATTACTTTTGGCTAAACTAGAGATCTCTTCATTTCTAATTCAATAAGAGGTCTATTTAGATACTTTGTTGTTCATTTTTTGTTTATGAAAAAATGTAAATTCCATAACTTGATGACATATTTCTCTATATCTCCTAAATTCTATGTAAATATATTCAATGACTAATCATGAAGCAACTAAATCTTTTTTCAACATTCAGAATAAGAGTCGCTTCTAAGTTCTAATTATATTTAGAACCCGCCTTATAGATTCAAAATTACATTTAATATTGAACACTTTATGTTAATTAATTATATTAAATATTTGTTCTCCTTTAAAGTCAATTCTTTCTAGCCAAATCCAGGACGTGGAGATGCGTTACAATTGTTAGTGATGACACACTCGCAATTTTAGAAGATATTTTGAAACAAACAAATAATGGATTGGATCTGTTCTTCTTCTTAGGAGGATTGTTCGATTTATTAAATTATTTTCTTGTTATTTTATGTATTTTGAAGAGAAAAAAAGTGAATTAAAATACGGTTGCATCAACGGCGAAGTATTTTATTTTTTGATTCGTTTTAGGACCTTCTTGGTACCTTTTTTTTTTTTTTGGGGGGGGGGGGGAATTAATAAAAGTAGCAAGTAGAGTAATTAGACATATTTCATATGCATCATCTACATTCTACCAATATTTATTTTTTCATGTTTTTCCCATCCACATGTGATAAAGTTGAAGCTTCGTATTTCCTAACCATGGTAGCTTCATCAAGCCTCTCTAGGTAACCATGGTTAACTGCGTTTGTTAAGCACCTAAATAAGATATAAAAAAAAAAAATTCCCAACCCAAATGTTTTAAGAGAGAGGGAGAGAGAGAGAGACGTTCAATGCTCTAGCAGAACACACAGGAAAAAAGGGAAAAAAAGGAAAAAGAAGCTTCGATTTTTCTCCTGTTCTTCCGATGCTCTTAGATTTGTCGTGCTTTTGATCGTTCGAACAATAGCTCACAAATCGGGTACGCTGCGATCGATCGATTTTGATGATATATCTTTATTCTTTTCACTCTTATTGGGGATCTTCTTTGAATAGATAGTAGCTGTGATTTTCAGTTTAAGTTTTTTATCTTTTACACTATCTTGATCTACGGGTGGATGCTGATTTTATATTTATGTTTAATTTGTAGACGAAAGCTCTTGAATTTCTTGTTGTGCTACCTGGGTATTTTGATAATCATCGGATGTTCAATTGTCGTTTCTGGATAGTTTTTAAAATCGTTAGTTTTTGTCTTTTGCGCAGAAAACCTTGACTTATATTCTTCAATCTTGTTGCTGAGGGCTAGAGGTATGATTTTAGACCTCGTTCAGTGCAAGATTTTAATGGTTTGATTTGCATTATTTATCAGTTTATGATCTTGATGAGCTGATTTGTGAATCTCATGGCCATGTTAAATTCTAACTTGGCTTTTGTTTCTATGGTTTCTTGTCTCATGTGCTTACCGGGATTTCGGTATTGCATTATGGATGAATGTGCTGTTGATTATAATATTTTTACATTGAAATCTTTTGTTTTGCGCAGCTAAGAATGGCATCAATGGTTGCGAAGGGATGTAGTAGTAGTAGTCAAATGTCTCCATCTATGTCCGTCCAAGAAAAAGGAAGTAGGAATAAGAGAAAATTCCGGGCTGATCCTCCACTAGTTGACCCAAATAAGATCCTCTCTTCTGCTCATAATGAATGCCCAAGTTATGAATTCTCTGCAGAGAAATTTGAAATCATCCCAAGTCATGTGCAACCCAGTGGTTGTGACATGTGTAGTGTTAACCAGGACCATTCTGATGCTTTGAAACTTGACCTTGGATTGCCAAGTGCTGCAGGGTTATCAGAGGTGGGGCCAAGTCGGACTAAAGAGGAAATAGAAGCAGATGAATTCCATGATGCCGATTGGAGTGATCTTACTGAAAGCCAGCTTGAAGAACTTGTTCTGAGCAATTTGGACACAATTTTTAAGAGTGCAATCAAAAAGATTGTCGCCTGTGGTTATACCGAAGAGGTTGCCACAAAGGCTGTTTTGCGGTCTGGCCTTTGTTATGGATATAAAGACACTGTGTCAAACATAGTGGATCATACTTTAGCATACCTCAGAAATGGCCAAGAGATTGATCCATCTAGGGAGCATTATTTTGATGATTTACAGCAGCTGGAGAAGTACATTTTGGCAGAATTGGTTTGTGTTCTTCGAGAGGTGAGGCCTTTCTTCAGCACTGGGGATGCAATGTGGTGCTTGTTAATATGTGACATGAATGTGTCGCATGCTTGTGCAATGGATGGTGATCCTTTGAGTAGTTTTGTTGGTGAGGGAGCTTCAAATGGCAGTTCCTCTATACCGCCCAACCCTCAATTGAAGCCCGAGGTCAAAACCTCTGAAATGAATCTTCCAAATCCTTGTAAACCAATTCCTGCAACTCCTTGTGCTCATAGTTCTCAATCTGAGATACCATCCATGGCAGGTGTTCCAAACTTAATGAAAACAAAGAGCTCCCCCCTTCTCAATGGGCAAATCTTGGAGAAAGAGAACACAATTTCTTCACCTGATAATGTGGACAAATCATTTAGTGTTGCAGGAACATCTCAGCCTCCTGTCCAAGAAGAAAAGTTTGGGAGCAGTAGAAAGGTTCATTCTGGTAGTGCCAAGAGAGAATCTATACTTCGTCAGAAGTCCCTTCATCTGGAGAAAAACTACCGAACGTATGGATCTAAAGGGGTTTCAAGAACGGGGAAGCTCAGTGGTTTGGGAGGATTAATATTGGATAAGAAACTAAAATCCGTGTCAGATTCCACCGGTGTGAATCTGAAAAATGCCTCCTTAAAGATAAGTAAGGCAATGGGTGTTGAGGTACCTCAAGAGAATGCAAACCATGGCCATTCAACCAATGCAGGACCCTCTTCCCCTGCAGCATTTAACCTTGAATCTGTGAATGCTGTATCTCCATTGCCTAAAATCAGTATCCCCTCTGCATTACCTTCAGCCAACACCTCACCTGCGTTACCAGCGCCTGCATTATCAGCAGCTGATACTGAGCTTTCTCTTTCACTGCCTTCAAAATCCAACTGTGCTTCTGTGCCTGTCAACTGTAACCCCGATTCTCCTAATTGTGGCTATGCTGGGATACCATATGATAAATCTCTAGGGCAATGGGTTGGCCAGGACAAGAAGGATGAGATGATTCTGAAGATGGTTCCCAGAGTGCGGGAATTGCAAAACCAGCTTCAGGAGTGGACAGAGTGGGCTAACCAGAAGGTTATGCAAGCTGCTCGTCGGCTGGGCAAGGACAAGGCTGAGCTCAAGACACTAAGGCAAGAAAAAGAAGAAGTGGAACGCCTTAAGAAAGAGAAGCAAACTCTGGAGGAAAGCACCATGAAGAAGCTCTCTGAGATGGAGAATGCCTTGTGTAAGGCCAGTGGTCAGGTTGAGCGGGCTAATTCTGCTGTTCGGAGGCTTGAAGTGGAGAATTCTGCATTGAGGCAGGAGATGGAGGCTGCTAAATTACGAGCTGTAGAGTCTGCTGCCAGCTGTCAGGAAGTATCAAAGAGGGAGAAGAAGACACTGATGAAGTTTCAGTCGTGGGAGAAACAGAAAACTGTTTTTCAGGAGGAGCTTTCAACTGAGAAGCGCAAATTGGCTCAACTGCAGCAGGAATTGCAACAAGCTAAAGATCTCCAGAATCAACTTGTGGTATGATTGTGCATAGTTCAGTTCTATGTTATTCATATACTTATCTTTTCCTTGCCCCTAATAACCTCCCTCCCCAAACCCCCAAACTAAAAAAAAAAAAAAAAAACCCCAACTGAAAATATATGAAAGTTTTAAGCTGTGCCCATTGGATACAAGGTTTGCCTTTGAGTGGCTTGATTGTAAACTTCGCAAAACTGCAGGATTGGTGGTAACACTGACCTTTATTTGATGTCCTGCTGTGATAGATAGTGGTAGGAATTTATCTAAGAACTGCACTCCTTCATGTACGTCAGGAGTCCTTTTATAGTAAAGGAAAGCTTGAACACAATTTCTACAATGATGAATATAAGCACAATTGAAATTCCTTAGCGTGGTCTTAAATTTCCATGAAATAATTGAAATTTCCGCTTTCCACCACCTTCGAAATCAATATGGCATTCAATTCCCATTTAACATTTTTTTTCTTGAAATTTCCATGAATTACCCAAAATTTATTGAAAATTCGAAATTGCAGTGACATTTTTTGAAATTCAAGTGTGAGATTCAAAACCCAAATTGAAATTTCTTTCTTAATTTATCTTCTTTTCTTATTGAAACTAAAGATACGATAAGGATATGAATAACTTTCAGAATTTTGAAATTATCTGAAAAATTGAATGTAAATATTAGCTACAACATTTTATTTGACCATTTATGTCTAAATTATCTGTGTTTTTATAAGAAACAGTTTTAATTGATAGCTGAAATTCATTTAATTTAATTGAATATGTTTAACATCATTATTATATTACAATTATTGCACCTTATACACTTCATGCCTATAATTGATGTATTTTGTTTATAATATTAGTTCTAAATCTGGCATTATTATATTTGTTAGTAGTTTCCAAAGTTTCATAGAAAATTTCCATGCTTTACTGCATATTCCATTGTTTTTTAAGATCAAAATAGAAATTGACATTGACATCGAAATTTTGGTACTTTTGAAGCCTTGAAATTTTGATTGAAATCAAAATTTAAGACCTTGAGTGAGAGGTTTCCTTTATCAATGTATAGGCCTGCTTGGATTACATAATATTTTGATTACTCGTACTGAAAAAAAAAAATATTATTAGTCATATTGCAACCTTGAGGTGATAATACAAAGAATTTGGGTCACTTGTCCATTTGAAAGCCGAACCTGAAAACCTCAAACCCTTTGATATAATATTTTGATTTTCCATGTTTATTAAATAAGTTTGGCATGCCATTGAGTCAAATGTAATGACTGGCATAATACAGCTGTTCTTTTTCTCTATGAGCAGGTTGATATGTTTAGTGCAAATGTAAGTGATGTGAATGCTTGTAATGTACATAAAATGCATGCAAGTGATGGCAAATAAGTGGTGAGATGAAAGAAGTTAATTCAGGGATTTTCTTGACAAGTCATTCCTTAGATTTCATTTTTGGTAGCTCAGATGAAGAAGTTAATTCAGGGATTTCCTTGGTAAGTGACTCTTTCATTTCTTGATCACTTCTGTTATGGGTCAGTAAAAAGCTGAAATTGAGAAGATTCGAGGGCACATCTAAAGGTTGTGACAAGAAGTACAAAAGGATTTATAACCTTTCTGGGTTGATCAGGGACATTAGAAACCTAATATTTGAGTGCTAATGATGCTTTCAAACTCCCGTTATCATTTTACTACTAATTAACATTAAAATAAGCAACCAATTGCCAGTGGTCATTTCATTTGCTGGAAAAAGATTTTAACAGCATTTTACAAAAATTAATGACCTATATACATGGGCATGAATGTGCTTACTGGCATTATGGGCTGGTTGGAAGGGACCCCTTTGTAATCCTTGATTTTCCTGACACTTTCAGTAAGGGATGTTTCTCTCTTGTTGTTTTCCTTTGTACTTTGGGTGGCATCCCCTTGATGCCTCTTTTAAACATAATTTGTCTTTACTGATAAGAAAAGGGGCATGAATGCGCTTGGTGGGGTAAATAGGTAATAATGAAGTGTAATATTTGACCTAGATGGCATGGTCATTTGTATTTATAATATAATTCTGTAAGAATAAGAGGATTAATCTTTGGCTATTTTAGGAATTAAGATTTTCATTTCTGATGAAAAATGATTTCTTATTTTGAGACAATAGAAACATTTGCTTTTTAGGATATTGAAACCAAACCATGAAGGTGATTAGAGATCTGTAGTTTTAACCAAGATGTGTCCTACCCTCACAAAACTCTCTCAACTAAAATTATGAAAAGGCAGCTTTATTTATGCATGTTTGTACATATGTATAATTTATTTATTTATTTACAGTTTTAAATGTTATTGAAGAATACTTTAAAAAGTATGTAAATAGAATATGGAGGGTTGAAATGAACTTTTCTTTATTTCACTGTTAGATATTCACATGCAAGACTGAGTTATGCTTTATGTATTACATTCTCAGCTTTATTTTTTCAGATCCCAACTGTTTAGTTTACTTGATAATGCAATATTTATGAAAAGAATAAAGTTAAAATTCATAGTATTTAGTTGAAAGAGTTCTGTTTCAAGTTTTGGTGTGTGCCTATGTCTTACAACGTGCGTGGGCTGTGCATCAACCTTCAATTCGTTTGCCATCTCTATCTCAAAAAAATTTCTATTGTACATTTAAATATTGTAATGTGTCTTCATACTTCCACCAAAGACTTATGCTTTCTCACTTGCATTTTCCAGATGTTCTTCAAAAGGATTTTATTTTTGGCTGAACAATATTTATTCTCCGTGCTTTAAATGCATGATTTTGATACAAGTCTGAGTATGTGTTTAAATTTTGGGAAGCAGAATTGGGGGATTTCTTATCCTCATTTCGTTGTAATTATGTATTTTTTTAATAGATTTGTTTGATTATCTTAGAAAAAAAGGTGTAAAGAGAAAAATATGGGAATTGTACTAAAAGCTGGGTCAATGGTGAGGTTTAGAAGTGCCCCTGTGTAATGCTTATGCTTCTCCAAAGTTCTCTTCCCCATATCCCAGTTACTATTGGTTTTGTTAATTATGGCTTTAACTACCTGTTGCATCGGTGGTTTTTCTCATTGGGAAGGAAAAATATTGCAGGCTAGGTGGAAGCAGGAAGAGAAGGCAAAGGAGGAATTGCTTATGGAATCCAGTTCGCTGAGAAAAGAAAGAGAACAGATTGAGGCTTCAGCAAAATCAAAAGAGGATATGATCAAATTGAAAGCAGAAAACAATTTGCAGAGGTACAAAGATGAAATCCAGAAACTTGAGAAAGAAATTTCTCAATTGAGATTGAAGACGGACTCTTCAAAAATAGCGGCCCTAAGGAGGGGCATTGATGGGAGCTATGCCAGTAGACTAACAGATACCAGGGGTGCACCGGGTCATAAGGAGCTGCTCGTGTCACCTAATTTATCTGAACTAGTGACAGATTTCCATGAATACTCCTGGAATGGGGGTGTGAAGCGAGAGCGGGAGTGTGTGATGTGCCTTTCGGAGGAGATGTCTGTGGTTTTCCTTCCATGTGCCCATCAAGTGGTTTGCACAACATGCAATGAACTCCATGAGAAGCAGGGAATGAAGGACTGCCCTTCTTGTAGGAGCCCCATCCAGCGGCGTATTTCTGTATGTTATGCTCGCCCTTGACTTCGATTTCCTGGACTGAGTCTGAGTGTTCTGAATAATAAAATTTGTGGGAATCTTGTGAAATGAATAATGCATTTGAATGCCCTCTCAGACAATGGAAACGCCCTTGCATATTGCGATATTGATGCTTCATGTGTGCTTTCTTCCTTTTGTCATTGATACGTGTTCTGTTGCCTTGATAAGATGTTAGCTTGCTGAAGTTATGAGCCAGCTCTAAATTTTGCTCCTTGCCACAGTTGCATCCACCACCACTATCACCATCTTGTTTCTGTTTTTCTACCCTGAAGAATTGTGGTTTTTTTTCAAATCTTCTTAATTTTTTGGTAAATATAACCATCAGTATTATCTAAATGTGACTGCCTCTATCTTTCTCAGGGTCTGTCACTGGTTTAATGGCATAATTCTGTCAGGCATTTGCCTGCCCTGGGGCTGTGTTCTTAAAATCTTCTTGTTCTTTGGTAAATATAACCATATATGAACTCTTGACCTCTTTCCAGCTTCTGCCTGCCCTCTCTGCCAAGTACCAGCACTAAATATGAATCCTTATCCTCTTTTTAAACCAAGGGCTATAGAGAAAGCAGCTAATTGCAGTCTGCAACCCTTCTGTTTGTTACAAATTTGGATATGGTATAATTTTGTATACATTTTTTTTTTTTTAAAAAAGAAATCATACAAATTCAAGTTAAATTTCCAGACTCCAGCCTCTCAAACTGGAAAGTTTAAGTTTAAGTTGTGAGAAGCCTGTAAATGATAAATTATATTGATCAAATGGAATATTTACAGAAAACTCCAGACATACACCGGGAGTTGGGGGGGGGGGGGGGGGAGGGATGTGAGAAACAACTCCCCAATGCAATTGCAAAGCAATACAATCAAAATGCCAGCCAAAAAGGTGACTTATATCAAGAACTAAGGAGACCTAAACTCCCAATCAAAGTAACACAAAGTTGCACTAAAATTTGGGCATTCCCAAGGGCACAGAGGTTAGTCCAAAAAGATACATTCAAAATTGGGCATACCTAGTGAACAACTACATACAAATTCAGAACAAAAATGGGAAAAGAACAGATAGACCTCGAGGAGGCTGAGTGCCCTTGTTCCTTTTCTTACTCTTTGTAGGTGTAGTCAAGGCTAGTACAATTTGTCCCTGTACCTTCTTCCCAATTTCGATTAGGCCACTTTCTCCATGATTCAGGCCACTCCTTGTGCTAACAAGAGGAGCTTTTCCTTTATCCACTTGAGAAGCAACTCCTTTATCAGTACTCCCATCCATTGCAGGAGCTATTGCAGCAACAACAGGAGGACTCAGTTTGACTACAATACTACCAGGTTGTATGCTTTGATCAATAGCTGCCTTAGTGACTTCAGATTCACTAAGCTTCTATCCCTGTGCAACACTCGGATTATTTTGAACAACTCGATTTGTCTCAATTAGACCCCCCCCATGTACTTCTTTACTCTGGATTGTCTTGGCATTGCAGGAAGGAGAGTCAATAGGAATGAAACCTAGTTGTTCTTCATTCATCTTGCTCTGGCCCAGACTTGAACATGGCCCAGACTTGAACAAATTTTGCAGAAATTGGGCATCTGCTCATAAATAACCTCCTAAGAAATTACCTATTCATTAGGAAGCATGATCTTGATGCAGCTTTTAATCTCTTTGGAAGCATCAATCTCAACCAAGACTCTAGCATAAGATAACCTCTCCATATTAGTGATTTATCGGCACACACAGACCTTCCTAACTCAGAACAAATCTTCCCCAAAGTATATGGGTACCATAGTTCAAGTGGCAGATCTTTAAGCTTAATCCAGATTGGACAAACACTAAAATTTTCTTTCTCAAATTGGAAAAATTTTGAAATCCTTTTGAGGATAAGAAGCCAACCAAATACATGGTAAGGGCCTCCTTGCAACACATGGATAAATTCCTTCTCCTTTCTCAATTTGAAAACAATCCAACCACTTTCATGGTGAAAAATTTCAACCTTAACCTTCCATTTTTCCAACAATAAAATCAAGGGCTACTTTACTTGGGAACTTACCCACGAAGCGACCTACCAAGCAGTTCTTCCATTTTCAACAACGTGTGCGAGCTCCTCAGCTTCAATTCGAGCACTTGAACCATTTGAAACAAAGCTAGGGATAGCTCCATAGTTCTGTTGGTGCTTGTTCTCAGCGAATAAATCAGCCCATAACACCTTCTTGTCTGCTTTCATAAAGAACTTCTCTTGCTCCTTTGAGGGATTATGTCGAACACCTTGCGTGCAGGAAGTGTAATCATCTTTCTTTGCAATCCTTTGCTATATATCACCTTCGGAGTACCGCCCAAAATCTTTAACTGCTCATCATTGCCTACCCTTCCCATGAATGCCCCTTAAGACATTCAATCGAGCACCTTGTGTGCACTCTCTAGCATCAACACTCGTATTTGCCCTTTGGTCTCCAACTTTCTCATGAATATCTGTTGAGACATATGGTCGAGCACCTTGCATGCAAGCTTCATCATCAACAGAGGTAACAACAGTTCCTGCAATGTTACCTACTAATCTAGCAAACTTATCACTGTCAGAATCATCCTCCACCTCAACAGTATCTTTTGTACCCAACGATTCTGACACTGGACATTCATTATCTTCTTCAAAGGAAGAATCCCTCACTTTTGAGTTTTTTGAATTTTCTTCTTTGTCACAGTCAGATTCTTCAGAAGACGAACCACAATCATCCTTACCCTCCACATATCTGCTATTGGAAGTTGAGGCAAAATGCATCTGCCACCTAGAACTAGCAGATTTATCATTTGTACCATCAAGGGTAGCATTCCTGTAACGACCTGCTTATTTTAACATATATTTATTTTCATAATAATAATATCCATATAAAAGTCCTGTCAAATCATAATCCACCTGGACCCAGGGTACCAGGGGTGTACCTGAGATACAATACCAATACCTAACCAGCAGGAAACGTAAAATCATACACATATCTAATTGTCCAACCATCACAATACCAGAGTATTACTACATTTGTCATATTTATATACATATCCCAAAACATCCCAAAAAGAGTCCTAGCGTCGCCACCCAAAAATCTGTCTGACCCTAGCAAAATGACTTAGCCTTCAGGTAGGGTGAAACTTTATCCTCTCTTCTATCTGGGGCTCCTGAAATGTTTATATAATTTGGGGTGGGACACCACTCAATAAGGGAAATAAACTAATATCAGTGTGCGGCAACATGAGTATTTTTGTATTATACATATAACAGTACATGAACATACTTGATAAAACTGTCTATATCATATCTGGGAAAAAACATATATAATCATAGTATGATATAACATACTGAATTTCCATACATATAAATCATCTCATATAACTGTACAAAGAATACATCCTAGATGGTTAGCTGACTGGTGTCATATCTTACCCTCACATGACTGGGTTGTGCAGCCCGAAGACGGGACTCGACAATGGCTAGCCGACCTCTACGGAGTCAAATAAAAAGTCTGTAAGTACGATGGGTTTGCCCCTCCTGGTCCGGACACCAGAGGGATGCTTGCGCTACGATAAACCACATCGACTGCCAATCTCCCACTGCCCCGTATGGCAAGCGGTAACACTAACATAATCATGATCGTGATCATACAGTTACGATACCGTGCTTCATGAAAGCCTAAGCCAAGCCAATCAGATTCTGATAACATATAACATATTTCCAAATAATGATACATGGCTATTTCATAATAATAATTGTCAAGTTAATATCTTCATATAATTTTGCATAACATGTCATAAAAATCTTCAGCCCTTACCCAGCATTTTGTATTTTATAAATCACGGTCCGTATGCCGGTATTGCATATTATATAAAATCCTCGGCCCGTACGCCGATATATCATATAAAACCTTGGCCCGTATGCCGATATATCATATAAAAACCTTGGCCCGTACGTCGATATATCATATAAAAATTCTATATCATTTTAACATTTTCTTAAAAGCAGTAAAAACATACTTATTTTGTAAACATAATATTCCATGATAAATTTTACTCATGCCACACAAAATAGGTATTGTTCATATTTTTGATCAACAACATTATTCCCAACATAATTCTATAACATACATATTTATCTAAAATTATATGTTGTAAAATAATAAATACATTTTTATAAAGTCCTGACTTAGTTTATCCCTTCACCTGATTTTTGAAAAGCTCTTACAGTGTCTAGTCCTACACCCGCAGGGTTCCCCGTTCAACACCCTGAAAATAATGCCCCCTAAACAAAACTTTAGTATTTCTTCGACTACTACATTTTCTATAATTGTGAAAAAACCAAATATTGAATAAAAAGCGTTACCTTGAATTTGGGATGAAATCCAAGTTAACCCCACCAACAATCCATTTCAGCAGACTTGAAGAGAACTTTCCTAGGAGTGTCATGGTGGCCTCGGATTATCGAATCGGCAAGAATTCAACCCCAAATCTTAGAGAGAAGGGAGAAAAACCGAAGAGGAGAGAGAGAAATACTAGCCTATTGGTATCTTCTCGTCGACGAGACATTTGTCCCCATCGACGATCCCAATAAACCACTTCGTCAACGAATGCTTCGTGTTCGTCGACAAGGACCTGCTGTGACCCCCCTTCACACTTTCCCTTTTCTCCCTCTTTTATTATTTAAATACCATAATTTTTTGGGTCTCTACATTCTCCCCTTCTTATAAAAATTTCATCCTCGAAATTTGCTATCCATACGATTCATCATCCCCTTACAGAAAATAATTTACTTATTTTATTACTTACCCTCACTTATGGCAGAGGAATACCGTGGTTACATTCAGAGTTCTAGGAGATTACATATGCAACATAAAATTCTCTCAAAACCAAAAGACTTCTTACTAACTAAACTAATACATACACCGACTAACCTGTAAAAGAAACATTACATAATTTACGCACACTTTACCTAGTTATAACTGAATCTCATGGAACAATTGTGGGTATTTCTGTCTTATTTGTTTCTCGAGTTCCCAAGAAACTTCTTCTATTGTGTGATTTCTCCATAGGACTTTCTCTAGAGGAATCTTCTTATTACGTAATTCCTACTCTTTCCTGTCCAGAATTTAAACTAGTACTTCCTCATAAACTAGTGAATCACTGAGCTCTAATTTACCATAACTGATCACATGAGAAGGGTCTGGGACGTATTTCCTTAACATCGAAACATGGACTACGTCGTGTATCCTGGACAACACAGGTGGTAAAGCTAACTTGTAGGCAACCGGCCCCACTTTCTCTAGAATCTCAAATGGACCAATAAACCTAGGGCTAAGTTTACCTTTCTTCCCAAATCTCATAACCCCTTTTAACAGAGTTATTTTCAAAAAATCAAACTCCAATTTTCTGCGGTGGTTATTGGCGTAACTCTTCTATCGGCTTTGAACTGCACTGATTCTATCTCTAATGAGTCGAACCTTATCATACGCTTGCTGTACTAACTCTGGCCCCACAACTCGCTGCTCACCCATCTCATCCTAATATAAAGGAGAACGACATTTCCTACCATAGAGTGCCTCAAACAGTGACATGCCAATGTTGGTCTGATAATTGTTATTGTACGCGAACTCCACCAGCAGTATAAACTGGGTCCAACTACCCCCAAAGTCCAGCACGCATGCTCAAAGCATATTTTCTAATATTTGAATCATTCTCTCAGTTTGCCCGTCTGACTGAGGATGGAATGTCGTGCTAAAAGATAACTAAGACCCCAAAGTTTCCTACAAGCTTCTCTAAAATCGTGACGTGAAATACAATTCCCGATCTGACATTATAGACATTAGCACTTCGTGAGAACGGACTATCTCCTGAATATAAATCTCTACCAAGCAATTAAGGGAGTAGTTGATCTTGATAGGAAGGAAATTGGCTGTTTTAGTCAAACTATCTACAATCACCAAAATTGTATTCTAGCCATGCAATGCCGATGGTAGCCCTGAAACAAAATTCATAGATGTCTGATTCTATTTCCACTCTAGGATAAAAAGTGGCTGCAACTGACCTGCCAGCCTCTGGTGCTTAGCTTTTACCTGCTGGCACGTTAAACACTGTGCTACATATTCAGCAATTTCTTTTTTTTTTTTTTATACCACTCCACCAGTATAACTCTCGCAGATCCCTATACATTTTCCTGCTGCCATGATGTACTGTGTATAAAGATTTGTGAGCCTCTTCTAAGATGGTCTTTATGATATCAATATCAGCAGGAACACATAATCTAAAACGAAACTGCAAAGCCCCGTCATCTGTGATACTAAACTCCTCTCCTTTACCACTTTACACTCTGACCATTACCTCTATTAAGTCTGGATCATTTTTCTGAGCAGCTTTAATCCTTTCTTGTAGAGTAGGCTGTACCACTAAACTAGCAATACATACCTAAGGATCACTCTCAACAAATTCTATGTCGAGTCTCTCTAAATTCATCATGATCGGATACTAAATCTCCATAGTTGCCAGCGTTGGTCCCATAGACTTCCTGCTCAATGCATCGGTTACCACGTTGTCTTTTCTTGGGTGGTAATTGATAGTACAATCAAAATATTTAATAAGCTCCAACCACCTTCTCCGCCTCATGTTTAGTTCCTTCTAAGTGAAAAAGTACTTTAGACTCTTATGGTCGGAGAAGATTTCGCATCGCTAGCCATACATGTAATGCCTCCAAATCTTCAATGTATGTACTACTGCAACCAATTCAAGATCATAGGTAGGGCAGTTCTTTTCATACTTTTTCAATTGCTTGGAAGTATACGCTACCACCTTATCGTGCTGTATCAATACACATCCTATTCCCTTCAAGGACGCATCACTGTAGATAACATAACCCTCACCCCCTGACAGGATGATCAACACCGGTGCCGTGACAAGTCTTTGCTTGAATTCCTGAAAACTCTGTTCACAATTGTCATCCCATTCAAACTTGGTATTCTTCCTAGCCAATCGTGGTAGAGGCCTTGATAACGCTGAGAATCCCTCAACAAAACGACGGTAATACCCAGTTAGCCCCAAGAAACTTTTGATCTCCTAGATATCCTTGGTCTAGCCTAATTCACTACCACATCAATTTTATTAGGATCCACAGAAATTTCCTCTCCTAAGATGACGTGCCCCAAAAACACAACCTTCTCGAGCCAGAATTCACATTTGCTGAACTTGACATATAACTTCTTTTCCCTAAGCATATGTAAGACGCCTCAAATGCATCTCATGCTCCTCATAGCTCTTCGAATAGAGCAGTACATCATCAATAAAAATAACAACAAACTGGTCTAAATATTGGTGAAAAACTTTATTTATCAAGTCCATAAATACAGCAGGAGCATTCGTCAGACCAAACGACATAACGAGAAATTCATAATGCCCATATCTGGTCTTGAAAGTTGTCTTCGAGACGTCTTCTGCCTTCACTATCACCTGATGATAGTCTGATCTGAGGTCAATCTTAGAATACACTCGTGTGCCCTGAAGCTGGTCAAATAAATCATCTCTACGAAGTAGAGGGTACTTGTTCTTAATTGTCACCTTATTAATTTCCCTATAATCTATACACATCCTCATGGACGCGTCTTTCTTCTTCACAAATAATACTGGAGCTCCCCATGGAGATACACTGGGCCGTATAAAACCCTTATCAAGCAGATCTTGCAACTGATTCTTTAATTCTGCCAATTCTGCTGGCGCCATTTGGTAGGGTGCTTTAGAGATCGGTGCTGTACCTAGGAGCAGATCAATAGGAAAGTCTACCTCCCGATCAGTTGGCAAGTCTGGTAACTTGTCTGGAAAAACATCTGTAAAATCCTTTACTACTGGCGTACTAGTGAGCTTCAATTCATTCCTTGACATTTCCTTCACAAATGTTACGAATCCCTGACAACCACTCAAGAGCAGTCTTCTCGCCTGAATTGCTGAAACTAACTGAGGCAGAGACTATACTCGTGACCTTATAAACTTGAATTCTGGTCTTCCTGGAGGTATGAATATTACTTCTTTCAATTGATAATCTATGCTGGCGTAATTGGCTACTAACCAATCCATGCCGAATATTACATCGAACCTGTGCATGTCTAGCACTATCAGATCAGTAGACAAAATTTTCCTCTGAATATCAACGGGACAACCCCGAAGCACTCTACTACACCTTGACCCTGTCGGTGTAGTGACTAACAGTTCGGTGTCTAACAACTGTGTTTCCGACCCATATAATCTAATACACTCCATAGACATGAATGAATGTGTGGCTCTTGAATCAAACAATACAATAATTTTAAAGGAAAACTGCTAACCATACCTGTCACCACATCGCCAGCTGTCTCAGCATCACCCGACGTCAAAGCAAAAATTATAACTGGAGCCATATTCCTTTGCTAGCCTCCACGTGGCGCCTGATAGCCTCCCCGGTACAGTCTGGGAGTAGGAGCGATATCTGGTGGTGTAGGGCAATCTTGCACCAGATGTCCTTGCGGTAAACAATCGCAGGGATAGCAGACAACTCTTCCCACTCGACATTCTCCCCAGTGTCTTTTTCCACAATTCTGACAGATAAGAAAATTCTACACTGCTTGAACTTCACGACCTCCAGTCTCCTTCTTCTGTCATTTGCCATAGTTTCCTCTCCTCCACTGACCCTGCCAAGATCCCCTACTAGAAATCTGAGGGTGCATATCTCTTCTTCTGTCCCTGCTCCTCTGCGTCCATACGTCACTAATCTCAATCAAGGCCGCTCTGTCGACTAACTTAGCAAAGTCCTATATCTTTAGCACTACCACCTGCTTGTATATGCCTCACCTCAAACCTCTTTCAAACTGCCTTGCCTTCTTTACCTCATCGGGAATAATATATGGAGCGAAACGAGATAGCTCTATAAAACGTGCCGTATACTGCTGAACCAACTGCTGTCCTTGCTTCAGATTCATGAACTTTTCCACTTTAACTTCCCTATTAGTGACTGGAAAATATCTGTCAAAGAAAAATTCTTTAAATCGGTCCCATGTCATAGTTATCGGCGTCATCCTCTACTACTCCAGAAGTCTCACTGTAGTCCACCACCTCCCAGCCTCTCCTGTCAGTTTATAGGTGGCGAAGAGGACCATCTATTCCTCCATATACTATAATACGACTAAGACTTTCTCGATCTCCTGCATCCAATTCTCGATAGCTGTAGGATCAACTCCCCCTGAAAATGCTGGAGGATTCATCTTAGTAAACTTCTCTATCGTGCACCCATGGCCTGCAAGGTCCATCCTGAAAAACAATAAACATGATTTAGAAACCCTGTCCTTATAACTATTCGCCTAACATAGTTCCCTATCTTAGCATCCTCATCTTATTTCTAGATCTAGTTCTACATTCTAAGAACACAACTCAACAATAATTTACTATGATTTTCTTGAAATCGTCACCCCAGGAAAAACAAGAAGACCACCACGGAAGTCCTGCCTCTAGACTGTAGAACAAAACCTCAAATCCCTTTCCTATACTCTGGTATCATTTTCGCTGCATTCTAAAGTCTACAAAACCTAACAACTTAGGCTCTAATACCAAACTGTAATGACCTGCTTATTTTACCATATATTTTTTTCCTAATAATAGTATCCATATAAAAGTCTTGTCAAATCATAATCCACCTGGAACTAGGCTACCAGAGGTATACCTGAGATATAATACCAATACCTAAGTAGTAGGAAATGTAAAATTATATACATATCTAATTGTCCAACCATCACAATACCAGAGTCTTACTACATCTGTTATATTCATATACATATCCCAAAACATCCCAAAAAGAGTCCTAAGGTCGCCACCCAAAAATCTGTCTAACCCTAGCAAAATGACTTACCCTTCAGGTAGGGTGGAACTATCGAACTCTAGCACTGCGGAGCTTTATCCGCTCTCCTATCTGGGGCTCCTGAAATATTTATATAATTTGGGGTAAGACACCTCTCAGTAAGGAAAATAAACTAATATCAGTCTATAGCAACATGAGTATTTTTGTATTATACATATAACAGTATATGAACATACTTGATAAATTGTCTGTATCATATGTGGGAAAAATATATATAATCATAGCATGGTATAACATACTGAATTTCCATACATATAAATCATCTCATATAACTGTACATAGAAAACATCCTAAATGGTTAGCTAGCTGGTGTCATGTCTTACCCCCACATGACTGGGTTGTACGGCCCAAAGGCGGGACCTAACAATGATTGACCGACCACTGCCGAGTCAAATAAAAAGTCTGTAAGTACGATGGGTCTGCCCCTCCTGGTCCGGACACCAGAGGGACGCCTGCGCTACAATAAACCACATCGACTGCCAATCTCCCACTGCCCCGTACGGCAAACGGTAGCACTAACATAATCATGATCGTGATCATACAGCTAGGGTACCATGCTTCGTGAAAGCCAAAACCAAGCCAACCAGGTTCTGATAATATATAACATATTTCCAAATAATGATTCATGACTATTTTATAATACTAACTATCAAGTTAATATCTTCATATAATTTTGCATAACATATTATAAAAATCTTCGACCCTTACGCTGGCATTTTGGATTTTATAAATCACGGCCCGTACGCCGGTATTGCATATCATATAAAATCCTCGGCCCGTATCCCGATATATCATATAAAACATCGGCCCGTACGCCAACATATCAAATAAAAACCTCGGGCCGTACGCCGATATATCATATAAAAATTCTGTATCATTTTAACATTTTCCTGGAAGTAGTAAAAACATACTTATTGTTGATTAAGGTGTAATCCCAAAAGGGGGGGGGGGTGAATTGGGTATTTTAAAAAAATTCTTTGAACCTATTTACCTCTTAATCCCTATTTGTATTTTTAACAAATCAATTGCTGGAATTTATGACTGAATTAAATTTATTTTTCAATGAGTTCCTTTTACCCAATTAATTGTATGTAAAGTAATTCAACATCCACATGCAATGCAAATAATATATTGTAATGCAGAAAGTAAAGAGTTGGGGAAGAGAGAAGACAAACGCAATTTTTACGAGGTTCAGCCAACTCGGCCTACGACCTCGCCTTGAGAAACCCACTCAAGGATTTCACTAAAATCCCTACTCCTTAAATTGGGACGGAACTTCCCTTACAATCCGCTGCTTACAAGAGGTACAACTTCCTTTTACTCCGTTGCTTACAAGAGATACAACTCTCTCCTTAAACCTTGGTTCAAAATCCGAACCGTGAATACAATGAAATCTGTAAAAACACTCAAAAATTGCTTCCAACAAAAGCTAGTGAGTACAATTCAAATTCCTAATACATTAACATATCATGTAACTTGAAGCTCAGAATGTATGAAACGATATAATCGTTTATATATGATATGCTTCAACACAAAATTCTCTTTTTGTCAAATCTCCCAAAATATTTATATGAATCAATACTTTGGAGAACTTATGTTAAATCTTTGAATACAAAAACAATTTTGAAGATTGCAAAGATTTGACACACTTTGTCAAAAACAATATTTCTCTCAAGATTTCAATCTCAATGTGATCTTGGTAGTATTTGCCCTAATGTGTATATATATGTATATATATATATATATGTATGTATCTATATGATGAGAATACCAAGGATCAAAAACTTAATATATGATTTTTTGAAAATATTCTTTAATATGTATAGATATAGTAATGCACTTCTTAGGATATATCTAATCAACTAGTTTAGAAATAACCAAAATATCACGTCTTTAACTTTGAACACACTTGAATGATTACTCTTTAAACAATGGCCAAATAAAAACTTTCTCAAGTATTCAACTTGTCAAAAACAATTTTATATGAATATGAAAAAAACTCAATATCAAACTTCTCTAAAGATATTCAATAACAGATGTTGATATGAGAATTTCTTGGAAAAGCTACATGAATCAACCAAACCTCAATACCAAGAAGATGTGTGAATGAATCCCCTTTGATTTTCGGAGTAGATTTGCCTAAGCTTGATGAATATAAGTTAGAGTGCAGGCAATCGTGTATCAATATGCTCAGATTTCTCAATTCTCTTTCAAACCGAAGTTCTTTTCTCTTCTCTTTTCGTTTTGGCTAATGTACTAGGGTTTAGATATTTAGTATATATAGTGTCTTACCCTTAGAATTGATCTCAATCATTAAATCAAATTAATATCTCGCCAATTCTTTTAATAAAAATTAAAATTTTAAGTTTTCCCACTAGTTTAGGCGGCTGAGGTCGAAGCCCAAGCGACCGAAGTCCCTTAAAGCTTTGAAAAAATAACTTGGAATACAGGGTCAGGCGCCTAAAGTGAGGTTCAGGCTCTTGAAGTGGCGAGTTCAGGCGCCTGAAGTCCCAAGTTCAGGCAACCGAAGTGCCTCGGCTAGTTTCTGTGTTTCTCATTAATTTTTCAGGCTACCGAACTTAATCTTCAGGATCCTGAAGAAATTCTTCAGGCGACTGAGGTTGAGTTCAGGCAACCGAAGTACCTTTTTTTTTCTGAATTTTTATTTTCTAATTTAAAAATATACTTTGCTCTCTTTCTTGGCTCTTTTATAAAAACATTTTCCAAGGTTTTAACAATATTTCTAAGTCCATGAATGTCCCCTAATGATGTTCATGAAATGCATGGGTCCTAAAGTCATTCTAGGGTATATGTTAAGCCTCAAATTAAATCATAAGAAAATGCAAATATATGAGTTTTAAGTTGTAACGTCCTGCTTATCTTAATC
The DNA here is from genome assembly GCF_029873635.1 of Malania oleifera. Classification (NCBI taxonomy): domain Eukaryota; kingdom Viridiplantae; phylum Streptophyta; class Magnoliopsida; order Santalales; family Ximeniaceae; genus Malania; species Malania oleifera. The sequence continues at coordinate 18,567,112 of NC_080419.1, forward strand.
ATATAATAAAACATAATAAATAGAAAAGTCAACCCGAACCTGTGAGTAACAGGGACACCTGTCATTCACAGCGGAAATCTAGGTAGCAGTAAATATAAATCACATTCTCAAAACCATAGAATACATAATACGAGAGTTAATTACAATCCCATAATATTATGTTTATATACAATCTCCAAAAATGCCAAAATAAACCTAGGATCTTACACAAAAATCTCCCGATCCTAGATCAGAACTTACTCTTCTAGCAGGAAAACTCAACTCACTCAGTGGCGGCCCTGACCCGCCGGTCTCTCTGGGTTTCCTGAAAATCATTTAATGTTTAGGGGTGAGACACTTCTTAGTAAGGGAAAATAAACTAAATACAGCTGTGTGACAACGTGATTACTTAATGATAATGTAGATATACAGTACAATCTTCATACTAGAAATCATTCATCATTTAATAACTGCAAAAACGTATACTTTCATATTTTTAATAAATCATACTAATCATAACTGTCTGGTATAGCTAATAATACTGAAAACATACCAAGGATGAATAGCTAGCTGATGTCATGTATTACCCCCCATGACAGGTTGTGCAGCCCGAAGGCAGGACCCGACAATGGCTAGCCCACCATTGCCGAGCCAAAAATGTTCGTAAGTACAATGGGCCCGTCACACCCCGGTCCGGACTGTCAGGTGGACGTCTACACTCTACACTGAAAGTCACATCAACTATCCATCTCCCACCCCACGTGGGGTGGTTAACACCAATCTGATCATAGATATCTGATCTATAAGCTACGGTATCGTGCTCCTGAACTGAACTAAACTAACATCCGGGTTCTAATAACATATAATACATGATAATATAGCGTTTAATATAAATGAGTTGATAGCATTTTCTATAATTTCATAAATACGGCTTCGCGCCGAACATTTCATAAATATGGCCTCGTGCCGAACATTTCATAAATACGGCCTCGTGGCGAAATCATACATAAAACATGGCCTTGCACCGACTATCAATCACGGTTTTGCGCCGAATATCTCATACATATCATTCTGAATAATAAATCAATTATCATGTATTTTCAATATCATTTTGTACTGTAATATTTCATATTTCTGAAAACATGCTTCATTCATAACATAGTCATATCATAATACTTCTCATGTAAAGTAATATGCATGCCATACAGTTGTTGTATAAAACCATACTTTATATTCTAAAATCATAATTTCTGGCATCTTATTCATATATATACATTTCAACATAATAGCAGTATTTTTCCAAATGTGCATTTCCTTCGTAATATACAGATATAATATATGCTTTCCTGAAAATAAATTTACTGATAAATAATAATAATTTGCATGGAAAATAATTGCTTAGTTTATTCCCTTACCTGATACTAAAAGAAACCCCCTAAAATTCCCAGTCCTACACTCGTAGGGTTCCTTGTTCAACTCCTTGAAAACAATAACTCGCACAACTAAACTTTGATATTTTCACGTGTATATAATTTCCTATAACTACAGTAAGACCAAATTTGGCATAAAAAGTCTTACCTCAACTCAGGATTGAATTTCAACTCGCTTCCACCAATGATCTGCTCCGGCAGATTTGGAGAGAACTTCCCTAGGAGCATCGTGGTGGCCCCAGATCGTCGATCCGACGAACAACGGAGTCGAAATCGAAGAGAGAATGGAGAGAAACCGAAGGGAGAGAGAGAGAGAGAGTGAGTAAGATTTTTCTTAATTTATGTGTTTAAATACGGGTTTTTTCTGTTTATAGGGTCGGATTCGTCGACGAGACACATCACCTCGTCGACGAGTCCTGTAGAAAGTTCGTCGATGAACTTGCACATTCGTCATCAAATTTCAGATTTCCCCAAAATCCTCTCTTGGTATCTTCTCATCGAAAAAACTTGTCTTCATCGATGAGGCCCTCTTGTACCCTCGTCGACGAATCCCCTGTGTTCGTCAACGAGGACCTGATGAATTTCCTCAGTTATTTCTCCTAAAGTGCAATGTCGTCGATGAAGTTTTCTGCCTCCTTTTGTTTCTGTTTCCATTTTCATTCCTCTTTATTATTTAAATACCATTATTATTCAGGTCATTACATAAGTACCCATTTCTATGACGTTTTTGAACTTTGTCACTTGCATCTTGATTCTCGTACTCTTTGAGTTCCATGGGTATTGCCAAGATATGTAAGCTTTACTTTATGACTTTCATGACTTGTTATCCTTCCGTACATGCTTAATATAGTTCCTATTCACAAATGCAATTCACAGATCAAATACCAAGTGATTTGTCATTATCAAAACCGGATTGGACTCATAGAGTTAACAATCTCCCCTTTTTTGATGATGACAAATACACGAGCAAAAATATATAATGGGATACGCCTAACAAAGCTTCCCCTTAATTAATGCATCAAATATTTAATATGCTCATGATGTTTCAAACATTTTTTATTTTTCCTATTATCCTTCTCCCCTTGCATATCTCCCCCTTTTTCAAAACATCAATAACAATTTTTACTCATTCTTCTCCCTCTTTTGACATTAACAAAAGAGTGTATAATAAAAAGACATGAATGGACATAACCTTATGTTCTTCTCCCCTTTGAAATTTTAAAGTTTTAATCTTGTTCAACCATTATATTTACAAACAATTTTCTTCTCCCCCTTTTTGACATCAACTATCCCCCTTGCTAATGCATAAATTTCAAAGATCATGTGAGGATAGCAACAATTTATTGATGGGATACCAATTGTGGACTAATGTTATATCAAATGTGAACAAATGTTGATTGATTTGATACCAAATGTTAATTAATGCGATACCAACATTTGATTGATTTGATACCAAGTGATTACATCTTAAGTGACGTTGCTCCCCCTGAATTATATAATTCTAAGCAACTTCGCGACTATGCATCAGGTCTAATTCACGCCTAATTTGGATAAATCTATCCTCCGCAAATTGTTTCGTGAATATATCTGCCCATTGTTCATCCGTGCATACAAACTCTAGTGTGACATCCCCTATTTTATTTATTTAAGCTCTTTCACATTGTAGATTATGCAATAAAAAATCTCTCCCGCTTTAGTTCTCATCAAATGTTTACTCTAGTATATATCTCTTACCTTTTGGATCTTCAAAACAAGTTGTGTTATAGATATTTTCTTTAAGTACATTCTGAAAAGGATTATAACCAAAAGGACTAACCATACAGATCCTAATTATATCAATGCATTTCAAAAACATGAACATATGGTTAATTTCATTATTAGTTCAAAGCCATTTAAGCAATCATTGTAAAATATTTTAAACCAACTAAGGTGATACTATGATGCACATGACTTATTTATTCTCTTTCTCTAGGAATGGAGCTCAACTCCCCTAAATATTTTCAAGCTTGCAACAAGTTTAGTTCAGTATAGTTTTTAAACAAAAATCATGTGGTTTACATGTTGTATCAGATATGCGCACAAGAAACATACCATTCATGATTTGATACCAGTTGTAAATACAAAATATGATACTGAATTTGATTATGCTTATGTTTCAAAGCCATAATATTTTCAAGTTAGTTTGCTCCCCTTCAGTTATACCCTTATCATATTCTTATGTCTTTCCTTGTAATCATTCTTCACCAGTTTAGCCAAGTGTTCAAATATTTTCAATGATTTATACTTGACTTTACATGATTTAGCTTAGAGGACAAAAAAGTCATAAACGATTTTATTTCAGGGTCACAAGCCTATATTGCTTCATTTCTTATGGATCTCAATGCACAAGTTTCCTAGTAATTTGCATTATCATATAGATTGAAACCTATAGCATATAACTTAGCCTTTTTACATATTCAAAATCTTCTAATAGATTTGACTTGAAGTTTGAAAGCTTGCAAAGTGAGACTTTGTAAATACTCTTAACAATTTAATTGTCATTAAGTTCGGAAGAATATTCATTGTGTGTGGATAATATTCAAAATATTTTCGCGGAAGTGATTATATCCAACTACATAGGCCAAAGAGTAATTTGGGAGAATATTAATTTTTGAATACTGCTCTTTAGGTATTTCTGATAATCCATTTATTGGACGGTACCTTATAATTATGTCTTCAATTTTAAGCAAGGGTACGACCCTATAATAGGATGAGTCTTTACCGAATATGATCATGGTATGGTAAAGATTTCTCGTAGAGGAAATTACTTAATCATAAATCAAAATTAGGGATTTTTACATTTTTAAGGCACAAACGGGAATATTTATTAAAAATGTCTTTATGCACACTTTGATCCCTTAGAGAATTCCACTAATTTGATCATAACGGGATGTCTTTTAATAAGCACTTGATATATATGGAATTTATGATTATTAGTGCTTGTGGCTATAATGATGATTGATTTTAATCCTTTGAGGCTCCAAGAGTGAGTTTAGGATTAGATGATTTTTAATATATGATTTATTCCCAAGACTCAGTCTTATACAATGAACATTATCTGCTTAAATTAGGATTTTAATATTTAAGCATGTGTTAAGCACTAAGAATTATTCGTTAAACAACAATGCTTTAGTTCATTTGGAAGTGAATTTATTCTTCAATGTTATGATTTTTGTTACACACTGCAAGGATATTAGATTCTTGGTATTTTAATAGTCAATCTCTCAACCTTCACTTTGAATACATCTAGATTTTCCTGCTATTCAATGTTTTAACATTTTACCCAATCATTACAATATAAAAGCATTAGGTAGTTAGATTGGATATCTTGCTTAGAGAATCATATTGATTTAACTTTCTCGTAGGATTCTTAGTATAATAATAGTGTAGTAGATACACATACTAAGATTTACATATTAAGCATATACTATTCCCAAGCATATTTGTCATCTGACCCCCTTTTGTTTGTGACTGATTTCACTAAATTTTCAATCCTAAAGTCTAAAGAGGAGTTTTTGGGGTTTGTTTGATACTCATTTTTTTTTGACTCGCCAAACCTGTTTGAGCTTCACACCTTTCCTTTTAAATGGACAATCAAATTTAATGTGTCCTTTGTTTTTACATAATACGCAGGTGGAGTGAGCATACAAACCGGAGGAGGTACTAGCATAGAATTTTGATGCTTTAACAAAATACCCCATGTATAGGTTCTTTCGTCTCTTATTTTCAATTCCATTGTAGCCTACACCTTCTTTGTCTAAGGTCATCTTTTAAGAACCTAAGAGCTTTTCAAATTTTTTTTTTCCCTTAGTAAATGTGTAGATGATCTTAACTTGATCCTCTATCTTTCTTTCTAGTTCTTGAATTTTTAAATTCTTTAAGCCCTTACAAACAACTTGTAATTTTACCAATTCGTCGATCATTTTGTTTGCTTCACATTCAAGTTCAGAAATTTTAAAGTCTTTTGCATTTTCACTTGAAATCTTGGATCTTAACTCTTTCAGCTCTTCTGCTAACATATTATTCTTGTTTTCTAATTGTATGATTTTCAAGTCCTTTTCTTTTTCAACACTTATTTTTTATTCAAGATCTTTCAGTGATGCCTCATTCTTGGTTTTTAATCTCTTAACTTCTAATTCCTTTTCAATCTTTTCTTTTTCCTAAAAAGTATGAGACTCTCGAAACTCTTCTAGCTGTTTTGCTAAGTCTTTATTTTCACTTTCCAACATTATTTTCTTTTTGGTCATCTTTGTTAACATTTTATAAGCCTTAGCAAATTCCTTTCGTAATTTCTCATAAGATGACATGCTGTCATTATTAGATTCATTATAATATTCACTACCAGAACTATCACACGATGTATCACAGTCATTGCATGAATCTTTTTTAGAGTTTGAATAAGAAGTAGAATGAGTAGAGTGTACCTCTTCATCAACTAAGGCAACTAGGCCATAGTTTTCTACTACCTTATCATTTGAGTATGGATCTTTCCAAGTAGAGGACTTCTTTCCTTTGGTCTGTCCAAATCTCTTATCGAGTTCTTCCCATATCTCCTTAGCACTTTGACATGACTTGATTTCATGAAAAACATTAGTATCTAAACCAAGCAATATAATATTCATAGTACCGAAATTTATTTGCATTAACTTCATGTCATTCTCATTCAGCTCATATTCAGATTTAGGAATTTCAACATTATCAACAATTTTCATAGGAACTAGGTTTCCTTGAGCAATTACTCTCCAAGTTCTCCAATCCATTGATTTGATAAAGATAGTCATTCTCATTTTCCACTCGGTGAAATTTTCAACATAAAACATTGGAGGTCTTGCAGGGATTTGTTCCACACCAATTGGGGATACACCACAATAATCCATAGTGATCTTTTTACAAATGAACTATTAGGTCTATGTAAACCCTCTCTGATACCAAATGTTTATTAATGTGTAATCCCAAGAGGGGGAGGGTGATTGGGTATTTTAAAAAATTCTTTGAACCTATTTACCACTTAATCCCTACTTGTATTTTTAACAAATCAATTGTTGGAATTTATGACTGAATTAAATTTATTTTTCAATGAGTTCCTTTTACCCAATTAATTGTGTGTAAAGTAATTCAACATTCACATGCAATGCAAATAATATAATGTAATGCGGAAAGTAAAGAGTTAAGGGAAGAGAGAAGACAAACACAATTTTTACGAGGTTCAGCCAACTCGGCCTACGTCCTCGCCTTGAGAAACCCACTTAAGGATTTCTCTAAAATCCCTACTCCTTAAATTGGGACGGAGCTTGCCTTACAATCCGCTGCTTATAAGAAGTACAGCTCCCTCCTACTCCACTACTTACAAGAGATACATCTCTCTCCTCAAACCCCAGTTCATAAGTCGAACCGTGAATACAATAAAATCTATAAAAACACTCAAAAATTGCTTCCAACAAAAGCTAGCGAGTACAATTCAAATTCCTAATACATTAACATATCATGTAACTTGAAGTTTAGAATGTATGAAACGATATAATCTTTTATATATTATATGCTTCAACACACAATTCTTTTTTTATCAAATCTCCCAAAATATTTGTATGGATCAATACTTTGGAGAACTTAGGTTAAATCTTTGAATACAAAAACAGCTTTGAAGATTGCAAAGATTTGACGCACACTTTGTCAAAAACAATATTTCTCTCAAGATTTCAATCTCAATGTGATCTTGGTAGTATTTGCCCTAATGTGTGTGTATATATATGTGTGTGTGTGTGTGTGTGTGTGTGTGTGTATCTATATGATGAGAATACCAAGGAACAAAAACTTAATATATGATTTTTAGAAAATATCTTTCAATATGTATAGATATAGTAATGCACTTCTTAGGATATCTAATCAACTAGTTTAGAAGTAACCAGAATATCACGTCTTTAACTTTGAACACACTTGAATGATTACTCTTTAAACAATGACCAAATAAAAACTTTCTCAAGTATTCAACTTGTCAAAAACAATCTTTATACAAATATGAAAGAAACTCAATATCAAACTTCTCTAAAGATATTTAATAACAGATGTTGATATGAGAATCTCTTGGAAAAGCTAAATGAATCAACCAAACCTCAATACCAAGAAGAAATAAAGTTGTGTGAATGAATCCCCTTTAATTTCCGGAGTAGATTTTCCTAAGCTTGATGAATATAAGCTAGAGTGCAGGCAACCGTGTATCAATATGCTCAGATTTCTCAATTCTCTTTCAAACCGAAGTTCTCTTCTTTTCTTTTTTCATTTTGGCTAATGTACTAGAGTTTAGATATTTAGTATATATAGTGTCTTACCCTTAGAATTGATCTCAACCGTTGGATCAAATTAATATTTCGCTAGTTCTTTTAATAAAAATTAAATTTTTAAGTTTTCCCGCAAGGTCAGACAACTGAGGTTGAAGTTCAGGCGACCGAAGTCCCTTAATGCTTTGAAAAATTAACTTGGAATACAAGGTCAGGCGCCTAAAGTGAGGTTCAAAATTCTGAAGTGGCGAGTTCAGGCGCCTGAAGTCCCAAGTTTAGGCGACGCCTCTGCCAGTTTCTTTGTTTCCTATTAATTCTTCAGGCTACCAAACTTAATCTTCAGGCTCCTGAAGAAATTCTTCAAGTGACTGAGGTTGAGTTCAGGCTACCGAAGTGTCCTTTTTCTGAATTTTTCTTTTCTAATTTAAAAATCTACTTTGCTCTCTTTCTCAGCTCTTTTATAAAAACAACAATATTTCCAAGTCCATGAATGTCCCCTAATGATGTTCATGAAATGCATGAGTCATAAAGTCATTCTAGAGTATATGTTGAGCCTCAAATTAAGTCACATGAAATTGTAAATACATGAGTTCTAAGTACCCATTCCCATGACGTTCTTGAATTTTGTCGCTTGCATCTTGATTCTTGTACTCTTTGAGTTGTCTTGCCAAGATATATAAGCTTTACTTTATGGCTTCCATGACTCGTTATCCTTCCGTGTATGCTTAATATAATTCTTGTTCACAAACTCAATGCACAGAACAAATACCAAATGATTTGTCATTATCAAAACCGGATTGGACTCATAGAGTCAACACTTATTTTGTAAACATAATATTCCATGGTAAATTTTACTCATGCCATACAAAATAGGTATTATTCATATGTCTGATCAACAACATTATTCCCAACATAATTCTACAACATATATATTTATCTAAAATTATATACTGTAAAATAATAAATACATTTTCATAAAATCCTGAGTTAGTTTATCCCCTTGCCTGATTTCTGAAAAGCCCCTACATCTAGTCTTATACCCGTAGGGTTCCCCATTCAACACCTTGAAAACAATATCCCCCTGAACAAAATTTCAGTATTTCTTCGACTACTACATTTTGTACAACTGTGAGAAAGCCAAATATTGAATAAAAGCCTTACCTTGAATTTGGGATGAAATCCAAGTTAACCCCACCAACGATCTACTCCAGCAGACTTGAAGAGAACTTTCCTAGGAGTGTCGTGGTGGCCTCAGATTGTCGAACCGGCAAGAATCCAGCCCCAAATCTTAGAGAGAAGGGAGAAAAATAGAAGAACAGAGAGAGAAACACTGTTTGGTATGAAAAATCTGTGCTGAAATCCGGATTAGGGCTATTTATACACTGGCCTTCGTTAACAAAACACGTCACTTCATCGATGAGGCCACGAAGGAAGTTCATCGACGAATGCTTACTCCTCGTTGATGAAATTCAGAACTGAAATATAGCCTCTCGGTATCTTCTTGTTGATGAGACACGTGTCCCCGTCGACGACCCCAATAAGCCACTTCGTTGACGAATGCTCCGTGTTCGTCGACGGGGACCTGCTGTGACCCCCCTTCACATTTTCCCTTTTCTCCCTCTTTTATTATTTAAATATCATAATTCTTCGAGTCTCTACAATTCCGAGCTCGTGAAAGTTTGTTCATGGCCAAAATTTTAAGCCTCAAAACCTCCTCACAAATTTGAGGTAGACTCTTCTTGGCCCAGACACAAGGATTTCCCCCTTGATTCACAATGAAATCCAGACCATCTTCACCTTCATTTTCTGATTCTTGCAATAGTGAAAATCGATTTGCATTCACATAAGGCCTCGCAGCAGTGATTCACGCAACCTCCGCTCGAATCTGTTGTGCACTTTTCCTCACCCAATCCCCACGATTTCCATCGTGATCTCTTATAAAATCCAGATTTGATTCATGTTCACTCTTAAAGAGCGAAGATTTCATCTTAACTGTAGAGGTTACAAACTCAAAATTAAGATCAAACTCAAGAATCAAGCATTTCCCAACCCATCCCAAGCATCCCTCCTAGAGAGGGATGAGGGTTTCTCTCTCTTAGGATTTCAGCCTACGAGTGGCCTAAATTTAAGCCAAAGGATTTTATTTTTTATTTTTTGGATATATAGGGTTTCCTGGGCTTATGCACCAGACTAATCCCACACCTACGCTAGTCATGCCTTCAGCCAACACGTAGGAGGTAAATCGCGGATGTGTACTCCAAACGGCAGGGTTTGAACCCTAGACTTCACCTTTGTCCAAGGTCATTTGGTGAACCTCCTTACCACCTGAGCTTATGCCTGGGGGCAAGCCAAAGGGTTTTATTTTTTATTTTTGATCTGAAAATTATAATTATATTAGATCAAATGGATATGTACAGATACTCTAGGCATTCTAGGAAAAGGATCCCAAAGCTCACACACAACTAGAAAAAAGTGTGTACACCTCAAAACTAAATACATCAAACTTGGGCATTCCCAGGGGCCAAGTAGCCAAAATAACTACAACTCAAGTGTGCGTTGTAGTTATTCTAAAAGTGTGCGTTTGGATCACTCTTATAATAGATTTAGGTTGAGTAACAGTTCCTTCAAACCTCCTTTTGTTCTAAAAGTGCCATATCTAGTAAACACTTAATGCAAAACATGTTTGCTTAGCCATAGCTTGCATACACTTGAGCTTGCTTTCCTAAGAGAGAGGAAGAAGGGAAACATAGAAAGGCTTTGAGTTTTTGTTCAAGTTTATGGAAAAGGAGCAAAGCTGAGACCTTGACCTCGAACTTATATCAAATGCCATCTTTAGTCAAGCAATATTTCTAAATTATAAGAGATTAAGTCTATGAATTATGATTGACTAACTCCAAAGGGATTGACTTTATTTGTGATTACATTTAAAATTAAAAATGCTACTTGATAAAGGGTCATATTTGAAATTTAAGGGAGATTAATACTATAATAACTGTATTTGCTAGATTGCGAGGGGAGGGAAATATTAAGGTGCAAAGATATATAGAGAATTGCTATAAGAACCCGACCTGAGATAAGTGTATTAAATAAATAAGAAAAGAGAAGGAAAAGTTTAAAAGGTAAAAATCAATAGGGCTCGTCGACGAGGTTTCCTTTCTCATCGACGAACCCTCTTGTTTAGCTCGGTGACGAGATTCAGTAGCTCGTCAATGAGGAGATACTGAGAGATTTTGAGAAATTTTGAAATCTCAGGCTCATCGACGAGGCCACCTCGGCGTCGACGGACTTCCTTCTGCGGCTCGTCGACGAGGATGCCTTCTTGTCGATGAGTCTGACCAGGTCAACTTGCTTATAAATATCTTTTAGCTTTGCTTAATGAGGAAGAAACCATAAACCTCTCTCTCTCTCTCTCTCTCTCTCTAGGATTTTAGGTCATCAGTTGCTGGAATCAACAACCTGACGTTGCTATGTGGATTAGGAGGAAAATCTCTTCATTTATAGCGGATTAGAAATTCGTTTCGAGGATTTTCAAATTTTGACTAAAAAATCAAGGTAAAAGTCTGATCTCATTTTCGTTTCGATAGATGTGTAGAGAATAGCATTGTAAGGAAGTATTGTTCTTTGTTATTTAGGTTTTGGTGCCTCGGTTCGTTGTTTTGGAGCCGTTGAGCTCGTGTTTTGGTATTCGGGAAAAGGTAAGGGGATTTCGTTTATATCAGTTATTTTTGAAATTAGAATCAGTACACATGTAGTTTACGATTGTATGTATGTTTTGACTACTTATTTGGGAAAATCTGTTAAGTGAAAATGTGAGATTTTCGGGTTACAGTTTTGGGAAAAATTGGGGGTTTCGAGTATCATCTCTACTTCTATTGGAAAATCGTATGTTGTATAAAACTGTAATATTGAGATGACCGTACCTGTATTTGTATTAAACTATATTCTTGAATTGAAAATGATATGATTTGTTGTATACTCAAATGATATGATTTGTTGTATACTCAAATAAGTGTGAAATGAACTGTTGTATGTAAAATGTTACAGGTTTTGTAAAATAGCTGTAATGACTAATTACCGTAAGCTAGCGAGTATAGGAACATGAGTTCTAAAATTGTTCCAGGTTTTGTGAAATTTGCCACGTCTCGGCTAATTACCGTGGGAACACGCCATGTCTCGGCTAAATACCATAGGCGAGAGTATCCAGCTCTATATCCGAGGGTGTGAAATATCGTCTGTTTGTTCCAGCTAGTCACCGATGGTTGTGAGTGGACACCGTATTAGCAATGATATCCCTGTGGGGTTTCGGTTATTGGAGGGTATCGATTGCTCGAGTGTGACGACACTGAACGTATGTTTGGTATCGTATGTATTGGAACCGGATTGTGAAAATACTGGAACTGTATTGTGTTATGTTTTATGTCGAAATAACACTTATATGCCACACACTGATATAACCTATTTTCTTCCTTACTAAGAGGTGTCTCACCCCAAATATACAAATGTTTTCAGGTCCTTCGAGTAGCCGAAACTAGCATCCTAGCGTTCGCGAGCGTTTGTGTCGGTTAGCTGCGTATAGTACTTAAGTAAGTATAGATTTTTGTAACTGGGTTGTCGTTGTTGGCTTTTGTAGACACCCGGGGTATGTACTGTATTTTGAAGCGTAGACTCTAGTCAAGTATAGACTCTGGTATGGTACGTTGTATGGTACGTTGTATGTATTAGAAAGAACATTTCCGCTATGTATTTAATGTGTATGGATATGTATCTGATTGTGTATAGGGTTTACGTGTATCCCACGGGGTCAGACCCTCATTCAGTGTAGTATCATGTATGTTTTAAATGATACAGAGACATGTTAGGTTACTAAAATCACACCTGGGGCCCATCCGCGGGTTCGGGGCATGACAGCTTGGTATCGAAGCTAATTAGGTTGTTAGGTCTTGTAGACTTGGTTAGGCGTAACTATGTGTACATACTAGAGTATAGGATGTAGGAAATGGGTAGAGTAGGTCGAGGGTTGTTTTTTTGTTAGACGGGAACTCATTGGCGGTGTTTTGTGGTTTTCCTAGAATGACGATTTCTAGTAAAATCACGGTAAATCATTGATGGTTTCATGTCGGTGTGGTAGACAGACCTGGACCTGTGAGAGTTGTAGTTAACATGATTAGCTTTCAATGATTGTGTTAATTGTGTATGATATAGGAATTCTAACCGAGATTCCTATCCTATTTTCAGAATGGAGTCCAAGGATAACAACTTGGATAGTGGTTTCGAGGGGACTGCGAGTGACAAGTCTCCTTCTATGCCTTAGGGTTTGACGAGGCCGGTCATGTAAGAGATTGGGCAAAGTGTTAGAAGACGTGAGCATTCTCCTACTGCTATGGGTTGTACCATAGAGAGATTCACCCGCATGCACCCTCCGATGTTTACGGGAAGACTCGATCCAATAGTAGCAGAAAACTAGGTGCAAAAGACCGAGAAGATATTAGAAGTTCTGCACTGCACTGACCAGCAGAAGGTTCTTTATTCTACCTTTCAGTTAGCAGGAGAAGTGGAAAGATGGTGGATGGCTGTGAGTCTGCTTGAGAAGTAGAGACTTAGTTCACCTTGTGACAACCCGAATAAAAATGGAATTTAAATAATAAAGAGGAAGGGAAATGGAAAATAGTAACAGAAGGAGGAAGTTGACTTGCGTTCGTCGATGACATTGCACTTTGAAAGGAATAACCGAGTGAATCATCAGGGCTTCTTCGATGAATACAAGGGATTCGTCGACGAGGGTATAAGAGAATTCGTTAACAAATACAGGGGATTTGTCAACGAGGGTATAAGAGAATTCGTCAGCGAATATAGGGGATTCGTCGACGAGGAAATACCGAGAGAGGTTTGAGCTGACTGAATTTCGTCAACGAGGACTAAATTTTGTCGACGAAATTACTGAAGTATTCATCGATGAATGACATGGCTCGTCAATGAATTCCCTGCTCTATAAATATCAAAATCCGGATTTTATCTTCATTATTAAGTTAACTCTCTTCTCTCTCTCTCCCCTTCGGTTCTCTCTCTCTCTTTCGTCGATTTCGGGCTAAATTTACACTGGATCGACAATCCGAAGCCACCACGACGCTTTTGGGGAAGTTCTCTCCAAATCTGCCAGAGCGGATTGTTGGTGAAAACAAGTTGGAAATCATCCCTGAGTTGAGGTAAGGCTTTTTAAGCCAAATTTGGTCTTGCAATAGTTATAGGAAATGATATACACATGAAAATACTGAAGTTTAATACTGAAAGTTTTCATTTTCAGGGTATTAGCCAGGAAATCCTTTGGGTGTTAGATTAGAATATTTTGGGAGTTTTCTCAGTAGTCAGGTAAGGGGATGAACTAAGCTAGTATTTTATGAAAAATGTATGTATATTATTATAGAATTTGATTTCAGGGAAATGAATATATTTATATATGATTTATATTTGAGAAAATACGGTTAAAATGATGGTAAGTTAAATATGCGGAAAATTTGTTCAATGTGGCATGAGTATAAAATGTTATGAAATACTATTTTCTAGAATGGGATTATGATACGAATTTTTATAATGGGAAAATCGGTGTACGGCTATATGTTTGCTGGCGTACGGGCCGTGCTATGATGTGATTAGCCAGCATACGGGCTGTGCCATGATGTGATTTGCCAGCATACGGGCTGTTCTATGATGTGTTTACTGGCGTACGGGCCGGACTATGATGTGATTTGCCAGCGTACGGGTTGTGTTATGATTTGCCGGCGTACAAGTTGAGCTATGATAAAATGTGTAACACCGGCGTACGGGCCGATGATTTTCATGATATACGTATATATGCGAAATGATATGATTGATGTGGAAATTAATGATATGAAATATCCATATATCACAGTTTCAACATATGTTATATGGTATCAGAACCTGGTTGGCTTGGTCTAGGCTAGCACTTGCACGGTACCTTTGCTATGTGTCCATGGTCCTTGTGATCATGATATTTGTGTTAACGCCACTGTACGAAGTGGTGTGAGATTGGATGGTCGATGTGGTTTTTAAGAAGTGTGTGATCGCCTCTGGTGTATGGATCAGGTCTGGCAGACCCATCAGACTTACAGACTATACTTTTGACTTTATAGTGGTCGGCCAACCATTATCAGGTCCCGCCTTCGGGCCACACAACCTAGTCATGTGGGAGTAATACATGACAACAGCCAGCTAACCTACCAGGAATGTTTTTATATTATTATTATTATTATATTAGATGAAATATGTTTATGGAAATGCAGTATATTCTGTCATGTTTGATGATATATATGCTTTCTCAGATTTGAAAAAACGGTTACCGCATATGTTATGTATGGTATATGTAGAACACGAAATACTCATGTTGTCACACACTGGTAGTAGTTTATTTCCCTTACTAAGAGGTGTCTCACCCCAAAATTTTATAAACTTTTCAGGAGCCCCTGATAGGAGAGCGGGAAAAGCCTCGCTGATCTAGAGCTGTTGTCTACCCTTTTTGAAGGGTAAGTTTTAGTAAGGACAGTTGGATTTTGTGAGAAGTGTCCCTAGATTTTGCTTCTTTTGGGATGTATATACTAAAATACAATGGATGTAGTGACTCTGGTATTTATTATAACGTGATGGATGTTTCCGTATTTATAATATTGTGATTGTGTGCTTCCTGCTGCTTAGGTTTCCGTTATGTGTTCTGATGTATCCTTGGTACCACAGGTCCAGGTGGATTATAATCTGTTGAGATTTGTGATATTGATCTTATTATATTTAAAAAAAAAAAAGTGAAAATTGAGCAGGTTGTCACAGTTTGGTATCAGAGCCTAGGTTGCTTGGTTCTGTAGACTCTAGAATGCAACGGAAACGTTACCAGAGTCTAGGAAAAGATTTAAGGTTGTTCTATACTCTAGAGGCAGGACTTCCATGGTAGTTTCTGTGTTTTTCCTGGGGTGACGATTCCAGGAAAACCATAGTAAGCTATTGTCGAGTTGTGTTCCTAGAATGTAGGGCTGAGGATTAGAAATGAGTTAGAAATGTTGAGATAAGTGGTGAGGATAGGTGGGTAAATTTTGAGGATAGGATTACTAAGTTGCAATTGCTATTTTTCAGGATGGATCTAGAAGGAAATAGTGCCCATGCGAGTGGCAGTGATGGAGCAGGACCATCAGGTGCAGCTGGGACCGACTCTGACGCGGTATTACGTAGCGTGGCTCAGCAGGTTATGGCTGAGATCACTAGGAGCTCGAGGGAGCAGAGTAGTCCATCTGCAGGCCATGGGTGTACTATAGAAAAGTTTACGAAGATGAATCCTCCGACATTCTCAGGTGGAGTTGATCCTACAGCCACCAAGAACTGGATGCAGGAGACCGAGAAGGTCTTGGCCGTGTTATAGTGTACTAAGGAACAAAGGGTCCTCTTCGCCACCTATAGATTGACGGGAGAGGTTGAGAGGTGGTGGACTGCGATGAGACTATTGAAGCAGCAGAGGGTGACTCCGATAGCCATGACATGGGATCGATTTAAAGAATTGTTCTTCGACAGATATTTTCTAGCTACTGTTAGGGAGGCTAAAGTAGAAGAGTTCCTGAGTCTAAAGCAGAGACAGCTATCCGTCCAGCAGTATGCAGCGCGTTTCATCGAG
This sequence comes from Malania oleifera, assembly GCF_029873635.1. Taxonomy (NCBI): domain Eukaryota; kingdom Viridiplantae; phylum Streptophyta; class Magnoliopsida; order Santalales; family Ximeniaceae; genus Malania; species Malania oleifera. Next base: position 18,583,503 of record NC_080419.1, read on the forward strand.
CTCTCTTGTTTCGCCTCGTACATTGTTCCTGATGAAGTGAAGAAAGCGAGGCAGTTTGAGAGAGGCTTGAGGCGGGGTATATTCAAGCAGGTGGTGGTGCTGCGGATCTAGGACTTTGCTGAGTTAGTCGACAGGGCAGCCTTGGCAGAGATTGGTGAGCATCTCGATGCTGAGGAGTAGGAACAAAGGAAGAGATTTGCATCTACTGGCTACTAGCAGGGTCATAGACCGAGTCAGTAGAGGAGAGGAAATTATGGTAGAGGGCAGAGACAGGAGACGGGAGGACGCGAGGTGCAGACAGGGCAGGGTCCTCCAGTCTGTCAGATTTGTGGTAGGAGGCACTGGGGAGAGTGTCGAGCTGGTGGTGTGATGTGTTATCGTTGTGGTTGATCGGGGCACATGGTGCGAGACTGCCCTACCCCACCAGATGCAGTTCCAGCTCCAAGACTATACCGGGGAGGTTATCAGGCGCCACGTAGGGACCAGCAGAGGAATACTGCTCCAGCCAGGGTGTTTACTCTGACGCTGGGTGAGGCTGAGATAACAGGTGACGTGGTGACAGGTATGGTTATTATACTTTCTTTTAAAGTTATTGCATTATTTGATTCAGGAGCTACGCACTCGTTTGTGTCTTCGGGGTGTGTTAAATTATATGGGGCTAAAACACAACTATTAGATGTTGAATTGTTGGTATCTACACCGACTGGGTTAGCAGTGAGGTGTAGTAGGGTGCTCCGAGGTTATCTAGTTGATATTCAAGGAAAGACTTTGTCTGCTGATCTGATAGTGCTAGTCATGCATGGGTTTGACATTATATTTGGCATGGATTGGCTAGCGGGCAATTTTGCCAGCATAGATTGCCGAGCACCAGAAGTGATATTTAGATCTCTGGGGGAAACCGAATTCAAGTTCTTAGGATAGCAAGTGCAATCCCAACCTCAGCTAGTTTCAGCTATTCAGGCCAGAAGACTATTGCTAAGTCGTTGTTAGAGTTTTGTGGCTGTTGTAAAAGAGATGTCAGAAAATGAATTGAAACTTGCTAGCATGCCTATAGTAAAGGAGTTTACAGATGTTTTCCCAGATAAGTTACTAGGCTTGCCACCCAATCGTGAGGTAGATTTCCCTATTGATCTACTTACAGGTACATCGCCGATTTCTAAAGTACCATACTGGATGGCGCCCGCAGAGTTGATAGAATTGAAGAATCAGTTGCAAGACCTATTTGGTAAAGGCTTCATATGACCCAGTGTATCTCCGTGGGGAGCTCCAGTTTTATTTGTGAAGAAGAAAGACGAGACCATGAGAATGTGTATAAACTATAGGGAGATTAACAAAGTGACAATTAAGAACAAGTATCCTCTACCCCGTATTGACGATTTGTTTGACCAGCTCCAGGATACACGGGTGTATTTGAAGATTGACCTTAGATTCGGCTACCATCAGGTAAAAGTGAAAGCAAAAGACGTCTCGAAGATGACTTTTAGGACCAGGTACGGGCATTACGAGTTTCTTGTTATGCCGTTTGGTTTGACCAATGCTTTTGCTATATTTATGGACTTGATGAATAGAGTCTTTCACCAATACCTAGACCAGTTTGTTGTTGTGTTTATTGATGATGTACTGGTCTATTCGAGGAGCTATGAGGAGCATGAGACGCACTTGAGGCAGGTTTTGTAGACATTTCGGGAAAAGAAGTTGTACGCCAAGTTCAGCAAATGTGAATTCTGGCTTAAGAAGGTCGTGTTCTTAGGGCATGTTGTATTTGGAGATGGTATTTCTATGGAATCTAGCAAGATTGAGGCGATAGTGAATTGGGCTAGACCGAGAAATTTCCAGGAGATCAGGAGTTTCTTGGGGCTAGCTGGCTATTATTGTCATTTCGTTGAGGGATTCTCAGCCTTGTCAGGACCTTTGACATGACTGACGAGGAAGAATGTCAGATTTGAGTGGGACGATAGCTGTGAGCAGAGTTTTCAAGAACTGAAGCAAAGATTAGTCACAACACTAGTATTGGTTATCCCATCAGGGGGTAAGGGGTATGTCATTTACAGTAATGCGTCCTTGAAGCGACTTGGCCGTGTATTGATGCAGCATGGCAGGGTAGTGGCGTATGCGTCCAGGAAGTTGAAAGAATATGAAAAGAACTACCCTACACATGATCTTGAATTGACTGCAGTGGTACATGCATTGAAAATTTGGAGGCATTACCTGTACGGCGAGCAGTGTGAAATTTTCTCCGACCACAAGAGCTTAAAGTATTTCTTCACGTAGAAGGAACTGAATATGAGGCAGAGAAGGTAGTTAGAGCTGATAAAGGATTTTGATTGTACCATCAGTTATCACCCGGGGAAAGCAAACGTGGTAGCTGATGCTTTAAGCAGGAAATCCAGGGAACCAGTGTTGGCGGCTATGGAGATCCAGTATCCGATCATGATGGATCTGGAGAGACTCGGTATAGAGTTGGTAGAGAAAGATCTTCCAGTGTGTATTGCCAGCCTAGTAGTACAGCCTACTTTACAAGAAAGAATTAAAGACGCTCAAAAGAAAGACCCAGAATTAGTAGAGGTGATAGATAGAGTACAAAATCGTCAGGGGGAGGATTTCAGTATTACAGATGACGAAGCTTTGTAGTTCCATTCCAGATTATGCGTTCCTGCTGATACTGAGATCAGGAGGACAATCATAGAGGAGGCTCATAGATCTTTGTATACAGTCCATCCCGGTAGTACGAAGATGTACAGAGATCTACGAGAGTCGTACTGGTGGAGCGGTATGAAGAGTGAGATCACTGGGTATGTAGCCCAGTGTTTGACGTGCCAGCAGGTAAAGACTGAGCACCAGAGGCCGGTAGGACAGTTACAGCCATTATTTATCCCAGAGTGGAAGTGGGATCATATATTTATGGACTTCGTGTCAGGACTGCCGACGGCATTACATGGCCAGAATGCCATTTGGGTGATTGTTGACCGTTTGATTAAGACCGCCCACTTTATACCTATCAAGATCAGCTATCCCCTCAGTCGTTTAGCGGAGATTTACGTTTAGGAGATAATTCGTTCTCATGGGGTGCCAATATCGATTGTGTCAGACCAAGACCCGCGTTTCATGTCACGGTTCTAGAGAAGCTTATAGGAAGCTTTAGGGTCTCAGCTATCTTTCAGCACGACATTCCATCCTCAGTCAAATGGGCAGACTGAGAGGACGATACAGATACTAGAAGATATGCTTTAAGCATGTGTATTAGACTT